>NC_056433.1:68783364-69498364 GCF_018296145.1 Oncorhynchus tshawytscha
GCAAGGGATCAGGGCTGAGCTATGTCTCCTTATGGGCTTAACTCTTTCTTGGCTCCGGCCACAACACGCTCCATTCTATCTACACGTTGTGTGTTTGTTCGTGTGTCGGTGTGGGTTTCAAGTTTCAAGTTTTAAAGTTTATTTTGCCACATGCACAGGATACAACAGGTGTAAAAAGTACAGTTAACAATGCAGTGATAATAATAATAATATAGATAATAATAAAAAATAGAATCAAATAATCAAATATTCAATGTGCAGGGGTACTGGAGTGGTTGGGGTGGGTTTATACATAAAAAGTGGGATATACATGTAAACTGGGCTGAAAAATTACTGGTAGCAAGAATATATAAATACTTATGGTAATATACTAATGGTAATACATACATGCAAACAGGAGTCATAGTGACCAGCAGCAGGATAAATAGATAGGTACTAATGATAATGACAATCAATAATCAATGAACAGCAGTGTAGTGGTGGTAATAAATCAAGTCAATAATCATTTTAGCAGCAGCATAGGTGTGTGCATGTGGGTGTAAGTGTGTGGCATCCGAAATGAGTGTGTGAGTGTGTGTATGTGAGTATTCGTGTGTGCATGTGAGTTCGAGTGACAGTGACAATGAAGGTGTGTGTGTCTGAGTGGGTGGATCAGCTGTGAGATGAGCATAGAGTCAGTGTGGATAGTCTGTGGGAGAGAGAGAGCAGTAGTTGTTAGCCATTTAACAACAGCCATTTATCAGCTGAACATGAGTTGGGTTGTGTGTGTGTGTTGAAAAACAACAAGGGCCACCAGACTATGTCTTGTATCCATCACATGATTAGCATATTTTATATTTGTCGTTTGTTTAACTTACTGTTGCGAGTTAGAATAGTAAAATACAGAAGGTGCAATTTCTAAACTGCTGATGGTTGTGCATCAGCAGTTTTTCTTTTGTTATGTCAGTCAATTAGCCCATGTCAGCTAACATTTTTTAGATTTCTAAGTTAGTTTAGAGGCCAGCTATCTAAACTTTATGGTTGAATTACCAGCTGGGGGCCCCATTGATTTTGTTAGTCAGTGTCACGACTCCTACCGAAGGTGGCTCCCCTTCCCGTTCGGGTGGCGCTCGGCGGTCGTCGTCACCGGCCTACTAGCTGCCACTGATCTTTTCCTCCCCCTCTTTGTCTGTTTATTAGTTACACCTGTTGTTAATTAGGTTTATTAGTTGGGCTTTATTAGCCAGCCGGCCTGCTTGCTGGGTGTGAGGGATTATTTTATGTGTACTCTTTGTACACGCATGTATGTCACGGTTGTTCGTGTACGTGAGCTGTTTTTTGGGACTGTTTAGTTCCCCTGTGTTTTGGGGCATTTGTTTTGAGTTGCGTCTGTTTTCACCTGGTCGGTGTATAAAGAAGTAGCCTACTCTAAACTCTCTGTCTCCTGCGTCTGACTCCTTCCTCCACTACACCCCGGGATGACAGTCAGTCTGACTTAAATATCATATTAAAAACTGCAAACATTTCCCTCCACCCTATGGCAAAATGTGTAAAATTGCACAAAACAAACTGTAAAACAGAAAAATGTTTGCTGTCAAGAAGGGGGCCACTAAAATGTTTTGCTCGCAATGTGGCTAGGGAGTATGGATTTGGGTTTGTAGCAACTGCGGACCCTCATGATGAGCTCAGATTGTTTGTCAAAGTGTTGTCTATCCCTGGGCCTCCCGAGTGGCTCATCGGTCTAATGCACTGCATCGCATCACTACAGATCCGGCCGGGTTAGGGGAGGGTTTGGGGGGCCGTGATGTCCTTGTCCCATCGAGCTCTAGCGACTCCTGTGGTGGGCCGGGCACCTGCACGCTGACACAGTCGCCAGTTGGACGGTGTTTCCTCCGACACATTGTTGTGGCTGGCTTCCGGGTTAAGTGAGCAGTGTGTCAAGAAGTAGTGCAGCTTGGCAGGGTCATGTTTCAGAAGACGTACGGCTCCCGACCTTCTCCTCTCCTGAGTCCGTACGGGAGTTGCAGCGGTGTAAAAAGACTGTAACTACCAATTGGAGAAAAAGGGGTAAAACAATTAGTTGTCCATCCCTGCTCTAACCCTTCATTTAGAAATAACAATATAACATGTGTTTTGTCAGAATTAGTCTTGTCAATCACTCAACACACTATAGTAAACACACAATTAGATGATTCAATTAATAACCTCACTCTGCTATCACCTCTCAATCAGTTTTAAAATCAAATTTTCTTATTCCAGGCTACATAACAGTTAGCATTATTATGACTCAGTGAAATTGTCAGTGGTCCTGCCCATCTGTGTTATAACCACTGGCTTCATCCAAAATGGCACCCTATTCCCTTCACTACTTTTGACCAGAGCACGTAGGGCTCAGTGCACTATATAGGGAATAGAGTAACATTTGGGACGCACTCACAGTGCTGGTTGTGTGCAGTGGGGATCTTGATCACATAGGGCAGTAAAAGCCCTATTCATCTCTATGGTGTTGAAAAGGCCTCTTATTGGCCCTGACCCCACATGAAATATGGTCTTATCAGCTGAACATGAGTTGCTATAAGGCATTAGGTCTGGCACATTTCTCCTGCTCTCTTCTCCTCCTCAGTTATCCCTCCCTCCCTTGCTCTGTACAGATCACAAACAACGTGCTGTCACTCCCTGTCTCCCTGTCTCCTCAATGTACCTCCTTACTCTGATGGAACAGCCATGTCTAATCACTCCTCACAAGATATCAACAGTATCTATCTATTGTTCTATAATTCAATCTATCATTCTATACTGTATATCAATCTACTGTTCTATTGTTCCATCTATCATTCTATACTGTATATAAATCTATTGTTTATCTATCTATCTATCTATCTATCTATCTATCTATCTATCTATCTATCTATCTATCTATCTATCTATCTATCTATCTATCTATCTATCTATCTATCTATCTATCTATCTATCTATCTATCTATCTATCTATCTATCTATCTATCTATCTATCTATCTATCTATCTATCTATCTATCTATCTATCTATCTATCTATCTATCTATCTATCTATCTATCTATCTATCAATCTATTTGTTGTGCTTGTCTCTCTGTCTATCTTTCTATCTAGTGCAGTACATATCTTGTTGAAGTGCTTGATTACCTCAAACATATGACCTCCCAAAAAACAGAAACTAATTGATGCTAAAAGATTGTCACGCCCTGGCCTTAGTATTCTGTGTTTTCTTTATTATTTTGGTTAGGCCAGGGTGTGACATGGGTGATTTATGTGTCTTGTTTTGTCTAGGGGTTTATTAGATTATGGGGTTGTGTTCAGTATAGTTGTCTAGGAAAGTCTATGGTTGCCTGGAGTGGTTCTCAATCAAAGGCAGGTGTTTATCGTTGTCTCTGATTGGGAACCATATTTAAGGCAGCCATATTCTTTGGGGTATTTTTTGGGTGGTTGTCTCCTGTGTCAGTGTTTGTACCACACGAGACTGTTTCGGGTTTCATGTTTTTTGTAGTTTATTCATGTATAGTTTTTCTTATTAAAAATACCATGAATTATAACCATGCTGCGTTTTGGTCCGCCTCTCCTTCCCAGGAAGAAAACCGTTACAAAGATGCTATATTCATTTGTTTTTGATAAAACAAGGATTTGAAATGTTCACATTGTTTTCACTCTACTTTTGATACTATGATAGCCATAACTTACAACTTCTGAGGATGCAAGGATCCAAATGAGCTTGTGACAGTTTTTCCACGCAGATGTCACACAAGGTTCATATGTTCAATTATTTTGTCATATTATTTATGGATTTTAGTTTGATAAAGTGTTGTCTTTCCTTTGGGATGTTGTTCGTTATGCTAACAGAGACAGAGTAAGTCTTAGAGGTTCAGCTGACATGCTTCACAGCACCCTTGCCCAAAAAACAAGTTTTCTCTTTAAATATTTAAGGCCTGTCTGTCTCTGTCTGTCTCCTGATTTAACACGTGTTGCTTATGGGTAAATGAATTGGTTGGATCACACATTCTCTTTGTAACCTGATTCAACAGGAGTGAAATTATAGTTCAAGGTTATGCTCTTGAAGTTCTGTTCTGTGCTCAATTGTCTAAGCATTTATGAATGTGGAAATAAATGGAAAAATCGTAGAAAAGTCTAATATCTAAGCTTGATACACACTAGGTTCGAATTGTCTTTTGAAGTGTGTACTGTATTTAGTTAAGGAACCATCGGCAAGGTCACATAACCGTTATTGTTCAACAGTAAAATAGGACTACAGTGCTGCCCTTTTCTGTGCAAGTCATTTCTTTACAGGACATACTGTATCTCCACATTGTGTATTTTGCCATGTGCAATTCTGACTCACCAGAGTTCTCAAATTCAAAACACAATAAACACCTGGTAATGAATATTCAAACAAGACAAAAGCAGATTAGTTGTGTTGAATAAATGGCTATATTTCATCATACACATCCTGTGCTGCTGACAATAACATATTATTTCCCTCTATCTAAAACATATACATGTAAGTTAATGTTCACTAGTGTACAATAACTGATTTATGATTGAATTCCATTTAATACCACATGCATACTGTGCATGGTAATATCGAATGTGAAATTGTATTTTACATTATTCAAATTAGCTTGCTCCGGGGGAACTGGGACAGCTTCAAATTGCACACACACACACACACACACACACACACACACACACACACACACACACACACACACACACACACACACACAGCAGCGGGGCATGCTCAAAGGGCATATTAGTGTTACTGTTGCATATTAATTCATATCAGCATCAGCAACAATTCCTGATTTTGACTGGACACACCGCACCCTCCCCCCCATCATGCCTTTCTCCTGCCTCAGAGGGGTGAAATATTTCAGGATTATGTGTGGCCAAAATGTATTGGATGGAATCCTTTTAAATACTGAGAAAAGCTATTTTTCTTGATCATTTATACACGATAGTATGTAAAGCACTGGTTAATCCTGTTTGCTATATTTATACGTCTTTCTCTTCTTCTGTCTCTTCCTTTACCCTGTACGCTCTTTACATGGGAGAATTAGGTCTCTCTTGCAGAATGATATACCTAACTGGTAGAAATAAAAGTAAAACATATATATACACTATATTGATTTATTTAGCCTATATTTAAACAAATAAGTTATTGGGAACACATTATTTGTTGTAATAACAACCTGAAAAAAACGAATCTGTCTTCTAGCCTTTCATCAATCTGTCCCTCAACATGTACTAATAAAACAGTGGGATAATTGAATGCATTGACATGTTTTTTTATTAGCAGTTTGTCATAGATAGTGGGTAAGAGGTTGCATGGAGACTATCTATCGATCCATTGCTAAACACTTGGCTTTTAATCAATCCATTTCTATTTCATACAATGGCGTTTAGCATTTTAGATACAATAGATCATGTTCGAGTCTGATATGAAATCTGAGTGGTGATTATAAGGTATTGGACAATGTGATGCAACACATTTGACATGTATTATTGAATCTGTTAAGCCCTAATTATATAAGTATGTTATATCAGATAATACAACATACGTCTGCCATTGTTTGGCCAGTGTCCTAAACATGTTTATAGTGGTCCTTTTAGTGGTCGTAGAATTATAACTGCAGACATGACAATTGTAATTGTTTTTCACAATAACACAATAACACTTTACGCAAGGCCACTTAGAAATTTGCAGGCCACACAAATACACACACACACCTCTACACCACATCACAAACACACAGCTGAAGCCCAGGTGGATTGAGAGCAAGCTGTTCTCACCAGCAGCTTCCCTCCTCCCCCCTTCTCCCCACCCACACCCCCAGTCAGCAGAGCTGTCAGACAGGCAGCACTCATAATGAAGGGTAAAATATTTTATTCAGATTTATTAATTTGAAAATGAAGCATGCCTGTCGACAGAGGGACAGTTCTTCTCAATCTGTCATCGCGGAGCCACTCGGCACTGACACCGGTATTCATTCGTCTTGTCGGCTCTGACAGTCAGATTCTCTCGGCGCTCCGAGGAGAGGGATCGCCCAGGGATTGTGTGAGCAGGATAAAACACATTTCAACAAGGAACAGCCTCTTTATTAATGCAAATGAGACCAGAAAAATGCTGGTTACTGCAGCTCCAGCAATAGCTACTTGGCTGCACACTCCTAGATCCGTCTGTGTTATTTTGGGTGGGAGGGGAGGGGGGTCGTTTTAATAAAAGCAGTCCTGGGAGGGTATGGAGAGTGGCTCTTGGTGTAGAGCAGGAGGAGCCGTCACTCTGCAGCTGTGACACTCAAACACAGAAACAGACAGCAGGACAAAAAACTTCTGGGGCCTTTTTCTACTAGTCTTTTCCAAGTAGGCTAGTGTTGCTTGCATATAGAGCAGGGATGGGCAACTTTGATGGGGGGGGGGTCACAAAAATATGAATGCATCATGAGGGGCCGCAGTTGGTCACGGGTCTGCGTACCCACATCCATACATTTTAGTGGCCACACTCTTGACAGCGCAGAGAAGATTTTGCAATTTTATAACTACTTTCATGGAATTCTACTCATTTTGCCATGGGGTGGAGAGACATTTCTGCCGTTTTTAATATGATATCTGAGTGATTTAGATAGGTGGCCGCAAAACTAATTTAGCAATCTAAAAATGGAAAAAAGGCTGCCTAAATATGATTCCCAATCAGAGACAACGATAGACGGCTGTCCCTGATTGAGAACCCTACCCGGCCAAAACATACACACTTGGTGGCACCTCTGGTGCAGGGACCCTCGTCGCTGACCCCGGACTGGGGACCCTCACTACCGGCCCCAGAGAAACGACTGGGGACGCTCGCTGCCGGCCCCGGACTGGAGGCCCTCGCTGCCGGCCCCAGACTGGGGACCCTCGCTGTCGGCCCCGGGACTGGGGACCCTCGCCGCAGGCCCCAGACTGGGGACTCTCGCCGCTGTCCCCGGACTGGGGACCCTCGCCGCTGGCCCCGGACTGGGGACCCTCGCCGCAGGCCCCGGACTAGGGACCATCGCTGGAGGCCCCGGACTGGCCCGTGGAGCAGGCACAGGACTCACCAGGCTGGGGAGTCCTACTGGAGGCCTGGTCCTTGGAGGAGGCACAGGATGAACCGGGCTGTGGGGGAGCACTGGAGATCTGGTGTGTATCCTTGGCACCACTTTTCCAGGCTGAATGCCCACTTTAACCCGGCACCTCCAGAGTGCAGGCACAGGTCAAACCGGGCTGTGGGGGAGCACTGGAGATCTGGTGCTTAGACCTTGCACCGCTCCTCTTGGCTGAATGCCCACTGAATGCCCACTTTGGTGCCTCATGCACCAACACAACAGCTCTCTCCTAAATCTCTCCTCCAATCTCCCCATCAACTCCTTAACTGTCTCTGCTTCACCCCCTTCACTCCCCTCCAAGTTCACCTTCTTCTCCCCGACTGTCTCTGGTTCCAACCTCGACTCCGCCGACCGTCCCGTGTGCCCCCCCAAAACAATTTTTTTGGGGCTGCCTCTCCTGGCCACGCTGCTTGGTCCTTTGGTGGTGGGTAGTTCTGTCATGGCAGTCGTCGTGGAAATGACCGGACCAAAGTGCAGCGTGATGAGCGTACATTTTCCTTTATTTATGTAAATGTCGCCGACAAAACAATAAACAAAGAAACGACTTTGAAGCTTACTAGGGCTATAGTGGCACTAACAAAGATAACTACCCACAAAATACAAAGGAAAAAAGGCTGCCTAAGTATGATTCCCAATCAGAGACAACGATAGACAGCTGTCCCTGATTGAGAACCATACCCGGCCAAAACATAGAAACAGAAAACATAGAAATAAAGAAACTAGAATGCCCACCCTAGTCACACCCTGGCCTACCCAAAATAGAGAATAAAAGCCTCTCTATGGTCAGGGCGTGACACTGACTGAGTTTTTTACCTTCATTCCTGATGGGCAACTGGACCTTTTTTGTTTTCTAAAAACAGGCCATTTCTTGAGATAAAACAAATTTATATGAGAAAAAAAGCTCATAGAGACATATCAACTCCAAAATATAACCCCTCAGACAATGCACACATTTATCATGTCTCCCCCTTCTTCCTAACTGGCTACCGATCCATTTCAATTTCCTGTTTTCCCTTGATCTTTGTTTACACTGTGATTTAATGTAATGTATTGTGTAATGTGTCAAGAGTTTTCATATAGCTGTGTCTGTGTGTCTCTATCTGCACCAAAGAGTAGGAAACTCAGAGGCTGTGGGTGAGTGGTGCCTCGCTGTACAGGGCTGGATGAGCATAGAGCAGTGCGAGTTGTTTTATTTTGCCGAGAGTCCTTTGACATTTATCTCTCTCCACCTGCTCTGTGTTGCTGATTCTAAGTGACAGGCTCCCCTTTCTCACCCCTCTGTCTTTCTCTTTCCATCCTCTCTGTCTCTCTGTCCTTCTCCACCCTTCTCTCTCTCCCTCTGTATTTCTCTCCATCCATCCTCTCTCCCTCTCTATGTTTCTCTCCATCCTCTCTGTCTCTGTCCTTCTCCATCTTTCTCTCTCTCCCTCTGTTTCTCTTCATCCATCTTTCTCTCTCACCCCCTCCATCTTTCTCTCCATCCATCCTCTCTCTCTCCCTCTCTGTGTTTCTCTCCATCCATCCTCTCTCTCTCCCTCTCTGTGTTTCTCTCCATCCATCCTCTCTCTCCCTCTCTGTGTTTCTCTCCATCCATACTCTCTCTCTCCCTCTCTGTGTTTCTCTCCATCCATCCTCTCTCCCTCTCTGTGTTTCTCTCCATCCATCCTCTCTCTCTCCCTCTCTGTGTTTCTCTCCATCCATCCTCTCTCTCTCCCTCTCTGTGTTTCTCTCCATCCATCCTCTCTCTCTCCCTCTCTGTGTTTATCTCCATCCATCCCTCTCTGTGTTTATCTCCATCCATCCCCCCTCTGTATTTCTCTCCATCCATCCTCTCTCTCCCTCTCTGTGTTTCTCTCCATCCATCCTCTCTCTCTCCCTCTCTGTGTTTCTCTCCATCCATCCCCTCTCTCCCTCTCTGTGTTTCTCTCCATCCATCCTCTCTCTCTCCCTCTCTGTGTTTCTCTCCATCCATCCTCTCTCTCTCCCTCTCTGTGTTTCTCTCCATCCATCCTCTCTCTCTCCCTCTCTGTGTTTATCTCCATCCATCCTCTCTCTCCCCCTCTGTATTTCTCTCCATCCATCCTCTCTCTCTCCCTCTCTGTGTTTCTCTCCATCCATCCTCTCTCTCCCTCTCTGTGTTTCTCTCCACTCATCCTCTCTCTCTCCCTCTCTGTGTTTCTCTCCATCCATCCTCTCTCTCTGCCTCTCCTCCTCTATCTTATTTATTTATTTAACCTTTGTTTAACTATTTAACTCTGTCTTCATCTTTCTCTCTCTTCCTCTTTCGCTCTATCCTTTTCTTGTCCTCTCTGTCTTCGGTATCTCTCTCTCTTCCTTCCTCTTCCCCATATCTTATCTCTACCCCTACAACTTTCCCTCTACCCCCATGGTTCAGCCCGTGAAGCTAGTTTGTACCTCTCAACCCCCTCACGCTCAACCCTCTCAACCACTCACTTTGCAATAACGTAAATTGAAGCTGGTGGGGCTATGGGGGATTGTTAAAAAGGGAAAGCTGTCAATCAAATGTGACAGGAGACAGAGAAAGTATGCTTCCCAAATGGTTCCCTATATAGTGCACTTCTTTTGACCAGGGCCCATACAGTGTACTACGGAATAGGTTGACATTTGGGATGCAACCTCAGAGAAATTTGTGGATGGTCAAGGCGAAGACGTGCATGATGGGATTGCTTGCTCTTCTCTCTCTCCCTTACTAAGGTTTTAAGTGGGATGGCTTTTCCAATTACCTAAATGGAGGAGATGGGGATGGAGCGGGCCCTGGCACTGTGGCTATCCTGTAACGCTCAGATGGGCTAATTGGTTATCTGCTCAAACAAGGCCTGAGTCTCAAATGGCACCCTATTCCCAATATGGTTCACTACTTTTGACCAGTGCCCTTAGTCAAAAATAGATTACTACATAGAGAATAGAGTACCATTTGGGAGTTGGGACACAGTCAAAGTAGAAGCAGTATTTCGCTCAGAGAGACACAGGGCCTACACTCAATCAGAGGCCTCTCCCTGTCAATGAGACACTCACTCTGTGTGTCTGGGTGATCTGATGTACGTAATAACCCCAGAAAACATGATATTCTCCATGTTTTTTTATTACATTGTGATCAGAGACCTTTTCCAATACAGTGGCTTTATGAACATACTGTTACATGCCAACGTCCCAAAATCTATAAACGTGTATATTCTTAAAACACGTGAAAGGAAACATATTTTCCAACAGGTTGAGTGTTTCACTCTGTTTTCATTGTGATTTGAACTTAGCTATACTTTGTGTTGAAAAAGTCACCTTATGCTGCCAAAACAGCAACCAGTCCGCCCATTCCAAAACCTAACCAAATGCTCCTTCTTCATACATTCCCCCAACGCCTCCACTGGTCACCCACTTCATCTATTGCCTTCATCATTTTAAAAGCCTTTTTTATGTTGTTGTTTTTCCTCTCATATAGTAAATGGAGCCATAATTAAATATTTTAATTCATGTTCATGTGTTGTTTAACCTTTTAGCAACAATCAGACGTCTCTAAAAGGTTAATCTTGAACTTGAGCCAGTGAGGGCAACGGCACAATAACGCGTCAATCTTTGAAAAACATCTCTGTCTAATGGAGGTGGCATTTCTTTGGGGGGCCGCACAGCCCTCTATGTGCTTGCCAGAGGTAGCCTGACTGCCATTAGGTACCGAGATGAGATCTTCAGACCCCTTGTGAGACCATATGCTGGTGCGGTTGGCCCTGGGTTCCTCCTAATGCAAGACAATGCTAGACCTTATGTGGCTGGAGTGTGTCAGCAGTTCCTGCAAGAGGAAGGCATTGATGCTATGGACTGGCCCGCCCGTTCCCCAGACCTGAATCCAATTGAGCACATCTGGGACATCATGTCTCTCTCCATCCACCAACGCCACTTTGCACCACAGACTGTCCAGGAGTTGGCGGATGCTTTAGTCCAGGTCTGGGAGGAGATCCCTCAGGAGACCATCCGCCACCTCATCAGGAGCATGCCCAGGCGTTGTAGGGAGGTCATACAGGCACGTGGAGGCCACACACACTACTGAGCCTCATTTGGACTTGTTTTAAGAACATTACATCAAAGTTAGATCATTTCCATTGATAATTTTTGTGTGATTTTGTTGTCAGCACATTCAACTATGTAAAGAAAACAGTATTTAATAAGAATATTTAATTCATTCAGATCTAGGATGTGTTATTTTAGTGTTCCCTTTATTTTTTTGAGCAGTGTATATTGGCTAGGTATTAAAACCAGCATTTCTACATTTTCTGCCTGCTGCCACTCAAGGTCAATGGATCGCAAGGGCGACGGAAGGCTGAGTCAGCTGTACTGTTCTGTACTGTTCTGTTGCCTCTTAATTTATCTCCTGGTTTGATTAAAGCTTCATTTAAGGCTCCACCGTTAAATACTATTTTTTTTGTTACATTAAAAAAACGAAGAGTTTGGGATGCATGCAAGCTGTGTTATTCTGTGCATCGAATAGAGTTCAGCTCAACATGGCATTTTATTAAGGGTCTTTCTACAGTGATGTATCCATAAAGTGTACATGACTTTCTAATGCTTAGCTCAGAGGAAAATAGTAGCTACTATACTGAACAAATAATACTTTGTGTCTATCAGCAACCTGAATGCTATGTGTTGCGAGAAGCTAAGTGCATGGATGCTGCATGGATGCCATGTCACACACATTTTGTACAAAAACCTTTATGCAATTGGGGCCAGACCAAGGAAACACAATCAACACCGCAAATGAACACCGTCATGACGGATGTGACAGGCAGCTTGAACCAACACCCTCAGACTTGAATTGCTAAATAAAATAAATCAAAGACTCTACCTGTTTAAATGGTATATAACTGGTTTCTAATGTTATACAACTGGTTTGTAATGGTATATAACCGGTATCTAATGGTATATAACTGGTTTCTAATGTTTATTGTGAACCTGGTAGTTTGGGTCCTGGATGCTGATTGGCTGAAACAGCATTTCAGGTATGTGAATATCAGACAATATACCATGGGTATGACCCAAAAATACTTATTTACTGTTCTATTTATGTTGGTAACCAGTTTGTAATAGCAATAAGGCACCTCTGTGTTTATGGTATGTGGCCAATGTACCACGGCTAAGGGCTGTGTCCAGGCACTCCGCTTCATGTCGTGCATAATAACAGCCCTTAGCCATGTGTGTATTGGCCATATACCACACCCCCAGGCCTTATTGCTTGAATAACAACATGTATCTGAGAGAGAATGTCTCTCAGTGGTTAAGCTATGAAATCACAATGATGCAGCCTTCAGCTACCAGTCAGATGTTAACAGTTGGCTGGATGTCCTTTGGGTGGTGGACCATTCTTGATACACACGGGAAACTGTTGAACGTGAAAAACCCAGCAGTGTTGCAGTTCTTGACACAAACCGATGTGTCTGGCACCGACTACCATAACCTGTTCAAAGGCACTTCAATCTTTTGTCTTGCCCATTAACCCTCTGAATGGCACACACACAATCCATGCCTCAATTGTCTCAAGGCTTAAAAATCCTTCTTTAATCTGTCTCCTCCCCTTTATCTACACTGATTGAAGTGGATTTAACAAGTGACATCAATAAGGGATCATAGCTTTCACCTGGATTCAGCTGGTCAGTCTATGCCATGGAAAGAGGTGTCCTTAATGTTTTGTACACTCAGTGTATAGGGTGCCATTTGGGACGCAACCTGAGTGTAATCAACGTCTCTAAGCTGTGAAAGGAACATGTGAGATGCCTGTGATACACTACCTGTGACAGTGGTTGAGCTGGTTGAGCAATGAGGCCTGTCGTGTTCTGGGGCCCCTGTCCAAGCACAGTGATGTATCGATCCTTCCAGACCTCCCTTCCCCAATGTACTCCACACTCCGGTTCTCTCTCTCTTTCGTTTTCCCACTCTGCTCTAATACCAGCTTCTGTCCTGTCTCCCCTTTCAGACCTCCCTTCCCCAATGTACTCCACACTCTGGTTCTCTCTCTCTTTCGTTCTCCCACTCTGCTCTAATACCAGCTTCTGTCCTGTCTCCCCTTCCAGACCTCCCTTCCCCAATGTACTCCACACTCCGGTTCTCTCTCTCTTTCGTTTTCCCACTGCTCTAATACCAGCTTCTGTCCTGTCTCCCCTTTCAGAACTCCCTTCACCAATGTACTCCACACTCCGGTTCTGTCTCTCTTTCGTTTTCCCACTCTGCTCTAATACCAGCTTCTGTCCTGTCTCCCCTTTCAGAACTCCCTTCCCCAATGTACTCCACACTCCAGTTCTCTCTCTCTTTCGTTTTCCCACTATGCTCTAATACCAGCTTCTGTCCTGTCTCCCCTTTCAGAACTCCCTTCCCCAATGTACCCCCTCGTTCTCTCTCACTCTCCTTCGTTCTCCCACTTCGCTCCAGGTTTTATCATTTCTCCCTACATTCTCATTCACAGTTCACACCCCAGCAGCCTTCCCCACAAAGGAGACCCCAAATGACTTAACGTCCTCAAAGGGAGGTCCCCTGCTTACTTAGTTTTTCTGCTCCACTATGTGATTGATGTGACTGATGTGCTGTATGTGTCAAGACTCCTGACAGTATGATTAGTCTCTGGTGACAGACTTAGATTTGGTTCTATTAGTCTCTGGTGACAGACTGTTAGATTTGGTTCTATTAGTCTCTGGTGACAGACTGTTAGATTTGGTTCTGTTAGTCTCTGGTGACAGACTGTTAGATTTGGTTCTATTAGTCTCTGGTGACAGACTGTAAGATCTGGTTCCATTAGTCTCTGGTGACAGACTGTTAGATCTGGTTCCATTAGTCTCTGGTGACAGACTGTTAGATCTGGTTCCATTAGTCTCTGGTGACCGACTGGTTCCATTAGTCTCTGGTGACCGACTGTTAGATTTGGTTCTATTAGTCTTTGTGACAGACTTTTTGATGTGGTTTCATGGTTTCATCTCTGATGACAGACTGTTAGATTTGGTTATGTTAGAGTCTCTGGTGACAGACTTAGATTTAGTTCTGACAGATTAGTCTCTGGTGACAGACAGTTAGATTTGGATCTGTTAGTCTCTGGTGACAGACTGTTAGAACTGGTTTTATTAGTCTCTGGTGACAGACTGTTAGATTTGGTTCTATTAGTCTCTGGTGACAGACTGTTAGATTTGGTTTTATTAGTCTCTGGTGACAGACTGTTAGATTTGGTTCTATTAGTCTCTGGTGACAGACTGTTAGATTTGGTTCTGTTTGTCTCTGGTGACAGACTTAGATTTGGTTCTATTGTCTCTGGTTACAGACTGTTAGAATTGGTTCTGTTAGATTTGGTTCCATTGGTCTCGGGTGACAGACTGTTACATTTGGTTCTGTTAGTCTCTGGTGACAGACTGTTAGATTTTTTCTGTTAGTCTCTGGTGACAGACTGTTAGATATGGTTCTGTTTGTCTCTGGTGACAGACTGTTAGATTTGGTTCTATTGTCTCTGGTGACAGAGGGTTAGATTTGGTTCTGTTTGTCTCTGGTGACAGACTTAGATTTTGTTCTGTTAGTCTCTGGTGACAGACTGTTAGAATTGGTTCTGTTAGATTTGGTTCCATTGGTCTCGGGTGACAGACTGTTACATTTGGTTCTGTTAGTCTCTGGTGACAGACTGTTAGATTTGGTTCTATTAGTCTCTGGTGACAGACTGTTAGATTTTGTTCTGTTTGTCTCTGGTGACAGACTGTTAGATCTGGTTCCATTAGTCTCTGGTGACAGACTGTTAGATCTGGTTCCATTAGTCTCTGGTGACAGACTGTTAGATTTGGTTCCATTAGTCTCTGGTGACCGACTGTTAGATTTGGTTCTATTAGTCTTTGTAACATACTTTTTGATGTGGTTTCATTCATCTCTGATGACAGACTGTTAGATTTGGTTATGTTAGTCTCTGGTGACAGACTGTTAGATTTGGTTATGTTAGTCTCTGGTGACAGACTTAGATTTAGTTCTATCAGTCTCTGGTGACAGACTACTAGATTTGGTTCCATTAGTCTCTGGTGACAGACTGTTAGATTTGGTTCTGTTAGTCTCTGGTGACAGACTGTTAGATTTGGTTCTATTAGTCTCTGGTGACAGACTGTTAGATCTGGATCTGTTAGTCTCTGGTGACAGACTGTTAGATTTTGTTCTGTTTGTCTCTGGTGACAGACTTAGATTTGGTTCTATTGTCTCTGGTTACAGACAGTTAGATTTTGTTCTGTTAGTCTCTGGTGACAGACTGTTAGAATTGGTTCTGTTAGATTTGGTTCCATTGGTCTCGGGTGACAGACTGTTACATTTGGTTCTATTAGTCTCTGGTGACAGACTGTTAGATTTGGTTCTGTTAGTCTCTGGTGACAGACTGTTAGATTTTGTTCTGTTTGTCTCTGGTGACAGACTTAGATTTGGTTCTATTGTCTCTGGTTACAGACAGTTAGATTTTGTTCTGTTAGTCTCTGGTGACAGACTGTTAGAATTGGTTCTGTTAGATTTGGTTCCATTGGTCTCGGGTGACAGACTGTTACATTTGGTTCACTTAGTCTCTGGTGACAGACTGTTAGATTTTGTTCTGTTTGTCTCTGGTGACAGACGGTTAGATCTGGTTCCATTAGTCTCTGGTGACAGACTGTAAGATCTGGTTCCATTAGTCTCTGGTGACAGACTGTTAGATCTGGTTCCATTAGTCTCTGGTGACAGACTGTTAGATCTGGTTCCATTAGTCTCTAGTGACAGACTGTTAGATTTGTTTCCATTAGTCTCTGGTGACCGACTGTTAGATTTGGTTCTATTAGTCTTGGTAACATACTTTTTGATGTGGTTTCATTCATCTCTGATGACAGACTGTTAGATTTGGTTATGTTAGTCTCTGGTGACAGACTTAGATTTAGTTCTATCAGTCTCTGGTGACAGACTACTAGATTTGGTTCCATTAGTCTCTGGTGACAGACTGTTAGATTTGGTTCTGTTAGTCTCTGGTGACAGACTGTTAGATTTGGTTCTATTAGTCTCTGGTGACAGACTGTTAGATCTGGATCTGTTAGTCTCTGGTGACAGACTGTTAGATTTTGTTCTGTTTGTCTCTGGTGACAGACTTAGATTTGGTTCTATTGTCTCTGGTTACAGACAGTTAGATTTTGTTCTGTTAGTCTCTGGTGACAGACTGTTAGAATTGGTTCTGTTAGATTTTGTTCTGTTTGTCTCTGGTGACAGACGGTTAGATCTGGTTCCATTAGTCTCTGGTGACAGACTGTTAGATCTGGTTCCATTAGTCTCTGGTGACAGACTGTTAGATCTGGTTCCATTAGTCTCTGGTGACAGACTGTTAGATCTGGTTCCATTAGTCTCTGGTGACAGACTGTTAGATTTGGTTCTATTAGTCTTGGTAACATACTTTTTGATGTGGTTTCATTCATCTCTGATGACAGACTGTTAGATTTGGTTATGTTAGTCTCTGGTGACAGACTTAGATTTAGTTCTATCAGTCTCTGGTGACAGACTACTAGATTTGGTTCCATTAGTCTCTGGTGACAGACTGTTAGATTTGGATCTATTAGTCTCTGGTGACAGACTGTTAGATTTGGTTCTGTTAGTCTCTGGTGACAGACTGTTAGATTTGGTTCTATTAGTCTCTGGTGACAGACTGTTAGATTTGGAACTCCGTTCCGGGATTAGTCCAATAGGTATAGTTCTATGTTCAACACAGTTCCAGTAGCTGCAGGGATATAGATCTGTCTCCTTCACACTGACTGGAGATGACACTGTTTCTATTTCTTGTTATCATTGATGGATGAATTACTATCTTTATTGGCTGATGGATTGATACACTCAGCCCCGCCTCTGTCTTGTAAAAGAATGTATCTTGTACCAATATATATCTGCTACTGCCTCAGGGGAGGGTTAGGGAAGGGCAGACATCAATGTGTTCATCTCATACCATCTATTGTTTTGAGAAATAGTGACAGTATCTGAAATGTAGCCTACTGCACCACTGTGTCTATACTGCAATATTCATTTTTATATTAGTGTTGATGAAATGGATATAATATTTATGCTTTACAGTGTAAAAGTACTGTGCAGTCATTAGAAATCAGAGCAGTGGTATGTCATAATATCATATTATGTTTTGCTGTACACAATTCCAGAGAAGGAAAGTCACAAGTCTGACAGAATATGTCTTTGAGAGTCAGCAGCATTTAGTCAGTCGTCTCAGTAAACATAAAAGCAATGAACAGCTGAGGCCTCATTCCCACGCTCACACTGTCACATGGACTCTCTCTCTCTCTCCCATCCCATGTCATTAAAAGGACCAAGTAATACAGTGACTGTTCTTCCACGGTGTCTGATTAGATGTTTCTTACATATTTTGGGTGATATCTCAATCCTTTCCCTTTTTTCATCTTACAGTATTCTACATGACACTTAACAAGAAAAAAAGAAAAACTAAGAATGTACACACAAAAATAACTTACATAGCTAAATAATGACCATAATAATATACTACAGGCAGTGTGTGCGGTGTATAGCTGTACCAATCCCCCTGACTAAAACAAAATCAGAGCCCAAACAGGTGGAGACTGGCGTGGGTGGTCGGAAAACAGGAACATGTCACAAAGAAACACAAGCGCATAGCTCATCTAGTGGCCTCATGGGTGGAATGTTATTCATATTTTTCATTTTTTCATATTTAATAAACATTATTTAAAAAACCCACTGAAAATCCGGTGATTTTATGTCAAACGTTTTTGTTATATTTCAGTCTTCTCTGATATACACTGAGTGTACAAAACATTTAGAACGACTTCCTAATATTGAGTTGAACCCACACCCATTTTTGCCCTCAGAACAGCCTCAATTCATTGGGGCATGGAATCTACATGGTGTCAAAAACGTTCCAAAGGGATGCTGGCCCATGTTGACTCCAATGCTTCCCACAGTTGTGTCAAGTTGCCTGGATGTCCTTTGGGTGGTGTACCATTTTTGATGCACACGGGAAACTGTTGAGAGTCAAAAACCCAGCAGCTTTGCCATTCTTGACACAAACCGGTGCGCCTGGCACCTACTATACTACCATACCCTGTTCAAAGGCACTTCAATCTTTTGTCTTACCCATTAACCCTTTGAATGGCACACACACAATCCATGCCTCAATTGTCTCAAGGCTTAAAAATCCTTCTTTAACCTGTCTCCTCCCCTTCATCTACAATGATTGATGTAGATTTAACAAGTGGCATCAATAGGGGATCATAGCTTTCACCTGCATGCACCTGGACAGTATATGTCATGGAATAAGCAAGTGTTCATAATGTTTTCTCTACTCAGTGTATATAAAATGCAACATTGCGATGCAAACACAAAACATTATATATTTCAACTCTATTTATCTGACATGGTACAGGTACATGTATATTAGTATTTTTAAGCCCTTATTAACCATGTGTATGAGGTGTATACTTTTGTTTCAAAGTTTTGTTTAAGACTACCAAGAAAAACTCTGTGTGACCCTGATTTAGTCCACTGCAGTATTAATGTAGGGTGATGAATCTAATTGGTGCAAAATCAGCTATTGCTATCAGCTGATGCAAACACTCTGGTTTCCTGTCTGAACTGGCTTCGCTTGATAAGAAGCAAAGCAAAAGCCCCTCTTCACTTTACTGAAATAGGGCGTATTCTATCCTTAGAGAGAAAGTCCTCGATCAACAGTTCCCATCCGATGCTCTATGTTTTATGGTTCTAAAAGGAGTTGTGTGGGGCTAGGCCTGCTGCTCTGCCCCCACCATGGTGTGATATTTGACAGGACTGTTAGAGGCTGCTGCTGTCATTACTTTTAATAACTGGAATTATATTACAGAGAATCGTGTTAGCCAGGGCAATATCGTCTCATATGAAATGAACAAATGCATTGCCATGGCAATTTATATTGTACAACTGATCACTACTGCAAATAATGTAGCTAATTGGGTTATTAGCATTTTCTATTGTATTCCAGTTGGTTTGTGCAGCATGTACATGTGGTCTTTCAAGACTGTGGTTTTAACTATATGGCGGATTAATAGGTCATCCGTATAACATACTTTAAATCATTCAATTGATTCAATAATAATCTCTTGTTGGTTTATGTGTTGTGTGGCCATGAATAGAATTTAATAACATAAAATAGCATCAGCACATGTTTAGATAGCTAAATGTCTTGGCTGATAAGAAAGCTCAGCAGATGTTACTCAGTGTAAATGTCTGGTGCTGAAACACACAATCCCCCTCAGGTATTTTCAGTGTGTGTAGGTGTGTAGGTGTGTGCGTGTATGCGTGTGTGTGTGTGTGTGTGTGTGTGTGTGTGTGTGTGTGTGTGTGTGTGTGTATGCGTGTGTGCGTGTGTGTGTGTGTGTGTGTGTGTGTGTGTGTGTGTGTGTGTGTGTGTGTGTGTGTGTGTGTGTGTGTGTGTGTGTGTGTGTGTGTGTGTGTGTAGACAGGAAGAGCTAGGACACAGCTCTGCAGCTTGCTGGCTTCACCAGGGACTGTGGGAGAAAGAGTCTGACATGTCACTGTCAGTACAGCTCAAACTCAATATGCTAAACAGCTGTATTCCAATGGGCTCAGGTCATGTGTATATTTTTTTGTTATTCTTGTTATAAAAATAAAACACTTGGCGTGATTATAGAAAAAAATATATATGATAAAGCACATTCATCTTAGAACACTGTTGGGTTTTAGGGAACATATATGATTTGATAAAAAATGGAAGTGCATTGCTACTCTAGACAATTTTCACCTATGAGTATTATATTCCATACCAACAAATCTATTTTTTAAATCTGAGTGCAAATCTAGCATCCTGAATAGTACAGCATTGTTCATACGTAACATCCACACTCAAGAGCCTGGGCTCTTCCTCCAACAAGATCTCACAGTGTGAAACTGTTTGACTTCAGAATTCAAAGGTCTTTTTTTGGGGGGGGGGTAAACATCACATTTCGACAGTTATGTTTAGGCATTAATTCCAAAATAGTTAAGTTAAAGATTAAGGTTCAGGATAGGGTTAATAAATAAATAAAAAACGAGTGCCTAGCACTGGGATTGAACATACAGCCGTTGGAGCTGGCAGGGTTAAGCCCTTCCACCATCTCCATCCACAACACCCTAGAAAGCCGTAAGCCTTCTTGATGGTAATAGCGCTCACCGTTGGTTCTAGTGGATGGTTTTGAAGGTATCTTCTGACGTTCTGTGAACCTGGGCAAACATTGAATATCGCCTTGGATCTGGAGTGACCTGGCTGCTCCCTCCCCTCCCCTAGCTGTGTACGCCCACTAAAGCAACAGGAACAGTGGTACTATTGACTGAGGGCTGTGATTCGGGTTGTGTCCCAAATGGCAAACTGTTCCCCATAGGGCTCTGGTTAAAAGTCGTGCCCTATAAAGGAAATAGCGTGCCATTTGGCACACAGCCCTGTGCTGTGCTGCCTGGGCCTGAAGGGCACTTTTCAGCCTGGCCAGACACACATGGGCCTTACTGCTTGGCTGCGCACCATGGGTCACCGGCTTACATTAGGAGCGCCCAGCCAAACCCAGCCATGCGCAGACCTCCAACATACAAACAACATCTTGGCCTACCTACCTGAAATAACATAAACAATGTGAGTGCAGTGTGCATTCTCAATGCACCACAATTCAAGTGTAAATATGCACTGAAATAGGCATGGTTTTAGGCTACTCTAATCAAATGTTACATTGTATCAAACGAAATATGAATAGCCTATTATTGTAATAATGTTGTTATGCAATTTTTGCCTAATGTATTTCAGTGTGATCATTCTACTTTAGTAAGTGGATTCTTCTTCTCTGGCATACATTTTTAAATAAGTACCTTATCTATCTACACTGAACAAAAATATAAACACAACATGTAAAATGTTGTTCCTATGTTTCATGAGCTGAAATAAAAGATCCTAGGAATGTTCCAAAAGCTTATTTCTCTACGGACATTGAACAGAAATGCACAGAGATACTGTGAAGAGATCCTGAGGCCCATTGTCGTGCCATTCATCTGCCGCCATCATCTCATGTTTCAGCATGATAGTGCATGGCCCCATGTCATAAGGATCTGTACACAATTCCTGGAAGCTGAAAATGTCCAAGTTCTTCAAGAGCCTGCATACTCACCAGACATGTCACTCATTGAGCATGTTTGGGATGCTCTGGATCGACGTGTACGACAGCGTGTTTCAGTTCCCGCCAATATCCAGCAACTTCTCACAGCCATTGAAGAGGAGTGGGACAACATTCCACACGCCACAATCAACAGCCTGAACAACTCTATGTGAAGGAGATGTGTCGCGCTGCATGAGGCAAATGGTGGTCACACCAGATACTGACTGGTTTTCTGATCCACACCCCTAACTTTTTTTAAGGTATCTGTGACCAACAGATGCATATCTGAATTCCCAGTCATGTGAAATCCATAGATTAGGGCCTCATGAATTTATTTCAATTTACTGATTTCCTTATATGAACTCTAACTCAGTAAAATATTTGAAATTGTTGCATGTTGCATTTGTATTTGTGTTCAGTAGAATACTTTTCCTTAAATGAAGGAGATGGTCGATTGTTTTGATTAGTGTAGGCTACTGCAGTGGAATAAGTCTGCTTCTTGGCAACAGGCAGAGGATTAAATGGACTGGTGTGGAGAGGAAGTGTTGATGCTTGTGTGGTCAGAGGGTAAAACTACCGCAGACCTCTTGTGTCAACCCACTATTATTTATTTGTAGTTCAGGTTCTATCCATCACAGGGTTGCCACTCTGAACTGTCCCAGTGCTCACAGCTGGCCACATCTCCAAGCTTTGCTCCTTCACACAGCGCTATGATTGACGTTTCACGAGAGGCACCTCAAGGTGGGGCTAAATGGTCTCTATTCCCAATCATGTCGCGTAGGCGGAGTCTGACTTTTATACTCTCGCTATGTGCTGCCTTCCAGTGACTGCCGTTCCGTGCTGTATGCAACAAAAGCAAGCGGATGGAATAAATCGAAATAGCCTTGAAATTCAGGTTTCCATAACTCACCTTAGATACGGCGCTGTCTCTCGGAGAAAACGGGATTGTGTTTCGGGAAGACACAGGCTCTGACACATGAAAGGAAGAAGCGTCCAGATTCATAGTTGTAGTTGAAGTTTGCTTATCTTTTACACGCAGTCTGATCTGCACAAGGCAGCATTTCAGATCAGATTTCAGAATCACTTCAGACTAGCTGGAAGAGCAGAGAGAGCGAGAAAGAGGGCTTCCCCTCTGACTCTGTGTCTTGGAGAACTCCGGAGCGCAAGAGTGCGAACCAGAACGTGGAACCCCCGAACCCGGGTGGGAAGGAATTTGGTCAAGGATTCTCTTTTGCGAAATCGACGCGAAGGTGAGAGCTTATAAATAGATCGGAAGAAATGGACGAGCAGCCGCGGTTGATGCACTCTCATGCGGGAGTAGGGATGGCAGGGCACCCCGGCCTGTCGCAACACATGGAAGGCACGGGAGGAACGGAAGGCGATGGGAGAAAACAGGACATTGGAGACATTTTACAGCAAATAATGACCATCACAGATCAGAGTCTGGACGAAGCTCAAGCCAGGTAAGGGGCCAGCTGTGCTCAGTAGCCTACCTTGTCAACATGGACAAGGAATGTGTGGCAAACTACTGTATGCATTCAATTACCATCGATAATAAGACATTTGAAGTCAGTCAGATATCTAGTGAAAAATATTATATTGATGAAATGGAGAAGAATTACGCATTCGAGCTCATCAGCCCATAATGATAAACGGGCGAGCGCGCATTTGGAGAAATAATAACACCCACAGTGCAGCAGACTACATTTCAACTTTGAAGTTATCTTATTCTTATTAATACAGTGGACATATCAATTGTACCTGAATTTCCAAAAATTTTATAATATTGCAGCAGTATAACGTATAACGTAGATTCAAAGTGTTTTCACTATAGATTCAATGTGTTTTCACACTTCTGACAAATCAATAACGACGTACATATCTGACATCTCAAGTTTGCAGATGCGAATTGTCATAACAATAACCAGCATCACATTGATTGACAACATCATAATTTCGATGAACTTTTGTGCAAGAGCTCTCTCTCTCTCTCTCTCTCTCTCTCTCTCTCTCTCTCTCTCTCTCCAGTCAAAATTAAACAACTGATAAGGCATAGCCTAAATTTAATAGAAATCTAGAATACGCTATTTTTTTAATATTTTGTATTTATTTCACCTTTATTTAACCAGGTAGGCTAGTTGAGAACAAGTTCTCATTTGCAACTGCGACCTGGCCAAGATAAAGCATAGCAGTTCGACACATACAACGACACAGAGTTACACATGGAAAGAACAAAACATACAGTCAATAATACAGTATTATAGCCTATAATTTGTTATTTACATGGGCTATACAATGGGCCATTCATAGTAATTGAAGATAAATCATTTGCATCCAGTTATTAGATATTCAGTTGAAACAGAAGCTAAAGTGAAGTGCGTTGAGGCGCGGTGCGTGTAGGCTGTGTTCAGCCTTCACCGTGGAGGGCGAGAGCTGAGAGGAATCTTTCAAAATACAATGAAACTCTTTGGACAACCATTTCCCACTGTCCTGTGTTGCACTGCGATGAACATGACTGTAATTGATACAAATTCAACAACAAACAAGACATTTAATAATGGTTGATAATACTTAACCATTCTAAACAACAAAATACATATTCAAAATTGTTTATAAAGTATTGTTGGTATTGTTGCTCAATCAGTCCAGAACATAAAAATGTGTTGCATTACATTTTTAGGTAGTAACAAGTATCTATATATTCCAGTTTACTTTCTTTACTTGCTTCCAATAATAATAATAATATAAATATTAACATGTCATTTTAAATATTACTTATGCTATCTTAAGCACGCATATACAAATACAGCAGGTTAGCAATAAAAGGTTGACGCAATCCGCAACATTTGCATCACATATTTGCCTGTCTACATAATTTGCGTCATAGGCTACATGCTTCAATAAAACCATTCTAACTATGTTATAGGGCTAACGCTTTTAGGATTGATGTGATTTGTTGACGTTACTTTATTTTGTTTAGGAAACACGCCCTGAATTGCCACAGGATGAAGCCTGCTCTCTTCAACGTCTTGTGTGAAATCAAAGAGAAAACAGGTAGGTCCAATGCGGTTTCTAAAGTTATCTACTGGGCTATTGAATGTACGTCAAATACAGACCTACACAATTTGAACGGAAAACTATAGGCCTACTAACCACTTAGAAAAACTAAAAGTGCCTTCTTCTTCGGCTACAGAAGCCCACGTAAAGGGGACATTGTATGAGCTCTGTGTAGGACTCATTAATATCTCCAGAGAAAGCGCGTTTTGCCTACAATTCACAGCCATTCACATAGATGAACTTGTTGCAGCCAGGGCAGGCATGTTTTTCAATTTGCTTTGAATTACATTCTTATCTGAGAAGAAAAATACAAATTGGCCTATTTTTCAGACCTGTGTTTTTACCATTTGCACATGTTTTGGGAGTGCAATCCATTTTGTGCTATTACACAGCCCTACAGTCAGTGCTACTTCATTGACAATCTTTTCCAATTATAGTGTCAAACATCTAAAGGTTTGATGGTGTTGATGATGGAAAGTGTTGAAAGCTAAATTACCGTCTTCATCATAATGTTTCCCCCTTGTGTGCTAGCTGTCAAATCTCTCTGCTGTGTGTCTCATTTAATTCACTTGTGTGTGTCTCTCCATTTGTCTGTGCTGTTGAGAGAGACCTTGTCGCAGAATAATTTCACTAAGAGCAGATGTAGTGACATCAGACTTATGGAGAGGCAGAACATACCTCGTCTTTCCAGAATACAAACCCCTGTTCCCTTTGACATTTCTGAAATTGGCACAGATAGAATTCAGAGCTGCTCAGGAGCGATAGTGTGTATATATCTCCTCTGTTATTTTCCCCTTCTAAGATATGGCGTGGAATGAGGACTCCTTTAAATTTGTACTTGTGAGATATTGAGATGCTATCGCTGTCTGGGTTCGATGTGGAAGCGACTCCACTGTGTTTCACAGTCATTAGTGCATGAAATAAAATGGGATAGATAGAGGATAAAAGAGAAATCATTTTTATTATCTCTCCGCTCTCACTTGGTCCATACATCACGCTTCACTGCTGTGGAGCTGTGTGTGGAGGTGATGGGTTGTGTTGTATATTTTATTCCCTATGTGTATGTAATTCTACTTTTACATGATGTTTTCATTTTCAATGAAGTTCAACCCCCCGCCACCCTCCACCTCCACTCCCCAACGACCCAGTCCTCCTACCCCATGTAGCGCACCCTCAATTGGGCCAGTGTCTAAGGGGAGCAGGGGGCCTTTTGAGGCCTGCTGGCTCTCTTTCCTTTCTCTGTTGTCTTGGTAGGGTTTTGGAGGGGGAGTGAGTGACACAGTTATGCATAGAGGTTTACTCCCTGGCGTTTTTCAGAGTTCATCCAAAGTTTGTCTCCACATGGAGTACAAAGTCACTTGGATCTGGTCCTGTCTGGGAGTGATGTGCTTTCTCTCTCATCTCTCTCAGCTGGCTACGACCCGACCATCCCAATAGCCCAGGTGTCTGTTTCTCCTGAAGGAGAGTGTCTCTGAGTCTGACCAACTCTTCTCAGAGGAGGTTTAGTTACACATACCTGCAGTGTTTGAAGGAAATTAAGTTTATTATATCAATTGAATATAGATGTATGATATATTACTGTATATACAGCACATGGTTCTGAACATCTCTATCCTTTCATGTACTGTATGAGACATTGTTTCATCCGCCCTCTAGTGTTGCTGTATAAGGTGTTAGAATTAACTTGTCAGAAGTAGTTTTGAAAATATTTTTGAAAAGGGTCAGCTGCTGAAGCCTAGAGTACATCTCTGTTAAGTAAACCTCGACTGGGTCGTCTCGTCTGGGTGCCAAAGTATTAAAAACCCTATGATTCTCTCAGTAAAAAAACACACCTGTTTTTTAAACATTATTACAACTCTGCCTGCCACAGTACAGACTACAGACTAGCCCCAGTGAAGCTGTGTTGAGTTGAGCACGGTTTCTGTTAGGTCTTAAAGTAAATAAAGCTCAGAGCAGAACTCACTGACTGCACAGACCTCTGCTGCTGCTACTGCTCTGGAATCTGTCTTGTTTTTCACCATTAAATATGTCTGAATGCACCAGAGACATTAAGGCTATTTCTAGAGTGTTTTTTTACACCACATGATATTCACTGAGGATAACTGTGTTGTTAACTGTGTTGTTAATGGCTTATAGTAACATATATGTTTTTCTTTCTGGCAAGACTATCATTTGCCATTTTTATTTATTTGTAGAATTTTGTCATAGCAACATTTGAGAGCTTTGAATTGATATAATAACTGCATATATTACATTCAAATATATATATTTTTTAGTAGTAGTATTATTTTGATTGAATTAAGTAGCTTTTATTTCAAAACCTTAATTTACAGTTTTTTGTTTTTATAAATATATGTATTTATTTCGGAATTTGGTTTTAGTAAACAGGATTATCTCTCCCCTCCATCTCCACTACGCACTTTACGTCTCTGACTGTCCCCATTACTAGAAAAACTGACACCACCTGCGGGCATCAGGAAAGAATATAATGCCATACTCAGGCAGGCAGGACAGGCAGCCAGCGTTGAGTAACTCCTGAACTCCTGACCCACTCTGTGTATTTGTACTGGGATTCTGTGGTGTGGTGAGCGATCGGTGCCCAGCAGAATGACTACTCACTATAAACAAGCACACTGCTGTGTACTGCTCGCACCCCGGAGGAAAGGAGAAGGAACACTTTATTTTCACCCAGGGTAGGCATCTTTCTTTTCTTTTCTTCTTTCAGACACTGGTCTCCTTTTTCCATCCTTGACTGCTTAGTTTCATCCTGATCATATTTTGGTTTTCTTTCTCGATTCAGAGGCGTACGGTGTGTGTGTGTGTGTGTGTGTGTGTATACAATACGAGATAAGAGATTTACACCTCACCTATATGGATTATTACATTTAAAAACAGTTAGATTTTGACACACACTCCTAAGGTTACTGTTGGATTAGTGGATTAGTGTTCACTGTGAGAAGAATAAGATAGAGAAGTTGAACTCAGTGTTAAAGGTCTTGTCTGTGACAGTAGGCTACAAAGTATCCACCCTGAGCCACGTTAGAAGAGGTATTGGCACAGGGTGCTTTCCAAAAATACACCCAAATAATTTGACTCCAATGCTACTGCGCCATGAAACCTTAACCTTCTGCAAACTCAATGCATTATAGAATATACGAATGTGACACAACTCAATCTTACATCATGTTTATAAAAATATTTCTAACTTTATTAATCATGAGATGAATGTGGCAAAGTGGGAGTTGAGTGTAATTAAACCCTAACCATGTCTTCAACACAACATTATAAAACTAAATGTAAAGGATTGTAAAAAGAAATATGTTTTAATCATGCTTTTAAAAACATTTCCACAGGTGGTTTTTGGAACTGGTCTAAAGGACCTTGCTTCTCCTTTTGATGAGAAAACTGTTGACATCATCCAAAATGGTGCTTAAGAAAATTAGCTAAAATGAATTGACTTCTATAAACACCTCGTCAACATCATAAATCTCCAACAGTGTCAAACATAACCTCTCTGCGACACTGAGACACTTGCTCAGTAAATGTAGGTTGTGTCCCAAATGACACCCTATTCCCTATATAGTGCATTACTTTTGACCAGAGGCCTATGTGCCCTGATAAAAAGTAGTGCACTATATAGGGAATAGGGTGCTATTTGGAACGTATTCCTACTGCTCTGACTGGCTGTTTTTTTTCTTCTCTCAACCTCAACAAAAGGCCAGTTTTCTGGTGTTTGAATAGTGTAAGGTTTCACGCCTGGGGGATGCTCCATTTATAAAAATGACTAGCGGAGTGATGTAATGTTATTTTTTGAATGGTGAAATGTCGTTTTTCTCAGAGGGCAGCGGAATAATATTTAACACGGGTGAAATTAGCCAGAGATCTGATTACAGAGGATATGTCTCAAATGACAACCTATTCCCTATATAGTGCATTACTTTTGACCAGAACCATATGGCCTCTGGTCAAAAGTAGTGCACTGCACAGGGAATAGGGTGCCATTTGGGATGTAGTCAGAGAAGTGTATTGGGATGCAGTCAGAGAGATACAGTACACTACACTACATTGAGTTGTCAGTCCATTCAGATGGCTTGGAATCTGCATATTTTTACTCTAGAAAGTGCCTCCATTCCCCAGAGTCCAGTCAGAACCCTACAAACCACAGCACACCATCGTGATATATACGATTTATGTTAGCCGTCATTATGCGCAGAAGCAAACCTGTTTTTAGCTTTGAACCCCAATGTGGTATAGAAACCCATAGGGATTTACAGTTTGACTGTATATACAGTATATATATATATTTTTTTAGATTAGCAGATGAGTGTATTTTGAGAGTGCATTGCCAATGCCAAACTGCTGGTAGTCAAAAGGCTAATATTGACATATCAGTTCGCTCTCTATCTAAATCCCTCTGGTGTCACTTTAGTAGTATGCTTTTTGTAAGTAGCTGGGAACATTTACTATACAGTGCACTATGGTCCCTATGGGCCCTGGTCAAAATAGTGCACTATCAAGGGAATAGGGTGCCATTTGGGACGCAAGCATAGGCTTGGCTGGGGCCTGTTCAGAGCTAATGTAAACTATTCATTTTATGTATCCTTTATTTAACTAGGCAAGTCAGTTAAGAACAAATTCTTATTTACAATGACGGCCTACCCTGGCTAAACCCAGACGATGCTGGGCCAATTGTGTGCCACCCTATGGGACACCCAATCACCAGGTACTGCAGTGACACCTCTTGCACTGGGATGCAGTGTCTTAGGCCACTGCGCCACTCGGGAGCTGAGCGTAACAGCTTATTTCCATCCAATCAAAACAGGAGGACGTCTACTCAGATATAGAATGTTGTGTTGCAGTGATATGCATCCCCCTCCTGTCCTTGTCTGTTAGTGCACTGACTGGGAGTGTTGATGTTAATACATGCAACAGCTCTTGTCTTTTATCCAGCCTGCTCCTCTATGCTGACACAGCAGTATTCAGAGAGAAAATGTGTGTGTATGTGTGTGTGTGTCTGTCTGTCTGTCTGTCTGTCTGTCTGTCTGTCTGTCTGTCTGTCTGTCTGTCTGTCTGTCTGTCTGTCTGTCTGTCTGTCTGTCTGTCTGTCTGTCTGTCTGTCTGTCTGTCTGTCTGTCTGTCTGTCTGTCTGTCTGTCTGTCTGTCTGTCTGTCTGTCTGTCTGTCTGTCTGTCTGTCTGTCTGTCTGTCTGTCTGTCTGTCTGTCTGTCTGTCTGTCTGTCTGTCTGTCTGTCTGTCTGTCTGTCTGTCTGTCTGTCTGTGTGTGTGTGTGTGTGTGTGTGTGTCTGTGTGTGTGTGTTCTCCACAGCTGTTTACCTCCTATCTCTCTGTTTAATCATCCAAATATCTCTCTGTTTAATCATCCCCCCATACCCTTGCAACCACTGCTGAAAAAATGAAAAAAATCCTGATGGTGGGGACCGTGAAATTGATCTAGCGGTTTCACGTTGAGGTGTTGTTTCTCCCCCTCAATGTTTTCCTGTGATGTTGTCCCAGTGATGATGACAGGGAGCAAGTGACTATGTTGCGTGTGAAAGCGAGTAAGACTGAAAGACAGAGAGGACTGAGAAATAAGAAACACAAGAGGAAAGACCCATGTAAGTCAAATTCCTCTTTCATAGGCTGGTGAGCTAGCTACTAAAATTACTCTCATTTTTCCTGTTACGGCATCAGGGAAATGTTAAATGCTATTCATTAAAAATGAAGATTATGCGCTTGTGGTCTCCAAAATAAAGCATATCCCAGTCATTGGGGTGAATGAAATGTATAAAATGAATAACTGGTTGGATTTAGTCCTCATGCCTCACCAGACAGAATTAACAGACCACAGCATCCACTGCTGTAAGAGGGGATATGGTGGTGTACATCTGACTCTGCTTGCTTTTTTTACTCCTTTTTTCAATAATGATCTCTGTAAAGATGTGTTCTGCCTTGGCTCTTTTTTGTGTGCTGCTAGCTTCCTCTAATATTTATTCAAATCCACAAATTTGTTATGTACATTAAATTGAACATGCAACGGCACTTTCGAATGTGGTTGCCATACCAACCCCCCAGGAGTTCATTTTCCTTAATGCAGGGCTCTGAATCTCATTTCCTACACACTCCCCTGCTGCTAAGAGCTGCTCTGAGCAGGCGCTACCTCCAGGCTTCCACTGTACCGCTAATAGAGCACCGCTCCACCGACACAGCCTTCAAACGCTAGAGCTTTTATCAAGAGAGATGGAGAGAGGGAGGGAAAGAGGGAGAGCGGGAAAGAGAGGGGGAGAAAAAGAAAACAGAGAGGTAGACAGAGAGGTAGAGGCCTCTCTCCGCGCAGTGGAAATGACACAAATTAATATACACTACTTAAATCAGACTAAGATTAATGGTTGCCTTTCGCGGCAGCTTAGTCCCACTGTCAGTTGCCGGGTGCTCGTTGGATAAAATCAACACTAATCAACATTTATTCCCCTTTTGCCCTGGGCCCTCAGGATTCTGGCGGGCGGCAGGACTGTGTTACCCCTCTCCTCCTCCCCCTCTCTCTTCCCCTCGCCTCCCCCGTCTGTCTCGCTACGCTTTTCACCTCCCATCCAGCTCCTCCATACATCACCCTGCTCCCTCCTCCCTCCCTGCCTCTTTCCGGCCTGGCTCCTCACAGGGGAGAGCCCACTCCCATCAGGACACATTACAGTCATGATAGATTTTCTCTTTTCATTTGCATCTGGTATTTAACACTAAAGCAGTTGCTCTGGCACTTTACAGTACAGGAGCTGCGTGTGGTCTGCGTATGGTGTGTACGGTGTGTATATTTTTATGTGTGTGGGCATTATCTGTTCTCAATCTGCTATTGCATTATCACTAACAAGATATGTGTTGTGTTGTGTGAATACATTATGTACATATCTGAGAGGGTTTTCCTGAAAACAGAATTATGTATGTGTGTGGCCCATTACTAGGAGACTGAGCTCTTTCTCTCCCAATAGGCTTGTATTTCCTTCAGGGGGAAAGACATTGCAATTAACATTGTATATTTATGTCCTCATTTCAAAGAAACATAATATATTATACATTTCTGTGAAGTTTATCAGATTATGATGCTACCTTTTATTGTAGTGTTGACACTATTGTGTTTGACTAAACTGGAATTATTGTAAGAATATTGATTATTTTAGCATTCATTAGGTTAACCACAACCAGACTGCCTCTCACATCACCTGTAGAATGAATCATTGTACAGATAATATTGTTGTCACGTCCTGACCGTAGTTCTTTTTTATGTCTCTATTTTGGTTTGGTCAGGGCGTAAGCTGGGGTGGGCATTCTATGTTTTTCATTCTATGTTTTGTTCTGTGTGTTGTATTTCTATGTGTTTGGCCTGGTATGGTTCCCAATCAGAGGCAGCGGTCAATCGTTGTCTCTGATTGAGAACCATACTTAGGTAGCCTGTTCCCACCTGTGTTTGTGGGTAGTTGTTTTCTGTTTTTGTATTCTGTACCAGACAGAACTGTTTCGGTTTCGTTCATTCTCTTTTGTTGTTTTTTCATTCAGTGTTCAATTCATAAATAAAGATGAATACGTACCACGCTGCACCTTGGTCCTCACCTTCTTCAACCCACGACAGCCGTTACAATTGTTACTGTTTCATCTGTGTTAATGTGGAGCAAAGATGAAGAGATTCCGCCTAAATCTCCTCCCTGGAAGAACCCACCCGTCTAACTTTATGCAAATCTCATAATTATACAGTCTAATATATGGCGGTAATCAGCTTCTGTTGCTCATTATATCTTCCTCGACTCCCACTGTGTCACTGGGAAGCATTCTCACAAGGAACATTTTACCTCTACATTTCAGTCTGTAAATATGCTAGAGGAACATTTGAGTCTCTAAATATGCCGGAGGATATTTTGAGTCTCTAATTAGGCTGGAGCAAAATTGTAGTCTCAAAAAATGCTGGAGGAACATTTTTGTCTCTAAATATGCTGTATTTGCTATAAAACAGAAAGGAATCCAAATGAATTAAGGCTGATAGTACACCTGAATGTCATTTTATTTTCTTACACATTCTTTGACTACAAAATACATTTCTCTAAGAAAATGACAGTTAACAAAAATATAAATGCAACATGCAACATGTAATGAGAAAGAAAATGGATTTCACATTACTGGGACTACAGATATGCATACTGTTTGTTGGTCACAGATACAGTACTTAATAAAAAGGTAGGGGCATGGATCCGAAAACCAGTCCGTTTCTGGTGTGACCACCATGTGCCTCATGCAGCGAGTTCGCATGGAGTTGATCAAGCTCTCTGTGGAATTTTGTCCCCACTCCCATTCAATGGCTGTGTGAAACTGGAACATGCTGTCGTACACATTGATGCAGAGTATCCCAAACGTGCTCAATGGGTGACATGCCTGGTGAGTATGCAGGCCATAGAAGAACTGGGACATTTTCAGCTTCCAGGAATTGTGTACAGATCCTCGCGACATGGGGCTGTGCATTATCATGCTGAAACATGAGGTGATTTTATTTATTTATTTTATTTCACCTTTATTTAACCAGGTAGGCTAGTTGAGAACAAGTTCTCATTTGCAACTGCGACCTGACCAAGATAAAGTGTAGAAATTCAACACATACAACGGCTTCCTTCTATCTCCTCCTCTGACGAAGAGGTATAGCAAGGATCGGACCAAAATGCAGCGTGATGATGATTCATGATATTTTAATGAAGGAAAAAACTATACATGAAAAACTACAAAATAATGAAATGTGAAAACCGAAACAGCCCTATCTGGTGCAAACACAAAGACAGGAACAATCACCCACAAAACACTCAAAGAATATGGCTGCCTAAAAATGGTTCCCAATCAGAGACAACGATAAACACCTGCCGCTGATTGAGAACCACTCCAGACAGCCATAGACTTTGCTAGATACCCCCACTAAGCCACACACCCAATACCTAACAAAACCCCAAGACAAAACACACCACAATAAACCCATGTCACACCCCGGCCTGACCAAATAAATAAAGACAAACACAATATAATTTGACCAGGGCGTGACACAACAACACAGAGTTACACATGGAATAAACAAAACATAGTCAATAATACAGTAGAACAAAAGAAAACAAAAAGTCTATATACAGTGAGTGCAAATGAGGTAAGTTAAGGAAATAAATAGGCCATGGTGGCGAAGTAATTCCAATATAGCAATTAAACACTGGAATGTTAGATCGGCAGAAGATGAATGTGCAGGTAGAGATACTGGGGTGCAAAGGAGCAAAATAAATAAATAAATACCAGTATGGGGATGAGGTAGGTAGATAGATGGGCTGTTTACAGATGTGCTATGTACAGGTGCAGTGATCTGTAAGCTGCTCTGACAGCTGGTGCTTAAAGCTAGTGAGGGAGATGTGAGTCTCCAGCTTCAGAGATTTTTGCAATTCGTTCCAGTCATGGGCAGCAGAGAACTGGAAGGAAAGACGACCAAAGGAAGAATTGGCTTTGGGGGTGACCAGTGAGATATACCTGCTGGAGCGCGCGCTACGAGTGGGTGCTGCTATGATGACCAGTGAGCTGAGATATGGCGGGGCTTTACCTAGCAGAGACTTGTAGATGACCTGGAGCCAGTGGGTTTGGCGACGAGTAGGAAGCGAGTACCAACCAACGAGAGCGTACAGGTCGCAATGGTGGGTAGTGTGACAAAAGGCTTTGGTGACAAAACGGATGGCACTGTGATAGACTGCATCCAGTCTGTTGAGTAGAGTGTTGGAGGCTATTATATAGATGACATCACTGAAGTCGAGGATCGGTAGGATGGTCAGTTTTACGAGGGTATGTTTGGCAGCATGAGTGAAGGATGCTTTGTTGCGATATAGGAAGCCGATTCTAGATTTAATTTTGTATTGGAGATGCTTAATGTGAGTCTGGAAGGAGAGTTTACAGTCTAACCAGACACCCAGGTATTTGTAGTTGTCCACGTATTCTAAGTCAGAGCCGTCCAGAGTAGTGATGCTGGATGGGCGAGCAGGTGCGGGCAGTGATCGATTGAATAGCATGCATTTAGTATTACTTGCGTTTAAGAGCCGTTGGAGGCCACGGAAGGAGAGTTGTATGGCATTGAAGCTCGTCTGGAGGTTAGTTACCACAGTGTCCAAGGAGGGGCCAGAAGTATACAGAATAGTGTCATCTGCGTAGAGGTGGATCAGAGAATCACCAGCAGCAAGAGCGACATCATTGATGTATACAGAAAAGAGAGTCGGCCCGAGAATTGAACCCTGTGGCACACCCATAGAGACTGTCAGAGGTCCGGACAACAGGCCCTCCGACTTGACACACTGAACTCTATCAGAAAAGTAGTTGGTAAACCAGGCGAGGCAATCATTTGAGAAACTGCCAATAAGAATGTTGTGATTGACAGAGTCGAAAGCCTTGGCCAGGTCGATGAATACGGCTGCACAGTAATGTATCTTATCGATGGCGGTTATGATGTCGTTTAGAACCTTGAGCGTGGCTGAGGTGCACCCATGACCAGCTCTGAAACCAGATTGCATAGCGGAGAAGGTATGGTGGGATTCGAAATGGTCAGTAATCTGTTTGTTAACTTGCCTTTCGAAGACCTTAGAAAGACAGGGTAGGATAGATATAGGTCTATAGGAGTTTGGGTCTAGAGTGTCACCCCCTTTGAAGAGGGGGATGACCGCGGCAGCTTTCCAATCTTTGGGAATCTCAGACGATACGAAAGAGAGGTTGAACAGGCTAGTAATATGGGTTGCAACAATTTCGGCAGATAATTTTAGAAAGAGAGGGTTCAGATTGTCTAGCTGATTTGTAGGGGTCCAGATTTTGCAGCCCTTTCAGAACATCAGCTATCTGGATTTGGGTAAAGGAGAAATGGTGGGGGCTTTGGCGGGTTGCTGTGGAGGGTGCCAGGCAGTTGTCCGGGGTAGGGGTAGCCATGTGGAAAGCATGGCCAGCCGTAGAGAAATGCTTATTGAAATTCTCAATTATAGTGGATTTATCGGTGGTGACAGTGTTTCCTAGCCTCAGAGCAGTGGGTAGCTGGGAGGAGGTGCTCTTATTCTCCATGGACTTTACAGTGTCCCAGAACTCTTTTGAGTTAGTACTACAGGATGGCAGGCAGATATACGGCACGACAATGGGCCTCAGGATCTCATCACGATATCTCTGTGCATTCAAATTGCCATCGATAAAATTAAATTGTGTTTGTTGTCTGTATCTTATGCCTGCCCAAACCATAACCCCAACCCACCATGGGACACTCTGTTAACAACTTTGACATCAGCAAACCGCTCACCCACCCTACACCATACACACTGTCTGTCATCTGCCCGGTACAGTTGAAACCAGGATTAATCTGTGAAAAGCACACTTCTGCAGCATGCCAGTGGCCACCGAAGTTGAGAATTTCCCCACTGAAGTCTGTTACAACGACGAGCTGCAGTCAGGTCAAGACCCTGGTGAGGACAGATGGACAGACACGCAGATGAGCGTCCCTGAGATGGTTTCTGACAGGTGGTGCGTAGATTCTTCACTTGTGGAAACCCACAGTTTCATCAGTTATCCGGGTGGCTGATCTCAGATGGTCCCGCAGGTGAAGAAGCCGGATCTGGAGGTCCTGGGCTGGGATGGTTACATGTGGTCTGCGGTTGTGAGGCCGGTTGGACATACTGCCAAATTCTCTAAAACAACGTTGTAGGTGGCTTATAGTAAATAAATTAACATTTAATTCTCTGGCAACAGCTCTGGTGGACATCCCTGCAGTCAATATTCCAATTGTAAGCTCCCATTTTAGAGATGCATTTTATTGTCCCCAGCACAAGGTGCACCTGTATAATGATCGTGCTGTTTAATCAGCTTCTTGATATGCCACACCTGTCAGGCGGATGGATTATCTTTGCAAAGGAGAAATGCTCACTAACAGGGATGTAAACTAATTTGAGTAAAATACCCTTTTTGTGCGTATGGATATCAGCTCATGAAACATGGGCCAAAACTTTACATGCTGCGTTTATATTTTTGTTCAGTGTACATTTTTGTATATGAGCCTCCGTTTAGGATTGTTTCCATGTTTCCGGTAGTGTGCTGCTGGTATCTATCATTTCTATAGTCCATCAACACTACACCATACACACTCTCAGCTGTAGTGATATGATTGAATACAACCATACTCATTGTTGTGCCACCAGTTGGGATACTTGTAGCGACACCAACCAAGCGCTTCTCTATGGATATGTCCCAAATGGTACCCTATTCGATATATAGTGCACTACTTTTGATGATAGCCCTGGTCAAAAGTAGTGCACTATATAGAGAATAGGGTTCCATCTGGGACGGACACTATCTCAGGTGCCAATCTGGGCACCCAGAAGAGATCAGCAAGCTTCATGGCATGGCCTCCTAGCAGGCGAGACGTTTATGTGTGTTTTGTGTGTGTAGAAAAGTAGAAGGAGCATGTCGGTCCTCCGCTGCTGAAACGCCGCGCCGTGGTGGTTTTGGATGGCTTCCCTGTGCACAGACCACAGACACAAGTGACATTGCGGGTAACTTTTAGAACTGGAAGAGGGGGAGGAGGATGGGGGGGTGCTCAGTGTAGCACTCGATAATGTGGTAAAGGAGGTTTCTGAAAAGTGTGTTTGAGGATATGTAGCTCATGTTATCATAATGTGATAATAATGTAATAATAATATTATAATAATGTCATCATAAAGCTCACTGACCAGGGGAGGCATTTTGGGCATTTTAGGCTGACCAATTTTCTTTTTTTTTAAACGTATGCATTTCATGCAAGTGTATACCAACACACAGAATTGTACTACATTTCTGATTGTGGATTTTATCCTTAAGATTTTGACTGTGAACTTGTAGCCTTATAGAAGCCTCAGAGGCCTTTTAAGAGACTCTTACATGAGCTATGTATACTGTACATTATAACCTCTGCTATGTTTACTGTAGCTTTCTAGATTTCTCCCAGTGCTGAGGAGTAATATTTGCTTGTTTAACAGGCATTGAATGTTATGTCAGAGGCCCGATACATTTAATGACAAAACCTAAAATTAATTTCTGCAATGTGGAATTTTACATTTTTACTCAGGGCTGTGATTAGGCTTGGTGTAAGCTCTGCTTTGTCTAGAAAGCTGTTGTCTTGTTGTATTTTTCTGAACATGAGATTTTAGGTATTCAAATCAAATCAAATGTTATTACCTTACGGTATGGGGGGTCAATGTAAATAGTCCAGGTGGCTATTGATTCATTACAAGCAAACCTTGGCCCTGTTAAATTATTTGACAGGTCTTTGTTATCCACACACAGAGGGCCTTGTACAGTAATATGAATAGTTAGTTTTACTGAAGTCCTCTTTGTGTTCTATAAATGGCCATCGTTTCCTTTCTGTGATGCTGTGCATTAATACACACCAGCACCTTTGGTCCGGAAGGAGAAAGAAAAAAAGCGGATGTATGATTTGATTGATGACTGAAGTCACATTCCGTGTTCGTCCCAAATGCACCCTATTCCCTTTATAGTGCACAACTTTCAACCAGAGGCCCTGGACAAAAGTAGTGCACTGTAGGGAATAGGGTGCCATTTGGGACGCACTCTCAGACTTCCTTATGGGAATGGTTGGGAGGGTGTGTCATATTTGGAGACTGTCAGTTGGCACGTCTACAAATTGCAATCACTGCGGCCTCACCTCTTTTCCCTGGACATGTGGCCTTGAGAGTGTGATTCCTGTTAGAATTGAGGGAGCATCCCAAATGTTACCCTATTCCCTATATAGTGCACTACTTTTGACCACGGCCCATAGGGAATACAGTAGGTTGCCACTGAAGGTACAGGGAGTCAGACTGAGGGTCTGAAATGGAGGAAGTGTAGTTCTATAGCTATAACAATGATGGCCAAAGGACTAATCATACAGACAAAGGATAATACTGCTCTCTGTCCCTGGGGACAGTGTGGACTGTCTATGTACTGTACTGTATGCAACTGTACTCTATGCCACACTTTATTCTACATACATGTGAACTAGAGAGCTGGTCAGGGAGGTAGACTTTTTTGTTGGTAGTGTAGGTCTTAATGTGGATTTTGTTGTTAGAGTTCAGATGGATGGATCATTGGAATTTCATCACCCCTGCATATGTCAAGACATGTCATGTGTGGGTGTGGTGAGATTCCCAATGGGTTGGACAATATTATTTTTGTCACTTATTAAAGAAGCTATTTCTTAAATACTGGAATTCAAATCATACTCAAACTTTAAGAGAATGGAAGAATCAAATGCTTTATGATTTAAATATTGAAAAAAATCTGTCTACAGACAGAAACAAAATAACACAATTTTAAGTAATATGGGGCAGAGTCCTACAAGCATTAGAAACAACATTGAGTGTGGATACCATGGGAACATGTGGGTCTGAGCAAATGTGATGTCATTCATGTTTGTGAAAATGTATGTAAATGTTAAGTTGTTTATCATTTTTTTGTCTAGGTACGTTTTTTGTTGTTTGTTAACAACAAAACAGTAAAGAAAAAGTGAAATAAAATATAATAAAATGTTTTTAAAAAAGGCCCTGTGCTGTTTGTATTAATATTGTTTCACTCAAATAAATGAAAGTGTCCATTGACAACATTGTCATTGGTCGCCTGCTCCTCTGACATTCACATCATCACTCCAGTGTTTTCATATTTCCCTCCTCTATGTATCAATTGTGTTGATAGCCTAATATTCTGTCAACAGAGGCGAGATAAAGAGGGTTTTAGGAGTTTGGAGGATAGGATAACCTTGATAAAACGTTCATCTCCATCTGTCGTCATCCTTTATGAAGTATGCAAATGACCTGTGGGATGGGAGTGGATGGGAAGTATAGTACAGTGCTGTAAAATGGGCAATTTCAAGTGTTCTGTGTACCATGCTGACTTCCAAATGTACCACCATGCAATCCAGTGCATACTCGTGATTTTCCTCTCTCACTCTCTCTCCTACCCCTTCACTCTCTCTCCTACCCCTTCACTCTCTCTCCTACCCTTTCACTCTCTCTCCTACCCCTTCACTCTCTCCTTTATCCTTTATCCCCCCTCTCTCTCATTCCCATGGTCCGGTCTTCTCTTCCCCCCTCACTCTGTCTTTCCATCTCTCCTCGATGCTCCCCATCTTTTTCTCTCCTACTTTGCCTTGCTATACAAATTAGCGATGTACTGCACAGGTTCAGAGGGGCTACTCATAAAATATTAACAGCATGTAGATGATTGTACGTTGCCACTTACATTTTTTAAACTGTGTCAGCACAAGCTGTGGCACAGTTATGTTCATCTGTTTTGATACTGGCTATATATGAGTCTATTGTTTTCTTCTACATTGTATCCATTCAGTGGTAAGACATTATATGTTATCTATTCATCAAAATGGGGACTCACTTCAGCTTAGCTGTTTAGTATTTGAGCATTTTCTTCAGATCCCCATTAGCGAAAGAAGCAGCCGCTCTTCCTTGGTGAAAAGATTCCAATGCTCCTTCACTTCTGAACCGTAATAAGCTTTATCAACACATTGGAATGGGTTAGCTTGTCCTTTGCCATGCAGTTAGTTAGCAGTTGGACAAAGAGACAGCTAATGCTATATATTCTCCAGTTATACTCCATATTTCATCACTTCTATTTACACCCATCTGATGAACATAAACAATATATATATATATATATACAGTTGAAGTTGGAAGTTTACATACACATAGGTTGGAGTCATTAAAACTCGTTGTTCAACCGCTACACACATTTCTTGTTAACAAACTACAGTTTTGGTAAGTTGGTTAAGACATCTACTTTGTGCATGACACAAGTAATTTTCCCAACAATTGTTTACAGACAGATTATTTAACTTATAATTCACTGTATCACAATTCCAGTGGGTCAGAAGTTTACATACACTAAGATGAATGTGCCTTTAAACAGCTTGGAAAATTCAAGAAAATTATGTAATGGTTTTAGAAGCTTCTGATAGGCTAATTGACATAATTTGAGTCAATTGGAGGTGTACCTGTGGATGTATTTCAAGGCCTACCTTCAAACCCTTTGCTTGACATCATGGGAAAATAAAAATAAAAATGATAGACCTTCACAAGTCTGGTTCATCCTTGGGAGCAATTTCCAAATGCCTGAAGGTACCACGTTCAACTGTACAAACATTAGTACGCAAGTATAAACACCATGCGACCACGCAGCCGCCATACCGCTCAGGAAGGAGATGCGTTCTGTACGCGTACTTTGGTGTGAAAAGTGCAAATCAATCGGAGAACAACAGCAAAGGACCTGAGAAGATGCTGGAGGAAACAGGTACAAAAGTATCTATATCCACAGTAAAACAAGTCCTATATCGACATAACCTGAAAGGCCGCTCAGCAAGGAAGAAGCCACTGCTCCAAAACCGGCATAAAAAAGCCAGACTATCATACATTCTGGAGAAAAAAGATCATACTTTTTGGAGAAATGTCCTCTGGTCTGATGAAACAAAAATAGAACTGCTTGGCCATAATGACCATCGTTATGTTTGGAGGAAAAAGGGTGAGGCTTGCAAGCCGAAGAACAACATCCCAACCGTGAAGCACGGGGGTAGCAGCATAATGTAGTGGGGGTGCTTTGCTGCAGGAGGGACTGGTGCACTTCACAAAACTTCCACAAAATGTATTGTGGGAAGCTTGTGAAAGGCTACCCGAAACATTTGACCCAAGTTTCAACAATTTTAAGGCAATGCAAACTTCTGATCAACTGAGAATGTGATGAACGAATTGAAAGCTGAAATAAATAATTCTCTCTACTATTATTCTGATATTTCACATTCTTAAAATCAAGTGGTGATCCTAACTGACCTAAAACAAGGATTTTTTACTTGGATTAAATGTCAGGAATTGTGAAAAACTGAGTTTAAATGTATTTGGCTAAGGTGTATGTAAACTTCTGACTTCAACTGTATGTATATGTATATGTTATGGGCCCTAATAATTTTATATTTGTGGCCATTTGTGATTTAGGATACGTGTTTATTGGGAGTTTAATTATCTCTGTATTTATGCTTTTGTGAGAAAGGATAAGACTAGACCGTTTTAGAAACGTGTGGCTGGTAGTTGTTAAAACGTCTCCATGGTGTGATACTGTTGAACAGATGGGATTCGACATATTATGATACACATAACCTTTAATAGCCATTATAAACAAATATATGGGCCCAATTAAAAGTTGTGAACGCATAATAGGCAACAAATCTATAAGGAGGAAGATATTACACAATATAAAGTACTGTGATTGTGCTCGATGCTTGTGGATGTTTCAGGAATTGTATTGTACTGAGCTTCAGTTTAAGCTGAGTCTAAATCCCAAATGACACCCTATTCACACAAGCCCTATTGATATAGTGCACTACTTTTGACCAGAGCTCTGAGGGCCCTATGGGCACTATAGGGAATAGGTGCCATTTGGGACATATCCTGAGTGTCTGTGAGGGAGGTTGGACTTTTAGAGATTTATCTGTTCAAGCTAAGATGATTGATTCAGCGTCTCTATTTTATCTCTGGTTCATGACTGGCCTTCCAGCACATTGGCCCTGTGGGCGGGTCGAGGGGATGGCCTCTGTGTCTGACTCTGCTGCTTTGTTGGATGGTGGCCTTCTGTAAAAACAGAGCTGTCAATCAAATGAAGGGATTCCCAAATCCTATATGCGTCCCAAATAGCACCCTATTCAGAAAATAGTGTACTATGTAGGGAGTAGAGTTCGACCGATTAATCGGAATGGCCGATTAATTAGGGCCGATTTCAAGTTTTCATAACAATCGGAAATCGATATTTTTGGGCTCCGATTTCCGTTTTTATTCTTATTTTTTTAATACCTTTATTTAACTAGACAAGTCAGTTAAGAACACATTCTTATTTTCAATGACGGCCTAGGAACGGTGGGTTAACTGCCTTGTTCAGGGGCAGAACGACAGATGTTCACCTTGTCAGCTCAGGGGATCCATGCTTGCAACTGTACAGTTAACTAGTCCAACTCTCTAACCATTGCACTCCACGAGGAGCCTGACTGTTACGCGAATGCAGTAGAAGCCAAGGTAAATTGCTAGCATTAAACTTATCTTATAAAAAACAATCAATCATAATCACTAGTCATAACTACAAATCCAGTTTAGCAGGCAATATTAACCAGGTGAAATTGTGTCATTTCTCTTGCGTTCATTGCATGCAGAGTCAGGGTATATGCAACAGTTTGGGCTACCTGGCTCATTGCGAACTAATTTGCCAGAATTTTACGTAATTATGACATTATATTGAAGGTTGTGCAATGTAACAAGAATATTTAGACTTAGGGATGTCACCCATTAGATAAAATACCGAACGGTTCCGTATTTCACTGAAAGAATAAATGTTTTGTTTTCGAAATGATAGTTTCCGGATTCAACCATATTAATGACCAAAGGCTCGTATTTCTATGTGTTATTATGTTATAATTAAGTCTGATTTGATAGAGCAGTCTGACTGAGCAGCAGCAGCAGGCCCGTAATCATTCATTCAAACGTGCTGGGGCGGCAGCGTAGCCTAGTGGTTAGAGTGTTGGACTAGTAACCGGAAGGTTGTGAGTTCAAACCCCTGAGCTGACAAGGTTGTTCTGTTGTTCTGCCCCTGAACAGGCAGTTAACCCACTGTTCCCAGGCTGTCATTGAAAATAAGAATGTGTTCTTAACTGACTTGCCTGGTTAAATAAAGGTAGAAATAAAAAAAACAGCACTTTTGTGCGTTTTGCCAGCAGCTCTTCACAAGCACAGCGCTGTTTATGACTTCAAGCCTATCAGCCTAATGTCTGGTGTAACCAATGTGAAATAGCTAGCTAGTTAGCTGGGAGTGCGCTAATACCGTTTCAAACGTCACTCGCTTTTAGATTTGGAGTAGTTATTCCCCTTGCGCTGCAAGGGCCGTGGCTTTTGTGGAGCGATGGGTAACGCTGCTTCGAGTGTGGCTGTTGTTGATGTGTTCCTGGTTCGAGCCCAAGTAGGGGGGAGGAGGGGGACGGAAGCTATACTGTTACACTGGCAATACTATAGTGCCTATAAGGACATCCAATAGTCAAAGGTATATGAAATACAAATGGTATAGAGAGAAATAGTCCTATAAATACTATATTAACTACAACCTAAAACCTCTTACCTTGGAATATTGAAGTCTCATGTTAAAAGGAACCACCAACTTTCATATGTTCTCATGTTCTGAGCAAGGAACTTAAACGTTAGCTTTTTTACATGGCACACATTTTTACATGGCACATACATGGCACATATTGCATATTGGCACATATTACTTTCTTCTCCAACACTTTGTTTTTGCATTATTTAAACAAAATTGAACATGTTTCATTATTTATTTGAGGCTAAATTGATTTTATTGATGTATTATATTAAGTTAAAATAAGTGTTCATTCAGTATTGCTGAAATTGTCATTATTACAAATTAATTAAGTACTTAATTAATCGGCCGATTAATCGGTATCGGCTATTTTGGTCCTCCAATAATCGGTATCGGTATTGAAAAATCATAATTAGTCGACCTCTAGTAGGGAGTAAGGTTGCATTTGGGATACATACCTAGACAGGAGTGCAGCTTTGTTCTGAGGCTGTTCTGCTATAATAGAGAGAAAAACTGGAACAGAGCAATGACTTGTGTTGCCAGCAGTGCATATCTGTTTCAGTCTGATGGCTTATATGGCCATATCAGAGGGTGCTATGAATGTATCATTTCAATTCAAATGTATCATAATATTGCAAAGACAGACAGAAAGGTTGGGGGATAGAGTTATATGGATGGAGGTGATATAGCGATGTAGATTTTGTCAATACATTAGGATGTAATGACATTCATTTGGTTTTTCGTTGATGTGTTTTAAGGAGGAAAAGGAATGAGGTTTGGTTTTTAGCCAATGTGTGTTTAAAAATTCATAATAATGCTTGATGCTTGGTAATCAGTTGTGTTTGTGCCGTAAAAATGGCATGATTTATTTAGTCACTCCAATGTCTGTAGTTAGTTGATGCCTGAATGGATTGCATGGCTAGAGAAGTGACCCTTTAAGCCCAAGATGTCAGAAGACATATGACCATGGCACACAATATTGCAATGGGGATGATAGGATGAACTGTAATGTCCCCAGGGGAAATTTGCTTAGACACACAGTACTGCTGTATACTTTTTCAAAGGTAGTGCACAATATAGGGCATATGTTTGGGTGGCGTAGATATCGGCAGCGCGGTGCGAAGGGGAGGCAGTGCAACATCTCTTGCTCTCTGACCCGCCACACAGAGTCACAGGAAGAGTTGTCCTTTTAATTTGTCATAGATTCCTGACAGCTACCTATGCTACACATCATCATTAGCAGAGAAGAGAGAGAGGAAGACCCGTCCACACGTCCAGATAAGAGAGGAGGATACACCTCGTTAATTCATTCCTCTGTTTATTGGCTTTATTTATTATTTTACAGTAATCACAGACACAAGATTTTCTAGGGCTGCAGTGTCATTATAGCGTGTGATTTGATTAGCTTTGTTATGCATCACTGAAGAAATGTGGCTAGGTCATATGAGACCATAGCATAGCATAGCACTTACACTAATCATGGGAAAAACACATACGTACAGTACCAGTCCAAAGTTTGGACACACCTACTCATTCCAGAGTTTTTCTTTATTTTTAATATTTTCTACATTGTAGAATAATAGGGAAGACATCAAAACTATGAAATAACACATATGGAATCTTGTAGTAACCAAAAAAGTGTTAAACAAATCAAAATATATTTTATATTTACTTATTCAAAGTAGCCACCCTTTGCCTTGATTGACAGCTTTGCAAACTCTTGGTATTCTGTCAACCAGCTTCATGAGGTAGTCACCTGGAATGCATTTAAATGAACAGGTGTGCCTTGTTAAAAGTTAATTAGTAAAATGTCTTTCCTTTTTAATACGTTTGAGCCAATCAGTTGTGTTGTGACAAGGTAGGGTGGTATACAGAAGATAACCAATCAGTTGTGTTGTGACAAGGTAGGGGTGGTAAACAGAAGATAACCAATCAGTTGTGTTGTGACAAGGTAGGGGTGGTAAACAGAAGATAACCTATCAGTTGTGTTGTGACAAGGTAGAGGTGGTATACAGAAGATAGCCAATCAGTTGTGTTGTGACAAGGTAGGGGTGGTATACAGAAGATAACCAATCAGTTGTGTTGTGACAAGGTAGGGGTGGTATACAGAAGATAACCAAACAGTTGTGTTGTGACAAGGTAGGGGTGGTAAACAGAAGATAACATATCAGTTGTGTTGTGACAAGGTAGAGGTGGTATACAGAAGATAGCCAATCAGTTGTGTTGTGACAAGGTAGGGGTGGTATACAGAAGATAACCAATCAGTTGTGTTGTGACAAGGTAGAGGTGGTATACAGAAGATAACCAATCAGTTGTGTTGTGACAAGGTAGGGGTGGTAAACAGAAGATAACCAATCAGTTGTGTTGTGACAAGGTAGGGGTGGTATACAGAAGATAACCAATCAGTTGTGTTGTGACAAGGTAGGGGTGGTATACAGAAGATAACCAATCAGTTGTGTTGTGACAAGGTAGGGGTGGTATACAGAAGATAACCAATCAGTTGTGTTGTGACAAGGTAGGGGTGGTATACAGAAGATAACCAGTCAGTTGTGTTGTGACAAGGTAGGGGTGGTAAATAGAAGATAACCAATCAGTTGTGTTGTGACAAGGTAGGGGTGGTATACAGAAGATAACCAATCAGTTGTGTTGTGACAAGGTAGGGGTGGTATACAGAAGATAACCAATCAGTTGTGTTGTGACAAGGTAGGGGTGGTAAACAGAAGATAACCTATCAGTTGTGTTGTGACAAGGTAGAGGTGGTATACAGAAGATAGCCAATCAGTTGTGTTGTGACAAGGTGGGGGTGGTATACAGAAGATAACCAATCAGTTGTGTTGTGACATGGTAGGGATGGTAAACAGAAGATAACCAATCAGTTGTGTTGTGACAAGGTAGGTGTGGTATACAGAAGATAACCAATCAGTTGTGTTGTGACAAGGTAGGGGTGGTATACAGAAGACAACCAATCAGTTGTGTTGTGACAAGGTAGGGGTGGTATACAGAAGATAACCAATCAGTTGTGTTGTGACATGATAGGGATGGTAAACAGAAGATAACCAATCAGTTGTGTTGTGACAAGGTAGGTGTGGTATACAGAAGATAACCAATCAGTTGTGTTGTGACAAAGTAGGGGTGGTATACAGAAGACAACCAATCAGTTGTGTTGTGACAAGGTAGTGGTATACAGAAGATAACCAATCAGTTGTGTTGTGACAAGGTAGGGGTGGTATACAGAAGATAACCAATCAGTTGTGTTGTGACAAGGTAGGGGTGGTATACAGAAGATAACCAATCAGTTGTGTTGTGACAAGGTAGGGGTGGTATACAGAAGATAACCAATCAGTTGTGTTGTGACAAGGTAGGGGTGGTAAACAGAAGATAACCAATCAGTTGTGTTGTGACAAGGTAGGGGTGGTATACAGAAGATAACCAATCAGTTGTGTTGTGACAAGGTAGGGGTGGTATACAGAAGATAACCAATCAGTTGTGTTGTGACAAGGTAGGGGTGGTACACAGAAGATAACCAATCAGTTGTGTTGTGACAAGGTAGGGGTGGTATACAGAAGATAACCAATCAGTTGTGTTGTGACAAGGTAGGGGTGGTATACAGAAGATAACCAATCAGTTGTGTTGTGACAAGGTAGGGGTGGTAAACAGAAGATAACCAATCAGTTGTGTTGTGACAAGGTAGAGGTGGTATACAGAAGATAACCAATCAGTTGTGTTGTGACAAGGTAGGGGTGGTAAACAGAAGATAACCAATCAGTTGTGTTGTGACAAGGTAGGGGTGGTATACAGAAGATAACCAATCAGTTGTGTTGTGACAAGGTAGGGGTGGTATACAGAAGATAACCAATCAGTTGTGTTGTGACAAGGTAGGGGTGGTATACAGAAGATAACCAATCAGTTGTGTTGTGACAAGGTAGGGGTGGTATACAGAAGATAACCAATCAGTTGTGTTGTGACAAGGTAGGGGTGGTAAACAGAAGATAACCAATCAGTTGTGTTGTGACAAGGTAGGGGTGGTATACAGAAGATAACCAATCAGTTGTGTTGTGACAAGGTAGGGGTGGTATACAGAAGATAACCAATCAGTTGTGTTGTGACAAGGTAGGGGTGGTATACAGAAGATAACCAATCAGTTGTGTTGTGACAAGGTAGGGGTGGTATACAGAAGATAACCAGTCAGTTGTGTTGTGACAAGGTAGGGGTGGTAAATAGAAGATAACCAATCAGTTGTGTTGTGACAAGGTAGAGGTGGTATACAGAAGATAGCCAATCAGTTGTGTTGTGACAAGGTAGGGGTGGTATACAGAAGATAACCAATCAGTTGTGTTGTGACAAGGTAGGGGTGGTATACAGAAGATAACCAATCAGTTGTGTTGTGACAAGGTAGGGGTGGTAAACAGAAGATAACCTATCAGTTGTGTTGTGACAAGGTAGAGGTGGTATACAGAAGATAGCCAATCAGTTGTGTTGTGACAAGGTAGGGGTGGTATACAGAAGATAACCAATCAGTTGTGTTGTGACATGGTAGGGATGGTAAACAGAAGATAACCAATCAGTTGTGTTGTGACAAGGTAGGTGTGGTATACAGAAGATAACCAATCAGTTGTGTTGTGACAAGGTAGGGGTGGTATACAGAAGATAACCAATCAGTTGTGTTGTGACAAGGTAGGGGTGGTATACAGAAGACAACCAATCAGTTGTGTTGTGACAAGGTAGGGGTGGTATACAGAAGATAACCAATCAGTTGTGTTGTGACATGATAGGGATGGTAAACAGAAGATAACCAATCAGTTGTGTTGTGACAAGGTAGGTGTGGTATACAGAAGATAACCAATCAGTTGTGTTGTGACAAAGTAGGGGTGGTATACAGAAGACAACCAATCAGTTGTGTTGTGACAAGGTAGTGGTATACAGAAGATAACCAATCAGTTGTGTTGTGACAAGGTAGGGGTGGTATACAGAAGATAACCAATCAGTTGTGTTGTGACAAGGTAGGGGTGGTATACAGAAGATAACCAATCAGTTGTGTTGTGACAAGGTAGGGGTGGTATACAGAAGATAACCAATCAGCTGTGTTGTGACAAGGTAGGGGTGGTAAACAGAAGATAACCAATCAGTTGTGTTGTGACAAGGTAGGGGTGGTATACAGAAGATAACCAATCAGTTGTGTTGTGACAAGGTAGAGGTGGTATACAGAAGATAGCCAATCAGTTGTGTTGTGACAAGGTAGGGGTGGTATACAGAAGATAACCAATCAGTTGTGTTGTGACAAGGTAGGGGTGGTATACAGAAGATAACCAATCAGTTGTGTTGTGACAAGGTAGGGGTGGTATACAGAAGATAACCAATCAGTTGTGTTGTGACAAGGTAGGGGTGGTAAACAGAAGATAACCTATCAGTTGTGTTGTGACAAGGTAGAGGTGGTATACAGAAGATAGCCAATCAGTTGTGTTGTGACAAGGTAGGGGTGGTAAACAGAAGATAACCAATCAGTTGTGTTGTGACAAGGTAGGGGTGGTATACAGAAGATAACCAATCAGTTGTGTTGTGACAAGGTAGGGTTGGTATACAGAAGATAACCAATCAGTTGTGTTGTGACAAGGTAGGGGTGGTAAACAGAAGATAACCTATCAGTTGTGTTGTGACAAGGTAGGGGTGGTATACAGAAGATAACCAATCAGTTGTGTTGTGACAAGGTAGGGGTGGTATACAGAAGATAACCAATCAGTTGTGTTGTGACAAGGTAGGGGTGGTAAACAGAAGATAACCAATCAGTTGTGTTGTGACAAGGTAGGGGTGGTATACAGAAGATAACCAATCAGTTGTGTTGTGACAAGGTAGGGGTGGTATACAGAAGATAACCAATCAGTTGTGTTGTGACAAGGTAGGGTTGGTAAACAGAAGATAACCAATCAGTTGTGTTGTGACAAGGTAGGGGTGGTATACAGAAGATAACCAATCAGTTGTGTTGTGACAAGGTAGGGTGGTATACAGAAGATAACCAATCAGTTGCGTTGTGACAAGGTAGGGGTGGTATACAGAAGATAACCAATCAGTTGTGTTGTGACAAGGTAGGGGTGGTATACAGAAGATAACCAATCAGTTGTGTTGTGACAAGGTAGGGGTGGTATACAGAAGATAACCAATCAGTTGTGTTGTGACAAGGTAGGGGTGGTAAACAGAAGATAACCAATCAGTTGTGTTGTGACAAGGTAGGGGTGGTAAACAGAAGATAACCAATCAGTTGTGTTGTGACAAGGTAGGGGTGGTATACAGAAGATAACCAATCAGTTGTGTTGTGACAAGGTAGGGGTGGTATACAGAAGATAACCAATCAGTTGTGTTGTGACAAGGTAGGGGTGGTATACAGAAGATAACCAATCAGTTGTGTTGTGACAAGGTAGGGGTGGTATACAGAAGATAACCAATCAGTTGTGTTGTGACAAGGTAGGGGTGGTATACAGAAGATAACCAATCAGTTGTGTTGTGACAAGGTAGGGGTGGTATACAGAAGATAACCAATCAGTTGTGTTGTGACAAGGTAGGGGTGGTATACAGAAGATAACCAATCAGTTGTGTTGTGACAAGGTAGGGGTGGTATACAGAAGATAACCAATCAGTTGTGTTGTGACAAGGTAGGGGTGGTAAACAGAAGATAGCCAATCAGTTGTGTTGTGACAAGGTAGGGGTGGTATACAGAAGATAACCAATCAGTTGTGTTGTGACAAGGTAGGGGTGGTATACAGAAGATAACCAATCAGTTGTGTTGTGACAAGGTAGGGGTGGTATACAGAAGATAACCAATCAGTTGTGTTGTGACAAGGTAGGGGTGGTATACAGAAGATAACCAATCAGTTGTGTTGTGACAAGGTAGGGGTGGTAAACAGAAGATAACCAATCAGTTGTGTTGTGACAAGGTAGGGGTGGTATACAGAAGATAACCAATCAGTTGTGTTGTGACAAGGTAGGGGTGGTAAACAGAAGATAACCAATCAGTTGTGTTGTGACAAGGTAGGGGTGGTATACAGAAGATAACCAATCAGTTGTGTTGTGACAAGGTAGGGGTGGTATACAGAAGATAACCAATCAGTTGTGTTGTGACAAGGTAGGGGTGGTATACAGAAGATAACCAATCAGTTGTGTTGTGACAAGGTAGGGGTGGTATACAGAAGATAACCAATCAGTTGTGTTGTGACAAGGTAGGGGTGGTATACAGAAGATAACCAATCAGTTGTGTTGTGACAAGGTAGGTGGTACAGAAGATACCAACAGAAGATAACCAATCAGTTGTGTTGTGACAAGGTAGGGGTGGTATACAGAAGATAACCAATCAGTTGTGTTGTGACAAGGTAGGGGTGGTATACAGAAGATAACCAATCAGTTGTGTTGTGACAAGGTAGGGGTGGTATACAGAAGATAACCAATCAGTTGTGTTGTGACAAGGTAGGGGTGGTATACAGAAGATAACCAATCAGTTGTGTTGTGACAAGGTAGGGGTGGTATACAGAAGATAACCAATCAGTTGTGTTGTGACAAGGTAGGGGTGGTATACAGAAGATAACCAATCAGTTGTGTTGTGACAAGGTAGGGGTGGTATACAGAAGATAACCAATCAGTTGTGTTGTGACAAGGTAGGGGTGGTATACAGAAGATAACCAATCAGTTGTGTTGTGACAAGGTAGGGGTGGTAAACAGAAGATAACCAATCAGTTGTGTTGTGACAAGGTAGGGGTGGTAAACAGAAGATAACCAATCAGTTGTGTTGTGACAAGGTAGAGGTGGTATACAGAAGATAACCAATCAGTTGTGTTGTGACAAGGTAGGGGTGGTATACAGAAGATAACCAATCAGTTGTGTTGTGACAAGGTAGGGGTCGGTATACAGAAGATAACCAATCAGTTGTGTTGTGACAAGGTAGGGGTGGTATACAGAAGATAACCAATCAGTTGTGTTGTGACAAGGTAGGGGTGGTATACAGAAGATAACCAATCAGTTGTGTTGTGACAAGGTAGGGGTGGTATACAGAAGATAACCAATCAGTTGTGTTGTGACAAGGTAGGGGTGGTATACAGAAGATAACCAATCAGTTGTGTTGTGACAAGGTAGGGGTGGTATACAGAAGATAACCAATCAGTTGTGTTGTGACAAGGTAGGGGTGGTATACAGAAGATAACCAATCAGTTGTGTTGTGACAAGGTAGGGGTGGTATACAGAAGATAACCAATCAGTTGTGTTGTGACAAGGTAGGGGTGGTATACAGAAGATAACCAATCAGTTGTGTTGTGACAAGGTAGGGGTGGTATACAGAAGATAACCAATCAGTTGTGTTGTGACAAGGTAGGGGTGGTAAACAGAAGATAACCAATCAGTTGTGTTGTGACAAGGTAGGGGTGGTAAACAGAAGATAACCAATCAGTTGTGTTGTGACAAGGTAGGGGTGGTATACAGAAGATAACCAATCAGTTGTGTTGTGACAAGGTAGGGGTGGTATACAGAAGACAACCAATCAGTTGTGTTGTGACAAGGTAGGGGTGGTATACAGAAGATAACCAATCAGTTGTGTTGTGACAAGGTAGGGGTGGTATACAGAAGATAACCAATCAGTTGTGTTGTGACAAGGTAGGGGTGGTATACAGAAGATAACCAATCAGTTGTGTTGTGACAAGGTAGGGGTGGTATACAGAAGATAACCAATCAGTTGTGTTGTGACAAGGTAGGGGTGGTATACAGAAGATAACCAATCAGTTGTGTTGTGACAAGGTAGGGGTGGTATACAGAAGATAACCAATCAGTTGTGTTGTGACAAGGTAGGGGTGGTAAACAGAAGATAACCAATCAGTTGTGTTGTGACAAGGTAGGGGTGGTATACAGAAGATAACCAATCAGTTGTGTTGTGACAAGGTAGGGGTGGTATACAGAAGATAACCAATCAGTTGTGTTGTGACAAGGTAGGGGTGGTATACAGAAGATAACCAATCAGTTGTGTTGTGACAAGGTAGGGTGGTATACAGAAGATAACCAATCAGTTGTGTTGTGACAAGGTAGGGGTGGTAAACAGAAGATAACCAATCAGTTGTGTTGTGACAAGGTAGGGGTGGTATACAGAAGATAACCAATCAGTTGTGTTGTGACAAGGTAGGGGTGGTATACAGAAGATAACCAATCAGTTGTGTTGTGACAAGGTAGGGGTGGTATACAGAAGATAACCAATCAGTTGTGTTGTGACAAGGTAGGGGTGGTATACAGAAGATAACCAATCAGTTGTGTTGTGACAAGGTAGGGGTGGTAAACAGAAGATAACCAATCAGTTGTGTTGTGACAAGGTAGGGGTGGTATACAGAAGATAACCAATCAGTTGTGTTGTGACAAGGTAGGGGTGGTATACAGAAGATAACCAATCAGTTGTGTTGTGACAAGGTAGGGGTGGTATACAGAAGATAACCAATCAGTTGTGTTGTGACAAGGTAGGGGTGGTATACAGAAGATAACCAATCAGTTGTGTTGTGACAAGGTAGGGGTGGTAAACAGAAGATAACCAATCAGTTGTGTTGTGACAAGGTAGGGGTGGTATACAGAAGATAACCAATCAGTTGTGTTGTGACAAGGTAGGGGTGGTATACAGAAGATAACCAATCAGTTGTGTTGTGACAAGGTAGGGGTGGTATACAGAAGATAACCAATCAGTTGTGTTGTGACAAGGTAGGGGTGGTATACAGAAGATAACCAATCAGTTGTGTTGTGACAAGGTAGGGGTGGTATACAGAAGATAACCAATCAGTTGTGTTGTGACAAGGTAGGGTGGTATACAGAAGATAACCAATCAGTTGCGTTGTGACAAGGTAGGGGTGGTATACAGAAGATAACCAATCAGTTGTGTTGTGACAAGGTAGGGGTGGTATACAGAAGATAACCAATCAGTTGTGTTGTGACAAGGTAGGGGTGGTAAACAGAAGATAACCAATCAGTTGTGTTGTGACAAGGTAGGGGTGGTATACAGAAGATAACCAATCAGTTGTGTTGTGACAAGGTAGGGGTGGTATACAGAAGATAACCAATCAGTTGTGTTGTGACAAGGTAGGGGTGGTATACAGAAGATAACCAATCAGTTGTGTTGTGACAAGGTAGGGGTGGTATACAGAAGATAACCAATCAGTTGTGTTGTGACAAGGTAGGGGTGGTAAACAGAAGATAACCAATCAGTTGTGTTGTGACAAGGTAGGGGTGGTATACAGAAGATAACCAATCAGTTGTGTTGTGACAAGGTAGGGGTGGTAAACAGAAGATAACCTATCAGTTGTGTTGTGACAAGGTAGGGGTGGTATACAGAAGATAACCAATCAGTTGTGTTGTGACAAGGTAGGGGTTGTATACAGAAGATAACCAACCAGTTGTGTTGTGACAAGGTAGGGGGGTATACAGAAGATAACCAATCAGTTGTGCTGTGACAAGGTAGGGGTGGTATACAGAAGATAACCAATCAGTTGTGTTGTGACAAGGTAGGGGTGGTATACAGAAGATAACCAATCAGTTGTGTTGTGACAAGGTAGGGTGGTATACAGAAGATAACCAATCAGTTGTGCTGTGACAAGGTAGGGGTGGTATACAGAAGATAACCAATCAGTTGTGTTGTGACAAGGTAGGGGTGGTATACAGAAGATAACCAATCAGTTGTGTTGTGACAAGGTAGGGGTTGTATACAGAAGATAACCAATCAGTTGTGTTGTGACAAGGTAGGGGTGGTATACAGAAGATAACCAATCAGTTGTGTTGTGACAAGGTAGGGGTGGTATACAGAAGATAACCAATCAGTTGTGTTGTGACAAGGTAGGGGTGGTATACAGAAGATAACCAATCAGTTGTGTTGTGACAAGGTAGGGGTGGTATACAGAAGATAACCAATCAGTTGTGTTGTGACAAGGTAGGGGTGGTATACAGAAGATAACCAATCAGTTGTGTTGTGACAAGGTAGGGTGGTATACAGAAGATAACCAATCAGTTGTGCTGTGACAAGGTAGGGTTGGTATACAGAAGATAACCAATCAGTTGTGTTGTGACAAGGTAGGGGTGGTAAACAGAAGATAACCTATCAGTTGTGTTGTGACAAGGTAGGGGTTGTATACAGAAGATAACCAATCAGCTGTGTTGTGACAAGGTAGGGGTGGTATACAGAAGATAACCAATCAGTTGTGTTGTGACAAGGTAGGGGGGTATACAGAAGATAACCAATCAGTTGTGCTGTGACAAGGTAGGGGGTGGTAAACAGAAGATAACCAATCAGTTGTGTTGTGACAAGGTAGGGGTGGTATACAGAAGATAACCAATCAGTTGTGTTGTGACAAGGTAGGGGTGGTATACAGAAGATAACCAATCAGTTGTGTTGTGACAAGGTAGGGGTGGTATACAGAAGATAACCAATCAGTTGTGTTGTGACAAGGTAGGGGTGGTAAACAGAAGATAACCTATCAGTTGTGTTGTGACAAGGTAGAGGTGGTATACAGAAGATAGCCAATCAGTTGTGTTGTGACAAGGTAGGGGTGGTATACAGAAGATAACCAATCAGTTGTGTTGTGACAAGGTAGGGGTGGTAAACAGAAGATAACCAATCAGTTGTGTTGTGACAAGGTAGGGGTGGTATACAGAAGATAACCAAACAGTTGGTGTTTGACAAGGTAGGGGTGGTATACAGAAGATAACCAATCAGTTGTGTTGTGACAAGGTAGTGGTATACAGAAGATAACCAATCAGTTGTGTTGTGACAAGGTAGGGGTGGTATACAGAAGATAACCAATCAGTTGTGTTGTGACAAGGTAGGGGTGGTAAACAGAAGATAACCAATCAGTTGTGTTGTGACAAGGTAGGGGTGGTAAACAGAAGATAACCAATCAGTTGTGTTGTGACAAGGTAGGGGTGGTATACAGAAGATAACCAATCAGTTGTGTTGTGACAAGGTAGAGGTGGTATACAGAAGATAGCCAATCAGTTGTGTTGTGACAAGGTAGGGGTGGTATACAGAAGATAACCAATCAGTTGTGTTGTGACAAGGTAGGGGTGGTAAACAGAAGATAACCAATCAGTTGTGTTGTGACAAGGTAGGGGTGGTATACAGAAGATAACCAATCAGTTGTGTTGTGACAAGGTAGGGGTGGTATACAGAAGATAACCAATCAGTTGTGTTGTGACAAGGTAGGGTGGTACACAGAAGATAACCAATCAGTTGCGTTGTGACAAGGTAGGGGTGGTATACAGAAGATAACCAATCAGTTGTGTTGTGACAAGGTAGGGGTGGTATACAGAAGATAACCAATCAGTTGTGTTGTGACAAGGTAGGGTGGTATACAGAAGATAACCAATCAGTTGTGTTGTGACAAGGTAGGGGTGGTATACAGAAGATAACCAATCAGTTGTGTTGTGACAAGGTAGGGGTGGTATACAGAAGATAACCAATCAGTTGTGTTGTGACAAGGTAGGGGTGGTATACAGAAGATAACCAATCAGTTGTGTTGTGACAAGGTAGGGGTGGTATACAGAAGATAACCAATCAGTTGTGTTGTGACAAGGTAGGGGTGGTATACAGAAGATAACCAATCAGTTGTGTTGTGACAAGGTAGGGGTGGTATACAGAAGATAACCAATCAGTTGTGTTGTGACAAGGTAGGGGTGGTATACAGAAGATAACCAATCAGTTGTGTTGTGACAAGGTAGGGGTGGTATACAGAAGATAACCAATCAGTTGTGTTGTGACAAGGTAGGGGTGGTATACAGAAGATAACCAATCAGTTGTGTTGTGACAAGGTAGGGGTGGTATACAGAAGATAACCAATCAGTTGTGTTGTGACAAGGTAGGGGTGGTAAACAGAAGATAACCAATCAGTTGTGTTGTGACAAGGTAGGGGTGGTATACAGAAGATAACCAATCAGTTGTGTTGTGACAAGGTAGGGGTGGTATACAGAAGATAACCAATCAGTTGTGTTGTGACAAGGTAGGGGTGGTATACAGAAGATAACCAATCAGTTGTGTTGTGACAAGGTAGGGGTGGTATACAGAAGATAACCAATCAGTTGTGTTGTGACAAGGTAGGGGTGGTATACAGAAGATAACCAATCAGTTGTGTTGTGACAAGGTAGGGGTGGTATACAGAAGATAACCAATCAGTTGTGTTGTGACAAGGTAGGGGTGGTAAACAGAAGATAACCAATCAGTTGTGTTGTGACAAGGTAGGGGTGGTATACAGAAGATAACCAATCAGTTGTGTTGTGACAAGGTAGGGGTGGTATACAGAAGATAACCAATCAGTTGTGTTGTGACAAGGTAGGGGTGGTATACAGAAGATAACCAATCAGTTGTGTTGTGACAAGGTAGGGGTGGTAAACAGAAGATAACCAATCAGTTGTGTTGTGACAAGGTAGGGGTGGTATACAGAAGATAACCAATCAGTTGTGTTGTGACAAGGTAGGGGTGGTATACAGAAGATAACCAATCAGTTGTGTTGTGACAAGGTAGGGTGGTAAACAGAAGATAACCAATCAGTTGTGTTGTGACAAGGTAGGGTGGTACACAGAAGATAACCAATCAGTTGCGTTGTGACAAGGTAGGGGTGGTATACAGAAGATAACCAATCAGTTGTGTTGTGACAAGGTAGGGGTGGTATACAGAAGATAACCAATCAGTTGTGTTGTGACAAGGTAGGGGTGGTATACAGAAGATAACCAATCAGTTGTGTTGTGACAAGGTAGGGGTGGTAAACAGAAGATAACCAATCAGTTGTGTTGTGACAAGGTAGGGGTGGTAAACAGAAGATAACCAATCAGTTGTGTTGTGACAAGGTAGGGGTGGTATACAGAAGATAACCAATCAGTTGTGTTGTGACAAGGTAGGGGTGGTATACAGAAGATAACCAATCAGTTGTGTTGTGACAAGGTAGGGGTGGTATACAGAAGATAACCAATCAGTTGTGTTGTGACAAGGTAGGGGTGGTAAACAGAAGATAACCAATCAGTTGTGTTGTGACAAGGTAGGGGTGGTATACAGAAGATAACCAATCAGTTGTGTTGTGACAAGGTAGGGGTGGTATACAGAAGATAACCAATCAGTTGTGTTGTGACAAGGTAGGGTGGTATACAGAAGATAACCAATCAGTTGTGCTGTGACAAGGTAGGGGTGGTATACAGAAGATAACCAATCAGTTGTGTTGTGACAAGGTAGGGGTGGTAAACAGAAGATAACCAATCAGTTGTGTTGTGACAAGGTAGGGGTGGTATACAGAAGATAACCAATCAGTTGTGTTGTGACAAGGTAGGGGTGGTATACAGAAGATAACCAATCAGTTGTGTTGTGACAAGGTAGGGGTGGTATACAGAAGATAACCAATCAGTTGTGTTGTGACAAGGTAGGGGTGGTATACAGAAGATAACCAATCAGTTGTGTTGTGACAAGGTAGGGGTGGTAAACAGAAGATAACCAATCAGTTGTGTTGTGACAAGGTAGGGGTGGTATACAGAAGATAACCAATCAGTTGTGTTGTGACAAGGTAGGGGTGGTATACAGAAGATAACCAATCAGTTGTGTTGTGACAAGGTAGGGGTGGTAAACAGAAGATAACCAATCAGTTGTGTTGTGACAAGGTAGGGGTGGTATACAGAAGATAACCAATCAGTTGTGTTGTGACAAGGTAGGGGTGGTATACAGAAGATAACCAATCAGTTGTGTTGTGACAAGGTAGGGGTGGTATACAGAAGATAACCAATCAGTTGTGTTGTGACAAGGTAGGGGTGGTATACAGAAGATAACCAATCAGTTGTGTTGTGACAAGGTAGGGGTGGTATACAGAAGATAACCAATCAGTTGTGTTGTGACAAGGTAGGGGTGGTATACAGAAGATAACCAATCAGTTGTGTTGTGACAAGGTAGGGGTGGTAAACAGAAGATAACCAATCAGTTGTGTTGTGACAAGGTAGGGGTGGTATACAGAAGATAACCAATCAGTTGTGTTGTGACAAGGTAGGGGTGGTATACAGAAGATAACCAATCAGTTGTGTTGTGACAAGGTAGGGGTGGTATACAGAAGATAACCAATCAGTTGTGTTGTGACAAGGTAGGGGTGGTATACAGAAGATAACCAATCAGTTGTGTTGTGACAAGGTAGGGGTGGTATACAGAAGATAACCAATCAGTTGTGTTGTGACAAGGTAGGGGTGGTATACAGAAGATAACCAATCAGTTGTGTTGTGACAAGGTAGGGGTGGTATACAGAAGATAACCAATCAGTTGTGTTGTGACAAGGTAGGGGTGGTATACAGAAGATAACCAATCAGTTGTGTTGTGACAAGGTAGGGGTGGTATACAGAAGATAACCAATCAGTTGTGTTGTGACAAGGTAGGGGTGGTAAACAGAAGATAGCCAATCAGTTGTGTTGTGACAAGGTAGGGGTGGTATACAGAAGATAACCAATCAGTTGTGTTGTGACAAGGTAGGGGTGGTATACAGAAGATAACCAATCAGTTGTGTTGTGACAAGGTAGGGGTGGTATACAGAAGATAACCAATCAGTTGTGTTGTGACAAGGCAGGGGTGGTAAACAGAAGATAACCAATATGTTGTGTTGTGACAAGGTAGAGGTGGTATACAGAAGATAACCAATCAGTTGTGTTGTGACAAGGTAGGGGTGGTATACAGAAGATAGCCAATCAGTTGTGCTGTGACAAGGTAGGGGTGGTATACAGAAGATAACCAATCAGTTGTGTTGTGACAAGGTAGGGGTGGTATACAGAAGATAACCAATCAGTTGTGTTGTGACAAGGTAGGGGTGGTAAACAGAAGATAACCTATCAGTTGTGTTGTGACAAGGTAGGGGTTGTATACAGAAGATAACCAATCAGTTGTGTTGTGACAAGGTAGGGGTGGTATACAGAAGATAACCAATCAGTTGTGTTGTGACAAGGTAGGGGGGTATACAGAACATAACCAATCAGTTGTGCTGTGACAAGGTAGGGGTGGTATACAGAAGATAACCAATCAGTTGTGTTGTGACAAGGTAGGGGTGGTATACAGAAGATAACCAATCAGTTGTGTTGTGACAAGGTAGGGGTTGTATACAGAAGATAACCAATCAGTTGTGTTGTGACAAGGTAGGGTGGTATACAGAAGATAACCAATCAGTTGTGTTGTGACAAGGTAGGGGTGGTATACAGAAGATAACCAATCAGTTGTGTTGTGACAAGGTAGGGGTGGTATACAGAAGATAACCAATCAGTTGCGTTGTGACAAGGTAGGGGTGGTATACAGAAGATAACCAATCAGTTCTGTTGTGACAAGGTAGGGGTGGTATACAGAAGATAACCAATCAGTTGTGTTGTGACAAGGTAGGGGTGGTATACAGAAGATAACCAATCAGTTGTGTTGTGACAAGGTAGGGGTGGTATACAGAAGATAACCAATCAGTTGTGTTGTGACAAGGTAGGGGTGGTATACAGAAGATAACCAATCAGTTGTGTTGTGACAAGGTAGGGGTGGTATACAGAAGATAACCAATCAGTTGTGTTGTGACAAGGTAGGGGTGGTATACAGAAGATAACCAATCAGTTGTGTTGTGACAAGGTAGGGGTGGTATACAGAAGATAACCAATCAGTTGTGTTGTGACAAGGTAGGGGTGGTATACAGAAGATAACCAATCAGTTGTGTTGTGACAAGGTAGGGGTGGTAAACAGAAGATAACCAATCAGTTGTGTTGTGACAAGGTAGGGGTGGTATACAGAAGATAACCAATCAGTTGTGTTGTGACAAGGTAGGGGTGGTATACAGAAGATAACCAATCAGTTGTGTTGTGACAAGGTAGGGGTGGTATACAGAAGATAACCAATCAGTTGTGTTGTGACAAGGTAGGGGTGGTATACAGAAGATAACCAATCAGTTGTGTTGTGACAAGGTAGGGGTGGTATACAGAAGATAACCAATCAGTTGTGTTGTGACAAGGTAGGGGTGGTATACAGAAGATAACCAATCAGTTGTGTTGTGACAAGGTAGGGGTGGTATACAGAAGATAACCAATCAGTTGTGTTGTGACAAGGTAGGGGTGGTATACAGAAGATAACCAATCAGTTGTGTTGTGACAAGGTAGGGGTGGTATACAGAAGATAACCAATCAGTTGTGTTGTGACAAGGTAGGGGTGGTATACAGAAGATAACCAATCAGTTGTGTTGTGACAAGGTAGGGGTGGTATACAGAAGATAACCAATCAGTTGTGTTGTGACAAGGTAGGGGTGGTATACAGAAGATAACCAATCAGTTGTGTTGTGACAAGGTAGGGGTGGTATACAGAAGATAACCAATCAGTTGTGTTGTGACAAGGTAGGGGTGGTATACAGAAGATAACCAATCAGTTGTGTTGTGACAAGGTAGGGGTGGTATACAGAAGATAACCAATCAGTTGTGTTTTGACAAGGTAGGGGTGGTAAACAGAAGATAACCAATCAGTTGTGTTGTGACAAGGTAGGGGTGGTATACAGAAGATAGCCAATCAGTTGTGTTGTGACAAGGTAGGGGTGGTATACAGAAGATAACCAATCAGTTGTGTTGTGACAAGGTAGGGGTGGTATACAGAAGATAACCAATCAGTTGTGTTGTGACAAGGTAGGGGTGGTATACAGAAGATAACCAATCAGTTGTGTTGTGACAAGGTAGGGGTGGTATACAGAAGATAACCAATCAGTTGTGTTGTGACAAGGTAGGGGTGGTAACAGAAGATAACCAATCAGTTGTGTTGTGACAGAAGATAACCAATCAGTTGTGTTGTGACAAGGTAGGGCTGGTATTCAGAAGATAACCAATCAGTTGTGTTGTGACAAGGTAGGGCTGGTATTCAGAAGATAACCAATCAGTTGTGTTGTGACAAGGTAGGGCTGGTATTCAGAAGATAACCAATCAGTTGTGTTGTGACAAGGTAGGGCTGGTATTCAGAAGATAACCAATCAGTTGTGTTGTGACAAGGTAGGGCTGGTATTCAGAAGATAACCAATCAGTTGTGTTGTGACAAGGTAGGGCTGGTATTCAGAAGATAACCAATCAGTTGTGTTGTGACAAGGTAGGGGTGGTATACAGAAGATAACCAATCAGTTGTGTTGTGACAAGGTAGGGGTGGTATACAGAAGATAACCAATCAGTTGTGTTGTGACAAGGTAGGGGTGGTATACAGAAGATAACCAATCAGTTGTGTTGTGACAAGGTAGGGGTGGTATACAGAAGATAACCAATCAGTTGTTGTGACAAGGTAGGGGTGGTATACAGAAGATAACCAATCAGTTGTGTTGTGACAAGGTAGGGGTGGTATACAGAAGATAACCAATCAGTTGTGTTGTGACAAGGTAGGGGTGGTATACAGAAGATAACCAATCAGTTGTGTTGTGACAAGGTAGGGGTGGTATACAGAAGATAACCAATCAGTTGTGTTGTGACAAGGTAGGGGTGGTATACAGAAGATAACCAATCAGTTGTGTTGTGACAAGGTAGGGGTGGTAAACAGAAGATAACCAATCAGTTGTGTTGTGACAAGGTAGGGGTGGTAAACAGAAGATAACCAATCAGTTGTGTTGTGACAAGGTAGGGGTGGTATACAGAAGATAACCAATCAGTTGTGTTGTGACAAGGTAGGGGTGGTATACAGAAGATAACCAATCAGTTGTGTTGTGACAAGGTAGGGGTGGTATACAGAAGATAACCAATCAGTTGTGTTGTGACAAGGTAGGGGTGGTATACAGAAGATAACCAATCAGTTGTGTTGTGACAAGGTAGGGGTGGTATACAGAAGATAACCAATCAGTTGTGTTGTGACAAGGTAGGGGTGGTATACAGAAGATAACCAATCAGTTGTGTTGTGACAAGGTAGGGGTGGTATACAGAAGATAACCAATCAGTTGTGTTGTGACAAGGTAGGGGTGGTATACAGAAGATAACCAATCAGTTGTGTTGTGACAAGGTAGGGGTGGTATACAGAAGATAACCAATCAGTTGTGTTGTGACAAGGTAGGGGTGGTATACAGAAGATAACCAATCAGTTGTGTTGTGACAAGGTAGGGTGGTAAACAGAAGATAACCAATCAGTTGTGTTGTGACAAGGTAGGGGTGGTATACAGAAGATAACCAATCAGTTGTGTTGTGACAAGGTAGGGGTGGTATACAGAAGATAACCAATCAGTTGTGTTGTGACAAGGTAGGGGTGGTATACAGAAGATAACCAATCAGTTGTGTTGTGACAAGGAGGGGTGGTATACAGAAGATAACCAATCAGTTGTGTTGTGACAAGGTAGGGGTGGTATACAGAAGATAACCAATCAGTTGTGTTGTGACAAGGTAGGGTGGTATACAGAAGATAACCAATCAGTTGTGCTGTGACAAGGTAGGGGTGGTATACAGAAGATAACCAATCAGTTGTGTTGTGACAAGGTAGGGGTGGTATACAGAAGATAACCAATCAGTTGTGTTGTGACAAGGTAGGGGTTGTATACAGAAGATAACCAATCAGTTGTGTTGTGACAAGGTAGGGGTGGTATACAGAAGATAACCAATCAGTTGTGTTGTGACAAGGTAGGGGTGGTATACAGAAGATAACCAATCAGTTGTGTTGTGACAAGGTAGGGGTGGTTGTGACAAGGAAGATAACCAATCAGTTGTGTTGTGACAAGGTAGGGGTGGTAAACAGAAGATAACCAATCAGTTGTGTTGTGACAAGGTAGGGGTGGTATACAGAAGATAACCAATCAGTTGTGTTGTGACAAGGTAGGGGTGGTATACAGAAGATAACCAATCAGTTGTGTTGTGACAAGGTAGGGGTGGTATACAGAAGATAACCAATCAGTTGTGTTGTGACAAGGTAGGGGTGGTAAACAGAAGATAACCAATCAGTTGTGTTGTGACAAGGTAGGGGTGGTAAACAGAAGATAACCAATCAGTTGTGTTGTGACAAGGTAGGGGTGGTATACAGAAGATAACCAATCAGTTGTGTTGTGACAAGGTAGGGGTGGTATACAGAAGATAACCAATCAGTTGTGTTGTGACAAGGTAGGGGTGGTATACAGAAGATAACCAATCAGTTGTGTTGTGACAAGGTAGGGGTGGTACACAGAAGATAACCAATCAGTTGTGTTGTGACAAGGTAGGGGTGGTATACAGAAGATAACCAATCAGTTGTGTTGTGACAAGGTAGGGGTGGTATACAGAAGATAACCAATCAGTTGTGTTGTGACAAGGTAGGGGTGGTAAACAGAAGATAACCAATCAGTTGTGTTGTGACAAGGTAGGGGTGGTAAACAGAAGATAACCTATCAGTTGTGTTGTGACAAGGTAGAGGTGGTATACAGAAGATAGCCAATCAGTTGTGTTGTGACAAGGTAGGGGTGGTATACAGAAGATAACCAATCAGTTGTGTTGTGACAAGGTAGGGGTGGTATACAGAAGATAACCAATCAGTTGTGTTGTGACAAGGTAGGGGTGGTAAACAGAAGATAACCAATCAGTTGTGTTGTGACAAGGTAGGGTGGTATACAGAAGATAGCCAATCAGTTGTGTTGTGACAAGGTAGGGGTGGTATACAGAAGATAACCAATCAGTTGTGTTGTGACAAGGTAGGGGTGGTATACAGAAGATAACCAATCAGTTGTGTTGTGACAAGGTAGGGGTGGTAAACAGAAGATAACCAATCAGTTGTGTTGTGACAAGGTAGGGGTGGTATACAGAAGATAACCAATCAGTTGTGTTGTGACAAGGTAGGGTGGTATACAGAAGATAACCAATCAGTTGTGCTGTGACAAGGTAGGGGTGGTATACAGAAGATAACCAATCAGTTGTGTTGTGACAAGGTAGGGGTGGTAAACAGAAGATACCAATCAGTTGTGTTGTGACAAGGTAGGGGTGGTATACAGAAGATAACCAATCAGTTGTGTTGTGACAAGGTAGGGGTGGTATACAGAAGATAACCAATCAGTTGTGTTGTGACAAGGTAGGGGTGGTATACAGAAGATAACCAATCAGTTGTGTTGTGACAAGGTAGGGGTGGTATACAGAAGATAACCAATCAGTTGTGTTGTGACAAGGTAGGGGTGGTATACAGAAGATAACCAATCAGTTGTGTTGTGACAAGGTAGGGGTGGTATACAGAAGATAACCAATCAGTTGTGTTGTGACAAGGTAGGGGTGGTATACAGAAGATAACCAATCAGTTGTGTTGTGACAAGGTAGGGGTGGTATACAGAAGATAACCAATCAGTTGTGTTGTGACAAGGTAGGGGTGGTATACAGAAGATAACCAATCAGTTGTGTTGTGACAAGGTAGGGGTGGTATACAGAAGATAACCAATCAGTTGTGTTGTGACAAGGTAGGGGTGGTATACAGAAGATAACCAATCAGTTGTGTTGTGACAAGGTAGGGGTGGTAAACAGAAGATAACCAATCAGTTGTGTTGTGACAAGGTAGGGGTGGTATACAGAAGATAACCAATCAGTTGTGTTGTGACAAGGTAGGGGTGGTATACAGAAGATAACCAATCAGTTGTGTTGTGACAAGGTAGGGGTGGTATACAGAAGATAACCAATCAGTTGTGTTGTGACAAGGTAGGGGTGGTATACAGAAGATAACCAATCAGTTGTGTTGTGACAAGGTAGGGGTGGTATACAGAAGATAACCAATCAGTTGTGTTGTGACAAGGTAGGGGTGGTATACAGAAGATAACCAATCAGTTGTGTTGTGACAAGGTAGGGGTGGTATACAGAAGATAACCAATCAGTTGTGTTGTGACAAGGTGGGGGTGGTATACAGAAGATAACCAATCAGTTGTGTTGTGACAAGGTAGGGGTGGTATACAGAAGATAACCAATCAGTTGTGTTGTGACAAGGTAGGGGTGGTATACAGAAGATAACCAATCAGTTGTGTTGTGACAAGGTAGGGGTGGTATACAGAAGATAACCAATCAGTTGTGTTGTGACAAGGTAGGGGTGGTATACAGAAGATAACCAATCAGTTGTGTTGTGACAAGGTAGGGGTGGTATACAGAAGATAACCAATCAGTTGTGTTGTGACAAGGTAGGGGTGGTATACAGAAGATAACCAATCAGTTGTGTTGTGACAAGGTAGGGGTGGTATACAGAAGATAACCAATCAGTTGTGTTGTGACAAGGTAGGGGTGGTAAACAGAAGATAACCTATCAGTTGTGTTGTGACAAGGTAGGGGTGGTATACAGAAGATAGCCAATCAGTTGTGTTGTGACAAGGTAGGGGTGGTAAACAGAAGATAACCAATCAGTTGTGTTGTGACAAGGTAGGGGTGGTAAACAGAAGATAACCAATCAGTTGTGTTGTGACAAGGTAGGGGTGGTAAACAGAAGATAACCAATCAGTTGTGTTGTGACAAGGTAGGGGTGGTATACAGAAGATAACCAATCAGTTGTGTTGTGACAAGGTAGGGGTGGTATACAGAAGATAACCAATCAGTTGTGTTGTGACAAGGTAGGGGTGGTATACAGAAGATAACCAATCAGTTGTGTTGTGACAAGGTAGGGGTGGTATACAGAAGATAACCAATCAGTTGTGTTGTGACAAGGTAGGGGTGGTATACAGAAGATAACCAATCAGTTGTGTTGTGACAAGGTAGGGGTGGTATACAGAAGATAACCAATCAGTTGTGTTGTGACAAGGTAGGGGTGGTATACAGAAGATAACCAATCAGTTGTGTTGTGACAAGGTAGTATACAGAAGATAACCAATCAGTTGTGACAAGGTTGTGACAAGGTAGGGCGGTTACAGAAGATAACCAATCAGTTGTGTTGTGACAAGGTAGGGGTGGTATACAGAAGATAACCAATCAGTTGTGTTGTGACAAGGTAGGGGTGGTATACAGAAGATAACCAATCAGTTGTGTTGTGACAAGGTAGGGGTGGTAAACAGAAGATAACCAATCAGTTGTGTTGTGACAAGGTAGGGTGGTATACAGAAGATAACCAATCAGTTGTGCTGTGACAAGGTAGGGGTGGTATACAGAAGATAACCAATCAGTTGTGTTGTGACAAGGTAGGGGTGGTAAACAGAAGATAACCTATCAGTTGTGTTGTGACAAGGTAGGGGTTGTATACAGAAGATAACCAATCAGTTGTGTTGTGACAAGGTAGGGGTGGTATACAGAAGATAACCAATCAGTTGTGTTGTGACAAGGTAGGGGTGGTATACAGAAGATAACCAATCAGTTGTGTTGTGACAAGGTAGGGGTGGTATACAGAAGATAACCAATCAGTTGTGTTGTGACAAGGTAGGGGTGGTATACAGAAGATAACCAATCAGTTGTGTTGTGACAAGGTAGGGGTGGTAAACAGAAGATAACCAATCAGTTGTGTTGTGACAAGGTAGAGGTGGTATACAGAAGATAAGCCAATCAGTTGTGTTGTGACAAGGTAGGGGTGGTATACAGAAGATAACCAATCAGTTGTGTTGTGACAAGGTAGGGGTGGTATACAGAAGATAACCAATCAGTTGTGTTGTGACAAGGTAGGGGTGGTATACAGAAGATAACCAATCAGTTGTGTTGTGACAAGGTAGGGGTGGTAAACAGAAGATAACCAATCAGTTGTGTTGTGACAAGGTAGGGGTGGTATACAGAAGATAACCAATCAGTTGTGTTGTGACAAGGTAGGGGTGGTATACAGAAGATAACCAATCAGTTGTGTTGTGACAAGGTAGGGGTGGTAAACAGAAGATAACCAATCAGTTGTGTTGTGACAAGGTAGGGGTGGTATACAGAAGATAACCAATCAGTTGTGTTGTGACAAGGTAGGGGTGGTATACAGAAGATAACCAATCAGTTGTGTTGTGACAAGGTAGGGGTGGTATACAGAAGATAACCAATCAGTTGTGTTGTGACAAGGTAGGGGTGGTATACAGAAGATAACCAATCAGTTGTGTTGTGACAAGGTAGGGGTGGTATACAGAAGATAACCAATCAGTTGTGTTGTGACAAGGTAGGGGTGGTATACAGAAGATAACCAATCAGTTGTGTTGTGACAAGGTAGGGGTGGTAAACAGAAGATAACCAATCAGTTGTGTTGTGACAAGGTAGGGGTGGTAAACAGAAGATAACCAATCAGTTGTGTTGTGACAAGGTAGGGGTGGTATACAGAAGATAACCAATCAGTTGTGTTGTGACAAGGTAGGGGTGGTATACAGAAGATAACCAATCAGTTGTGTTGTGACAAGGTAGGGGTGGTATACAGAAGATAACCAATCAGTTGTGTTGTGACAAGGTAGGGGTGGTAAACAGAAGATAACCAATAGTTGTGTTGTGACAAGGTAGGGGTGGTATACAGAAGATAACCAATCAGTTGTGTTGTGACAAGGTAGGGGTGGTATACAGAAGATAACCAATCAGTTGTGTTGTGACAAGGTAGGGGTGGTATACAGAAGATAACCAATCAGTTGTGTTGTGACAAGGTAGGGGTGGTATACAGAAGATAACCAATCAGTTGTGTTGTGACAAGGTAGGGGTGGTATACAGAAGATAACCAATCAGTTGTGTTGTGACAAGGTAGGGGTGGTATACAGAAGATAACCAATCAGTTGTGTTGTGACAAGGTAGGGGTGGTATACAGAAGATAACCAATCAGTTGTGTTGTGACAAGGTAGGGGTGGTATACAGAAGATAACCAATCAGTTGTGTTGTGACAAGGTAGGGGTGGTATACAGAAGATAACCAATCAGTTGTGTTGTGACAAGGTAGGGGTGGTATACAGAAGATAACCAATCAGTTGTGTTGTGACAAGGTAGGGGTGGTATACAGAAGATAACCAATCAGTTGTGTTGTGACAAGGTAGGGGTGGTAAACAGAAGATAACCAATCAGTTGTGTTGTGACAAGGTAGGGGTGGTAAACAGAAGATAACCTATATGTTGTGTTGTGACAAGGTAGAGGTGGTATACAGAAGATAGCCAATCAGTTGTGTTGTGACAAGGTAGGGGTGGTATACAGAAGATAACCAATCAGTTGTGTTGTGACAAGGTAGGGGTGGTATACAGAAGATAACCAATCAGTTGTGTTGTGACAAGGTAGGGGTGGTAAACAGAAGATAACCAATCAGTTGTGTTGTGACAAGGTAGGGGTGGTATACAGAAGATAACCAATCAGTTGTGTTGTGACAAGGTAGGGGTGGTATACAGAAGATAACCAATCAGTTGTGTTGTGACAAGGTAGGGGTGGTATACAGAAGATAACCAATCAGTTGTGTTGTGACAAGGTAGGGTGGTATACAGAAGATAACCAATCAGTTGTGCTGTGACAAGGTAGGGGTGGTATACAGAAGATAACCAATCAGTTGTGTTGTGACAAGGTAGGGGTGGTATACAGAAGATAACCAATCAGTTGTGTTGTGACAAGGTAGGGGTGGTATACAGAAGATAACCAATCAGTTGTGTTGTGACAAGGTAGGGGTGGTATACAGAAGATAACCAATCAGTTGTGTTGTGACAAGGTAGGGGTGGTATACAGAAGATAACCAATCAGTTGTGTTGTGACAAGGTAGGGGTGGTATACAGAAGATAACCAATCAGTTGTGTTGTGACAAGGTAGGGGTGGTATACAGAAGATAACCAATCAGTTGTGTTGTGACAAGGTAGGGGTGGTATACAGAAGATAACCAATCAGTTGTGTTGTGACAAGGTAGGGGTGGTAAACAGAAGATAACCAATCAGTTGTGTTGTGACAAGGTACAGAAGATAACCAATCAGTTGTGTTGTGACAAGGTAGAGGTGGTATACAGAAGATAGCCAATCAGTTGTGTTGTGACAAGGTAGGGGTGGTAAACAGAAGATAACCAATCAGTTGTGTTGTGACAAGGTAGGGGTGGTAAACAGAAGATAACCAATCAGTTGTGTTGTGACAAGGTAGGGGTGGTAAACAGAAGATAACCTATATGTTGTGTTGTGACAAGGTAGAGGTGGTATACAGAAGATAGCCAATCAGTTGTGTTGTGACAAGGTAGGGGTGGTATACAGAAGATAACCAATCAGTTGTGTTGTGACAAGGTAGGGTTGGTATACAGAAGATAACCAATCAGTTGTGTTGTGGCAAGGTAGGGGTGGTAAACAGAAGATAACCTATCAGTTGTGTTGTGACAAGGTAGAGGTGGTATACAGAAGATAGCCAATCAGTTGTGTTGTGACAAGGTAGGGGTGGTATACAGAAGATAACCAATCAGTTGTGTTGTGACAAGGTAGGGGTGGTAAACAGAAGATAACCAATCAGTTGTGTTGTGACAAGGTAGGGGTGGTATACAGAAGATACCAATCAAATCAAATCAAATCAAATCAAATGTATTTATATAGCCCTTCGTACATCAGCTGATATCTCAAAGTGCTGTACAGAAACCCAGTCTAAAACCCCAAACAGCAAGCAATGCAGGTGTAGAACACGGTGGCTAGGGAAAACTCCCTAGAAAGGCCAAAACCTAGGAAGAAACCTAGAGAGGAACCAGGTTGTGCCAGTCCTCTTCTGTGACAAGGTAGGGGTGGTGTACAGAAGATAACCAATCAGTTGTGTTGTGACAAGGTAGGGTGGTATACAGAAGATAACCAATCAGTTGTGACAAGGTAGGGGTGGTATACAGAAGATAACCAATCAGTTGTGTTGTGACAAGGTAGGGGTGGTATACAGAAGATAACCAATCAGTTGTGTTGTGACAAGGTAGGGGTGGTAAACAGAAGATAACCAATCAGTTGTGTTGTGACAAGGTAGGGGTGGTAAACAGAAGATAACCTATATGTTGTGTTGTGACAAGGTAGAGGTGGTATACAGAAGATAGCCAATCAGTTGTGTTGTGACAAGGTAGGGGTGGTATACAGAAGATAACCAATCAGTTGTGTTGTGACAAGGTAGGGGTGGTATACAGAAGATAACCAATCAGTTGTGTTGTGACAAGGTAGGGGTGGTATACAGAAGATAACCAATCAGTTGTGTTGTGACAAGGTAGGGGTGGTATACAGAAGATAACCAATCAGTTGTGTTGTGACAAGGTAGGGGTGGTATACAGAAGATAACCAATCAGTTGTGTTGTGACAAGGTAGGGGTGGTAAACAGAAGATAACCTATCAGTTGTGTTGTGACAAGGTAGAGGTGGTATACAGAAGATAGCCAATCAGTTGTGTTTTGACAAGGTAGGGGTGGTAAACAGAAGATAACCTATCAGTTGTGTTGTGACAAGGTAGAGGTGGTATACAGAAGATAGCCAATCAGTTGTGTTTTGACAAGGTAGGGGTGGTATACAGAAGATAACCAATCAGTTGTGTTGTGACAAGGTAGGGGTGGTAAACAGAAGATAACCAATCAGTTGTGTTGTGACAAGGTAGGGGTGGTATACAGAAGATAACTAATCAGTTGTGTTGTGACAAGGTAAGGGTGGTATACAGAAGATAACCAATCAGTTGTGTTGTGACAAGGTAGGGGTGGTATACAGAAGATAACCAATCTTTTGTGTTGTGACAAGGTAGGGGTGGTAAACAGAAGATAACCAATCAGTTGTGTTGTGACAAGGTAGGGGTGGTATACAGAAGATAATCAATCAGTTGTGTTGTGACAAGGTAGGGGTGGTATACAGAAGATAACCAATCAGTTGTGTTGTGACAAGGTAGGGGTGGTATACAGAAGATAACCAATCAGTTGTGTTGTGACAAGGTAGGGGTGGTATACAGAAGATAACCAATCAGTTGTGTTGTGACAAGGTAGGGGTGGTATACAGAAGATAACCAATCAGTTGTGTTGTGACAAGGTAGGGGTGGTATACAGAAGATAACCAATCAGTTGTGTTGTGACAAGGTAGGGGTGGTATACAGAAGATAACCAATCAGTTGTGTTGTGACAAGGTAGGGGTGGTATACAGAAGATAACCAATCAGTTGTGTTGTGACAAGGTAGGGGTGGTATACAGAAGATAGCCCTATTTGGTAAAAGACCAAGTTCATATTATGGCAAGAACAGCTCAAATAACAAAGCGAAACGACAGTCCATCATTACTTTAAGAAATGAAGGTCAGACAATTCGGAAAATTTCAAGAACTTTGAAAGTATCTTCAAGTGCAGTCGCAAAACTCCATCAAGCGCTATGATGAAACTGACTTTCATGAGGACCGCCACAGGAAAGGAAGCCCCAGAGTTAACTCTGCTGCAGAGGATAAGTTCATTAGAGGTACCTGCACCTCAGATTGCAGCCCAAATAAATGCTTCACAGAGTTCAAGTAACAGACACATCTCAACATCAACTGTTCAGAGGAGAATAAGGCCTTCATGGTAGAATTGCTGCAAAGAAACCACTACTAAAGGAAACCAATAAGAAGAAGAGACTTTAAGAAGCAGAAACACAAGCAATGGACATTAGACCAGTGGAAATCTGTCCTTTGGTCTGATGAGTCCAAATTTGAGATTTTTGGTTCTAACCGCCGTGTCTTTGTGAGACGCACAGTTGGTGAACGGATGATCTCTGGGTGTGTGGTTCAAACCGTGAAGCATGGAGGAGGTGTGATGGTGTGGGGGTGCTTTGCTGGTGACACTGTCAGTGATTTATTTAGAATTCAAGGCACACTTAACCAGCACGGGTACCACAGCATTATGCAGGAATAGGCCATCCCATCTGGTTTGCGCTTAGTGGAACTGTCATTTGTTTTTCAACAGGACAATGACCCAACACACCTCCAGTCTGTGTAAGGGCTATTTGACCAATAAGGAGAGTGATGCATCAGATGACCTGGCCTTCTAGGCAGAGTTGCAAAGAAAAAGCCATATCTCAGACTGGCCAATTAAAAGAAAAGATTAAGATGGGCAAAAGAACACTGGACAGAGGATCCAGCATCCCAGAGTTGCCTCTTCACTGTTGACATTGAGACTGGTATTTTACGGGTACTATTTAATGAAGCTGCCAGTTGAGGACTTGTGAGGTGTCTATTTCTCACACTAGACACTCTAATGTACTTGTCCTCTTGCTCAGTTGTGCACCGGGGTCTCCCACTCCTCTTTCTATTCTGGTTAGGGCCAGTTTGCGCTGTTCTGTGAAGGGAGTAGTACACAGCGTTGTATAAGATCTTCAGTTTCTTGGCAATTTTTCACATGGAATAGCTTTCTTTTCTCAGAACAAGAATAGACTGACGAGTTTCAGAAGAAAGGTCTTTGTTTCTGGCCATTTTGAGCCTGTAATTGAACCCACAAATGCTGATGCTCCAGATACTCAACAAGTCTAAAGAAGGCCAGTTTTATTGCTTCTTTAATCAGCACAACCGTTTTCATCTGTGCTAAGATAATTGCAAAATGGTTTTCTAATGATCAATTTGCCTTTTAAAATGATTTGAATTAGTAGTTTGAAAAACTTGAATTAGCTAAAACAACGTGCCCTTGGAACACAGCAGTGATGGTTGCTGATAATGGACCTCTGTACACCTATGTAGATATTCCTTTAAAAATCAGCCGTTTCCAGCTACAATAGTCATTTATAAAATTAACAATGTCTGATCAATTTGATGTTATTTTAACGTACAAAACATGTGCTTTTCTTTCTAAAATAAGGACATTTCTAAGTGACCCCAAACGTTTCAACAGTAGTGTGTATTTGACCATTATTTAACAAGGCAAGTCAGTTAAGAACAAATTCTTATTTACAATGACGACCTACCCCGGCCAAACCCGGACGATGCTGGGCCAATTGTGTGCTGCCCTGGGGACTCCCAATCACAGCCCGATGTAATACAGCCTACATGCTGTTTTCTGAAGTGGTAAACTACTGTGCATACCACAGCAGTCAAATCAATAAGGATAGTTATCATCAGTGCCTATCGTTGACTCATCTCAACATGTACCTGATAACAATTAGTAGCCGTCCGCAGCCAGGGTCACACAGAGATGGCACTGTGAAATATGTCTGCCACGTCAGGGATGTCAAAATGGAACCAGCTATCCCACAAGAGTACGGTGGGAGGAAGGGAAACACAACCAGCTGAGATGCAAGGAACCCCGCTCTGAATCCAAATTAAACTCTCTGGAGGGGGGAGGGGTGTGGAGTACACAGAGAGATAGGGACTTGACATTGAAATATAGATGAATGGGATGCTAGCTAGTTTTTTGTATAAATTCTTAAATTGAGTAGCTGGCTAGCAAAGGCAAGATTTGGTTCTGGGTTCTGAGATTAGGTATTCAAAGGGATACAAATGTTGTGATCACAGTCATTGGCTAATTTATTCCATAAGCAACACTCAGAGCAAGGCCATCAAGCTGCACAGTTTGAAGCTAACTATCTAATGTTCAGCCAACAAAGTCAGAAGAACAAGTAGTTTTCAGCACAGCGTTCGGCAGTTTGAAGCTAGACAACGCAGAAGGAAGGAAAATATGTCATACATCTCAGTGTTTCTCTTGGACTGCAGTGTCCTAGCTTCCCTTCTCAGCACACAGCTTGGACCCTTTCATCGGCACTGTCATATCTGTCTCTGTCTCAGGTCTGTTCCAATAGTCAGCGTAACGTAGGCCCCGAGCCCTCCTCTCCTGCCCCACACGTTGCAAAGGAGGACTCGTCCCAGGAGAGACAGGTGTCAGCAGGCTTGGCCCCCCCCAACTGCCACACTCGAAACCCCTCTGATCCAGCCAGATGCCTTCCCTGCCGCAACAATACTGCCACACCATTTGAAGCTGAGCTACTAGGAAAGAAAGGGTCATCTCTGTCGATGTTCCACGGAGTACGCCATATCAGAAGATGCCAGAGTTCCATCATTGTGTGGGACTTGCTTATGTCAAATAGGGAGATACAGAGTGTCTTGGAGATGAGAGAAGTGCTCTCTCTTCCAGTCCGAAAGCACTCTGACATTGTTTTCTTCTCCCAGACACAGACACTGTCAGAGGAGAGCAGCACTGTTGGGAAGAGCCAACGGATGCCATTGAAGGCTCAGAAGACAGTGAATGATGCAGATGAACTGCTGGACCTAGTGGCTGGATGGAGATTTTTTTATTTATTTCATTTCACTTTTCAACAACCTACCTTTTTGTGAAAAAGGTAGGTTGTTGAAAAAAGGGTCCATCATTTTAGAAGCAATTTCATCCACATCTCCCTGCTGCTCCACCTGCCAGTACCTGACACCTTTATTCAAAGAGGTGACATGAAATAGTGAAAGTCAAAATGAATAATGCTATTCACCCCCCCCCAACCCCCTCCACAGCCACTTCATGTTTTTAATTTAACCGACCTGGAAGACCAGGTTTCTTGAATTTAGGCAATCACTGAACTGATCAATCAGCTAAGTAGCTCAGTGTGGTACCTAGTTGGGACAAAATCCTGCAATACCTGCGGCACTCCAGGAACAGGGTTGCCTACCCCTGATATAGGGAATAGGGTGCCATTTAGGCCGCAGTCATACACTCACATTTTCTTATTCTGTGGCTAGTGGTCCTCTTACCTCTCCACCTATTATTTTTGGAATCATTTGAATTGATCTTTGGTGAAGCCAGACAAAGCATGCTATACTGTATATTTAATGTCTTTGACCAGGCAGGCATGTTGAGAGCTGTCAGTTGAATAGTGGGGTTACTGGACATTCATGATTTAATTGCAGCTGTGTATCTGAATGCTGCTGGAGTGCAAAGTGATGGATATTTGTTATTATTTAAATGAAGAACGAAGACTGAGTGGATCAATGACTGCGCATGTCAACACATACACACAAGACACACACACACGCACACGCGAACACACACACACACCACTATCGGTACATATTTAAGGGCCTGAAATACGAAGACAAAAAATCTCCAAGAATGTATTGTTTGGGTACTTCAGCCATCTGCCGTGATCTTTGGGACTGATGGTCTGAAGGTCTTCAGCTCAAATGACTCTGTCCCCTTAGCTGCTGCTGTCAGAGGCTGACAGACCTCATGTTTATTTCATCCTGCGTCTGCCTGGGCTGCCTCCTTTCCCTATCCTCCCATGTCATTAACGCTGGGAGCAAAGAGGAGCAGGGTAAGAGGAGGAGGAGTGAGGAGGAGCAGGGTTTGAAGAGGAGCAGGGAGGGAGCGGAGGGGAGTAAGGAGGATCAGGGTCTCTGCAGTGGCTGGCCTAATGAATTCCACCCCCTAACTAGTTACCCCGGCTCAAGATGTCAAATTAAAACAGCCTGGGAAAAGAGAGAGCGAGAGAGAGAGAGAGAGGAGAGAGTAGTGTGTGTGTGTCTGTGTGTTCACATTTGTATGTTCACATGTGTGTGAATGTATGCTTGTGTATACACCAAAAATGGTTGAACCAAGCCGTTCCAGGGGTTAGGATTTGGATTAATGGAATGAATGGCTACAGCCTGTTGACCAGTAAGTTGGTGGGAGTGACAGAGGATATACACATATGCAGGTTAGCATATTATTATTTTTTCAAATGTCTCAGTCTTACTTCCTCGTCACATGCCTGGGAGGCTGGAACAGTCAGAGACAACATATGCAGGTTGTTTTCTGTTATTTTTTGTCATGAATCTTGTTCTGGAGGCAGCTCTGCAGAGTTGTCACAAGTTTACACAGCCACAAAGTCATAAAATCTGATTTTAAACCTAACCTTAAGCATACTGCTAACACTAATGCCTAACCCTAACCTTAAATCAAGACCAAAAAGCACATTTTTGTTTTCATACATTTTTACAATATAGCCATTTTGACTTTGCAGCTGGCCTATCTAAGGGGTAATCGCTCAATTATGCCTCCAGAATAAAACTCATGACAATAAACATCACCCTGCATAATACAGTCGTGGCCAAAAGTTTTGAGAATGATACAAATAGTAATTTTCACAAAGTCTGCTGCCTCAGTTTGTATGATGGCAATTTGCATATACTCCAGAATGTTATGAAGTCCATCTTTGCCATCCAAATGAACTGAATCCCCAAAAAACATTTCCACTGCATTTCAGCCCTGCCATAAAAGGACCAGCTGACATCATGTCAGTGAGTCTCTCGTTAACACAGGTGTGAGTGTTGACGAGGACAAGGCTGGAGATCACTCTGTCATGCTGATTGAGTTTGAATAACAGACTGGAAGCTTCAAAGGGAGGGTGGTGCTTGGAATCATTGTTCTTCCTCTGTCAGCCATGGTTACCTGCAAGGAAACACATGCCGTCATCATTGCTTTGCACAAAAAGGGCTTCACAGGCAAGGATATTGCTGCTGTTGTGAAGAAGGCTTCAGGGTGCCCAAGAAAGTCCAGCAAGCGCCAGGACCGTCTCCTAAAGTTGATCAGCTGCGGGATCGGGGCACCACCAGTACATAGCTTGCTCAGGAATGGCAGCAGGCAGGTGTGAGTGCATCTGCACGCACAGTGAGGCGAAGACTTTTGGAGGATGGCCTGGTGTCAAGAAGGGCAGCAAAGAAGCCACTTCTCTCCAGGAAAAACATCAGGGACGGACTGATATTCTGCAAAGGGTACAGGGATTGGACTGCTGAGGACTGGGGTAAAGTCATTTTCTCTGATGAATCCCCTTTCTGATTGTTTGGGGCATCTGGAAAAAAGCTTGTCCAGAGAAGACAAGGTGAGCGCTACCATCAGTCCTGTGTCATGCCAACAGTAAAGCATCCTGAGACCATTCATGTGTGGGGTTGCTTCTCAGCCAAGGGAGAGGGCTCAATCACAATTTTGCCTAAGAACACAGCCATGAATAAAGAATCATACCAACACATCCTCCGAGAGCAACTTCTCCCAATGCCTTTTCCAGCATGATGGAGCACCTTGCCATAAGGCAAAAGTGATAACTAAGTGGCTCGGGGAACAAAACAGCGATATTTTGGGTCCATAGCCAGGAAACTCCCCAGACCTTAATCCCATTGAGAACTTGTGGTCAATCCTCAAGAGGCGGGTGGACAAAAAAAAACACAAATTCTGACAAACTCCAAGCATTGATTATGCAAGAATGGGCTGCCATCAGTCAGGATGTGGCCCAGAAGTTAATTGACAGCATGCCAGTGTGAATTGCAGAGGTCTTGAAAAAGAAGAGTCAACACTGTAAATATTGACTCTTTGCATCAACTTCATGTAATTGTCAATAAAATACTTTGACACTTATGAAATTCTTGTAATTATACTTCAGTATTCCATAGTAACAAAAATATCTAAAGACTCAGGCAGCAGTCTGTTGTCAGAGGCTCCTGAAATAAAATTGTGCTGCTTCAGATTATTTATGTATCGTTTTAACCTTTTATTTAACTAGAGATGTCAGTTAAGAACAAATTCTAATTTTCATTGATGGCCTACGTCGGCCAAACCCGGACGATGCTGGGCCAATTGTGCACCGCCCTATGGGACTCCAAATCACGGCCGGTTGACGACCTGTATTAACGTTCCCTTTATTTATGCCCTGTGTGCTTACCATCAGTTTTATGATGATGAAAGCAGGGAGTTGCAACCAACAGCTGTATCTCTCAGAAAATCCCATAGATTAAATCATAAGCATCGACAGCGTCTTAATTATGGTTATTTAGATGTCATTGTGATAAGCGTAACGAGGGCAGACGTGTGTTATTGAGCTGTGAGCTGCCTGCGACAGGCGGTTCCTCTGGCTGGGACCACCTACTACAGAGTAGGGTTACTTATTGGAAGGTTGCTAGTGCTTTGTACAGTACATACAGTGGGAAGAACAAGTATTTGATACACTGCCGATTTTCCAGGTTTTCCTACTTACAAAGCATGTAGAGGTCTGTAATTTTTTATCATAGTTACACTTCAACTGTGAGAGACGGTATCTAAAACAAAAATCCAGAAAATCACATTGTATGATTTTTAAGTAATTAATTTGCTATATCAGTATTTGATACATCAGAAAACCAGAACTTAATATTTGGTACAGAAACCTTTGTTTGTAATTACAGAGATCATACGTTTCCTGTAGTTTTTGACCAGGTTTGCACACACTGCAGCAAGGATTTTGTCCCTCTCCTCCATACAGACCTTCTCCAGATCCTTCAGGCTTCGGGGCTGTTGCTGGGCAATACGGACTTTCAGCTCCCTCCAAAGATTTTCTATTGGGTTCAGGTCTGGAGACTGGCTAGGCCACTCCAGGACCTTGAGATGCTTCTTACGGAGCCACTCCTTAGTTGCCCTGGCTGTGTGTTTCAGGTCGTTGTCATGCTGGAAGACCCAGCCACGATCCATCTTCAATGCTCTTACTGAGGGAAGGAGGTTGTTGGCCAAGATCTCGCGATACATGGCCCCATCCACCCTCCCCTCAATACGGTGCAGTCGTCCTATCCCCTTTGCAGAAAAGCATCCCCAAAGAATGATGTTTCCACCTCCATGCTTCACGGTTGGGATGGTGTTGTACTCATCCTTCTTCTTCCTCCAAACACAGCGAGTGGAGTTTAGACCAAAAAGCTCTATTTTTGTCTCAGACCACATGACCTTCTCCCATTCCTCGTCTGGATCATCCAGATGGTCATTGGCAAACTTCAGACGGGCCTGGACATGCGCTGGCTTGAGCAGGGGGACCTTGCGTGCGTTGCAGGATTTTAATCCATGACGGCGTAGTGTGTTATTAATGGTTTGACCAGGTCCTGCCGTGTAGTTCTGGGCTGATCCCTCACCTTCCTCATGATCATTGATGCCCCACGAGGTGAGATCTTGCATGGAGCCCCAGACCGGGGTCATTGACCGTCATCTTGAACTTCTTCCATTTTCTCATAATTGCGCCAACAGTTGTTGCCTTCTCACCAAGTTGCTTGCCTATTGTCCTGTAGCCCATCCCAGCCTTGTGCAGGTCTACAATTTTATCACTGATGTCCTTACACAGCTCTCTGGTCTTGGTCATTGTGGAGAGGTTGGAGTCTGTTTGATTGAGTGTGTGGACAGGTGTCTTTTAGTCAGGTAACGAGTTCAAACAGGTGCAGTTAAATACAGGTAATGAGTGGAGAACAGGAGGGCTTCTTAAAGAAAAACTAACAGGTCTGTGAGAGCCGGAATTCTTACTGGTTGGTAGGTGATCAAATACTTATGTCATGCAATAAAATGCAAATTAATTACTTAAAAATCATACAATGTCATTTTCTGGATTTTTGTTCTAGATTCTGTCTCTCACAGTTGAAGTGTACCTATGATAACAATTACAGACCTCTACATGCTTTGTAAGTAGGAGTGTTAATTTGCTAAATTGTAATTTCTTGCCCACTTATGGCCTATTTATTGCTTTACCTCCTCATGCCATTCGTATACACTGTATATAGACTTTTTACATTTTTTATTGTGTTATTGACTGTATGTTTGTTTATTCCATGTGTAACTCTGTGTTGTTGTTTGTGTTGCACTGCTTCGCTTTATCTTGTCCAGTTAGCAGTTGTAAATGAGAATTTGTTCTCAACTGGCCTACCTGGTTAAATAAAGGTGAAATAATGTTTGTTTTTTAAATAGTCTGTTTAGGATAGGGGTTGCTATTGTTATAATACCAGGTAGCGCTTGCTATTCATGATATCAATCGTTCACAAGGGAGCAAAGTTGCACAATTCTAGTAACTTTCCCACAGGTTTTCCACAAATCCCGATTGGAATCAGGAGGGAAGAGGCTAACCTGGGTACCAGTCTGTTAAGATATCATTCCACTCTTTGTCATGCCAAACATGGCTTGACAAGGAGTCGTATGTTAGCACAAACAGACAGGATTTCTGTTACCCTATAAACACATCTGACTGCTTGTTGTAGCTACAAATAAGTGAGGCTAGCTCTGTGAAGTCTGTGCATTTCCAAGGCTAGCTCTGTGAAGTCTGTGCATTTTCCAGGCTAGCTCTGTGAAGTCTGTGCATTTTCCTGGCTAGCTCTGTGAAGTCTGTTTATTTCCAAGGCTAGCTCTGTGAAGTCTGTGCATTTCCCAGGTTAGCTCTGTGAAGTCTGTGCATTTCCCAGGTTAGCCCTGTGAAGTCTGTGCATTTCCCAGGTTAGCTCTGTGAAGTCTGTGCATTTCCCAGGTTAGCTCTGTGAAGTCTGTGCATTTCCCAGGCTAGCTCTGTGAAGTCTGTGCATTTCCCAGAGGACTGAGTTAGTACCCATCAGAAATGACCGCTACTGCCATCTGAGGGAGAGGAGGCCTCCCTGTGTGTGTTTCGTTCTCTGACAGTACCCGCCGATGGACAATGGTGTCAATCAATTCAACAGAGGAGCATGGCTCTGTCTCTACTGGGATGTTTCTGTGCTGTGTGGAGGGGGTCATAGGAGGTGCAGATACAAACTGCCTGGCCTGCAGGCTAGGCCATGGGAAGACAACTCCGAATACAACCTCAATAACCAATCCATCCTCTAAGACTGATGATACATGTGGGACTGGGGAAATAACTATTTTCCCATGACAAGTGATAATTATTTAGAGTGATTCATTACATCGTTTTGATTGTGATTGACACTGTTATGACTGCAGCAGTTGTATCTGATCTGAACATGTCTTTGAGGACTGGACAAACACTGGAGCTTAGATGACATAGCATTATGTTTTCCTCCTGTGGACTGTCTGTGAGTAAGTAAACAACAGTTAATATTCAAGAAGCACAGTAAATAGTACCAACCAGAAGAACCCATTGGCTACACATTTCTTGAGTTTTCCAGAATGAGGCTCCAGTAGGTGTGGGTGTCGGACATCCCTCCCTAGCGGTCCCCTCATCATATTACCCAGAGTACATTGGCGTGGTGGATCACCTTGGCCATCCCATCAGCCCCACGGCTTGTTAGACTGAAAGAATGCACTGCCTTAATTAAAGATCTGTAAATATCCTTCAATGGACTGCATTTGCACATTAAGAGAGATTTGCGGAATCGGCAGTGTAATACATTTTAATTAAGGATTAATTAAAAAATGATGGGGATTTCAGTTTGCCTGGCTGGCAGTCTGGGCTGGGTGTGTACAGCTATACTGTAGATGGGGATGCTGCCTGGCGTCTGCTGTTAGAGGAATATTGAGCACCGTGGCTTTCTGTTTAATGCTTGCTGCTTGGCTTTGACAGGAGCTGAGGGAGCATCTTAAGGTCTCCCTAAAAACAAAATGCTTTGCCTCTTTCTCTCTCTCTCTCTCTCTCTCTCTCTCTCTCTCTCTCTCTCTCTCTCTCTCTCTCTCTCTCTCTCATTCTCGTTCTCCTTCTCTCTCTCTCTCCCGCTCTTTCCTCCGAATGAAGAAAAAAAAGGCACATTTACAGGAGGTGGGAGGGTCTCTCACCTTTCTTTGGCTTAATTAAATTTTCTCATCCCCCATCCGCTCTCTCTCCTCATCTCCCCTTCCCTCTTTCCTGTCTCTTGTTTGCCTGGTGGAGCAGCGGAGTGGCTCTGAGACACGGAACACTAGTTGTGCTAGCAATTATGTTAATGGGTTGCTATTAGGCCATGATTCCGTATGAGCGATCGGGGAGAGGAAGAGCCCCGGCGGCAGAAAATGATAACAGAGCGTGGGCCTTGTTGATACCGCTCCAGCAGGATCATTTGCATAATGAACCCTCCCCACTAACGAGGGGTGTGGCCTCAACAGCAGCAACGAGCTCATCAGGATGTTGAGGAGTCTCATCGCAGCATGAGGCGAGAATAGAGGAGGATAGAGAGGAATCACAATGTGACAAACAAGATGCATGATGCACTAATTATTGTGAAATGAATGGGGTAATGTACTACACAACTGTAGCGTGTTTTGGCCTGTTTCAGGTGATACCATCCATACAGAGGATGACACACCTCACAATTCCAATGTCTTACCTAGACAACTGAGAGAGAGAGAAACAGAGAAACAGAGAAACAGAGAGGAAGACATACATACACACATGCATATGAATAATTATAGCTCCCATGGTGCTGCAGTGATATTTCTCTTCAATAATCACCTCTGGTGAATTCCAGGTATATATCTGATCCATCGGATAAATCCACAAAGCATCGTTCATCTGACTGGTTGTCACGCCCTGGTCTTTGTATTTTGTGTTTTCTTTATTTATTTGGTCAGGCCAGGGTGTGACATGGGTTTATTTTGTGTTGTGTTTATGTATGGGGGTTTTTCGTAGGTTTTGGTATTGTGGCTTAGTGGGGTGTTCTAGCAAAGTCTATGGTTGCCTGAGGCGGTTCTCAATCAGAGGCAGGTGATTCTCGTTGTCTCTGATTGGGAACCATATTTAGGCAGCCATATTCTTTGAGTGTTTCGTGGGTGATTGTTCCTGTCTCAGTGTTTTGTATTTCCCCAGATAGGCTGTATAGGATTTCACGGTCCGTTTGTTGTTTTGTATTTCATGTTTATTCGTTTATTAAACATGTATCTAACTTACCATGCTGCATTTTGGTCCGACTCTCTTTCGATGGAAGAAAACCGTAACACTGGTATAACCCTGGGACTCTGTGGATGCTTGCCTAGCAGAAATAAAAGGGAGTTGAGAGGGGAATGCTCTAATTAATGCTGCTATGTTGAGCTCCTTTTCTCCCATCGTATTAATACTGTTGGAGCTTATGTGCTGATATTATTGATCCCAACCTTCACCTTCCCAAACTTTATTAATAACGCTGGAGCCGAGCTACATCTTTATTTATGCATTTTTCTTTCTTTCTTTCTCTCTTTCTTTCTTTCTTTCTTTCTCTCTTTCTCTCTCTCCATCTCTCTCACCCTCTTTGTATCTCCCTTTCTCTGTGTCTCTTTCTCTCGCTCCCTCTTTCTTGCTGTCTTCATGTATTATTTGTGCCTTGCAGTGTGTGTTTCCACAGTCTGTAAGGCCTGTCGGCTTTAGACCCAGTCTCAGGATTTGATCAGAATGATCCTGTGGTCCTGGGGAAGACATTAAACACCCGGAGGGCCCCAGGGCTATGCTCCCACTTCTCTCTCTCTGAACCTTTCATTTCCCCTTAATGAGAATCCCTCTTAATTATATTAGTGGCTAGAGCAGTGTGTACGTGTGCATGTGTGTATTTGTGTTTGTGTGTCTGTGCATGCGTCCATGTGTGTGTGTTTTTGTGTGTGTCTGTGCATGTGTATGTGTGTGTGTGTGGGGGGATCTGGATCCTTAGTGCTCCCTCTGCTCCCTCTGCTCGGACGTGACTGCTATGCTGATAAGGCGGGGGATCAATAATTTAGGCCTAGGCCTTAATGGTGGGGTGAAGAGAAACCGATACATCTGAGTCAGAGATTACATTTTGAAGGCACAGCCTTGCAACCAAGATCAAGTGAAACACTAGCGGGCAGCTGGAAGGATAGTTAACTGCAAAGGAAGAGTCTGACTGTGTTTTCCCGTAAAGGCCTGCACTCAGTACATTACACAAGACTATGGAGGTATTGGAAGTCACTATGAATAGGAGCATCAGTCATTTGCATTAAAAGTAAATGTAGTTGATTATGGAACAGTAACATTGACTGTATATGAACATGATCATATCCAACTCAACCGGTCTATGTGGTAAATAACTCAACCCATCTCTGTGGTAAATACTCAACCCGTCTCTGTGGTAAATAACTCAACACATCTCTGTGGTAAATAACTCAACACGTCTCTGTGGTAAATAACTCAACCTGTCTCTGTGGTAAATAACTCAACCCGTCTCTGTGGTAAATAATTATCTTTAGAGACTTTTTCAGGTCATCTTCCTTTAGAGGAGCCACACATAATCTTCAAGTGTACAGAGCAGAGCCTTAGCTCTGAGCTTTGTGCAGCCCTCTACACATCCCCCCCAGGGAAACATCCATGCATCTTTTAAAGGTTCCCTCCACATCACATCAGCAGGGCCTAAGCAGAGTACCCTGTTCTGCTCTCTGCTGCAGTCACTCCCTCAATTATTCAAGAAAGCCTGGGTTCTGATGCTCTGGTTTAACTTGTCCCTGGAACAGAGGACAGAGGAGAAAGGAGACACATGCATAGGACAGTAGCTCCAGCCAAGCATCAGTTATATCCCCCTCTCCCCATACCCTGAGGGAAAAGACAAAGAGAGAGATGGTGACAATTTTCCATTCCCTCTGTTTCTGTGTATAAGGAGATCATATTTTTGTTGGAAACTTGGAACGGGTTTTGAAACATTCATATGGATTTCATATTTCAGACGTTTCCCTGTTCAAACAGAATGATGTATTGTGGGTTGTGTTAGAGTTTTCCATCACTGCATGCACTGTCACTGGATGTCAGAGAAAAAAGGGCTGTATGCAAACAATTATACCAGGGACACATTTGGTCATGATGTTTTCTGTGATTGATGTGTGAGGGCTGTGGTTTCAACCCTAATGAAGTCCAAATGGTTGGGATTGAAACATTTTGTTATTGAGTTGGCTCTGACAAACACCAACACTAACAGACGTCATTGTATCTTCAGTACTTCAATCTTTGGGGTTATGTCCCAAATGGCACCCTATTCCCTCTTGAGTGCACTACTTTTGACCTGAGCCCCATAAGTAGTTATATAGGGAATAGGGTGCCATTTGGGATACATCCTATGGTAGTGAGACAAAATGAGAGAAATTAACAATAAACAAAGAAATCATGAGAAAGGATTCCACATTATTCCGGTTATAATTTGTAATATGAGGAGGATTCAGTTACAGTATATCTTCGGTGTTAGAGCCTTAGGGGGAAGAATTCCTCTCGATTTGATTTGATGTGATCGTTTACGTTTTCATTAAAATACTGAAGGAAACCGACAGAAAAACTCTTCTGGCTCTAGGCAAAATTATTATAAACTCCATCCATTGTCTGTCTGAATTCATGCTGTCTCAAAACTGCAATTAAATATTGATGTCCATGTAAACACACGTCCCCTATTGAGCAGTTTATTCAGAATCAAAGCCGTCACACTGAGTCTGCCTCCCAAATGGGACCCTATTCCCTACATAGTGCACTAGTTTTGACCTGAGCTCAAGGTTAGCCCATAGGGCTCTGGTTAAAAGTAGTGCATGATATAGGGAATAGAGTGCCATTTGGGATGTACACTGAACTGGAGTCAGGAACGACTGAGCAGCTATTAGCTTGAATAATAGGACCATTGTTGTCTCTTGACTTGGCCTTCAGTGATTTACAGTGACAAACAGAAGTGTTCAAACGCCAAATTGAAATGAAAATTCCTTCAATGCTGTCAATAAAATTGAATAGATCATTCTGTAAGTAGAGCTAACATACAGTATATGTTGATGTTTGGAGACGTGTAATGGAAACAATTGTTCAGTTCAGTTCAGTGAAAGTGTCAATCATTCCTTCATCCCAATAGACATTAATAATATTCCTTCATTCAGACAGAAGACATACAGCTGGATTAACAGTGGATAGTTGATAAACAGACACAGTTAGATTTATTCAGCTTCATCCGCAATCAATCAACACAGAACTCTGAAGTGGTTTTGTTGTTTGAAAGAAACATACGTCTTTGAATGTAATACAGAATCCACATGGCTGTCATAATGTTTTTTATTTTAAAAACACTCTAACCACTCTGCTACGCTGCTCTAGATAGTGCTGCACCAATATGACATCTTTGACCGATACCAATATCCGATATCAAACGTTTTAGCGGCCTTTTAAGCATTCTAGTACAGTTAAATAGTTAACACACACACATGGACACAGCGGTCTAAGGCACTGCATCTCAGTGCTAGAGGAGTCACTACAGTCCCTGGTTAGAGTCCAGGCTGTATCACATCCGGCCCTGAGTCCCAGAGGGCGGCGCATAATTGGCCCAGTGTCATCCGGGGTAGGCCATCATTGTAAATAAGAATTTGTTCTTAACTGACTTGCCTAGTTAAATAAAGGTTACACACACACACCAAACTGACCAAAAAGTTATTTTGTTGGTATTTACGTATGTCCCCCTTACCAGTAAAACATAATCAAAACCTATTTCTTTCACTTGCTGTGCTGTTTCGTTGTTCATTTGTTCAGTCATTTCAGTCTCAACCAGGATTTCATCATACATGTCAAGCAGTTTCAGCTCTGTCTGTCCATAGCCTCTCTTCCTCGGTGCGCACTGTCACCGTGTCTGTTTCCATCTTGTCCAGCTGTGTCTGTAACATGTCAGCCCTGTTTCTTGTCTGTATCGAAGTAGCGGTCCTTGTACCTAGCATCGAGCATGGTGGCGACACAGTAAAGACAGAATGCCACCGAATCGCTTGTTCACAGCCTGTCGGCAGTTTTGTTGAGCAGGCGTTTCAATGCCATGACAGAGGGTATCACGTCTGCTGCAGGCGCAGTTGATGAGCTTATTTCTCCAGTCAGTTGTTCGAATGGAGCTGGGAGTGTGTTCATGTTTCCAAGTTTCAAACATGTTCTCAAATGCCATTGAAATGGCAGCAGCGGTATGACAACCAGCACATTCATGAGCATGAAATATGACTTTACTCAGTACGAAATCCTCAACGACCCACTGTGCTGTCAGACTCAGCATGCTCATGGAGCTCATATCACTGGTCTAAATGTCAGTGGTGAAGCTAATAGCAGTGACGCTATTACTATGTAACTCTGGTAGGGCAACATCTGAAAAATAGCGCACTTGGTAGTGTGTACCGGTGCTCGACCAGTCGGCGAAATCCAACATCACCCGTGACAGAGAACGGTTGATTGTCAAGGGCAATGATTTCCATTATCTTGGCGTTAATGGATTTCGCGTTTGAGTTGTCTCGCTGAAATTTTCGTACTCTATTCAATGACTGCTGGACTTGTTGACTGCTTGATCCACACAGCAGACATTGTGGGCTAGGTTAGGAATGCTGTGTTGCACGTGTAGCGCAACATTTTACGTGGCGTTATTACGTCATGTACCTACGTTATATAGTTATGCACGGCAGCTTTGACATCGGTTTTTAACATCGGCATTAAACTAAACATCAGCCGATGCCGATGTTGGCATTTTTAGCTAATATCGTCCGATTCCGATATGTTCACCGATATATCATGCATCCCTAGTTCTAGAGTTCTGGAATTCTGGTGGAAAGAGATTCTATGTGCTGTCTGTGAGTCCAGTATTCTCAATCTGTCTTGCCTTGTTGATAGTCTGTCAACTAGTTTTATGAGAATGGCTATTCTCTTTGCTGAATGTATTGTTGTTGCAGTAGAACTCGGCTTGTGCGATCCTCAAGAATGTGTGAAGATCAGCCACATGGGGCATTGACAGTCAGTGGCTGCATGCTAAAATGTACGAAGACATTTCTGAGGGAATTCTTTGCTCAAAAGGAGAGGGTTCAGTCTTTTTCTTCTATTTTTCTCTGTCACCCCCCCCGCCCCTCTCTCTCGTTCTCTCGCCTCCCTCCTGCTCTCCCTGCTTATCTCTGAATTATACAGTATATCTCCCGGCAGCAGCCAGGGTGGTGTTTTTTATTTTTTTCATCTTCGCCTGATATCTCAGGGTCGACTCAATGGCTTTGTGGAATAGAAACATTATAGACTCTTACTGTCGGAGTGTTAACTGCAATGCATAGAACAACTAAAGGGGAGGGGAGATGTGTTTGTGCCAGCCTCCGTGTATGCGCGTGTGTTTCGGTTTACATGTGTGTGTGCCTGTGTGTGTTTACCGTTAGCCGTGTCTTGAAGCTTCCTTGCCACCATACTCCTGGGAGAAGGGAAGCCATCCACATATAAGAAATGAATGACGTAATGTGCCGGGAGGTAATGGGCTTATGCAACCTACTGGAACAGAGGAGCTCATTAGATACTGGGGACTTAACCCCAGCCGTGCCCGACCATCCTTCCTCCTGCTTCCTTTGTCAATGCAACCCTGTGGGAAAAAGGCAGGCGATTGAAGATTTTTCCAAATTAGTACCCTGTTCCTATATAGTGCACTCTATAGGGAATAGAGTACCGTTTGGGACACAACCATAGACTGGAAGGACTGTGGTTGTCTGTGGCTCAGTTGGCAAGTGTGTGGTGCTAGCAACATCAAGGTTGTAAGTTCAATTTCTTCAGGGATCACTTACATACAGTACATACATATCCCAAGTTCAAGAAACATTGGGAAACGGCGGCACTCTGAAAAAACTTTCTTTTGCAAAAAGTCGTCACCTCATTTCACCTTTTTATTTTCGGCCGGACAGGCTAAAATATTTGGGCAGTTATGCCTTGATCAGAGCATCAAGAGATGTGCCAAAGCCATTGTTTTTATATACAGGTGCATAGGTGATAATTACAATTGCCCACACCTGTGGGAGGGTGGTACATAGTGGTAATAAAACATTAGTGAACCAACAATTATTACAATGTACAGTGCCAGTCAAAAGTTTGGACACACTTGCTCTTGATTTTTATTTATTCTACATTGTAGAATAATAGTAAAGACATCAAAACGATGAATTAGCACATATGGAATCATGTAGTAACCAAAAAAGTGTTTAACAAATCAAAATATATTTTAGATTTTAGATTTTAGACCCCTTGCCTATTTGACAGATTTTCACACTCTTGGCATTCTCTCCACCAGCTTCATGAGGAATGCTTTTCCAACAGTCTTGAAGGAGTTCCCACATATGCTGAGCACTTGTTGGCTGCTTTTCCTTTATTCTGCATTCCAACTCCTCCCAAACCATCTCAGTTGGGTTGAGGTCAGGTGATTGTGGAGGCCAGGTCATCTGATGCAGCACTCCATCACTCCTTCTTGGTCAAATAGCTCAAATAGAACATTGTAGGGATGTTACCGCCTTAATATATGTCATATATTCCAGGCCAACAAAGCCAAACACGGCCCACCGTCTTCTTTGCGCTCATCAGAACATACCATGTATCCTCTTTCATGCCTTTGTGAGGGGTAGGCTGGCAGAGACAGGCAGGCTTGCAGACAGACAGACAGACAGACAGACAGACAGACAGACAGACAGACAGACAGACAGACAGACAGACAGACAGACAGACAGACAGACAGACAGACAGACAGATAGGCAGGCAGGCAGGCAGGCAGACAGGCAGGCAGGCTGGTAGACAGACAGATAGGCAGGTAGTCAGACAGGCTGGAGGTCAGACATGCTGGCAGTCAGACAGGCAGACAGACAGACAGGCTGGCAGGCAGGCAGACAGACAGACAGACAGACAGTCAGACAGGCTGACAGACCGACAGGCTGGCAGGCAAAGGAGGCGGTGTGGAGGATGTCAGAGTTTCCGGTCTATTTCCAGCGCCTCATTCTACAGTAGGTGACTGGGGGGACTGTGTGTCATTAAAGGGCCGTCCTCTGCCTCTACCCAAGTATGAAATGCAGCGCCTTAGAGAGGCTGGTCTGCTTTGTTTTGTTCCACCAGAGTGTCGCAACATGGAAATCTTGGGCAGAGAGATCAAGGATAACCATGGCAGACCTTTTTATTCAAAATTTCTGTCATGATTTGATCATATTAAAACAGACTTATCTGGACTGTAATAACGACTGTAATAATGATCAACATTGAAAACTACAATATACTGTATGTGCCAAGTGCCCAAAGTCTATACTTCATTGTAGATTAAGAGGAATAAATAGATATCATTGATAATAAGGAATCATATTAAGACAAGGACATACTACAACTTTGTGGTTTCTCTGAAGGTGACTGACTCTGAGCCAGATCGGAGCATAGAGAACAGTCTCCCAGGACCTATAACCATAACAGTAAAACAACCTCAATTATTCCCCAGTTGACCATTTTCAAACCATTTTATAGTTGATTCAAAGATATAAAACTTTATTGGGTAAAAGGAGAAAGGACAGTTGACAGTGCGTGGTATGGTTTTCCAGGCGCAGGTTTATGCTGTCTATGTTATAACCCCTCTGTTACATTTAAAACTTTATTCGACAAGACTTCTGGAGAAAGTATAGAAAATTAGGCGTTTATTAGGTTTTGTGCCCTGTGTGTGTAGACTGCATGGTGATGGTAACCTATTCCCTACGTAGTGAATTACTTTTGACCAGGGCCAATAGGGTAGTGCACTAAATAGGGGATAGGGTGCCATTTGGGATGAAGCCCCAGTATGTGTGTCTATCTAATGTTCCAATGAGTAATTCATTCAGAACTACAGGCTGTAAATATAAATAGTATTTCTCAGACAGCTGCTGAAACATGATATACAGTATCAATATTTAGTACCACAGATGTTGCTTGGTATTTTACAATGCCAATCATCTCCTGATCGACCCCCTCTAAGTGGCAAACAGCTGATTGATATCCTCTAGTAAATTTCCAAAAACACAACAAGGCCTTGATAATAAACTACTGGTGAATATCAAGATGTCTGATTATAACTATTTTATAATTGGCTAGCCTCTTCAGTTTTTAAAACATCCTGTGTGATTTACTATAATGGAACATTTCATATGTACTGTAGTATTCAACATTTTAAAAATCAAATCTACTGCATTTCATATTTTGGTGGCTCTGGTGATACATACAAAAGTCATAGTTATTAAGCGCATATAGTGCTGGTAGCTGTAAGGACTGGAGCAGTTATAGAAGCCCTTTGCTAAGACAGCTGTGTGTTCCTGAGGCATGTGTGCATCCTTCCTCAGCCACGATCGAAGGAGAATGTAAAAGGACTGGGTATATAGTCTGCTCTACTCTGCTCTGCTCTACTCTGCTTCACTCTACTCTTCTCTACTCTATTCTGCTCTGCTCTACTGTGCTTCACTCTACTCTGCTATACTCTGCTCTACTCTATTCTGCTTTACTCTGCTCTACTCTGCTTTACTCTGGTCAAAATCTTTTATGCCAGCAAAGATATTCAGATCACAGCTATGCTGACAGAAAGAGAGAGAGAGAGAGAGAGAGAGAGAGAGAGAGAGAGAAAGAAGAGAGAGAGAGAGAGAGAGAGACAGACAGACAGACAGACAGACAGACAGACAGACAGACAGACAGACAGACAGACAGACAGACAGAGAGACAGAGAGACAGAGAGAGAGAGAGAGAGAGAGAGAGAGAGAGAGAGAGAGAGCATACATCTACATCAGATTTACCTCAGGACTCAGTAACATACCAGTCCCTTTCTACTGCCAAACTCGTATTGGATTTGTGTGAATTTTAGATGATATCTTAATAGATTTCTGACGGTTAGCAAAAACCTGCAGATTGCAAATATAGTCAGGAGAGTATGTTGAAATACAACCATACATCTCACTACACACGCTACTTATTAAAACATTCCCCAACCAGAAACTGTGGATAGATGGCAGCATTCGCAAGCATATGGAGGGCTGTGCGGCCCCCCAAAGAAATGCCACCCCACACCATGACTGACCCACCGCCAAACCAGTCATGCTGGAGGATGTTGCAGGCAGCAGAACGTTCTCCACGGCGTCTCCAGACTGTCACGTCTGTCACATGTGCTCAGTGTGAACCTGCTTTCATCTGTGAAGAGCACAGGGCGCCAGTGGCGAATTTGCCAATCTTGGTGTTTCTGGCAAATGCCAAACGTCCTGCACGGTGTTGGGCTGTAAGCACAACCACCACCTGTGGACGTCGGGCCCTCATACCACCCCCATGGAGTCTGTTTCTGACCGTTTGAGCAGACACATGCACATTTGTGTCCTGCTGGAGGTCATTTTGCAGTGCTCCTCCTGCTCCTCCTTGCACAAAGGCGGAGGTAGCGGTCCTGCTGCTGGGTTGTTGCCCTCCTACGGCCTCCTCCACGTATCCTGATGTACTGGCCTTTCTCCTGGTAGCGCCTCCATGCTCTGGACACTACGCTGACAGACACAGCAAACCTTCTTGCCACAGCTCACATTGATGTGCCATCCTGGATGAGCTGCACTAACTTAGCCACTTGTGTGGGTTGTAGACTCCGTCTCATGCTACCACTAGAGTGAAAGCACCGCCAGCATTCAAAAGTGACTAAAACATCAGCCAGGAAGCATAGGAACTGAGAAGTGGTCTGTGGTTATCACCTGCAGAACCACTCCTTTTTTGGGGGTGTCTTGCTAATTGCCTATAATTTCCACCTGTTGTCTATTCCATTTGCACAACAGCATGTGAAATTTATTGTCAATCAGTGTTGCATCCTAAGTGGACAGTTTGATTTCACAGAAGTGTGATTGACTTGGAGTTACATTGTGTTGTTTTAGTGTTCCCTTTATTTTTTTGAGCAGTGTATAATGTTTACATTATACATTATACATACTCTCCTGTATAATGTTTACATTATACACAGCAGAATTTACATTAATGTTTACCCTACATTACTCATTTCATATGTATATACTGTACTCTACCATCTACTACCATCTACTGCATCTTGCCTATGCCGTTCGGCCATCATTCATTCATATATTTTTATGTACATATTCTTATTCATTAATTTACACTTGTGTGTATAAGGTAGTTGTTGTGAAATTGTTAGATTACTTGTTAGATATTACTGCATGGTCGGAACGAGAAGCACAAGCATTTCACAACACTCGCATTAACATCTGCTAACCATGTATATGTGACAAATAAAATTTGATTTGATTGATGTGGAATATGATACATAACACAGGATCATTATTTTACCATTTTAGAAACCTGAATGATAATGTTTAAACTTGACTGTCTCACTGTCATAGTGTATTAAATGTGTGTGTGGCTGACCTCTAGTCTTGTGTGTCTCATGTACTGTCCTCAGGTAGAGCAGTGAGCGGTTTGCCCCATGGTCATTCATCTTTGGGGAGATATTTTTTACAGGATCCTATTTAAGCCCAGAGCCTAGTGCAGGGCAGCAGCAATCACAGCCACTCTCACCACTCTCACCTCCAGTTCTGTCAAAGGCATCTTTGATCAAGTTTTAAAAAAAGTAAATCTCCACAGTGTTTTCACAGGGTCGGAAATAGGTTTTCAACTAGATGCACTATGTGTGTTTGTTCACTGAAGCATCTCCCATATGTGAATAACAGATTCATTTTCTCCAAGTAATTGTACAGATGTTTGGTATATTGCAGACCTTACATTAATTAATACTGTACATCTTGAGAACATAGTTGTGTGCCTCTTTGCTAAGTTCAGCATTGGGAGTGTTGTCAACTCACCTGCTATGCTTTGTAGACATTGTTTATGCTGCAAGATCTGAACCTGTTCACCTTCTGTGATCCCTGTACCTCTCGAGCTGTCTACCTCCTCTCACTTCAGAAATACATCTAGTGCTTCTGTCTGAAAAACCCAGAGTTTTTCTCTTGAGAGTGTGTCTGAGTTACTGTTGTTTACCAAGCATGGCTCTGTGGATGCTACAGCTTGGTATTGATTAGTGAGACAGAGAGAGAGTGGCTGAGAGAGAATCTTAGCTGTCTTTTCTGTGAAGTGAAGCATCTGAGTAAGAGCCATCTGTCTGCCTACAGCCAAACATATCCCATCACGTCATCACCAGCCTAAAGTAAACCCTTCATACTCATAGGTGTCCTCCTCATCTAATTCACCATGCCGGTAACAAAGCAAACACATGAAACTGAAACCGGATGAAAAGAAAATACCCAATGCTGACAAAAGCCAAATAACACATGGTACTGTAATTGGTGCCAGGAGGTGGTGTGACATTGAAGTGGTCCTGCTCTGCTCAGTCATGATATCTAGGAAGAGCAGGTGCAGTACACCAGAGAGGTCAAGGTAGGTGTCTCTGAGTGTTGTGAGGCTGGGCTGTTTTGAACCAGGGCTGCAATTCCTCTCTTCTTTGTGGGTGTTTTTCTTTTTTACCCAGGATGCTCTGCTCTGGTGGCTCTCCTTGCAATTAAAGGGAAGTTTCCGTCAGAGGCTACCTGTACTGTACTGTGGTGTGTGTGTGTGTGTGTGTGTGTGTGTGTGTGTGTGTGTGTGTGTGTGTGTGTGTGTGTGTGTGTGTGTGTGTGTGTGTGTGTGTGTGTGTGTGTGTGTGTGTGTGTGTGTGTGTGTGTGTGTGTGTGTGTGTGTGTGTGTGTCAGTGTGTGTGTGTGTGTGTGTGTGTGTGTGTGTGTGTGTGTGTGTGTGTGTGTGTGTGTGTGTGTGTGTGTGTGTGTGTGTGTGTGTGTGTGCATGTCAGTGTGTGTGTCCGTCAGAGGGCTATCTGTGCTCTGTGTGGCCCACATGTTTGGCTGCTGATAGAGCATGGATTACTGTGTTAGGGCCTGGGATAACAGGCTGTTTATAACCTTGGCAGAGTCTGGGGCCTAATCTGGCAGCAGCATATTTCCCCTCAGCTCCTCGATAAAGCCTGTTAGCAGCTTTATCATACGGCCAGATAGAAGCAGAGGCAGAGCGAGACGAGCAGGTTAGAGGCAGAGTACAACACGGAACCAAGCCACAATTTGGCACCGCACACACACCCTCCGCGGTTTTGCTGCACAGTTCTTTTTAGAACCCCTGTCTCCCCTTCCCTAACACACACACTGGTAGAAAGAGACATCCATTTCTACATCTGCCTTTGGAAGCAACATGGAGACCAGCAGACGGACAAATGAAAAGGAACATGTCCTCATTTGTCATTGGGGCTTTTGTTTACAGGTTGGTAAATAATGAATGGTGGTAGTGCAGCAGTACAGGTTTGTCTGAAACTAAAGACTAGGAAGTTGGAGATGATATAATACCGGCAGGGAAGGACAATAAAATGTTTACTTTGCCGTATTTAGTATGTCTTTAAGATATGTGACTTATTAATACTTACTTGGCAAAATAAAACTTGTGAAATGCAGTCACCATTTTCTTATTTACAAACTAAGCTTGTGTTTAGCGAGTCCACCAGATCAGAAGCAGTAGGGATGACCAGGGATGTTCCCTTGCTAAGCGCGTGAATTAGATAAGTGCGTGAATTAGACAATTGTCCTGTCCTACTAAGCAAGTGGAACGAGTACTTTTGGGAGTCAGGGAAAATGTATGGAGTAAAAAGTACATTATTTTCTTTAGGAATGTAGAGAAGTAAAAGTAAAAGTTGTCGAAAATATAAATAGTAAAGTACAGATACCCCAAAAAACGACTTAAGTAGTACTTGAAAGTATGTATACTTTACACCACTGGATGCAGTGGAGTTAAAGTTAACTATCAAACTATTTATTTAGTTTCAGAGTCTTTGTGTTTCTACTCCATCTGAGGCTGCTAGGCATTATGGGTAACGCGTATCTGCCTGGTATGCCCCCCAAACCCAACTCTACTCCATCCCAGTCACGACAGCTCTGCCTCAGCACAGTTATAAAGCCCTCCTTTCAGAGGCAGGGAAGGAAAATTGTCATCCTTTATAAATTGCCTGTACTTTTCCTGTAGCTTAAAGATCTTCCCTTTCTCGTTCAATCGCTCTTTTGTGCCTACTTTCTCCTTCTCTCTCTCCCTCTTTCAGGAAAATTGCTTTCCCGCAATCAACAGAGTGCTTTCTGCACTTAGGGGTAAATACAGGTAGCCTGAAGCATTAACATACCATTATACAGACAAGTGTCAAGCCTTTAGCAGTTCCCTCTGCATTGGAGCACAGTGTGAGCTAGCAGGGTTATCAGTTCCCTCTGCATTGGAGCACAGTGTGAGCTAGCAGGGTTATCAGTTCCCTCTGCATTGGAGCACAGTGTGAGCTAGCAGGGTTATCAGTTCCCTCTGCATTGGAGCACAGTGTGAGCTAGCAGGGTTATCAGTTCCCTCTGCATTGGAGCACAGTGTGAGCTAGCAGGATTATCAGTTCCCTCTGCATTGGAACACAGTGTGAGCTAGCAGGGTTATCAATTCCCTCTGCATTGGAGCACAGTGTGAGCTAGCAGGGTTATCAGTTCCCTCTGCATTGGAGCACAGTGTGAGCTAGCAGGGTTATCAGGAATGGGAGGACTAAGGGGGCAAAGACTTTTACAGCAACAGGACTTCAGTAAATACTTTGGGAAGAATAGTTTGAATTGGCTACAAATGCTGAACTGCTAAACATATGCAATCCTCACCCCCTTTCACCCCTCTCCCAGGCCCCCTCCAAGTCCCCCATCTCACCCCGCTGCCAGTCCACCTCCCAGGCCGCCTCTCATCCCCTCCAAGTCCCCCATCTCACCCCGCTGCCAGTCCCCCTCCCAGGCCCACTCTCATCCCCTCCAAGTCCCCCATCTCAACCCTCTGCTAGTCCCCCTCCCAGGCCCCCTCTCATCCCCTGCAAGTCCCCCATCTCACACCCCCTGCCAGTCCCTCTCCCAGGCCCCCTCTCATCCCCTCCAAGTCCCCCATCTCACCCCCTGCCCCCCCACCCAGGCCAGTCCCCCATCTCACCCCCCAGTCTCCCAGTCCCCCTCACTCACTCTGCTTTATTATTTAAGATTCTTTAGTACCTCTCTCATCAGGGATGGGCAGGCTGCGATGCTGTGATGTGCAGCAGGTCTGATCTCTCACCCTCTCACCAGGGAGTCTTTCTCTCCCTCCCTCTTGCTTTCTCTCTCCTCTTAACCCATCCCTCCTCCCCCTCTCTTTCCCTCCCAGCCCCCTCTCACCCCCTCCCAGTCCCCCTGCCAGGCCCCCTCTCACCACCCTCCCAGTCAGTCCCCTTCCCTCCCAGTCTCCCTCTCACCCCCACCCAGTCCCCCTTCCCCTCCTCTCTCCCTCCTACCAGTCCCCCTCTTACCCCCTGCCAGTCCCCCTCCCAGCCCACTTCTCACCCGGCTTTGTTATTGAATATTATTGAGTACCCCTCTCATCAGGAACGGACGGACGGGCGGGCTGCGATGCTGTGATGTGCAGCAAGTCTGATCTCTCACCAGGGAGTCTTTCTCTCTCCCTCTATCTCTCTCCCCTTAACCCATCCCTCCTTCCCCTCTGTCTTTATCTCTCTCTAACTTACCCACTCCATCCCTCGCTATCTAACTTCCTCAACCCCCCACCCCACCTCTCATTCACCCCTTTCTTTTTGTCTCTTGATTGACAACAGGGGTTCGTCTTGACCTACATTTTCATCTGCTCTGTGAACTAGATAGTGTTGTTTTGTTCTCTCCCCTCATGTATTGAATCAGTCCACTCGGCCATTCACAGTGAATCTTCACTACTTCATATTCTATTCTAATATTTGATTTGATACAGGCGGGGCCTGGGGGGTCTTAGAGCTGGGATGGGTACTATTAGTATTAATGTCCCCAGGGCCTTCTGTCTGGGACTTTGGGACAGAGAGATGGGTTCCCAGCCGTAGTGTGTGCGTCTGTAACCCTTTTTAGATCCAGGTTGAACTCTTTAGAGTTCCATGTAAAACCCTTTCCACAGAGGGGTTCTACGTAGAATCCAAAAGGATTCTACCTGGAACCAAAAAGGGTTCTCCTATGGTGGCAGCCAAAGCACCCTTTTGGAACCTTTTTTTCTGAGAGTATATGACTGACCCTGTAAAACAACCCATTTTACTGCACCTATCCAGTGTCCATTATGTGACAAAACATTTTTTAATCATTTTATTTATTTCATATTTTTGTTTGTACTGAGGCTGCTAGGCACTATGGATAAAGCGTTTCCTCCTGGTATACTAATCCCCCATAGCACGGCTTCGCCTCAGCACAATTATCCTTTTATTTTACAGGTCCAGGTCTCCCTTGGAAAATAGGTATTTTGACCTCAGTGGTACAACACTGAGGTCAAACTACCTATTTTCCAAAGGAGACCTGGACCTGTTTAGTCATGCTTGTCAGTAACAATGTCACCTAGTTTTCAAGTGTATAAAATGTTTGTCACGGTCGTCATAAGGAGGAAACCAAGGCGCAGCGAGGTAAGCGTGCATTCTTAATTTATTAAAGAACGAACACTTAACAAACTGTGACGCAAATCTGAGTAGTGCAGACAGGCAACTAAACATAGAATAAGAACCCACAAACTACCCAAGGAATATGGCTACCTAAATATGGTCCCCAATCAGAGACAACGATAAACAGCTGCCTCTGATTGGGAACCAATTCAGGCCACCATAGACCTACATAAACCTAGACTTACAAAAACCCCTAGACATACAAAAAACCCTAGACAATACAAAAACTAACACCACCCTCGTCACACCCCGACCTAACCAAAATAATAAAGAAAACAAAGATAACTAAGCTCAGGGCGTGACAATGTTGCTATTGTCATCATTTGGTTTTGTGAATATCTGGCAGAAAACTGTGCAGGTAAAATCTCCATTCTTGAGAAATAATCCAGTCAGAATGTGGTGGTACAGAGAGACAGGTCTGTAATGGCATCTTAGTGTGTTTGATGCCTTCTGTTGTTTCCCTGCAGAATGCCTGGAACAAAGTCAGCATCTTGTACACAAATGGAGGAGAGGAGGGCTCCCATGAGATCTCACTGTTAACAGACAGGCTCTTGCCTCTCACTCTCTCAATTTAATTCAATGGGCTTTACTGGTATGGGAAACATGTTTACATTGCCAAAGGAAGGGAAAAACACAAAAGTGAAATAAACCATCCAAAATTTACAGTAAACATTATATGCACAAACGTTTTAGAGGAATAGAGACATTTCAAATGTAATTTTATGGCTATGTACAGTGGTATAACGATGTGCAAATAGTTAATAAATAAACAATGGTGTTTGTTCTTCACTGGTTGCCATTTTCTTGGGTTAACAGGTCACAAATATTGCTGCTGTGATAGCACACTGGGGTATTTCACCCAATAGATGTGAGTTTATCAAAATTGATTAGTTTTCAAATTCTTTGTGGATCTGTGTAATCTGAGGGAATGTGTGTCTCTAATATGGTCATACATTTGACAGGAGGTTAGGAAGTATAGCTCAGTTTCCACCTCATTTTGTGGGCAGTGTGCACATATCCCGTCTTCTCTTGAGAGCCAGGTCTGCCTACGGCGACCTCTCTCAATAGCAAGGCTATGGTCACTGACTCTGTATAGTCAAAGCTTTCCTTAATTGTGCTTTCCTCCTCGAAGCCTACCATTGACAATGTAAAAAATAGATCAGGATCCTTTTTCACTAAATTTAGGCAACAACCGGAGATGGGTTGAGGTCAGTGAAGTCATCTACAGTACTACTGCCGAGGAATGAGCTGTAGGTGTACCTACCATAGGAGTCTCCTCGAAGCCTACCATTGACTATGTACAGACCCAGCGTGCGACAGAGCTGCAGGAGTTTTTTTTCTTTATTTTTCCCCCATAGTTGTGTCTAGGGGAGCATATTTGGGAGTGAATACTGTCATCTGTAGGTAGGTGAGTGTCAGATTTTTGTCCAGTTATGGCATTTAGGTCACCACAGACTTCTACATGTTCCTGGGCCTGGAAATAGTTTATCTCCCCCTCTAGGATGGAGAAGCTGTCTCTTCGCTGTGTCACACCTGGTGTCACAACCTGGCTCTTAGATGGTGACAAGCAAGGGAGTCCACATGTTGGCAGTTAACTAACAAAGTACAAATCTACAAAGGAAAACTAACCTGTGAGGTGTGAAAGTGAGGGGGTGTAATGGAGATGCATGGATGAAGGTAAAATGTGTGTAGGTGTTGAAGGGTGCACCTAATCAAAAAACATTATCAACCAGATCAGAAAACAAACTGGTGCTTGTGGAGAGAGAGAGGCTGGACTGGGCACCAGGAACTTTTATCCCCTAGTTGATCCCAAACCCAGGTACAACTTGTCACCTTAATAATGACCCAATCAGCTCCACCTGTCCCCAATCTGCAAATAAAAGCACAAACACAGAGAAGGAGGCAGGGAGAGTGTAACAATAGGGAGTCAAGGCCTCCCGAGTGGTGTAGCGGTCTACAGTATTGTAGTGCTTGAGGTATCACTACAGATCCGGGTTCGCACAATTGTCCCAGCGTTGTCTGGGTTAGGGGAGGGTTTGGCCGGCAGGGATGTCCTTGTCCCATTGCGCTCTAGCGACTCCTGTGGCGGGCCGGGCGCATGCATGCTGACATGGTCGCCAGTTGTATGGTGTTTCCTCTGACACATTGGTGCAGCTGGCTTCCGGGTTAAGCGAGCAGTCTGTCAAGAAGCAGTGTGGCTTGGCAGGGTCGTGTTTAGGAGGACGCATGGCTCTTGACCTTCGCCTCTCCCGTGTCTGTATGGGATTTCCAGCGATGGGACCAGACTGTAACTACCAATTGGAGAAAAAGGGCTACAAAAATATTTTAAATAAATAAAAGTATCGGGATTCTTTTTTTAGACATTTTTATCTGAGATGATTTCCTTATTATTTTCTAGCGAGATGTAAAAGGTTTCTGTTTTGACTAATTTAATAGAGTAGGTTAAGTCTGCTCTATACCCAAATTAGCATAACTCCTGAGTCTCTTCGCTGTTTCACACCTGGTCGTTTGGTGTATGGGTCCACCAGCTCTCTGTAACCTACAGGGGAACCAGTGGGTCCGTCTCCTCTATACCATGTTTCTTGTAGGATGACAATGTCTGTATTTCAAATTTATTTGATGAAGTCTGGGTTCCTGCTCTTTAGGCCGCTGGCAGATGACCTCAGACCTTGCAGTTAGTTTTAGTGGAGGCAGCAGCTGTCACACCCACCAGAGTTGACACAATTATTAAAGATGCTCCTTAGTTAAGAGAAGTGGTACAGTAGTGATGATGTTTTTCTGAAGGAAATATATCTCACACTTAAATCCTTTGGTATTGCACTCCTATGGATGTTACATCAAAAGGTTTCATATTTATTAAACTAGACAAGTCAGTTAAGAACAAATTCTTATTTACAATGACAGCCTATCTCGGCCAAACCCTAACCAGGATGACACTGGACTAATTGTGCGCCGCCCTATATGACTCCCAATCACGGCCAGTTGTGATACAGCCTTGAATCGAACCAGGGTCTGTAGTGAAACCTTTAGCACTGAGATGCAGTGCCTTAGACCGCTGCGCCACTCAGGAGCCATTTTGCGTATTGGGTTGTAGAATATACTTAAGCTGGGACTCAAACACATTCAGACATTACCTATGCACTACAATTTACTTTTAAAAGGGATTTATGCTGCTTTGTCACAAACTTGAATAATACACTGTAACTGAGTCAAACAGTGCTGTATGAAGTCAAACTGTTACACTGAAACTATTTTTTAAAGGGGAAAGGAATGGACCACATTATCCTTGAAATTGTTGTTTCTGTTCATTCATCCACTCTGTAGTTCACTCCATTTCATTTCAGACTCTATGTTCGTTCCTATCTACTCTGAACAATCAACAGGGGAACTTTTCCATGGCTGCACTGAACTCTCTTTCATTTTCCATGGCTGCACTGAACTCTCTTTCATTATCCATGGCTGCACTGAACTCTCTTTCATTTTCCATGGCTGCATGGGCCTGCAATCATAATGACATTGTCTGCATCCCAAATGGCACCTTATTCCCTATATATACATGTATTTGGTCAGAAATAGTTCACTATATAGGGAATAGGGTGCCATTTGGGATGCTGCCCCTGTCATGAACAATCCTTTGCTGAGTTTCCTGCAGGGGACTGTGTTGGATCTAGTACAGCTTATATGCTTTAAAATAAGGCCTGAGGGGGTGTGGTATATGGCCAATATACCACGGCTAAGGGCTGTTCTTAGGCACATTGCAATGCGGAGTGCCTGAACACAGCCCTTAGCCGTGGTGGTACCTTATAGCTATTATAAACTCGTTACAAACGTTATTAAAGCAGTGAAAATACATTTTTTGTCAAACCTGTGGTATATGGTCAGATACCACGGCTGTCAGCCAATCAGCATTCAGGGATCGAAACACCCAGTTTATGATATACGGACTTCACTGTGATGTGGCTAAACAACATGCAGATGTCCCAGCGGCATTGTGTTGTGTTGATGTGTGATGTTTTAATGAGAGAGAAAGAGAGAAAGAGAGAAAGAAAGATAGAGAGCTGCCTGGAAGGCCCTGCTGCCGTAGCGATGTGATGCTCAACACTGACTTTTCATTTTCTCCAATGCAAAATAAGAGACCCATTAATAATGCAGCTCATTAAAGTGTGTAATTAATCCGTGGCTGTGTAACAAGGAGAGACTGGTGCGCACCAGGGGAGAAGCAGGGAGGGAGCTAGAGCTGTGCTCTCCAAGGGTGCAAGAGAGGGAGGAGGGGGATGCACAAGGGAGGAGACAGGAGCTGTGTAACAGGGAGAGACTGGGGCCTATCAGGGAGGAGGAGGAGAAAAAGGGACGAGACAGGAGCTGTGTAACAGGGAGAGACTGGGGCCTATCGGGGAGGAGGAGGAGGTACAGGGAGGGAAGCACACCAGGGGAGACGGAAAATAGGTCCTGGGACATGTACTAGTCTGTGGCGACCTAAATGCCAGAACTGGACAAGAACCTGACACCCTAAGCACACAGAGGCACAAACACCTGCCTGGGGGTGACAGCATGTGGCCTCCTAGGCACAACTACGACAACATAACCAACAAAAACGGGTCACAACTCCTGCAGCTCTGTCGCACCCTGGGTATGTACATAGTCAATGGTAGGCTTCGAAGGGACTCCTATGGTAGGTACACCTATAGCTCATCTCTTGGCATTAGTACTGACCTCAAACCAGAGTCTCTCAGAGCATTCACAGTCAGCCCACTGACACCCCTATCAGATCACAGCAAAGTCCCAGTCTATTTGAACAGAGCAATACTCAATCATGAAGCATCAAAGCCAAAGGAACTGAATAATATTAAGAAATACTATAGATCAGTGTTTCCCAAACTTTTTATAGTCCCGTACTCCTTCAAACATTCAACCTCCAGCTGTGTATCCACTCTAGCACCAGGGACAGCGCACTCTTAAATGTTGTTTTTTGCCATCATTGTAAGCCTGCCACACACACACTATACGATACATTTATTAAACATAAGAATGAGAGTTTTTGTCACAACCCGGCTCATGGGAAGTGACAAAGAGCTCTTATAGGACCAGGGCACAAATAATAATATAATAATAATCAATAATTTTGCTCTTTATTTAACCATCTTACATATAGCCCCTTATTTATTAATTGAAAATTGTGAATAACTCACCAGGTTAATGAGAAGGGTGTGCTTGAAAGGACGCACATAACTCTGCAGTGTTGGGTTGTATTTGCGAGAGTCTCATCATTAAATCATTTTCCCCACACAGTCTGTGCCTGAGGGCCGAGAATCCACTCTCACATAGGTACGTGGTTGCAAAGGGCATCGGTGTCTTAACAGCGCGATTTGCCAAGGCAGTATACTCTGAACACAGCTCAATCCAGAAATCTGGCAGTGGCTTCTGATTAAATTCAATTTTCACAGAACCGCTTGTTGCAATTTCGATGAGGCTCTTGTTCAGATATCGGTAAGTGGACTGGAGGCAGGGCATGAAAGGGATAACAAATCCAGTTGTTTGTGTCATCCTTTTCGGGAAAGTACCTGCGTAATTGCGCATCCAACTCACTCAGGTGCTTCGTAAAATATAAATGGACTGTTTGAAAATGTGAATTTTTTAATTTATTTTTTAAAATATATATAGATTTTTTTTAAAGTGAACCACATTTTTATTTGGCGTACCCCCAATGGCATTGCTCGTACCCCTGAAGGAATCTAGTGTGGAAACCTACCAAAAACAATTATCCAACAATAAATTAATTTCCTTTTAGGCAACTTACTGAACAAAATGTTCCACTGTAATAGTGAAGATGTAAACTTGGCAGTAGAAAACCTAAACTGTGCATTTGGCCTCTCAGCTTCCCTATCAAATCTAAAACTGTCAAACACAAAACTGAAGAAAATGTACAACAATGACAAATGGTTTGATGAAGAATGCAAATACCTAAGAAAGAATTTGAGAAACCTATCCAATCAAGAACTTAGAGACCCAGAAAACCTGAGTCTACGCCTTCGCTATGGTGAATCACTAAAACAATACAGAAATACACTATGGAAAAAGAAGGAAGAGCACGTCAGAAATCAGCTCAATGTAATTGAAGAATCCATAGACTCTAACCACTTCTTGCAAAATTGGAAAACTCTAAACAAACAACAACACAGAGTTATCTATCTGAAATGGAGATGTATGGGTAAACCACTTCTATATTCTTTTTGGCCCTATAACAAAGAACAAACAGCTTAAACATATACATGATCAAATAAAAATCTTAGAATCAACTATTAAAGACTACCAGAACCCACTGGATTCTCCAATTACATTGAATGAACTACAGGACACAATAAAACCCTCCAACCCAAAAAGGCCTGTGGTGTTGATGGTATCCTCAATGAAATTATAAAATATACAGACAGCAAATTCCAATTGGCTCTACTAAAACTCTTTAACATCATCCTTAGCTCTGGCATTGTCCCCAATATTTGGAACCAAGGACTGATCACCCCAATCCACAAAAGTGGATACAAATTTGACCCCAATTACTACTGTGGTATATGAGCCTTCACCCTGCACACCCAAATTGAAAAACAAGCAAACCAAAAAAAAAAGCCTTTGACTCAAGTTGGCATGAGGGTCGGCTATACAAATTGATGGAAAGTGGTGTTGGGGGAAAAACATACAACATTATAAAATACGTGTACACAAGCAACAAGTGTGCGGTTAAAATAGGCAAAAAAAAACACATTTCTTTCCACATGGCCGTGGGGTGAGACAGGGATGCAGCTTAAGCCCCACCTTCTTTAACATATATATCAACGAATTTACGAGGGCACTAGAACAGTTTGCAGCACCCAGTCTCACCCTACTAGAATCTAAAGTCAAATGTCTACTGTTTGCTGATGATCTGGTGCTTCTATCACCTACCAAGAAGGGCCTACAGCAGCACCTAGATCTTCTGCACAGATTCTGTCAGACCTGGGCCCTGACAGTAAATCTCAGTAAGACCAAAATAATGTTGTTCCAAAAAATGTCCAGTTGCCAGGGCCACAAATACAAATTCCATCTAGACACCGTTGCCCTAGAGCACACAAAAAAACTATACATACCTCTTCCTGAACATCAGAGCCACAGGTAACTTTAAATGTTTATTTATTTAACTAGGCAAATCAGTGAAGAACAAATTCTTATTTACAATGACGGCCTACCCCGGCCAAACCTGGGGGAATTGTGCGCCACACTATGGAACTCCTAATGGAACTCCTAATCGTTACAGCATTGTATATAGACATAATATGACATTTGAAATGTCTTTATTATTATGGAACTTCTGTAACATTTACTGTTCATTTTTATTCTTTATTTTACTTTTGTTTATTATCTACTTCACTTGCTTTGGCAATGTTATCTCATTCCAATAAAGCCCTTTAAATTGAATTCAATTGAAATTTAAATACAAATAACAGGGGGAGGAGGGGGAGAAACAGGTGGAGCTCTACCAGTCTCAGATCTACTGATTAGTCTGCAGTTGCCCAAGCACCATGCTGTACACATTTACATAGCCACTCTTAAGGGGACTCAGGTGCAGCATAAACAGAGACATCTTCAGGCATCACAGACAATCAAGAATGCAGCATGGGCACGACAGTGCAGAGAGCGAGGGGTGTGTTTCAAAGTCTGTGTGTGTGAATGCATGCATGTGCATGTGCATGTGCACGTGTATGTGTGTGTCTCCTTGTTCAATAATGAATGTGGGGGAACATGCTTTGCTGTGTCTGTTTGCATACTGAAGGTAAGTATATAATTTATAATGTGGATATGGATTTAAAAGTAGTTGGGTTAAGAAAATGGGATCTCTGATGTTTTCTCACTTTGGAATCTCTAGCGATATGCTCTCTTGGGACACACAATTACAACATGTTATGTATGTACTCCGAGTGTACAAAACATCAGGAACATCTTCCTAATATTGAGTTGCACCCCGTTTTGCTCTCAGGACAGCCTCAATTCGGCAGACATGGACTCTACAAGGTGTCGAAAGGATTCCACAGGGATGCTGGCCCATGTTGACTCCGATGCTTCCCACAGTTGTGTCAAGTTGGCTGGATGTCCTTTGGGTGGTGGACCATTCTTGATACACACAGCAACCTGGTGTGCCTGGCACAAACTACTATAGGTGCCAGGAGGGAAGCAAAAGTCATTCCTCTACCTAAGAATGGTAAACCCCCTTAATTGGCTCAAATAGCCAACCAATCAACCTGTTATCAACCCTTAGTAATGTTTTGGAAAAGATTGTGTTTGACCAGATACAATGCTATTTTACAGTAATCAATTGACAACAGACAGCACACTGATATGGAATGACATAAAACAGCACAGCACTTACACAAATGACTGATGATTGGCTGAGAGAAATTGATGATAAAAAGATTGTGGGGGCTATTTTGTAATACTTCAGTGCAGCTTTTGACAATATCGATCATAGTCTGCTGCTGGAATAATTTATGTGTTATGGCTTTACACCCCCCTGCTGTATTGTGGATAAAGAGTTACCTGTCTAACAGAACACAGAGGGTGTTCAACATAATCCAGGTCTAATCAGGAATTCTCCAAGGCAGCTGTCTAGGCCCCTTACTTTTTTCAATCTTTACTAATGACATGCCACTAATGACACACACAGTGTCTATGTATGCGGATGACTCAACACTATACACATCAGCTACTACAGCAACTGAAATGACTGCAACACTTAACAAAGAGCTGCTGCTCGTTTCAGAATGGGGTGTCAAGGAATAAATTAGTCCTAATATTTTTCTTAAAACTGCATGGTTGGTTAAGGCTTGTAAATAAGCATTTCACGGTAAGGTCGACACCTGCTGTATCCAGCGCATGTGACAAAGTGTGATTTAAAAAAAAAAGTGATTTGATTTTGTGTATAGCCTATATATAACTAGCAAGACAATGGGATTACCTAATGCCAAAAGCAATGTGTGTCTGATTGTGTTTGTGCATATACAGTATATGCACGATAGTTCATCAAGATGCAGCAACACTTCCAGTACCCGACAGGCTTAATTTCAGTAAAGGCTGCAGGCTAGCCCGGACTCAGACAGCACCTTAGTCTCCCTCTACTCTTGGACTTTGTCAGCATCCCAGCCTTCCTCTACTCTCGGACTGAGACAGCATCCTAGTGTGCCTCTACTCTCGGACTCAGACAGCATCCCAGCCTGCCTCTACTCTCTGACTCAGACAGCATCCCAGCCTGCCTCTACTCTTGGACTCAGACAGTATCCCTGCCTGCCTCTATTTTCAGACTCAGACAGCATCCCAGCCTGCCTCTTCACTTGGATTCAGTCAGCATCCCAGCCTGCCTCTACTCTCAGACTCAGACAGCATCCCAGCCTGCCTCTACTCTTGGACTCAGACAGCATCCCAGCCTGTCACTACTCTCGGACTCAGACATCATCCCAGCCTGCCTCTACTCTCAGACTCAGACAGCATCCCAGCCTGCCTCTTCACTTGGATTCAGTCAGCATCCCAGCCTGCCTCTACTCTCAGACTCAGACAGCATCCCAGCCTGCCTCTACTCTTGGACTCAGACAGCATCCCAGCCTGTCACTACTCTCGGACTCAGACATCATCCCAGCCTGCCTCTACTCTCAGACTCAGACAGCATCCCAGCCTGCCTCTTCACTTGGATTCAGTCAGCATGCCAGCCGGCCTCTTCACTTGGATTCAGTCAGCATACCAGCCTGCCTCTACTCTCAGACTCAGACAGCATTCCAGCCTGCCTCTGGTCTGTCTCACTCTCTTTCACTCACAGGCCCTCATCTGCTCCAGATGTGGACTAATTTACTGCGACTTGGCTAATCATGGTGATTAAGGATTAATTACTGTTAATCACTTTTACATAAACTGGTTGGCAGTAAGAGAGCTGTGCTGAATGAGAAATGCCACCCAAGTGTACACAGTCTGCGTCCCAAATGGCACCCTATTCCCTTTATAGTGCAGTACTTTTGAGAAGGGCCCATAGACATCTGGCAAAAAAATTGTGTACTATGTAACGGGAATAGGGTGCCATTTGGGACCTATACATAGTCAGATATATGGAATGGTCTGGAACAGATGGAGGAGAGGCAGCCCTGCTCTGGCGTTTCAGAGAGAGGACGGCGTCTTGTTTCCACTTTACCCATGATCACTCCCCTCACACTCGTGTGACATCTAAAAGACCCTACCCCACACACTGAGGATACCCTTGTAAACTTTATAAGAACCCCCTTACCTTGTGCAGCAGCACTGTCAGTCTGTAAGATATTGGTAATTATTCTATATAATTAGTTGCCTTCAAACCATCTATGGTGTCCTTCCTAGTATTCCTAAAGAAGGCTGATCCTTCAGTCTCTGTCATTTTGGGTGCCCAGGGTCAAAGAGACGTATACAGTGCAAGGTTTTGCGACCGTCCACTCACACTGGAGGACAGGGAGGAGAAAGAACCACTTGAGCTCCATTAACTCACCCTGACAAGAGGATCACAGAGATCTGGTAGAGGCCAAACATTGGCTGAGTGCTGATCTCTCTGCTTGGTCTCTTTGCTCATGGTGGCAGTGTGCACGGTCACCTTTAGCTCTCTGGCCTGGTTTGGGGCATCAGTGACAGTGACAGTGACATGCTCGTCTGATCTCCTCAAGGAATGGCTTTAATAAGGGGTGGCGGTTAGGGAGGGGTGGGGAGACCAACATGAATGACATGGCCCAGAGACATGCCCCAGTCCTAGTCAACACACCCCCTCAGGCCCTTAGATCAGGGCAGGCGCCCCAGTCTGGTGCATGCTCCCTGGATGCTAATGTGGACAACCCTACAGAGAGTTGATTGACTGGCTCCTCTATTGACTGTCAACTGGGATATGTTGACATGTAGAAGAGATTTGTTGTATTATATAATCTGTCATCATCATCGTTTGGCCGCTGAACAGTCGACCAACTGTCAATATCAGCTATTATGACGAATGAAAAATTATTTTCTTGATGTTTTGAACAGCCCTTATTAAAGTGTACTGATCAGCCTTTAATTGCTTCTCACTCAAAACAAGTCAACAGGACTGATCAGATGGATAGAATAGATAGTGACTCCCTTGTTTCCTGGACAATGTTGTCACTCTTAAACATCGCTCCATAGATGTTAACATAGCAGGACTCTCCATGAAGCCTCAGGCTTCTTCTTATTACATTAATGGTAGCCTACACCATTAACTCAATCAGATCAGATCAAGCATCCTAAATCATATATTGAAAGCTTCTTCATAAAAGGAAGAGGAGGTAGACAGAAGAAATCTATTTGGCCCAAGGCCAAATATATTGTCTCTTCTTTGAATAATGAACACCATTTTTGTTATGAATGCCTTTCACTTAAGATCCCTGCTCATAGGAGCGGTGGGCAAAGTGTCTCTCCACTGCAGCAGGGACTGCATCATTACTACCCTCCCTTAGGCCTGGCTACGGCTACGGCTTGTACTGATTATAATTACCATTATTAGAGATGGCTGGGCTATAAGGAAAGAAGAGAGGGAGTGGTCGCCCATAACAAAGTGTAGGAATGCATCCCAAATGGCACTCTAATTCCCTATATAGTGCATGACCTTGGTCAAAATAAGTGCTCTATGTAGGGAATAGGGTGCCATTTGGGACACTCTCGGAGTGTAGCTGGTGCTCGGTGCGATCCACTCACTTTGGAACTGCTGGTCACAAACTTGTGGGACCACACTAAAGGACAAGAAGGCATCAAAGTTAATGGTTAATGCGACGCCTGTCGCCTCCTCTGCTGCCTCCTGTCACCTTCTGAAGAGCACAGGGGATTATTCTTGTAATTGAGCCTTTATCTTATGATAAATATCACCGTTAGTTCAACACCTTTCGTGTGTCTGATCTAACCCTGTAAAACAAATGCTATTGACTTAACATAATTGAACACGGTCATAAATAGAAGTGTTTTATATGTCTGTGTATTTGTATTTTTCATGGATGTATTCTGACTAAATTATACTGATGATTAATGTTTTATAAACTATTATCTGCATCACCCATGAGCTGCAGCCTCACCTCTGATAACTGGCTCAGTTTACATGCTTCAGCTTTGATAAAGGCACAGAGAGGGAACAGACCACACTACTAAAGGGTTGGCCTGGCCTGGTCATAACAGGCCTGTCGTTGTCCTCCCGGTGTGTGTTGGTTCCCTTTCCGTTCCACTACCCTCATGACTGTATAATGAATTATGCCGATGTTGAATTAGCATGTAGCTGTCGCTTCAGCTCTGCTGCCTCGTGACAGGCCCACCATAACACCCACTCCTCGCTGGCGTCGGGAGAGAGGGGGGGCTGCTGGGATTTATTAACTGTTAAAGCCACAATGAGGTGTGCCCACTGAATCACCAATGCAAACACATAGGGCACAATGTTGTCACTGTAAATGAATCTAGACAGGCTCACCACACCACAGGCCGACCACACCACAGGCCGACCACACCACAGGCCCATCACACCACAGGCCGACCACACCACAGGCCCACCACACCACAGGCCGACCAAACCACAGGCCAACCACACCACAGGCCCACCACACCACAGGCCGACCACACCACAGGCCCACCACACCACAGGCTCACTACACCAAAGGCCCACCACACCACAGGCCCCCAACCACAGGCCCACCACACCACAGGCCCACCACACCACAGGCCCACCACACCACAGGCCACCACACCACAGGCCCACCACACCACAGGCCGACCAAACCACAGGCCAACCACACCACAGGCCCACCACACCACAGGCCCACCACACCACAGGCCCACCACACCACAGGCTGACCAAACCACAGGCCAACCACACCACAGGCCCACCACACCACAGGCCCACCACACCACAGGCCGACCACACCACAGGCCCATCACACCACAGGCCGACCACACCACAGGCCCACCACACCACAGGCCGACCAAACCACAGGCCAACCACACCACAGGCCCACCACACCACACCACAGGCCCACCACACCCAGGCTCACCACCAAAGGCCCACCACACCACAGGCCCCCAACCACAGGCCCACACCACAGGCCCACCACACCACAGGCCCACCACACCACAGGGACCACACCCAGGCCCACCACACCACAGGCCGACCAAACCACAGGCCAACCACACCACAGGCCCACCACACCACAGGCCCACCACACCACAGGCCCACCACACCACAGGCTGACCAAACCACAGGCCAACCACACCACAGGCCCACCACACCACAGGCCCACCACACCACAGGCCAACCACACCACAGGCCCACCACACCACAGGCCCACCACACCACAGGCCAACCACACCACAGGCCCACCACACCACAGGCCAACCACACCACAGGCCAACCACACCACAGGCCCACCACACCACAGGCCGACCACACCACAGGCCCACCACACCACAGGCCGACCAAACCACAGGCCAACCACACCACAGGCCCACCACACCACAGGCCAACCACACCACAGGCCCACCACACCACAGGCCCACCACACCACAGGCCCACCACACCACAGGCCCACCACACCACAGGCCCACCACACCACAGGCCCACCACACCACAGGCCCACCACACCACAGGCCAACCACACCACAGGCCAACCACACCACAGGCCCACCACACCACAGGCCCACCACACCACAGGCCCACCACACCACAGGCCCGCCACACCACAGGCTCACCACACCACAAAGGCTTAATTATGCAAAAGTTTTTTTATACTTAATGAAACAGTGATATTTTTATGAGTGGTCTTCAGGAGGGGGAGCGATATTAGGAAACATACACATTATGCCTGTCAATAAATCTGATCCTACATATGCTTTTTTTTAAATTATGCTGACCTTTTAAATATATATATATATTTTTTGATCTTATCTCTTTTAAACAATTAATATTATCAAATCAAAATAATTTGCATATGCAGTACATTATCACTAATGTGTAGAAATGAATTGTATTTACTCTAGTGAACATGACCTGCTTCTTAACACATCCTCACCCTGTTCTCATAATGCTATCCTCAGCGCTATGTATGCTAACTGTAATGTGCCCTAATCATTATTCAGTGTGAGTGACAGAGCAGAGCATAGTCAGTGTTAAGGCCAAACCAGATGAGTATACATACTGTATATGGGGGTGTGGGTGTGTCCAGTGCATGGTGACTAGTACGGAGCGTATCTGGACCGGCCAGCCGACGGTCACCTGACTGGTGTTGGGTGTCAGTTCTGGCCGGCTCCCCATGCTGCCGACCCTGACGTAACACGCATATCATGTTACAGTATCTTTATGTAAAATGGAGAAGCTCCAAAGGTGTCTGTCAGTCTGTCTGCCAGCTCATGCAGATTGAGACCGCCACATAGCGACTCATCACCTCTGTTAACAGAGGCACCGTGGTCCAGGGGGGGCCCTCTGTCACTCACACACACCCTCATCTTGACCATGCATCACTCTAACAGTGACTGAACAACCCAACATCATTAATTTAACATCAACGTTTCCCATATCATCAGACTGCCATGGCAGGCTTCCACGTCAACCTTCCCTGTTAACATGTCGGATAAATCTAGAATGGGATTACATATGGTAATAGCTTTTGACAGCCCCGCTCGCTGTCATTGGTGTTGGTTTGCCTCCCTCCCCTAATCCGATGGATACGAAATCTGGACCGCGGATGGCGGTTGATACAGGGTGTATTGTGCTGTAACTACCAGGGCCTGGTATTGTTATTATACATTTAAAAAGAGCTGAATCAGTTGGAAAAGGACTGTAGGCAGGCAGGCAAGCAAGCAGGCAGGCAGACAGGCAGGCAGGCAGGCAGGCGCTGTCCTGGAACATAGCTAGCTAGAGCTTAATCCCCCTTCCAGAATGCTTTGATAAACTCCCAAATATTGTCCAAACACTGACAGACAAAGCTAGTATATTTTTGGAGGATAGAAGTTATATCCTCTAATATTCATATGTATTATATTCCCCCAGTTTGTTTATGTTTTTCAATCTAACTATTTTGATATCTATTAACTGTTGTAACTGTGATAAAACATGTGAACAATATTTATTTTGTCAATTACACATACAGTGGCCTATAGAGTCAAGTGAATATTTCTCTTACTGTACTAGCTGCCTGGTTATACCCTGCCTCATATAGCCTCCCACAGCTGATCCTCTCCTCTTCTCCTCTCCTCTCTGACACGCTTCAGTCTCTCAGAAAGAGGAGGGAGATGTATTCCTTGTCCTTGTTCAATTAAGGCTGGCCCCAAACTCAGGGTTAAGCTGAAATGATCTACCCCTCCATTCTAGCATTTAAATTTATATTTCAACATCCAACGATGGTGTCATCACAGAAAGCCAGTAGCCAGTCTGCACCTGCGTCATTTATTAATGGAAAATACGGGGACATGGAGAAAGTGTTACACGTCCTACAGTTCAAAACAAGGATGAGAGAGAGAGAGAGAGACAGAAATTAGGCCGATACCCGCTATTTATCAAAATACAGAAAAGAGACGTTAAATTCTACAACCACCTAAAAGGAAGCAATTCCCAAACCTTCCATAACAAAGCCATCACCTACAGAGAAATTAACCTGGAGAAGAGCCCCCTAAGCAAGTTGGTCCTGGGGCTCTGTTCACAAACACAAACACACCCCACAGAGCCCCAGGGCAGCAACACAATTAGACCCAATTGAGTAGGCCGCCGTAGGCAGACCTGGCTCTCATGAGAAGACAGGCTATGTGCACACTGCCCACAAAATGAGGTGGAAACTGAGCTGTACTTCCTAACCTCCTGCCCAATGTATGACCATATTAGAGAGACATATTTCCCTCAGATTACACAGATCCACAAAGAATTGGAAAACAAACCTGATTTTGATAAACTCTCATATCTACTGGGTGAAATCCCACAGTGTGCCATCACCGCAGCAAGATGTGTGACCTGTTGCCACAAGAAAAGTTCAACCAGTGAAGAACAAACACCATTGTAAATACAACCCATATTTATGCTTATTTATTTTCCCTTGTGTACCCTTAACCATTTGTACATCGTTGCAACACTGTATATATACATACTATGACATTTGTAATTTAAGCCAAGTGCCCTGAGGTTTTTTATTTTATTTTATCAATTTGATTTGTAAAGGGCCAGATGCTCAGAGGGGTTGAATAAATGTCATCGTCTCCCATCTGTTTAGTTTTAGTTCAGTTTAATTTATTTTCAACGGGTGACATTTGCAGTGACGACAAAACCAACCGATGGTTGTCGTCATTCTGGCCTTCCTGGCTTGATCCATTGATCCTCCACTGCGAACAGAATGCATCCATCCACGCTGATGCCTGCCTGCTCACTGTCTATATAGGAAAACACAGAGACTATCTGTCAAGAGGGAATTGATTAGACCTAAACACTGTAGACCTGACACTGTAGACCTAAACAGTGCAGACCTAAACACTGTAGACCTGACACTGTAGACCTAAACACTGTAGACCTAAACACTGTAGATCTAAACAGTGCAGACCTAAACACTGTAGACCTAAACACTGTAGACCTAAACACTGTAGACCTAAACACTGTAGACCTAAACACTGTACACCTAAACACTGTACACCTAAACACTGTAGACCTAAACACTGTACACCTAAACACTGTACACCTAAACACTGTAGACCTAAACACTGTAGGCCTGAACACTGTAGACCTACACATTGTAGACCTAAACACTGTAGACCTAAACATTGTAGACCTAAACACTGTAGACCTAAACACTGTAGACCTAAACACTGTAGACCTGAACACTGTAGACCTAAACACTGTAGACCTAAACACTGTAGACCTGAACACTGTAGACCTGAACACTGTAGACCTAAACATTGTAGACCTAAACACTGTAGACCTAAACATTGTAGACCTAAACACTGTAGACCTAAACACTGTAGACCTAAACACTGTAGACCTAAACACTGTAGACCTAAACACTGTAGACCTGAACACTGTAGACCTGAACACTGTAGACCTGAACACTGTAGACCTAAACACTGTAGACCTGAACATTGTAGACCTGAACACTGCTCTCTGACTGTTTTCACTGACACTTTTCCTTTTCCTCTATCTCTCCAAAAATAGATAGAGAGATAGATAGACTGACCCAAACTTAAGGAAAGCTTTGACTATGTTCAGACTCAGTGAGCATAGCCTTGCTATTGAGAAAGGCCGCCGTAGGCAGACGTGGCTCTCAAGAGAATACAGGCTATGTGCACACTGCCCACAAAATGAGGTGGAAACTGAGCTGCACTTCCTAACCTCCTGTCCAATGTATGACCATATTAGAGACACGTATTTCCCTCAGATTACACAGATCCACAAAGAATTTGAAAATAAACCCAATTTTGATAAACTCCCATATCTACTGGGTGAAATCCCACAGTGTGCCATCACAACAGCAAGATTTGTGACCTGCCACAAGAAAATGGCAACCAGTGAAGAACAAACACCATTGTAAATACAACCCATATTTATGCTTATTTATTTTCCCTTGTGTACCCTTAACCACCATTTGTACATCGTTGCAACACTGTATATATACGTAATATGACATTTGTAATGTCTTATTTACATTGAAACTTTGGCAATGTTAGCACGTTTCCCATGCCAATAAAGCCCCTTGAATTGAAGAGAGAGAGAGAGAGAGAGAGAGAGAGAGAGAGAGAGAGAGAGAGAGAGAGAGAGAGAGAGAGAGAGAGAGAGAGAGAGAGAGAGAGAGAGAGAGAGAGAGAGAGAGAGAGAGAGAGAGAGAGAGAGAGAAGAGAGAGAGAGAGAGAGAGAGAGAGAGAGAGAGAGAGAGAGAGAGAGAGAGAGAGAGAGAGAGAGAGAGAGAGAGAGAGAGAGAGATCTGGTTGTCCTTTAGGTTACAGAGAGCTGGTAGTCCCAGCCACCATATTACTAGGTGTGAAACAAGGAAGGGACTCGGGGGCTATGCTAATTTTGTATAGAGCAGACCTACAGTTGAGGTCAGATGTTTACATACACCTTAGCCAAATACATTTAAACTCAGTTTTTCACAATTCCTGACATTTAATCCTAGTAAAAATTCCCTGACTTATGTCAGTTAGGATCACCACTTTATTTTAAAATGTGAAATGTCAGAATAATAGTAGAGAGAATGATTTATTTCAGCTTTTATTTATTTCATCACATTCCCAGTAAGCCAGAAGTTTACATACACTCAATTAGTATTTGGTAGCATTGCCTTTAAATGGATTAACTTGGGTCAAACGTTTCGGGGAGCCTTCCACAAGCTTCCCACAATAAGTTGGGGGAATTTTGTCCCGTTCTTCCTGACAGAGCTGGTGTAACTGAGTAAGGTTTGTAGGCCTCCTTGCTCGCACACGCTTTTTCAGCTCTGCCCACAAAATGTCTATAGGATTGAGGTCAGGGCTTTGTGATGGAAACTCCAATACCTTGACTTTGTTGTCCTTAAGCCATTTTGCTACAACTTTGGAAGTATGCCTGGGGTCATTGTTCATTTGGAAGACCCATTTGCGACCAAGCTTTAACGTCTTGATGCCTTGAGATGTTGCTTCAACATATCCACATAATTTTCCTCCATCATGATGCCATCTATGTTGTGAAGTGCACCAGTCTCTCCTGCAGCAAAGCACCCCCACAACATGATGCTGCCACCCCTGTGCTTCACGGTTGGGATGGTGTTCTTCGGCTTGCAAGCCTCCCCTTTTTCCTCTAAAAGTAGGATTTTCATCCCCATGTGCAGTTGCAAACCGTAGTCTGGCTTTTTTATGGTGGTGTTGGAGCAGTGGCTTCTTCCTTGCTGAGCAGCCTTTCAGGTTATGTCGATATAGGACTTGTTTTACTGTGGCTATAATTTATACTTGCGTACTATTGTTTGTACAGATAAACGTGGTACCTTCAGGCATTTGAAAATTGCTCCCAAGGATGAACCAGACTTGTGGAGGTATACAATAATTTTTCTGAGTTTGAAGGTAGGCCTTGAAATACATCCACAGGTACACCTCCTATTTACTCAAATTATGTCAATTAGCCTGTCAGAAGCTTCTAAAGACAATTTAGAATTTTCCAAGCTGTTTAAAGGCACAGTCAACTTAGTGTATGTAAACTTCTGACCCACTGGAATTGTGATACAGTGAATTATAAGTGAAATAATCTGTTTGTAAACAATTGTTGGAAAAATTACTTGTGTCATGCACGAAGTACATGTCCTAACCAATTTGCCAAAACTATAGTTTGTTACTGTAACAAGCAATTTGTGGAGTGGTTGAAAAACTAGTTTTAATGACTCCAACCTAAGTGTATGTCAACTTCCGACTTCAACTGTAACTCACTCCATTAATTTAATCAAAACAAGAACATTTCACATTTGGCTAGAAATTCAAAAGGAAATGATCTTAACATAGAAAAATGTCCTCCTGTGTGCTACCTATATCCCCCCACTAGAATCCCCATACTTTAATGAAGACATCTTCTCCATCCTGGAGGGGGAAATCAAATCATTTCCAGGCTCAGGGACATGTACTTGTCTATGGCGACCTAAATGCCAGAACCGGACAAGAACCTGACACCCTCAGCATACAGGGGGACAAACACCTGCCTGGACACTGTATATATACATAATATGACATTTGTAATGTCTTTATTCTTTTGGAACTTCTGTGAGTGTAATGTTTTCAGTTCATTTTTATTGTTTATTTCACTTTTGTATATTATCTACCTCACTTGCTGTGGCAATGTTAACATATGTTTCCCATGCCAATAAAGCCCCTTGAATTGAATTGAATGGACATTGAGAAAGCGTGTGACAGACAGACAGACAGACAGACAGACAGACAGACAGACAGACAGACAGACAGACAGACAGACAGACAGACAGACAGACAGACAGACAGACAGACAGACAGACAGACAGACAGACAGACAGACAGACAGACAGACAGACAGACAGACAGACAGACAGACAGACAGACAGACAGACAGACAGACAGACACAATATTATACTGTGCAGGCATAAAGGCTGGCTTAGTGGGAATTGCATGTCAGAGACCCCAGTGGAGAGGGATGCACACACACACACACACACACACACACACACACACACACACACACACACACACAAAGAAGGAGGAGGAGGGGGAGATAGGAGGGGGGTGGATAGGAGTGGGGGCTAATTGTTTATCCCTGTGAGAACCCTCAATGGTGGCTAAGTAAGTTCAGCAAGCGCTATTGGACAGGGAGAGGAGAGCAGAGCAGACCCGGGTTCAAATGTTATTTGAAATCTTTCAAATACTTGTAGAGTTTGCTTTAGCCTGCCGGGAGTTAACAGTTTTGTGTTGGTCTATTGCGCCTCACAAGCTCAATCAAGCCCAGCTTAATTATTTCAAATAGTATTTTAACCCAGGTCTGAAGCAGAGCAGAACAGACCCATGGCTGGGAAACATTAGGGTGAATCAATTAGCCTGCCATTAGCCAATAAAGTGGCTCTCATTGACTCGTGTAATTATAACCCACAGCAAAGACGGTTTTACAGAAGCATGTTGTTCCCCCTCCCTTCTTTCTTTTCTTTATTCATTTTATTTGTTTAAGATAATCCATTCCCTGGTTTTAATGATGTGCTTTAGGTTCAGGGCGGAATAAATAAATCACAATTTGCCTCCATCAGGGCAGCATCCTCTTCAGACCAGACAGATGCAGCCAGACACAAGGCAGGTCCCAGCTCCCTGGTTCTGCCTGCTGCTCCTATGGGCTTCCTGTCTATGGAAACCAAATACCCAAAAAACTCCAATATTGTAAATTATATTACACATACCTAAATATATTCCAATATCCTTTGAGGCAGACACACACTGCAGCAGGTCCTTTGGTTCTGTCTATCATACTGCCTGATAATGCTCCTCTGGGGATCCTGGCTGTGTTAACCAAATGGCAAAATAACTCCAAGGTGAAACCAGGAGACAGATATTAAGGGGGAATTAAGGGGTGGAACAGTGACAGTTTCTTGTAGCTATTGTATCGCTCAAAAAACAATTATGTCTTTGTAGCGAAAGGAATGTTCAGATTATGCTAACTAAATTTCACATTTTGTATTTATTCATAGAAAAATATTATTATTCATGTCTCCCTAGCTTATAACCTTCCACAAATAAATACTTTCTACTACAGTATCAACTGCATCTCACATTTTTCTGGTGCGTTTTGTTGCTGACCGTTTTTCTTAGTTCACTCTATAAATGTGAATCGAGTATTTCCCCTCTGTTTTTTTCTACAAGCAAGATCTTAGAAGCTCTGACCTGCAGTGAAACGGTTGCTATCTTACAAGACTGATGGGGGAGGTACTTCAGGCCAAGTAAAATAAACACTGTGAATGTTAAGCTCGAGACTTGGCAGATGAGAATCGAAAACATTGCGTGAACGCAGGAGGGAATTCTTGGTGTATGTCCCAAATGGCCCCCTATTCCCTATATAGTACACTACTTGTTCTGGTCAAAAGTAGTGCAGTATAAAGTGAATAGGGTGCAATTTGGGACACACTCTTTATGTTCCATTTTCAGTTGACAGTCTAGACATTTTATGACTTTGGGAAGAAATCAGTGAGCTTTAGTTTTCAGCTGCAAACATCTGAGAAGTGGCAAGGAAAAGAGGATCCTCCCTAGCTTTTGTGTGCTCTTTGAGTCCCAAAATGCTGTTAAATGTGTGATTTAGTGTGAACTCTTTATCCCTGTCCTTTAACCAAGGGACAGGAAAGATCATGTGAACTTGCAGTAAACAAAATACTTGGTTTAGTCATCCGGGTTTACTCATATTCCAAAATGTACTTTACCTTGCACATAGTAAGTAGTAACGTATCTATCTGTTCTCTAAATCTTTCCCACTATTCCACAAATGTATTCCTGTGGTATGATCCTATGAACAATTATAGGTGACGATATGGTACTACACATTTTTTCACCGGGTTATAATATTTTACAGTCTTTCAACCCTGTTTCACACTCACTTTACCGATTCAGTATTTATGAGGTGGTGGTAACCACAGGAAATGTGTTGCTCTAGTACACTCCTCAGTGTTACTGTAGTAGGGGAGAAGTACTTATGGTAGGGGAGCAGGTCCTGTGGTAGGGGAGCAGGTCCTGTGGTAGGGGAGCATGTCTTATGGTAGAGGGGCAGGACCTGTGGTAGGGGAGCATGTCTTATGGTAGAGGGGCAGGTCCTGTGGTAGGGGGCAGGTCCTGTGGTAGGGGAGCATGTCTTATGGTAGAGGGGCAGGACCTGTGGTAGGGGAGCATGTCTTATGGTAGAGGGGCAGGACCTGTGGTAGGGGAGCATGTCTTATGGTAGAGGGGCAGGTCCTGTGGTAGGGGGGCAGGTCCTGTGGTAGGGAGTAAGACCTGTGGTAGGGGAGTTGGACCTGTGGTAGGGGAGTAGGACCTGTGGTAGGGGAGTAGGACCTGTGGTAGGGGAGCAGGTCTTGTGGTAGGGGAGCAGGTACTGTGGTAGGGGAGCAGGTCTTGTGGTAGGGGAGCAGGTACTGTGGTAGGGGAGCAGGTACTGTGGTAGGGGAGCAGGTACTGTGGTAGGGGAGCAGGTCTTGTGGTAGGGGAGCAGCTACTGTGGTAGGGGAGCAGGTCTTGTGGTAGGGGAGCAGCTACTGTGGTAGGGGAGCAGGTACTGTGGTAGGGGAGCAGGTACTGTGGTAGGGGAGCAGGTCTTGTGGTAGGGGAGCAGCTACTGTGGTAGGAGAGCAGGTCTTGTGGTAGGGGAGCAGGGCTTCTACATACAGTGAGGGGAAAAAAGTATTTGATCCCCGGCTGATTTTGTACGTTTGCCCACTGACAAAGAAGTGATCTGTTTATAATTTTAATGGTAGGTTTATTTGAACAGTGAGAGACAGAATAACAACAACAAAATCCAGAAAACTCATGTCAAAAATGTTACAAATTGATTTGCATTTTAATGAGGGAAATAAGTATTTGACCCCTTCTCAATCAGAAAGATTTCTGGCTCCCAGGTGTCTTTTATACAGGTAACGAGCTGAGATTAGGAGCACACTCTTAAAGGGAGTGCTCCTAATCTCAGTTTGTTTACCTGTATTAAAGACACCTGTCCACAGAAGCAATCAATCAATCAGATTCCAAACTCTCCACCATGGCCAAGACCAAAGAGCTCTCCAAGGATATCAGGGATAATATTGTAGACCTGCACAAAGCTGGAATGGGCTACAAGACCATCGCCAAGCAGCTTGGTGAGAAGGTGACAACAGTTGGTGCGATTATTCGCAAATGGAAGAAACACAAAAGAACTGTCAATCTCCCTCGGCCTGGGGCTCCATGCAAGATTTCACCTTGTGGAGTTGCAATGATCATGAGAACGGTGAGGAATCAGCCCAGAACTACATGGGAGGATCTTGTCAATGATCTCAAGGCAGCTGGGACCATAGTCACCAAGAAAATAATTGGTAACACACTACACCGTGAAGGACTGAAATCCTGCAGCGCCCGCAAGGTCCCCCTGCTCAAGAAAGCACATATACATGCCCGTCTGAAGTTTGCCAATGAACATCTGAATGATTCAGAGCATAACTGGGTGAATGTGTTGTGGTCAGATGAGACCAAAATGGAGCTCTTTGGCATCAACTCAACTCACCGTGTTTGGAGGAGGAGGAATGCTGCCTATGACTCCAAGAACACCATCCCCACCGTCAAACATGGAGGTGGAAACATTATGCTTTGGCAGTGTTTTTCTGCTAAGGGGACAGGACAACTTCACCGCATCAAAGGAACGATGGACGGGGCCATGTACTGTCAAATCTTGGTTGAGAACCTCCTTCCCTCAGCCAGGGCATTGAAAATGGGTCGTGGATGGGTATTCCAGCATGACAATGACCCAAAACACATGGCCAAGGCAACAAAGGAGTGGCTCAAGAAGAAACACATTAAGGTCCTGGGGTGGCCTAGCCAGTCTCCAGACCTTAATCCCATAAAAAATCTGTGGTGGGAGCTGAAGGTTCGAGTTGCCAAACGTCAGCCTCGAAACCTTAATGACTTGGAGAAGATCTGCAAAGAGGAATGGGAGAAAATCCCTCCTGAGATGTGTGCAAACCTGGTGGCCAACTACAAGAAACGTCTGACCTCTGTGATTGCCAACAAGGGTTTTGCTACCAAGTCATGTTTTGCAGAGGGGTCAAATACTTATTTCCCTCATTAAAATGCAAATCAATTTATAACATTTTTGACATGCATTTTTCTGGATTTTTGTTTTGTTTTTCTGTCTCTCACTGTTCAAATAAACCTATCATTACAATTATAGACTGATAATTTCTTTGTCAGTGGGCAAACATACAAAATCAGCAGTTGATTCAATACTTTTTTCCCTCACTGTATATATGAACTAGTATGGACATGCCTATTAGAGTTCTGGATCACATCATTTGAGTCTAGAAATGCACCAGACAGAGTCTGAAATGGTACGCTATTCCCTGTATAGTGCTCTCCTTTTGACCAGGGCAATATGGTACCATTCCAGATGAACACAACCAGGTGTTTCCCATTCCAGATTCACACAACCAGGGGTTTCCCATTCCAGATGCACACAACCAGGGGTTTCCCATTCCAGATGCACACAACCAGGGGTTTCCCATTCCAGATGCACAGAACCAGGGGTTTCCCATTCCAGATGCACAGAACCAGGGGTTTCCCATTCCAGATTCACACAACCAGGGGTTTCCCATTCCAGATGCACACAACCAGGGGTTTCCCATTCCAGATTCACACAACCAGAGGTTTCCCATTCCCGTTCTCCCTCCCCCCCAGTCCCTAGACCAGCGCTTCCCAATGCTCCCCCCATATACTCAATCTACTAGGCAATGCGACTCAATCTACCTCCCGCTGGGCCCACGGCCTGAACCCATGACCTCTTCTTCTCTCTCCCACTCATCAACTATCACAGCATTTGCATTTCCAGTCTAGTTAAAGGGAGTGGGTGGAGGGGAGGTGTAGGGGACAGCGGTGGGGGTACCCTCCCTCTGGCTGTACAGCCGGCCTCTTTCTCATCCCGCTGACACCCCACACAGCCCTGCCAGCCAGTCAGCTAGCCAGCCCATCCCAGGGCTGGGCAGCGGTCTAGTCTGGAGTTAATGCACCAGGCTACTCCCATTGTCTCTGGATTAATGAAGTGTTCCCTGCCTGTCCCCTTTCATTCAGAGACAATGAGACATGTAAGGAGTGTTACATTTTAAAGGGCAATCGACACACATTGGCCTTAGAGTCAGTAAGTCATATACACACACTGCATAAGTGGCTGTAGCCTTGGAAGTAATGACATTGTGTTTGCTGCTTTTGATGCACTTGTCTTCCCTGTTAACCATTTGAATTCATGGACAGTGAGAGTAGGTGTTTGTAATTGGAATGGATAGAATCATGGCTCTTGAATAGTAGGAGGACGTAGCATCTGTGTCATTTGTGAACATGGAAGGTTGGTCATGTCTACCCTAAAGAACAGCAAGGGAGACCTCTAGAGGAAGGAAAGGGAACAGCATGAATATACCTTGGCTCTGCTACTTCACACACACTGCCAAGTCCAGTGCTCTGTTTCTGACCTCACACTGTCCACTATCGCTCAATGACAGGCTTCAGCTGTTGCCCAGATCCTTACACAACATCACTGTTACGGTATTGTAAGAATAGTAACCTACCACCACTGTAAGATCATCAATTAGTGTGTGTTTGCAACGTTAAATTTACAGACTGAACTTGAAATCAAGTACAAAACCACCATTACCCACAGTTCATTGTGTCCCAATACTGACACATGGTGTCTACGATATCAATGATGTCACCGACACAGAGTGTGTGTCCCACATGGCACCCTATTCCACAGGCGGCTGGTGGTACCTTAATTGGAGGGACGGTCTCGTAGTGATGGCTGGAACAGAATACATTAAATGTTATCAAACACATCAAACATGTGGTTTCCATGTGTTTGATACCATTCCATTCACCATTAGTATGAGCCGTCTTCCCCTCAGCAGCCTCCGGTGCCCTAGAACCTTATGGGTCCTAACCAAAAGTAGTGCACTATAAAGTGAATGGGGTGCCATTTGGGATGCTATCTGAGAGAAGATGCCTCATTCATTCTCAGAGGATAACCCCCAATTATAGTATTGGTTTATTTATTCCTCCAATATCACAAATAGTTTTATTACATACTTTATTGAATATCAAACAGTGTTGGCCTCTGCTCTGGTATTTATTATTGAAGTTGCATTTTAAGTTAATGAAATGATATGAATTGAGTTTTATTATGTGCAGTCTTGCCAGAGTCTTTAGCTATGTAGCCTTTGTTCTGGCAGAGAGATGAGCCATAAAGAGGCAGGTGATTTATCAACTGGATGAACAGCGTCCAGACAGCGAGGTCCTACTGCCAGCTACACTTCAGCTACACTACGTACCTCTACTGCAAGCTACACTACACACTGTACTTCAGTAGTCTCAGTCTAAGCCTGCTCTTTACTCGTTGCCACACATACTGCTGGCTTTTACAGTCCACATGGATGCACCACCAGGTGTTACTGTGGTGAAAAGAAAACAATTCTGCTGCACCATTGCTCTTCAGTCCAGAGGAGGAGGATGTGTTAGGCGTGGTGTGTGTTAGGTGTGTTAGGCGTGTTAGGCATGGTGTGTGTGTGTGACAGGTGTGGAATCAGGCAGGGCATGGAGCGCTGCCTACAGCCGACAGCTTGTTATGGTGTTACGCTGCTGTGATTGGTGACCTGCATGACTGACCTCTAACCTCTGACCCCTTCCTGTCGTTTGTAGTGCTGAGTATCCGTGGCGCCCAGGAGGAGGAGCCTCCAGATGCCCAGCTCATGCGATTGGACAACATGTTGCTGGCGGAGGGCGTGTCTGGACCGGAGAAGGGGGGTGGTTCTGCAGCGGCTGCGGCTGCAGCTGCAGCCTCAGGGGGCGGGGCAGGAGCGGATAACTCAGCGGAACACTCAGACTACAGAGCCAAGCTCTCTCAGATCAGACAGATCTACCACACAGAGCTGGAGAAATACGAGCAGGTGAGAGTGGACAGGATACACTCACCCCTCAGAGAACTACTGTCTTTGGTGCCTTTTACCATAATCACATACTCTAACCCTGTAACCCGAACACACCAGCTCCTCCATCATCATTCCCATCACAGTGATTATTTATTAACCTATGACTACCTGCCATCCACATTACTACTTCAGGCTAATGATCCTTTTAAACCCATCCAAGCCCTGCTAACCCCACTGCAACACAGGGTTGTAACCCACTGACTCGTGTCCATTCATGTTGATGACACCTCACCAGTCAGAAACAATAGAAAAGCAACTTAATTTCTGATATTTACATAACAAATTAGGAGACTTTCTACATTTATGGCATCCATCTAAAGATATATTTGACAGATTTTCTCTCATCCCCATTGAATCCCCATGTAATGTGCAGTTTCCTTCTCTTCTCCTCCATGTCATTATGTACCATGCCAATAAATCAGAGTGGATTTTACTGCATAGTGTTATTTCTACTTTCCAAACCAATATGCACACAGTCAAACATGAAGGCCCTGACTGGCTGGAATGAATGCATGCCCTGTTAGATGAAATGCAGATGTATTTTCCATATAGCCCTAGACACTGCTTACATTTTCATTCATAGAAAAAAGCAAAGCCAGAGTGTTGTGATGTTAGTCTAGTATATAGACAGGGTTGCCATCCTGAAGCATACATACAGTGGAGTAGGGTGAAGTTCCCTCTAGACGCTGATCTTGGGTCAATTTGACATTTTCCCCACTATTCGTTAAGGCTAGAATTGGGGGAAGGGAAGCGGATCCTAGATCTGTACCTAGGAGAAACTTCACCCTGGAGCCACATACAATAGGCAGGGCTGTAGCAGTCGGGAGTAGTGTGGGAAACAGTCCTGTGACTATGCCACCATCACATGCTGACAATGTACTATATAATAATATACCATATGTAATATATATGTAATATACTGTATTTAAGATGGTATCCCATGGCGGATGGAGGGGGGAGAGTTACACAGGGAGTCATGGCAACGGAAACAAGGTACTCCTCCACTGCAGACCACTGCCCTCCCATACACGAAAGAGATATACTATATTTTATAGTCATAATATCATTAATTTAACATTATTATTCTTTACTTTGGTTAGGTTGCTTACCAAATAGACTAATTTTATTCAGGATGTCTTGAGTCAAGTACATTTTTTCACATCTGGCTAGTTTTAATAAAGCTGGATTAGTAGTAACTGAATCTATTCAGAATCCAATGTGAACTTGGCTCCTGTGATTTTATTTACAACCCAGAGCTTTCAAAACCAGCACTTTATACCACACTTCCCTCCCCTTGCAATCTCAGCGATAGCGAACAGACTCCCACTGTCAGGGTCAGGATTAGAACTGGATGGCAACCCAGTCTTGTAAAGCAGTAGTGTTGCTTAGGGAGAAAAAAATACTATAACTCACTCATGATTTATTACCACAATTTATTAGTAGCTTTGCTAACAGCTTTACCAGGGTTTTATTTATTTATTTATTTTCCATTTTTTCCCCCAATAAGTTTATTTGTAATTTATGCAATACGACAGGCCGTCAGGGGACAGAAAATGTCTGCAAGCTTTTAATACTTCCAGTAGAATCCCAAGCAGAACATTGTACTACCTCAACCATGATTGCATGCATTTTGTTTCAGATAAGGCCCACATACTGTACACATGAACCAGGATATACGTTTCTGTGCTAGGTCTGCGTGTGTGTTAACCAATGTTGTTGTCGTGAAAGTATTCACACCCCTTGACTTTTTCCACATTTTGTTGTGTTACAGCCTGGCCTAAAGCCTGGCCTACACACAATACCCCATAATGTCAAAGTGGATTTATGTTTTTTGACATTTTTACAAAAAAATGAAAAGCTGAAATGTCTTGAGTCAATAAGTATTCAACCCCTTTATTATGGCAAGCCTAAATAAGTTAAGGAGTACAATTTCACATAATAAGTTGCATAGACTCATGTGTGCAGTAATAGTGTTTAACGTGATTTTTGAATGACTACCTCATCCCTCTACTCCACACATACAATTATCTGTACAGTCCTTCAATCGAGCAGTGAATTTCAAACACAGACTCAACTACAAATACCAGGGAGGTTTTCCATTGCTTTTCAAAGAAGGGCACCTATTGGTAGATGGGTAAAAAAAAAGCAGACATTGAATATCCCTTTGAGCGTGGTGAAGTTATTAATTACACTGGATGGTGTATCAATACACCCAGTCACTACAAGGATACAGGCATCCTTCCTAACTCAGTTACCGGGGAGGAAAAAACTGCTCAGGGATTTCACCATGAGGCCAATGGTGATTTTAAAACAGTTACAGAGTTTAATGGTGTGATAGGAGAAAACTGAGGATGGATCAACAAAATTGTAGTTACTCCACAATACTAACCCAATTGAAAGAGTGAAAATAAGGAAGCCTGTACAGAATGCAAATATTCCAAAACATGCATCCTGTTTGCAACAAGGTACTAAAGTAATACTGCAAAAAAATGTCTCAAAGAAATGTACTTTTTGTCCTGAATACATGTTATGTTTGGGGCAAATCCAATACAACACATTACTGAGTACCAGCATACAGTAGTGGTGGCTGCATCATGTTATGGGTATGCTTGTAATAGTTGAGGACTGGGGAGTTTTCAGGATAAAAAAGAAACAGAATGGCGCTAAGCACAGGGAAAATCCTAGAGAAAATGTGGTTCAGTCTGCTTTCCACCAGACACTGGGAGACAAATTCACCTTTCAGCAGGACAATAACCTAAAACAAAAAGCCAAATCTACACTGGAGTTACTTACCAAGAAGACAGTGAATTACAGTTTTTACTTAAATCTGCTTGAAAATCTATGGCAAGACCTGCAAATGGTTATCTAGCAAGTATCAACAACCAACTTGACAGAGCTTGAAGAATTTAAAAAACAATAATGTGCAAATATTGTACAATCCAGGTGTGGAAAGCTCTTAGAGACTTACCCCCAAAAACATCACTGCCAAGGGTGATTCTAACATGTATTGACTCAGGGGTTGAATACTTATCTAATCAACATATATTATTGTTTTATTTGACAAATGTTAGAATTTTTCTTCCACAGTATTATGTGTCGATCATTGACAAAAAATTACAATTAAATCAATTTGAATCCCACTTTGTAACACAACAGAATGTGGAGAAAAAGGCGTGTGGATACTTTCTGAAGGCACTGTATGTCTCTAATCTATCTGGGGCTGTGCCAGATGGTTTCACTGTCATCCCCATGCATCACTTTATGACATCATGACCACTCTGCACCTTACCTCTCAAATCATAACCACCTATTCACTGTCATTTACATTCATTGTACAGTCATTTTTGTGTTTATTGCCTCTCTTCATTCACATCCCTGCTGCGTTTATAACTATTGCTTTCTTGCCAATAAAGACCGTTGAGATGTGTAAAATGACAGACATATTGCACAGTGACAGGGACAGAGAGAAAGGAGAGAGCGATTAAAAGAGAGCGATTAAAAGCAGGAGAATGAGAGAGACAAGGAAAGAGGGAGAGAGAGTTAGAGAGAAAGAGAAATATACAGGGACCGAAAGAGGGAGAGAGACAGAGGTATACTGGAGTATCATGTCAGGTTCACGCCTGGTGCCACACAGGAGGATGAGTATAACATCATGGCATGTTCATCTCTCAAGCCTCTCGGCTGCGACTCGGCTGCGATGAGAAGAGAAGGTATGCTGCTCGTCAGCAGGGACTAGCAGCTGTCAGTTCCCAATGTCTCCTTTTTTAAAAAGACTACACTTACAGTTGCCATCGCCACTTCTGTTTAATATGAAAAATGTCACCACTTATATTCCCAACGTGGAAGCCTTCCTCAGAACAGCATGCATTAAACACTGCTTGATTTCCATCTCATTTTTATTTTCTGTCTATGTGCAAGACATTGATTCATTTAGAATACCATGTATACTTTCACTCTGCATGCAGACACTGGCTTTAGTCTAACAGTAAAAGATATGGCAAGGTCTTTCAATAGCCATGCAGTATTTCTCCACCATGGTGAGGCTGCTATGGGCACTCTCACCAACAACATTCATTTTGACTGTCTAGATAGAATTAACTGAAGTCACGCTGGATAACAGTGTCTGCTAATTGACTAAATGACCATTTATCTGTTCACCTTTTCTCTCTGTTTGTCTCTTTCCCCCCCTCTGCAGGCTTGTAACGAGTTCACAACCCATGTGATGAACCTGCTGAGGGAGCAGAGTCGCACTCGGCCCATCTCTCCCAAGGAGATCGAGCGCATGGTGGGGATCATCCACCGCAAGTTCAGCTCCATCCAGATGCAGCTCAAACAGAGCACCTGCGAAGCCGTCATGATCCTGCGCTCACGCTTCCTCGATGCCAGGTGTGTGTCTCTGTGTGTCTCTGTGTGCTTACAGCTGTACAAATGACCACATACAAAGTCACTGTACCACTGCAATGTTTTGTTGACTAGCTGTCACAGCCTGACCATAGAGAGCCCTTGGTTCTCTCTCAAAAACAGGGCCTGACTAGGGGGTGTTCGAGGTTATATATTTCTATGTTGGTACTCTTGGTATGGTTCCCAATTAGAGGCAGCTGATGTCCTGTTCCCACCTGCTTTGTGTGATATTGTTTTTGAGAGAGTGCATGTTGCACCGCAGTACTGCACGGTCGTTGTTTGTTTCTTGGTTTGTTTTAAGTTTCACTTAATAAAGATGTGGAACTCCAATCACGCTGCGCTTTGGTCTGTCTCTCCACATGATCGTGACACTTGCGTAGCTAGACATGTAACTGCAATATTACATTTTTGTTATTTTTATAGTAGCATACAGAAATCAAGTAATGTCCACAGCAGGTTATTCTACAGCTTACCACCACTCTATACTACATCACAACTGATTTTCCAAAATCTTCCAAGCCTTTGAGCCTACAGACAGTACATCTCTGGGATCCATTTGGACCAGCACATACGAGGTTGCTGCTTGGACACTGACAATCCTCTCCTCTCTCAAGGCTCCATAATGCTAAATGTTTCCCTTTTTTTCTTTTGATGCATGTTATGGATTTGCATACATTTCTCCAAGGATAAATCTAAGTCAGAGTCGGAGTCAGAGGCATAACATTTCAATTAGGCTTTTGCTCTTCTCACAAAAATCCTCAACTATTATTTTGTAAATGATTGTGGCTGTGGTGCGGGTGCAGGGAGGGAGGCAAGGGAAGGGCTTTAAGTGAGAGGGTGAGAGAGAGCGAGAGAGAGACAGAGGGAGAGAGTCAACAAGAGAGAGAGGGGGGGGGGCACTGCTCTACCAGTCTCAGCTCTACTGATTAATCTGCAGCCTGCCCTAACACCATGCTGTGCACATTTACATATTCTCATGCAGGCTTTTGGAGTGCAGGGTGGAGATTTCAGCACAAATCTCTCTAACCAGTCAGTTGATTCGATGCACGGAGTCAAACATTTTACAAGGTTCCCTTCCCAGCTTATGTAAAACTCTCATGAGATGTGGCACATGCAGACAGGGTGGGGATGGAGAAAGAGATGGAGGAGTCAGTGAGCTGAACAGGTCATGTTTACAGCACATTGTCTATCTTTAAATAAGGAAGTGTTGTGTTGTTTGTCAGGATTTTTTAAATTTTTTAATTTCACCTTTCACCAGATGAGTTCTCATTTACAACTGTGACCTGGCCAAGATAAAGCACAGCAATTCAACACATACAACAACACAGAGTTACACATGGAATAAACAAACATACAGTCAATAATACAGTAGAACAAAAGAAAACAAAAAGTCTATATACAGTGAGTGCAAATGAGGTAAGTTAAGGAAATAAATAGGCCATGGTGGCGAAGTAATTCCAATATAGCAATTAAACACTGGAATGGTAGATTGGCAGAAGATGAATGTGCAAGTAGAGATACCGGGGTGCAAAGGAGCAAGATAAATAAATAAATACAGTATGGGGATGAGGTAGGTAGATAGGGCTGTTTACAGATGGGCTATGTACAGGTGCAGTGATCTGTGAGCTGCTCTGACAGCTGGTGCTTAAAGCTAGTGAGGGAGGTAAGAGTCTCCAGCTTCAGAGATTTTTGCAGTTCGTTCCAGTCATTGGCAGCAGAGAACTGGAATCAAAGACAACCAAAGGAAGAATTGGCTTTGGGGGTGACCAGTGAGATATACCTGCTGGAGCGCGTGCTACGGGTGGGTGCTGCTATGGTGACCAGTGATCTGAGATAAGGCGGTGCTTTACCTAGCAGAGACTTGTAGATGACCTGGAACCAGTGGGTTTGGCGACGAGTATGAAGCTAGGGCCAGTCAACGAGAGCATACAGGTCGCAATGGTGGGTAGTGTATGGGGCTTTGGTGACAAAAACGGATGGCACTGTGATAAACTGCATCCAGTTTGTTGAGTAGAGTGTTGGAGGCTATTTTATAGATGACATCACCAAAGTCGAGGATCGGTAGGATGGTCAGTTTTACAAGGGTATGTTTGGCAGCATGAGTGAAGGATGCTTTGTTGCGAAATAGGAAGCCAATTCTAGATTTAATTTTGGATTGGAGATGCTTAATGTGAGTCTGTAAGGAGAGTTTACAGTCTAACCAGACACCCAGGTATTTGTCGTTGTCCACGTAATCTAAGTCAGAGCCGCCCAGAGTAATGATGCTGGACGGGCGGGCAGGTGCGGGCAGTGATCGATTGAAAAGCATGCATTTAGTTTTACTTGCATTTAAGAGCAGTTGGAAGCCACGGAAGGAGAGTTGTATGGCATTGAAGCTCGTCTGGAGGTTAGTTAACACAGTGTCCAAAGAGGGGCCAGAAGTATACAGAATGGTGTCGTCTGTGTAGAGGTGGATCAGAGTCAAAGGTGGATCAAAGTCAAATCACCAGCAGCAAGAGCAACATCATTGATGTATACAGAAAAGAGAGTTGGCCCGAGAATTGAACCCTGTGGCACACCCATGGAGACTGCCAGAGGTTCGGACAACAGGCCCTCCGATTTGACACACTGAACTCTATCAGAGAAGTAGTTGGTAAACCAGGCGAGGCAATCATTTGAGAAACCAAGGCTGTCGGAGTCTGCCAATAATAATGTGATTGACAGACTCGGAAGCCTTGGCCAGGTCGATGAATACGGCTGCACAGTAATGTCTCTTATCAATGGCGGTTATGATGTCGTTTAGGACCTTGAGCGTGGCTGAGGTGCACCATGATCAGCCCTGAAACCAGATTGCATAGCGTAGAAGGTACGGTGGGATTCGAAATGGTCCGTAATCTGTTTGTTAACCTGGCTTTCGAAGACCTTAGAAAGACAGGGTAGAATAGATATAGGTCTGTAGCAGTTTGGGTCTAGAGTATCACCCCCTTTGAAGAGGGGGATGACCGCGGCAGCTTTCCAATCTTTGGGAATCTCAGACGATACGAAAGAGAGGTTGAACAGGCTAGTAATAGCAACAATTTTGGCAGATCATTTTAGAAAGAGAGGGTCCAGATTGTCTAGCCCGACTGATTTGTAGGGGTCTAGATTTTACAGCTCTTTCAGAACATCAGCTATCTGGATTTGGGTGAAATGGTGGGGGCTTAGGCGGGTTGCTGTGTAGGGTGCCGGGCGGTTGACCAGGGTAGGGGTAGCCTGGTGGAAAGCATGGCCAGCCGTAGAGAAAAGCTTATTGAAATTCTCAATTATAGTGGATTTATCAGAATTTGCAGGCAGTGTTCATTTCTATTTGTGAACCTCTGAGAACATCTTTCATACCAGCTTAGGCAGCTGTATTGAATGTATTGTATTGAATTGGGTGGCAGTTGTATTGTTACTGTATGGGGTGCACCAGTTTAGCTTTTTACCGCAAGTGGCGTTTACGTATTTAATGTTTGCAGGCGTTAGATTGACCCTGTGAACGGTATGTATTGTGCATGGTGTTTCTTCTGGTCCTAACTAACCAATCTCTATCATTCTCCTTGCAGACGGAAAAGACGGAACTTCAACAAGCAGGCGACAGAGATCCTGAATGAGTACTTCTACTCCCACCTGTCTAACCCCTACCCTAGTGAGGAGGCCAAGGAAGAGCTGGCCAAGAAGTGCTCCATCACAGTTTCACAGGTACAGTACAGTACAGCACCACCTGTCTGCAGGAACACCACACTACACCTAGAACAGGACTAGAGATAGTAGTGGGTTATTTATTATTGTTTCATTAATTCAAAGGATACAACGCAGGGACTACATTGATAGTGTAATAGGATGATTGATAATATTATTAAGATTACACTAACAATACCAAGGTAAAGAGCAGTAATGTTCTGTGTTTTTCATCCATCATTCGGAAATGGGTAATCTCCTCAAACGGTTTCATTAAGTTTATGCAGAATTATTTTGAGGATGCATCTGGGCATCGTTTGATGAAAACAACGTGCTTCAGGGTCTGAATGATTAGTTGAGCTTTTGTCTGTGCCCTAAATTGCACCCTATTCCCTATAATGCACTGCTTTTGACCAGAGCCCTTTTTGACCAATGCCCATAGAGAATAGGGGACCATTTGGGACACAACCTCTGTGTTCCTGGGTCTGTAATAAAATAACCTACCTTCTGTCTGCGTTCGTTTCAAACTTTGCAACAGGATTGATTATTTTTTTCATTTTAATGTTGTTTATCATTAGCGCTAGCTGGCTTATCCCGGTAGCTTCATCGGGGAGTCCATTAGCTATAATGGGTGTTAGCTAGCGGGTGTTGACTGATTGGTGCTAGCGTGAGCTCTGATTATAGCTGCAGTCATACTGACATAATTAGACTGTTATTGGCAATCATTCCCTTCTGCCACTAATGTGGATTCACAGCACTGGTCTATGTAGCCAGCGGGAGCACTCACTACTACCTCAAAGGCTGTCCCAAATGGCACCCTTTTCCCTTTATACTGCACTACCTTTGACCAGGGCTCATTTGGGATGCAGGAAAAGTCTTCCTTCACTGTCATATATATGATATGCCAGACAGTGGAAGGCCCACCACTACATATATATGATATGCCAGACAGTGGAAGGCCACGCTGGCCCTGACGGCCCACCCCACCACTGACGGCCCACCACATATATATGATATGCCAGACAGTGGAAGGCCACGCTGGCCCTGACGGCCCACCACTACATATATATGATATGCCAGACAGTGGAAGGCCCACGCTGGCCCTGACGGCCCACCACTACATATATATGATATGCCAGACAGTGGAAGGCCTTGCTGGCCCTGACGGCCCACCACTACATATATATGATATGCCAGACAGTGGAAGGCCACGCTGGCCCTGACGCGGCCCACCACTACATATATATGATATGCCAGACAGTGGAAGGCCACGCTGCGGAACTCATTCGGATTCTTATTTCACGCTCACAATTTGCTCATTAGAAATGTGGGAAATGATTTGTGTAACAAAATAATTTACAATTGCACATTGTTTGTACAGGTTTCCAACTGGTTTGGAAACAAAAGAATCAGATACAAGAAAAACATTGGAAAGTTCCAGGAAGAAGCCAATATGTATGCTGCCAAAACTGCAGTCAACGCGACCAACGTATCCTCACATGGAAGCCAGGCTAATTCGCCCTCCACCCCAAATTCTGCAGGTAAAGAACAATACCAATGGGTTACCCTTTTTACAGATAGGCTACAATATTTGCAAGGCTCTGAATAAACTCTCTATATCTGACAAGGATAAAAAAGGCTTTGTCCAAGAGTAGGATACCTGGGCCCCATATCAATGCTTTCTGCCCCAAGAGTAGGATACCTGGGCCCCATATCAATGCTTTCTGCCCCAAGAGTAGGATACCTGGGCCCCATATCAATGCTTTCTGCCCCAAGAGTAGGATACCTGGGCCCCATATCAATGCTTTCTGCCCCAAGAGTAGGATACCTGGGGCTTTCTGCCCCAAGAGTAGGATACCTGGGCCCCATATCAATGCTTTCTGCCCCAAGAGTAGGATACCTGGGCCCCATATCAATGCTTTCTGCCCTGTTGTTTTTCTTTTCAAATAACACAGCTTTTCTCCTATTTTATCTCAATTCTTATTCTTTTACACTGTCAGAACATTACATTTTTGTTGTACCATTTTCATTAACAAATTGAATTAATTAATTATTCTTGTTGACCATGAATAACATTTGTACAGAAACACATAACATATCATGACGCTAATCATTTTGACTGTAGAAACATACTATCATTCTACTTTCATATTGACAAATGGGCACAACAACAACAACTGCCCCTGATGTCGGTGCTTGACTCACCTTTGACTTGCCCCTGATGTCGGTGTTTGACTCACCTTTGACTCACCCCTGATGTCGGTGTTTGACTCACCTTTGACTCACCCTTGATGTCGGTGTTTGACTAACCTTTGACTCACCCCTGATGTCGGTGCTTGACTCACCTTTGACTCACCTTTCCCTCAGCTTTATGCTGCCACTCTCTAATCTGTCTGCTCACTTTGGCCCTAGCCCTAACTCTATATTCTAACTTTAGTTCTATATTCTAACTCTAGCTCTATATTCTAACTTTAGTTCTATATTCTAACTCTAGCTCTATATTCTAACTTTAGCTCTATATTCTAACTCTAGCTCTATATTCTAACTTTAGTTCTATATTCTAACTCTAGCTCTATATTCTAACTCTAGCTCTATATTCTAACTCTAGCTCTATATTCTAACTTTAGCTCTATATTTGAACTCTAGCTCTATATTCTAACTCTAGCTCTATATTCCAACTCCAGCTCTATTAACTCTTTGCATGGTGCTTCTCCGGGTCTAACCCTGGACAGGGCCAAGTGGCTGAATCCTGCTCTGCTTGCTCCTCTTTCACTCTGCTCTGTGATTCCAGTGCTCCCTCCCTCTCTCCTCTTCCAGGTTCTGCTGGCTCTTTTAACATGTCAAACTCCGGCGACTTGTTCATGAGCGTGCAGTCTCTCAATGGGGACTCATACCAAGGTGCTCAGGTTGGAGCCAACGTGCAGTCACAGGTAGGGACTGACCCTATAACTAAGCAGTACAGAAGACACTACTATAGAAACAGACCCAGACCCACTTCCCGAAGAACAGGCCTTGTAATCTATCTTAATCGCACCACAGGAATCTCAGTACTGCTCTAGTGTCTGGATCACTTTGGGCTCCTAATACCACCACTACATAGGGTTTTCAAGGTATTTTTATCGACCATTGTTACTAAAACATGCTTACAGTGAGTGTAGTGATGAAAATAATGTAATACTCTCTGCAGCTCTTTTTATATGCCACAAATTCATCCTTTCTACAGTCTTCTAAATACATAATAACATGTTTTGGTTATCTTGCTTTTTCTTGTCAATGGCTGGATGTAGTTCATGTGCGTTTTGTCTGCCTGGACTGTATTATAATATTACTTTCCTTCTGGTCTTTCTGTTTGTCTTGTCTGCTCTGACCTTGCTTTGTCTGTGTTCCTGTGTTGTGTTTCAGGTGGATACCCTTCGCCATGTTATCAGTCAGACAGGCGGATACAGTGAGGGCCTCACAGCCAGCCAGATGTACAGTCAACAGAGCATCAATGTCAGTAGAAAACAACTCTCTTCCCTACCAATTATTTCAAAGCCATAGGGCTCAGAATGACACTTAGTAGGATTTGTCTCAGCTCCACCACAGTCACCTAGTTGATTGCTTCTGTATCGGTCATGCCACGAGCAACGCGCTGGCCGGCAGAACGGCGTTGGGCTGGCCACACACACGGCACAGCCGCCTGAGCCTGTCATGTTCAATCAGCTCTCTCGCAGCACCTGCAGCCACTCACGGTCATGTAGCCGTGCAGGGACGGCACAAGAAGGTGACACCTCCTGCGACGCGCGGCTCGGGCGCCCCTCCCCCCCAACGCCCCCACCGACCACCTGACCCTGATTATCACTGCAGGTCCAGAGGTCCGGTTAAAATCCTATCAGAACAACCCCAGAGTAGTCACATTAAAAATAAAAATAACCAAACTGCTAACCCCTAGACAAAGCACTGGGGGCGTAACATGGGGGCATATTTCCATCATGTTATATTTCATTTGTATTTTTTAGGAGATTGGGAAGGAGAGTGTGTGTGTGTGTGTGTGTTTTGGTTGAGGGTGGGGGAAGAGGAGGGGAAGAAGGGGGAGGTTAGCTGGCGGCTGCAAACAGCAGGGAAATTCACAGCGACAAGCCGTGTCGTAAAAGGGGAAATCGATAAGACAGACACAAGAGAGCGGAGTGTGGACTTAGGACAGCAATCCAAGCGCATTGCTCAGATCATGTTCCCACCACTCTAATGGCCCTGACAGCAAGCTGCGGCGGCGTGCTGTGGTGAAAGCTACGACGAGGACGAGAGAGGACGGTCACAGTCACACACAGCCGCGCAGCTCGGCTGCTGGCTTCCTCTCCCGTCCCTAAGCCTCACTCGTCGTGCCTCAATGGCCGTATGATAATGAGATGAAATGTCTCCTGTGAAAAAAACATGTATGTAGTGTATTCAAATCCCCCTCCCTGGCTCGCTCTCCCCTCGTCTCCCTCCCACAGAACAGGCTGTGATAACCCTGAGAGAGCAGTACTAAAGTTTTCAAGCGCTGTTCTCAGACAGCACTCTGACCTCTTGGATATCGTTATCCTTGGACGCCTGCTTGCTCCACTGTATCCTAAAATGTTACAATATGTTATTTTCCACACATGTGCATAGCCTTAAAAGAGCCTCTTACTGCATAACAAGAGAAGGATATCATCTTATCTGTATGATAAGAGAAGGATATCTATCATCTTATCTGGATGGTAAGAGAAGGATATCATCTTATCTGGATGATAATAAAATAGCACATAAAATATGGTTCCCTGTTCTCAATATAGGATTTGGGGAGATATAATAAATTATTTATACATTTTAGTATTCTGGAGTGGGTTTGATTACTATGTAGTTTATTTCCTTTGTCTCTCTGCAGCAATATACTTCAATAGTATTTGTGTTAAAAATGACAGATTTACCTCAGTATCAAACCCATTCACAAAGCAAAGAATGACCTTTGTGCTCGTCCAGCTTTACAGACGGTGAAGAGAGAGAGAGAGAAAGACACGAGAAAGAGAGGTCGGGAATGTCCTATCTATCTGTTTTAAGATTGAAAAGCCTCCCCTCTCTGTGTTGATAATGACTGAGCAGATGCCTAATGTGATTTGTGGTAGACTAGAGCAGTAATTACAGTTAGGAAATAGACAGAGTGTCACCAAAGTCAGACATTTTAAGACTTTTGCTCCATTTTTTATTACAGACTTTCTTCTGCCTGAAATAACGGGCTTTGAAATTAAAGGCTGTCGAGGACCATTTCCATTTTTTCTGATGGCATGAAATTTGCTATTCATATCCCAAATGCTCTTTAGCAGCTCGTCTCCAGGACTGGAAATGGCCTACAAGTATTTCATTGTGTTTTCATTCAATCTCCCAATGTCATAATTTTCTACCATTGATTCCTCTTAGGACTGTTTTGTGACTTTTGTTTTAAGGTCCTTTTCAGATGTTGTCACTTTTATTGTGTGTCATTAAATGTGCCAGGCGTTTCTATAAATCCCAGTGATACAAGATTGCAATCATATTGGTTTTGAAGTGAAGACAAAATGTTTTCATAATAATCATTTTAGCACACTGTATGTGATCTGATAGGGATATTTGTGATTTACAGAATTTCAGTTGCTTCAAACAAGTACAATTGTTATGACAATTTCGTTCTGAAATATGAGGTCTAGTTTACTGTAATTTGAGTGAATTAGATGTTCATCCAATGCAGATTTGGCTTGAGGCTGTAGGGGATTATAGGTAGAGTAGTTTAGGAGTTGTTCTAGCATTAGGACTAAAGCTCATACCGTAGTTACTACATGTGCCCTCAGGACTTCACAGATACAGCATTCAATGCTGCAGATGAGATGATATAATACTCTTATTGAACTGCATAATGAATATGTACTCTGAAAGAAAAGAGAGAAAAAAAGCATAGAAAACCTTTTTAATATTTTTTATATCTTTGAACTTGTCCCATTGCTGAAACTCTGCTACGGACTCGGGAGAGGCAGAGGTCGAGAGCCGAAACACAATCCTGCCAAGCCGCACTGCTTCTTGACACATTGCTCACTTAACGCGTAGCCAGAGAAAACCTATGTTATGGGTATATGCCTGTCTCCTTTGCCTGTACTCATCTTTCCTCTCTCCTTCTGTCTCTTTGGTCTCTCTCAGGCAAACGGAGGCTGGCAGGATGCAACCACCCCCTCATCAGTGACATCACCCACAGAAGGACCTGGAAGTGTTCACTCTGACACGTCCAACTGATCCCTCCACCCTCCACCACCATCCGGACACCCCCGACCTCCACCCTCGATCAGCCAGCCCCCAGTCAGCACCCCTTCAGAACTGGAGGTATCACTAGACTGGTCACAGAGCAAGAGACCACTCTCTACAGGTGGGGACTACAGGATGAAACGCCATCATCACCACCACAGACAGTTCTTCATGTCTTATGTCCCGTCTCTACAACCAACTATGACACAGTCAGTCAGTAGCCTGAGTAGGGCTCTGTTCTCCCATTTATCTACGACCTCATTCACTGTCTGTCTGTACAGTTTTCTTCACCAGATATCCATGTTGCCTCTGTGTGATCTGACTTATAACACAGTAGGCAAATAGTTACAACACGTTATACACAGTATTGCCCGTATCTTGTAGATTGAAATGCTTTTCTCACTACCTCTATTGAAAATAACAACAAAACATCAACTTCTAAAAAAGCATCGTTTTTTCCCCTTTGTAATAACTGACATTGACAGTAGCTCCCAATCTCCCTTGTCCTGTCTCAAGGCTTGTTTTGAGGACAGTTTTGCCTTTGTGACTAGTTTTACCCGATATAATTACTTAATTCCCAACATTTGTTTTGTCCATAGTGCCAAAGTTCAACACAGGAGGGGAATTTTTATAATATGACATTGTGCTTGTGGAAAAATACATATCCATCTGACTATTCACATCACATACCGTAGCTTAATAAGATTTCTTGTTAGTAGCTAACAATGGGATGATTTGAAAGGAGACCCTTGAGATTCAAATGTTCCTCCTCATTTTAGACATTCTGTTTCAGAGCTTCTACAATGGTCAATAAAACATGACACATTTTTAGTGCAACAATGGCGTGTGTTCTGTTCATACTGAATGAGTGGTCAACAATGCATAAGCAAAACACAAAAGAGTAACGGTATACTCCAGAATTAATGGAAGGGATGGTTTGGAAGGTTATAAAGAAATGGATCATGGTGATTCTAGCTTCATGGTTATTCTAGCTTCATGGTGATTCCAGATACATTTTTTAAACTGATACTCAGTCCACACTACAAACAGAGCAAGAAGCTTATAGCTTCATGGTGATTCTAACTTCATGGTGATTCTAACTTCATGGTGATTCCATATACATTTTTTAAACTGATACTCAGTCCACACTACAAACAGAGCAAGAAGCTTATAGCTTCATGGTGATTCTAACTTCATGGTGATTCCAGATACATTTTTTAAACTGATACTCAGTCCACACTACAAACAGAGCAAGAAGCTTATAGCTTCATGGTGATTCCAGATACATTTTTTAAACTGATACTCAGTCCACACTACAAACAGAGCAAGAAGCTTATAGCTTCATGGTGATTCTACCTTCATGGTGATTCTAACTTCATGGTGATTCTATCTACTGGAATTCTAATGCATTTCCTGCACTTGACATATTGTTTGTAGTGTGGACTGAGTATCAGTTTAAAAAAATGTATCCGGAACACTTAATCAGTACATTAGCATCAATTAAAATAAGCCAATATAATGTCTTTAAGCACAGTCACTTCCAGTGATTACCCTATGAAGGGTAACATATGTATTTGTCAAAGAGAAGAACACAGTACAGAGAACACACATTAATAATATGCTTGTATCATTTTCATATTTTGAACATATGATGTGTGTACACACACACACACACACACACACACACATACATACATACATACATACATACATACATACATACACTACCATTATCACTGTACATCAGTGTTGTCAAAATAGCCAAATACTGCTGGTAACCAAAACCACTTGTGTAAGGTGTAAGTGCAAAAAAGGCATTTTAATGTAAATGTTCATTCTGATGTTGTGTAACCAGGTGGTAGTCATGGAATACACAACTAAACACAATTCTGAAATCTTTCTCAAAGTTATTCTTTTCCCTCATAATTTCATGTTATTGGTGCTAATTTGTTTCATTTTTTTTTTGAATAGTTTATTTCTGTCCATTTATTATTGTCACTGAGTTTGAACACCCGTCATATCATTCTGTTTTTACATTTTGGTTATCAAGGTTGGTCTCTACTCACTCTTATATTACAGCTTTCTCCTAGCATTTGACTTGAGACTAAATTACGAAAAAAAAATCCAAAATGTGATTGATTCATTTTGTTGTAGCTACAGTATTTGCTTACACACAGTTACACATTGCCTTCTTGTGCAATTCAACATATCCACCCTACCATTCCCTTGATACCAAAAAAATAACTGCAGAAGCTTCATCTCTATAGATTAGATTCAGTTTAACCAATTTAGCTTTGTTTGTTTTGTATAATGGTGTATTATCTGAAGTATTCATCTCATAGAAATGTTCAGGTACTCTCTCTGTACTACAAAACCAAAAATACACTTGTGTTTGTTTATAGATATGGCATGGAAAAGACTAACCCTGATAGCACACAGACAGATACAGAAGATGTTGGGAAATATTTTTATGTCCTCATGTTGTGAATAACTTGCATCATAATTTTTTATCTTTATCGTTTTGCTTTTATTTTGCGTGGTTACAGGATTTACAGTAGGTTACATTTTATTTTCTTGCTAGCATAATGTGAATTTGCTAAAGATTGCTCTATAGAGTATAAGTAGATGTGGACAGTATCCATTTTAAAACAAAGCAGCTACAGTAGGCCGTCATTGTAAATAAGAATTAGTTCTTTACTGACTTGCCTAGTTAAATAAAGGTTAAATTAAATTAAAAAGTCATGTTTGACAGACACAGACAGATAGTAGGAAAGAGTTCCTCTCACATTACAGATATAATCCACACACAGTTCATTTTGTACTTTCAGTCTAAAGCATTGACACACAAGCTTGCTTTTAAGATACACACACAAGCTTGCTTCTAAAATGTTTACTGTCTGTTAATTAAGGGTGATGTGAAAGGTTAGTGTCCAACCAAATCCGTATACCATGGTAACAGATATACATTATACAGTGTAACTACAATACCACACAGCTGAATCCACCATAGTCCTTCTTTCAGAAACAGTACATTTTATATTTGATATCATTTTTGAAGACGTGGATGTGTACTATGATGAGTGAAGCAGAATATTTTTTCAGTTGACAGACAACATGTGTACCCTATGAGTGGACTATGTTGGAGTGGTGTTCCCTGGCCTTTCCATCCAGATGTTTGTTTTTTGTTGTTGATCATTTTAGCCATGTGGCCAGCAGAACAATAGCTTTTGTGATGCAGTGCCCCTAAAAAAAAACGTTACTCTACTTTTCACATTGCCTGTCCAATATCACCGTATTATTGAAAGCGTCATGTAATGATGCTTTAAGTTTTTGAATATAAAAGGAAAAAATGACTATAAAAAGAAATAAACTATAAAATTGGTCAACATAAAATGTTTTCTTTGTTGCATGTATTTTGTTCTTTAATAAAATACCGTACTGCAGTGTTTTTGAATGTTACTTATTTTTTTATAAAGATTTCAGAGTGAAATTGTGGAGCCTTTTACTTGACAGGTTTGAACTTTTAAGATCTCTACAAAATGTAAAGAAGGTATAAAAATGGAAACTGCAAAACTATTGTCTTTTTAATTCCTATTTAAACCCGTTTTTCTGTGGAGAAAAAAATAGCTAACAAGTGTAGTTTTTATGGTCTCTTTCTTTGTACTAGTAATGCATATTCCAAATAAATTGTTTCTTTTGCTGCATACTTTTGTATTGTCCTCATTGATTTTCCTTGTCACACAGATACTACGAAGATGCCCATACATTAAAGGCACAATCCTTAATGAATTTATCCAGCCACATCCCTCAGCTTTATAGCAGAACCAAGTAGTGGGGCGGCAGTTGACCGAGAAACAAATCAAGGATGGTTGATTTTAGACATGTAAGACATGCCAAGAAAAAAGTGAACTGTATTTTTATTATGTTTTTGTGTAGTATCTCCTCCTGACTTCAGTAACAGGGTCAGGGTCATGAGTTACTGTCGGACACAAGTTTACACGTCTCAGACTTGTCAGTCCTTCACCTCTGGATAGCATCGCACAACACACTTAAAAAAACATGGTAAAGCATCAGGCATTTTCTCACTATTGACATAGCGTCAGAGCTGGGGTGAGCTAGAGAGCATGCGATGGGGACATTTTCTCCGTTTTCTAAGTGAGTTTTCTAAAAAACTGTGTGCTTACGGCCAGCAGACAGACACTCGCTCCCTTCTCTCCCCCCTCCACACATAGCAGAGGAAGCCTTCAAGGCACGGTTAATGTGCGTTCCCTGAGAGAGGCGGGGTGCTCACTTATCTCTCTCTTCCAGATAAATGAGACAGGATGTCTGATTCTACTCTTCCAATGCATCTGTTTCTTCTTCTACATACTGAAAAAAGGAAAGAGAGAAAAGGGGTTGAAATCAACTTTTGGATTAGGAGCTAGGAAGGGTCTCCAAAAGGATCAGAGAGAGCAGCCAAATCGCAGAGCGTGACAGAGACTGTGGGAGTGACATATGCAAACATGATCAAATATAATTACATGTGGATGTCTCCTTGCTTCTATCAAAGGGTTTCTTGTTAGGCTCTGTTAGCAGGATGAAAGAGAGGAACTGTTGGACGTGTACTGTATGCTTTAATATATTCACCATGGCTTTACAAACCTAAAAGGCATTGTGAGTTTAAGTAATTACTGTAGGTTCTCAGCAACCTCTTGAAAAGGCATAAATCCTATACAGAGCAGCATATCGGTTGCCCTTTCTATTGAATCATGAGCAAATAGCCTGGTTAATGGTTTTCACCTGTACTAAGCCATCCATATATGTTTTTACATGTTCCTTTATTTAACTGGGCAAGTCAGTTAAGAACAAATTCTTATTTACAATGACGGCCTAGGAACAGTGGGTTAACTGCCTTGTTCAGGGGCAGAACAACAGATTTTTACCTTGTCAACTCAGGGATTCAATCTAGTAATCTTTCGGTTACTGGCCCAACGCTCTAACCACTAGGTGTTTTAATTTTACCTTTATTTAACCAGGTAGGCTAGTTGAGAACAAGTTCTCATTTGCAACTGAGACCTGGCCAAGATAAAGCAAAGCAGTGTGACACAGACAACAACACAGAGTTACACATGGAGTAAACAATAAACAAGCTAATAACACAAACATGTCAATGACACAGTAGAAAAAAGAAAGTCTATATACAGTGTGTGCAAAAGGCATGAGGAGGTAGGCAATAAATAGGCCATAGGAGCGAATAATTACAATTTAGCAGATTAACATTGGAGTGATAAATGAGCAGATGATGATGTGCAAGTAGAGATACTGGTGTGCAAAAGAGCAGAAAAGTAAATCAAATAAAAACAGTATGGGGATGAGGTAGGTAGATTGGGTGGGCTATTTACAGATGGACTATGTACAGCTGCAGCGATCGGTTAGCTGCTCAGATAGTTGATGTTTAAAGTTGGTGAGGGAAATAAAAGTCTCCAACTTCAGCGATTTTTGCAATTCGTTCCAGTCACTGGCAGCAGAGAACTGGAAGGAAAGGCAGCCAAATGAGGTGTTGGCTTTGGGGATGATCAGTGAGATATACCTGCTGGAACGTGTGCTACAGGTGGGTGTTGTTATCATAACCAGTGAACTGAGATATGGTGGAGCTTTACCTAGCATAGACTTATAGATGACCTGGAGCCAGTGGGTCTGGCGATGAATATATAGCGAGGGCCAGCCGACTAGAGCATACAGGTCGCAGTGGTGGGTGGTATATGGTGGGTGCCTTTACAATTTCTTATCAATATTCTTTATTCTAGTAAGAGTAACACTTCTTATAAGTATTCAGTAGCGTAATCCCCTTGAAGATCACTTGGTTTTGAGGTGGCAGACGCTTGTTCGGGTATCATGGGCAAACTGAAGGGACATATAGTGTAAAAAGCATGTAATTTCTCTAGTTCTGTCAATACTGTATATACTGCTATTACCAGCTGCACTTCATGAATAAATTCCTTCTCAAACACAAACTGTTTCCACCATATTGGCTGTTTTTCTGGAAGGTCAGCAGCCAAGGGACTGGTGTCTGGGAAACATATTAAGTTAGGAAGAAGAACAATGCAAATCAAAGGTCTGCTGTTAATTGCTGGCCAGTATTTAGAATCCCTCACGGTCCATCCCAGCAATTCAGAGATAACAAAATTAATAATTAATAATTTTCCAAAATGTTTTAAATTAAATATCCTTCAAATGTTCTCCTGACATTCACTAAAATGTTGTGCACAACATTTTTAACAACCACCACAGAACATTCCCCAAAGAATCTCATTAGGTTTACAGGTAATGTAATAACACAATGTGCCAGTAATATTTCCCAGCAAACCAAAATTGGTTCTGTGAAAGTTCCCAGAACATTCGTTAGATCGCGGCCAATGTTCTCATGACACAAAAACTCTCCATTCGTGGCGGAGATTATAGAATGTTTGTATAAAACATTTGACTGTTGTTGCAAGAACATTCCAGCAAGACATTTTGCCTGTTCTTTAAAGGTTCACAGAATGTTTCATTAGGTTGTGGGAACAGTCTGGTGAGGAACAGGAAGGCTGTTTAAGCTCCCAATTCACCACTTTACTGACAACGTTTTGATCCGAATCGGATCTTCGTTAGGTCAAACAGACTAAAATATACACATTTCACCTCACATGACCATTATGCACATGACCCATGGTGGGTGTGGAAACAATTCAATTCACTTTTGTGAATAGTCGATCATAATTAACCACAGATGTACATATCATCATAAAGGATTATATACATACAAATCTAGGTAACATTAAAAATAATAAAATAAAAAAGATGACCTTGAAAACTGTTGGAATACCCACCCATTTGACCATTACGTGCAGGATTCACGGTGGCCGTAGACATAATTACAGTGACCTACTTCAAAAACCTCTAATAATTTGATATCAATGAGCTGCTACAGAAAATCTAATACCTACGTACAAAATCACCAAGTGGAGACCTGGATGGCAAGGCAAATAAACGTAACATATTCATGTAAGAAATGGTTTGATATCAAACTCGTGATTCAGACCTTTAGGAGACATGGCAGACAAAGGGTAATTCCAATGCAATTCTCTTCTCACTAATAGATGATCAGTATTTCCACACCGCCTAGGACTCTAAACATGTTCCATACCAACACCAAGAGAGCTGATGTTGTGACAAGCCTCAGTCTGGTGAGAACATTGTGGTGACATCACAAAAGATGTTCCCAAAACACAAAAACTGTCCAGTTGTGCGAATGATTCCACAATGTTCCTTTTAGAGTGCAAAAAACATTCACCTGATGTTACAGGAATGTTCCCAGAACACTGTTCTTTAAAGGTTTCCAGTATGTTTAATTAGGTTTTGGTAACATTGTGGGGACATGACAATAAATATTTTGGCAAAACACAGAAACTGTCCAGTTGTGCTGGCATTCAAATGATGTTTGTATCAGTGTGCACAAAACATTCCTTTTATGTTGCAAGAATGTTTACAGAACAGCCATTCAAATATATTTAAAGGATACCAGAACATGCAATTAGGTTGTGGGTACAGTAGAAGAGATAGGTTCCCAAAACACAAAATATGCTCAGTTGTGATGGCATTTATGCAATGCTTAAGTTGCACCGAACATTTCTTTAATTTTGTAAGAATGAAATAAGTACATTTATATGATGTTCAATTTCATAGCTTATTTGTTTTAGGTTTAACATAACATTTCATTGATGTTCACGCAGTATACATTTTACCTTGTCTTGGAGGTCTTCAGAACATTTAAAAAATATATATATTTATGTTTCATCTAATATTACCATAACATTCTCAGCATAGCAAATTAAAGCAGATTGGAATACATCATCATTATTTCTCTAAAGATTTAATGGCAATTCTTATTTGAGGACTGCTTTGTAGGTGATTTCGAGACACATGCCATTTTACTTTCATTTATAGGACATTTGAACAGCATTTACTCACACAAACACAACCATATACTGTATTTTATGCTTCATATGTTGACAGTCTGCACATGTGGGGTTTATAATTTGCAATGTTTGGGTCCCAAGCCAGGTCTTTTATCCTCTGCGCCACCAGGGAAGCTTTCTTGCATATATTTTTATTTTATATATATGTAGCCATGGCAGTATGGTCAATAAGGAATTCCAGGATTCCTTTTTAGCCTTTAGCCTGGTAACTGGGTTATTCACCATCCTCTTCATATACTGAGTACTTCTGGGCCCATATTTACAACGTATCTAAGACCATGAGAGCTGAGCAAGGATCATTTTCGCTTTTCAGATCATGAAAATTAAGCAAGAGAGGACCATATCAAGCGTCTTAAAATAGAAATTGTATCAGGTGCGTTTAAAAAAAAGTTGAACAGTCCATTTTTACACGTTTTATTTTTTACAGTTAGTCGAAATTCTGCATTTATATTTAGACGTCTGGACAAAATAAAGACATCGTATCTTTTAGTAGATTTTTTATTTAAAAAATTCAAAACATGGCACCCACTAAGGTCGATGTCCGCACCCCGTGGAAATTAATTAGCATAATACAAAATCCCCATAAAAATCTGTCAATTTAAATTTGAGATATGTCCACCGCATCCGCCTAAAAACGTCTGCACTTGTAGTGAAAGGTGACAGAGCTAGAGCTGTGTATTGTCAGACCACGAGACATCTCGAAAATCTGTCTTCTCACTAAATCATCTGTAGTGTCCGAAAGGTTTGGACTACAAATTATTATGACCCATCTCTGGAAAGAGGAGACTCTCATGAACACGATGGTGTCCTCTGAAGTCGATACAACCTCTCTGCCAACTTCTGTCTGTAGCGCCCAAACACTTTGTGATACCCACTAATATGACCCCTGTGTGGAAAGGTGAGACTCTCAAGAACACATACACTATATCTACAAAAGTATGTGGACACCCATTCATTTAGTGGATTCGGTTATTTCAGCCACTCCCATTGCTGACAGGTGTACAAAATCGAGCATATAGCCATGCAATCTCCATAGACAAACATTGGCAGTAGAATGGCCTTTCTGAAGAGCTCAGTGACTTTCAACATGGCACCATCATAGGATGCCACCTTTCCAACAAGTCAGTTCATCAAATTTCTGCCCTGCTAGAGCTGCCCCGGTCAACTGTAAAATTGGCAAACATTTTTTGCTTTGTCATTATGTGGTATTGTGTGTAGATTGAAGAGGAGAAAAAAACTATTGAATCCATTTCAGAATCATGTTGTAACGTAACAAAATGTGGAAAAGGGGTCTGAATACTTCCAACATAGTATAATGCACTATGCACACAAATATCACTTGCCAATGCCCACATTGACTGTCTCAATGGCAAAACAATAAACAATGCACACTCCTCATATCAAGGTTAGTGTTATTCAGAGTGCATATTGTGTGTTAACAAAACCAATGCCTGCCAGCACAATTGACATACACTGTATGAATACAATACACCGTATGAAGGGCTGCAATGAAAGCCTGAGGGAATGGCTGAGGAAGCAGAGACATGGCATGCTCTGAGGGGCTGCGGTCTGATTACAGGGACTGAGGTGCTGAAGGGTTGTGGTCCTGGAAGGCAGGAGATAATAGAGCCTCTTCTAGGAGAAGAGATCGGTAAGGGAAGGGCCTCTCTCTGGGTCCTGCTGGGAAGGAGTTGATATGATGATGGGCAGTTGGAGATGGACACATCATGGTGAGGGAGATACTGCAGTGTTGACCAGGGTTGGGGTCGATGCCATTTTAATTCAGTCAATTTAGGAAATGAACTGAAATTAAAAATATAAAAAAATCCTCCTGAATGAGTTGAAGTCAGAAGTTTACATACACCTTAGCCAAATACATTTAAACTCAGTTTTTCACAATTCCTGACATTTAATCCTAGTAAAAATTCCCTGTCTTAGGTCAGTTAGTATCACCACTTTATTTTAAGAATGTGAAATGTCAGAATAATAGTAGAGAGAATGATTTATTTCAGCTTGTATTTCTTTCATCACATTCCCAGTGGGTCAGAAGTTTACATACACTCAATTAGTATTTGGTGGCATTGTCTATAAATTGTTTAACTTGTGTCAAGCGTTTCGGGTAGCCTTCCATAAGCTTCCCACAATAAGTTCCCCAAATGAATTTTGGTCCATTCCTCCTGACAAAGCTGGTGTTACTGAGTCAGGTTTGTAGGCCTCCTTACACACTTTTTCAGTTCTGCCCACACATTTTCTATAGGATTTCAGTCAGGGCTTTGTGATGGCCACTCCAATACCTTGACTTTGCTGTCCTTAAGCCATTTTGCCAATACTTTGGAAGTATGCTTGGGGTCATTGTCCATTTGGAAGACCCATTTGCGACCAAGCTTTAACTTCCTGACCGATGTCTTGGGATGTTGCTTCAATATATTTACATGATTTTCCTCCCTCATGATGCCATCTATTTTGTGAAGTGCACTAGTCCCTCCTGCAGCAAAGCACCCCCACAACATGATGCTACCAACCTGTGCTTCACGGCTTGCAAGCATCCCCCTTTTTCCTCTAAACATTAAGATGGTCATTATGTCAAAACAGTTATATTTTTGTTTCATCAGACTAGGAGGACATTTCTCCAAAAAGTATGATCTTTGTTCCCATGTGCAGTTGCAAACCATAGTCTGGCTTTTTTATGTCAGTTTTGGAGCAGTGGCTTCTTCCTTGCTGAGCTGCCTTTCAGGTTATGTTGATATAGGACTCGTTTTACTCTGGATATATATACTTTTGCATGTGTGTTCACAAGGTCCTTTGCTATTGTTCTGGGATTGATTTGCACTTTTCGCACCAAAGTACATTAATCTCTAGGAGACAGACTGTGTCTCCTTCCTGAGTGGTATGACAGCTGTGTGGTCCCACGGTGTTTATACTTGCATAGTATTGTTTGTACAGATGAACGCGGTACCTTCAGGCATTTGGAAATTGCTCCCAAGGAAGAACCAGACATGTGGAGGTCTACAATTGTTTTTCTGAGGTCTTGGCTGATTTCTTTGGATTTTCCCATGATGTCAAGCAAAGAGGCACTGAGTTTGAAGGTACACCTCCAATTGACTCAAATTATGTCAACTAGCCTATCAGAAACTTCTAAAGCCATGGCAAATTCCAGGAAATGATGTCAAGCTGTTTAAAGGCACAGTCAATTCAGTGTATTTAAACTTCTGACCCACTGGAATTGTGATACAGTGAATTATAAGTGAAATAATCTGTCTGTAAACAATTGTTGGGAAAATTACTTGTGTCATGCACAAAGTAGATGTCCTAACCGACTTGCCAAAACTATAGTTTGTTAACAAGAAATTTGTGGAATGATTGAAAACCTACTTTTGTGACTCTAACCTAAGTGTATGTAAACTTCCAACTCCAACTGGACTGAAATTGATTAAATTCTAGTCTAAGTTTTTGTATATTCAAATTGGTTTAGGTCTACAGTTTTCATTTTTGGAAACCGTTCAGTTTGGCAAAAGGCACTAATTGTTGTTGGAAGGAATGCCTGCGTCTTTCCTTTCCTCTGCCTCCCACATATCTGTAATAAATTCTTCAGATTCCTCTGGTACTCAAAGTTTCATAAAGGAGACATGTTTGTAAGCGTTTTAATCAGATTTCACAGATCAGTGTGTCATCATGGTCTTTCATGTGACTTAAACCTTATACTTTTGGCCCGTTTTTTTGGTGTGGGAGTTTGATGTTGTACTGTAGGCTATAATGTTGCTTTATGATGCTAGCCCAAAGCTTTCTTAATGAGCCAGATATGGACCTTATCCTCTTCTTCAAAGAATGTAGAGTCTATTTCCCTCAAACTGTGCCAAAATCAATTATTACAAAGACAAAATTCAAATCCAACCCATAAATCTTCTCTGGAACATAAATCCAAACCGAACTGAGAAATGATAAACATTCTCCTCTCTAGATTATCAAGGACATAGATATACTGGCATTGCAATCTCCTCGCAGACAAAGCCAGAACCAAGTGAGCATTGCGAGACTATCTTGCTGGGCTAGCTACATACATTCACAAAAATGGCCTTTGTATCTACAGAGGTGTTTTCAGGGGGAATATGGGATTTTCAGAGAGGATCATGGATATGGAGGAAGATGTCACATTAAGTATTCATCCAAAAATATCAGGGAGAAGAAATGTGTAATTATCATGTAACATATGTAAGTATCATGATAATTGTCAGAGAAAAGGCAACAAATCTCTAAAATATCACAGTGTATGTTTGGACCATGAACTTGCATCCTAAAGACCGAAGGATTTACTGTAGATTGTGTAATATTGTCACAAAAGACTCAGCTGTGAAACACTGCTGACCCCTCATGGTCAGTTCAAAGTTCAACACCATGTCTATGAAGACTAATCCGAAGGAAGATGGCCTGACTGACACACCAGCAAAGCCACATACATTTACATATTAGTAATTTAGTAGACGCGCTTATCCAGAGCGTTTTACAGGAGCAATTAGGATGAACTGTCTTGTTCAAGGGCACAACGGATCGGTGATGCTACAACACTATTAACCGTTATGCTACATGCCACTACCTAGAGATAATGGCTTTATGTTAGGTGGCATTCAATGACATCCTGAAGCTCATTGCATCCTAGAAAAGATTAAACACTTTCTCTTAAATGAAAATTGCAGATGTCACCCTATCATTAAAAGATAAGAATCAATTATTGGAGGATGAATCCGAATCAGATTGAGCATGTGATTGAGGAAACAAGAGCAAATTATGAATCTAAAAAACAATCAATAGGAGAATGACAAGAACAATGCACCCTCCATCTAAATTCACCACGACCATTTCATGGGTTATTTTCCACACGAAGGCACTTCTGGTGCACCACGCAATTAATCTTGTGACAAATGTTCCGTACACATTATTACTGAAATATTTAACAGGAGAATTCATCTTTACACATATTATCCTCCAGTACGTGCTAATTGAATGTGGGTAGAGGTCAGCCCAACCCTCAAACCCACTTCATTATCGCAATGCTTCTCATGTCCTACTGGGACAAACAAAAAAAGGGAAAGTACAAAATATGTCATTTGACAAGGGACTCACATCTCCGGGAAACATTGATTTTTATTGTATAAAGAGTTGTAGCCCTAAATTTCTTTCACATAGAGGGAGCTGCAGTAGGGTCAAAACAAGGCAGTAACAGCCTGTTCAGGAGTCTCTCTGTTAGGCCAAATGGACACAATGTCCATCTGCCTATAGTCCACTGTTTATAAGACATCTATAGAAAGTCTGACCCTGTGCATCTTCTAGCTGTCTCAGCAGACTCTCCTTTCTTACCAGGGCATTGAGGCTGACACAGCGAGACGTCAGGCCGGCAGAGGACATTGTGTATGTAGGTCACCCAGCGACCTGTGTCGTATCGTGTGACAGCCACAGCGGTCATTGTCCCTGTGCTGTAGTGCCGGCCGCCCAGCGGGAGGTGGGATAGGGATTAGAGTGGACAGACCACGGTGGGGCTGAGCACAGAGGCCCCCAACACGTCAGCATGAACTTTCTCATTTCCTCCCTTAACGACTTTGACATTATCAGGCCAGGCAGTGCAATGTCCAGCCGCATTACTCTCACCGGGCTTACATTATTCAGAATGGCCGGAATGGTGAAGGGATACTGTAAGAGGCAGTGCTAGGGTTCAGATGACTGGAGAGACAACATGGTGAAGGGATAGGAGGCAGTACTAGGGTTCAGATGACTGGAGAGACAACATGGTGAAGTGATATGAGGCAGTACTAGGGTTCAGATGACTGGAGAGACAACATGGTGAAGGGATAGGAGGCAGTACTAGGGTTCAGATGACTGGAGAGACAACATGGTGAAGGGATAGGAGGCAGTACTAGGGTACACAACTGGAGAGACAACATGGTGAAGGGATAGGAGGCAGTACTAGGGTACACAACTGGAGAGACATGGTGAAGCAGTTAAAGTAGGTTTTAAATATATTCCTTTTCTGACTGACACTAAACCCCACAATTGTATTATACATTTCTGAAGGACATAACATAATGCAGACTTGTTTCCATTTTTGTTATTTAGCAGACACTCTTATCCAGAGCGACTTAGATGAGGTATTAGTGCTAAGTGCCTTGCTCAAGTGCACAATGAGATTTTCACCTAGCCGGCTCGAGGATTCGAACCAGTGACCTTTTCTGCAACAATGACCAAGTTCTCAAACTGTCTTGTCCCTTGAATATAAATGGAAAGACAGTGCTCTCTAGTGTTCACAAATGGAAGCACATTGACAAATTTCTGCACTTTCACAGTATGATACTTTCTTCGAAAAATGATGTATTTAGTCAAAAGATAACATAGCATACATATATCATATGAATACTTGCATTACTTTACATGGCTCACTCTGTAGGCTTCCTATCAGTATGGGATAGAGAGCGGATCTTATCGGTTGTAAGGATGCATTGAGGAGGCAGCCTTGATGTTTGTCTTGATGTTGCATGGCATTTTCCCTGAAAAATAAAACAAACAAATCAGTTACAGGGCAGTCTTTTTCTCAATACCTGAATGGTCTGGTACATTTAAAGTCATTTTTTTGTCAAGGACTAGGAATAATCTGTGTCTGAAAAACCAACTGCCCTTATTATTCAGGTCTATAGAACCTTTAGTTATGGCCTTAAAGTGAATAAAACACTTAAGTGTAGCAAAGCAAGACTCAGGTCTATATGACATTCAGGATCTTCATACCTGGCTGTCCTTGCTGCTGAGGAGCACCCGGCCCCATGCCTTGCTGCTGGCCTGAACCCCCACCGATGGTGACCTGCTGTAAGGTGGGACCTCCGCTCATCATGGGCCCTTGTCCTGTGTGTCCAGGGGCCACAGGACCTGGGGGCCTGCACTTCGAAAGCCCCTTGCCAAATCCCACCGCTGCCACCAGTGCATTGGTGTCAGCAGGGTTGAAAGATGGTTTGTTTTGCCGTATAGCTAAAATAGAGAGGAGAGTGCATAAGTATAAACTCCATACCATGGATTGTAGGTTAGACCGCCTGTACATCTGGAGTACATAAGCATCAATAAACTCCATAACAGTTCTTACGTTAGCGTATCTGTAAATGTTCAGGTAAAAAGGGAATATTGGTTCAATCAGTGTACCTGCACTGTCTGCATCCCTATCATCGCGAGGATTGTTCAGTTTCTCCAGTAGATTTGAACAGAGTTTGTTCAGTGTCTGGATTTGTTTCTGTTGGGAGAAAAACAAGGCATTATTTTGTTACTCCAACTTGAGTTGTTGGATAGATAGACTACAATGTACATGGGTGCATTACATGACAAGCACTATTTTACTTTGTGTCTTCCCACCACACAACATGAGTTCGTGTTCATTTGGGCATATGTAACTGTTATAGTACCGTAACCTCATTCCACAGCTTGAAATGTACGCACAACCGTTCGCAAACAGTTACATGTGTTTGAGAGGCAGATGACCCTGGTATGAGCCGTTGTACGGCCAGTGTGCCGAGAAAGGGAGGAAGCTCACCTGCTAAGCAAGCACAGTGACGTCCGTCACGCTGGCTTGAAGTGGCTTCAATATTTTATTATCCTTTTCAGCAACAGGCGGATGTATAATTTCCCTCAGTAGTATGAAAATGATACAGGTCTCCTTATGTGAACCAGGGAGCTGCTTTCCTCTCAAACTGCGGTATGATTAGATGAAGACCAAGTCGGTTTACCTGTGCCACCTCAGGTCCTATCCGGGCAGCTTCCGCACTCAGCTGTTTCTCCTGCTCCTCCACCTCAGGATCAGGCTTGGTGCGCAGGTGATCCGGCACAATCTCATGGCTGAACACAGGCACGCGTTGCTCTGTCAGTTTCTGGAGAGAGGGGGCAGTGTGTACGGCGGTAAGCAAAGACTAGGGTATGTCATCACCAATAAATCCATGATAATCGAACATTTCAATAAGCATTTCTCTACAGCTGGCCATGCTCTCCTCCTGGCTACCCCAACCCCGGCCAACAAACAGCGCCGCACCCCTCGCAGCTACAGTGGGAGAACAAGTATTTGATGCACTGCCGATTTTGCAGGTTTTCCAACTTACAAAGCATGTAGAGGTCTGTCATTTTTATCATAGGTACAGTTCAACTGTGAGATGGAATCTAAAACAAAAATCCAGAAAATCACATTGTATGATTTTTAAGTAATTCATTTGCATTTTATTGCATGACATATGTATTTGAGACATCAGAAAAGCAGAACTTAATATTTGGTACAGAAACCTGTGTTTGCAATTACAGAGATCATACGTTTTTGAGACTGTGGACCCAGCTCTCTTCAGGTCATTGACCAGGTCCTGTCGTGTAGTTCTGGGCTGATCCCTCACCTTCCTCATGATCATTGATGCCCCACGAGGTGAGATCTTGCATGGAGCCCCAGACCGAGGGTGATTGACCGTCATCTTGAACTTCTTCCATTTTCTAATAATTGTGCCAACAGTTGTTGCCTTCGCACCAAGCTGCTTGCCTATTGTCCTGTAGCCCATCCCAGCCTTGTGCAGGTCTACAATTTATCCCTGATGTCCTTACACCCTCTCTGGTCTTGGCCATTGTGGAGAGATTGGAGTCTGTTTGATTGAGTGTGTGGACAGGTGTCTTTTATACAGATAATGAGTTCAAACAGGTGCAGTTAATACAGGTAATGAGTGGAGAACAGGAGGGCTTCTTAAAGAAAAACTAACAGGTCTGTGAGAGCCGGAATTCTTACTGGTTGGTAGGAGATCAAATACTTATGTCATGCAATAAAATGCAAATGAATTACTTAAAAATCATACAATGTGATTTTCTGGATTTTTGTTTTAGATTCCATCTCTCACAGTTGAAGTGTACCTATGATAAAAATTACAGACCTCTACATGCTTTGTAAGTAGGAAAACCTGCAAAATCGGCAGTGTATCAAATACTTGTTCTCCTCACTGTACTTGCCCGAGCCTCCCCAGCTTCTCCTTCACCCATATCCAGATCACAGATGTTCTGAAAGAGCTGCAAAACCTGGACCCGTACAAATCAGCTGGGATAGACAATTTGGACCCTCTCTTTCTAAAACTATCTGCCGCCATTGTTGCAACCCCTATTACCAGTCTGTTCAACCTCTTATTTCTTCCGAGATCCCTAAAGATTGGAAAGCTGCCGCGGTCATCCCCTCTTCAAAGGGGGAGACACTCTAGACCCAAACTGTTACAGACCTATATCCACCCTGCCCTGCCTTTCTAAAGTCTTTCAAAGCCAAGTTAATAAACAAATCACTGACCATTTTGAATCCCACTGTACCTTCTCCGCTGTGCAATCTGGTTTCCAAGCTGTCACGGGTGCACCTCAGCCACGCTGAAGGTACTAAACGATATTATAACCAACATCGATAAAAGACAGTACTGTGCAGCCGTCTTCATCGACCTTGCCAAGGCTTTCGACTCTGTCAATCACTTCTTATTGGCATACTCAATAGCCTTGGTTTTTCAAATAACTGCCTTGCCTGGTGCACCAACTACTTTGCAGATAGAGTTCAGTGTGTAAAATCGGAGGGCCTGTTGTCCGGACCTCTGGCAGTCTCTGGGGGTACCACAGGGTTCAATTCTTGGGCCGACTCTTTTCTCTGTATATATCAACGATGTCACTCTTGCTGCGGGTGATTCCCTGATCCACCTCTATGCAGACGACACCATTCTGTATACTTCTGGCCCCTCTTTGGACACTGTGTTAACTAACCTCCAGACGAGCTTCAATGCAATACAACTCTCCTTCCGTGGCCTCCAACTGCTCTTAAACGCTAGCAACAATAAATGCATGCTTTTCAACCGTTCGCTGCCACACCCGCCCGACTAGCATCACTACTCTGGACGGTCACTACTCTGGACAGTTCTTACCTAGAATCCTTGGACAACTACAAATACCTAGGCGTCTGGCTAGACTGTAAACTCTCCTTCCAGACTCATATCAAACATCTCCACTCCAAAACAAATCAAGAATCGGCTTTCTATTTCGCAACAAAGCCTCATTCACTTACGCCGCCAAACTTACCCTAGTAAAAAACTGACTATCCTGCTGATCTTCCACTTCAGCGATGTCATCTACAAAATAGCTTCCAATACTCTACTCAGTTTATTTTACCACCGTTTTTTTTTTTACCACCCACCACTGCGACCTGTATGCTCTAGTCGACTGGCCCTCGCTACATATTCGTCGCCAGACCCACTGGCTCCAGGTCATCTACAAGTCTATGCTAGGTAAAGCTCCGCTTTATCTCAGCTCACTGGTCACGATAACAACACCCACCCGTAGTATGCGCTCCAGCAGGTATATCTCACAGGTCATCCCCAAAGCCAACACCTCATTTGGCCTCCTTTCCTTCCAGTTCTCTGCTGCCAGTGACTGGAACGAATTGCAAAAATCGCTGAAGCTGGAGACTTACATTTCCCTCACTAACTTTAACATCAGCTATCTGAGCAGCTAACCAATCGCTGCAGCTGTCCATAGTCCATCTGTAAATAGCCCACCCAATCTACCTACCTCTTCCCCATATTGTTTTTATTTACTTTGCTGCTCTTTTGCACACCAGTATCACTACTTACACACCATCATCTGCTCATCTATCACTCCAGTGTTAATCTGCTAAATTGTAATTACTTTGCTACTATGGCCTATTTATTGCCATACCTCCTCATGCCATTTGCACACACTGTATATAGACCTTTTTTTCTATCGTGTTGACTGTACGCTTGTTTATTCCATGTAACTCTGTGTTGTTGTTTCTGTCGCACTGCTTTGCTTTATCTTGGCCAGGTCGCAGTTGTAAATGAGAACTTGTTCTCAACTAGCTTAACTGGTAAAATAAAGGTGAAATAAAATAAGTGTGTCTGAAAAACTATTCTCCTCTAGCCTGGTTAAACCAGACTCAATGCTGTTCTCACCATTGTTTCACTGCCTGAGTACAGCATCCAGTCTGGTTTAACAAGGCTAATCCTCATCCACAGAAAAGATACTCACAGCTAGTTCTTCATCCCTGTCTGGAGACAACAGCAGGGGGATGATGATCTGCTGGCGGAAAGATGGCGTCTTCTCATTCCGCAACAGTTTATTGATGGTGTTCAACTGACCGGACAAGAGGGCAAAGTTGTCCAATACAGAGGGCCTATTGTCCAAGTATAGAGACAACAACTTCATGAATTAAGTATTAGAGTACATTTATTTTCATACAATTATATTAATTTATCCAAATAGGTAACCAAGTCTCGCAATTGCTTTCAGCAATGCCATCCAAAAGCAACACTGGGACCTAGCTAGCTTACTCCAAACGTATCATATGCAATTTATATGCAAAGCCATTTTTACATCAGCCGATCAGATGACGATGTGTGAAAATATGGCATAATTTAACAGCTCGACACCCAAATGCGCATCCAAAAAAGTATAATGCATAATTATGGAAGAATCAATCAAATGTATTTAAAAGCCCTTTTTACATCAGCAGATGCTTATACAGAAACCTAGTCTAAATCCCCAAACAGCCAGCAATGCAGATGTAGAAGCACGGTGGTTAAAAAAAAAATCACTAGAATGGAAGGAACCTAGGAAGAAACCAGGCAAGCATACGAACTAAAATTAGCATTTAGCTCGTCACTTGCTAGGTAGCAGATTGTAACCGGCTAATGTGATGCTGTCAGCCATCTGGGAACAAAGCAGCTAATTGTCTGACTAGACGACATTTTTAATAGCTATAGCAGCTAACTTTGTCACTTACCATGTCAGTCGTTCATACTCGTTTTCCAACTTGTAGATGAAACTGTGAAGAGCGTTTTTTAGATGAGCTACGCGGGAAATAAGCGATTCCACGGATGCGTCCAGCAATTTTTCTTCGCGTTGCTTGACAGAAACAAAAAAAGACAGATTTGATTAATAACGCGTTAACATTTAGCTCTTAGTGAGTCGCTAGCAGTAACTTGGGGCAACGTTAGCTGAATACAAATAAGCATGTCATGCGCTATGAGGAACTGTACTTCATTTAAGACAATTGACTGGTTCAGAATTTAACATTTTGTCGAAAAGCCACCTTACCTGCATTTTATTAGGGTAGCGAACCTGCTGGCTAGCGAAATAAATATCTACCGGAAGTAAATAATGAGTGCAACAGTGGGCATGCTCCGCTCAGAATCATTTTGCTTTACGTTTTAAGTTCCAAACCTTTGTAATTAGCCAGACAACCGTGTGTTACTTTGAGACGTTATGCCGTGAAATTCTCAATAAAATATTTTATACCACTTATCTGCAATCTTTTTCAGAAAGCTGGCACATTGGAATCAAAAGTAGAACTACAAAACCGTTGAAGGCCTAGCTGTTGAACTCCGGTGGAGAAACGAAGACGGAAGCATCCCGATCACGTGTGGTTTAACTAAATAAACAAAATATAACAATGACTAGCCTGCAGTCGTGTATGAAAACAAAGTGAATAAGTCAGTATATGTCATACAAGGTATGGCAGACAAACAGGACAATGAGATAATTTACTAAGGTTCATGTGTTTGTAACTCTGAGTTGCCACTAGCTTGTTAAACTAACTAACTTCTACAATTAATTTCAAACAGTCAGCAGAATAACTTGAGCTAGGGGTGTTGCAAAACGCTCGCGCCTGAACTGACCTAGCATACTAAATTCCACTCCATGGTGAATGAAGTGGAGTTTAGTCCGCTAGAAGTGAGCATACCAAAGATGTCCCCTGTATTTGCTGTCAAATACAAGGGACAATTACAACAACTAGCTAGCCATATCAAACGTATCTTATGCATTAGCTTGACAGGCCGTATAAAGCTATAGACCGGTTGTTTTGCCAGTGTCATGTGCTTCACATTAGTCGAAATGGGATCAGATTGCCAATCAATTTAGCTTTATGTCACCCATTTTATGGAATATAATACTGTCAGGAAGACTTCACACAGAATATGCAAACTGATTAAATGTAGTTTAATGTGATTAAGCCGTGTTGTGACAGAAGTCCAGTATCTTGCTAATATGTAGGCTATTAAACCACATTACTGAACAAAGGGCACAGAGTCCTTCCCTTGCAGACCAGATAATTGATTATTTTAGTTCATGAGGATGTCAAAGTTCATCAATATGTTGGCAGAAGCAGGGTCCAGGACAACATCCTGACTCTTCTCAAAGGGCTCTTGTCATTTTTTTCACGAGATAACACCAAATGTTCTAATTCTTACTCTTTGTCTTCTTCAGGTGGAGGAGCCAGACCAGGTGTACCTGCTAATGAAGGAGGAATACCGTATCTCACGCAACGTACGTCTGGCCTGGTTCCTGGGCAAGCTCAATCGGGTCATCTGGCCGGTCCCAAAGTCTGAACTGGTGGGTTAACTAGCTCTACTGGAGGAGATGTAGCTAGACTTTTGTGCTGTCGCTCTAATGATAACGACTATGAGTGTTGGCAAAACAGCGTAAACAGATCTGCGACTAGCCCAGAAATCATGTAGTAACCAAAAAGTGTTAAACAAATCAGAATATATTTTATGAGATTCTTCAAAGTAGCCACACTTTGCCTTGATGACAGCTTTGCACACTCTTGGCATTTTCTCAGCCAGCTTCACCTGGAATGCTTTTCCAACAATCTTGAATTGTTCCCACGTATGCTGAGCACTTGGCTGCTTTTTCTTCACTCTGCGGTCCAACTCGCCCCAAATCATCTCAATTGGGTTGAGGTCGGGTGATTGTGGAGGCCAGGTCATCTGATGCAGCACTCCATCACTCATTCTTGGTAAAATAGCCCTTACACAGCCTGGAGGTGTGTTTTGTCATTTTCCTGTTGAAAAATAAATGATAGTCCCACTCAGCGCAAACCAGATGGGATGGCGGATCGCTTCAGAATACTGTGGTAGCCATGCAGGATATGTGTGCCTTGAATTCTAAATAAATCACATACAGTGTCACTAGCAAATCACCATCACAACTCCTCCTCCATGCTTCACGGTGGGAACCGGACATGCGGAGATCATCCGTTCATCTACTCTGTGTCTCACAAAGACACAGAGGTTGCAACCAAAAATCTAAAATTTGGACTGTCCATTGCTCATGTTTCTTGGCCCAAGAAAGTCTCTTTTTCTTATTGGTGTCCTTTAGTAGTGGTTTCTTTGCAGGCCTGATTCACACAGTCTCCTCTGAACAGTTGATGTTGAGATGTCTGTTACTTGAACTCTGAAGCATTTATTTGTGACTGCATTTGAAGAAACTTTTACAGTTCTTGAAGTGTTCCTGATTGACTAACCTCCATGGGGCGGCAGGGTAGCCTAGTGGTTAGAGCCTAGTGGTTATAATGCATTTGAGTCAATCAGTTGTGTTGTGATAAGATAGCCCTATCTTCTGTACACCACCCCTATTTGGTAAAAGACCAAATCCATGTTATGGCAATAACAGCTCAAATAAATCATTACTTTAAGACATTTAAAAAAATAAAACATTTTACCTTTATTTTACTAGGCAAGTCAGTTAAGAACAAATTAGGAACAGTGGGTTAACTGCCTGTTCAGGGGCAGAACGGCAGATTTGTACCTTGTCAGCTCGGGGGATTAAACTTGCAACCTTCCGGTTACCAGTCCGGTTACTAGTCCAACGCTCTAACCACTAGGGTAGCCAAGTGCTTTGGCAAAGTGGGTGGGGTTATATTCTTCCTGTTTGGCCCTGTCCGGGGGTATCATCGGATGGGGCCACAGTGTCTCCTGACCCCTCCTGTCTCAGCCTCCAGTATTTATGCTGCAGTAGTTTGTGTCGGGGGGCTAGGGTCAGTTTGTTATATCTGGAGTACCTCTCCTGTCTTATCCGGTGTCCTGTGTGAATTTAAGTATGCTCTCTCTAATTATCTTTCTTTCTTTCTCTCTCTCGGAGGACCTGAGCCCTAGGACCATGCCTCAGGACTACCTGGCATGATGACTCCTTGCTGTCCCCAGTCCACCTGGCCGTGCTGCTGCTCCAGTTTCAACCGTTCTGCCGGCAGCTATGGAACCCTGACCTGTTCACCGGACATGCTACCTGTCCCAGACCTGGTGTTTTCAACTCTCTAGAGACAGCAGGAGTGGTAGAGATACTCTTAATGATCGGCTATGAAAAGCCAACTGACATTTACTCCTGAGGTGCTGACTTGCTGCACCCTCGAAAACTACTGTGATTATTATTATTATTTGACCATGCTGGTCATTTATGAACATTTGAACATCTTGGCCATGTTCTGTTATAATCTCCACCCGGCACAGCCAGAAGAGGACTGGCCCACCACTCAAAAAGCCAGAAAAGAACATGACAAAAATGTTATAAATTGATTTGCATTTTAATGAGGGAAATAAGTATTTGACCCCTCTGCAAAACATGACATAGTACTTGTTGGCAAAACCCTTGTTGGCAATCACAGAGGTCAGATGTTTCTTGTAGTTGTCCACCAGGTTTGCACACATCTCAGGAGGGATTTTGTCCCACTCCTCTTTGCAGATCTTCTCCAAGTCATTAAGGTTTCGAGGCTGACATTTGGCAACTCGAACCTTCAGCTCCCTCCACAGATTTTCTATGGGATTAAGGTCTGGAGACTGGCTAGGCCACTCCAGGACCTTAATGTGCTTCTTCTTGAGCCACTCCTTTGTTGCCTTGGCTGTGTGTTTTGGGTCATTGTCATGCTGGAATACCCATCCACTACCCATTTTCAATGCCCTGGCTGAGGGAAGGAGGTTCTCAACCAAGATTTGACGGTACATGGCCCCGTCCATTGTCCCTTTGATGTGGCAAAGTTGTCCTGTCCCCTTAGCAGAAAAACATGTTCTTGGCGTCATAGCCAGCATTCCTCCTCCAAACAAGGCGAGTTGAGTTGATGCCAAAGAGCTCCGTTTTGGTCTCATTTGACCATAACACTTTCACCCAGTTGTCCTCTGAATCATTCAGATGTTCATTGGCAAACTTCAGACGGGCATGTACAGTGGGGCAAAAGAGTATTTAGTCAGCCACCAATTGTGCAAGTTCTCCCACTTAAAAAGATGAGAGAGGCCTGTAATTTTCATCATAGGTACACTTCAACTATGACAGACAAAATGAGAAGAAAAAATACAGAAAAGCACATTGTAGGATTTTTTATGAATTTATTTGCAAATTAGGGTGGAAGATAAGTATTTGGTCAATAACAAAAGTTTATCTCAATAATTTGTTATATACCCTTTGTTTGCAATGACAGGTCAAAAGTTTTCTGTAAGTCTTCACAAGGTTTTCACACACTGTTGCTGGTATTTTGGCCCATTCCTCCATGCAGATCTCCTCTAGAGCAGTGGTGTTTTTTTCGGGGCTGTTGCTGGGCAATATGGATTTTCAACTCCCTCCAAAGATTTTCTATGGGGTTGAGATCTGGAGACTGGCTAGGCCACTCCAGGACCTTGAAATGCTTCTTACGAAGCCACTCCTTCATTGCCCGGGCAGTGTGTTTGGGATCATTGTCATGCTGAAAGACCTAGCCATGTTTCATCTTCAATGCCCTTGCTGATGGAAGGAGGTTTTCACTCAAAATCTCACGATACATGACCCCATTCATGCTTTCCTTTACACGGATCAGTCGTTCTGGTCCATTTGCAGAAAAACAGCCCCAAAGCATGATGTTTCCACCCCCATGCTTCACAGTAGGTATGGTGTTCTTTGGATGCAACTCAGCATTCTTTGTCCTCCAAACACAATGAGTTGAGTGTTTACCAAAAAGTTATATTTTGGTTTGATGTGACCATATGACATTCTCCCAATCTTCTTCTGGGTCATCCAAATGCTCTCTAGCAAACTTCAGACGGGCCTGGACATGTACTGGCTTAAGCAGGGGGACACGTCTGGCACTGCAGGATTTGAGTCCCTGGCGTCATAGTGTGTTACTGATGGTAGGCTTTGTTACTTTGGTCCCAGCTCTCTGCAGGTCATTCACTAGGTTCCCCCGTGTGGTTCTGGGAATTTTGCTCACCGTTCTTGTGATCATTTTGACCCCAAGGGGTGAGATCTTGTGTGGAGCCCCAGATGGAGGGAGATTATCAGGGGTCTTGTATGTCTTCCATTTCCTAATAATTGCTCCCACAGTTGATTTCTTCAAACCAAGCTGCTTACCTATTGCAGATTCAATCTTCCCAGCCTGGTGCAGGTCTACAATTTTGTTTCTGGTGTCCTTTGACAGCTCTTTGGTCTTGGCCATAGTGGAGTTTGGAGTGTGACTGTTTGAGGTTGTGGACGTGTGTCTTTTATACTGATAACAAGTTCAAACAGGTGCCATTAATACAGGTAATGAGTGGAGGACAGAGGAGCCTCTTAAAGAAGAAGTTACAGGTCTGTGAGAGCCAGAAATCTTGCTTGTTTGTAGGTGACCAAATACTTATTTTCCTCCGTAATTTGCAAATAAATTCATTAAAATCCTACAATGTGATTTTCAGGATTTTTTTTCTCATTTTGTCTGTCATAGTTGAAGTGTACCTATGATGAAAATTACAGGCCTCTCTCATATTTTTAAGTGGGAGAACTTGCACAATTGGTGGCTGACTAAATACTTTTTTGCCCCACTGTATATTGTCCTGAAATACGAAGTGTTATGTTTGGGGCAAATACAACACATTACTGAGTACCACTCCATATTTTCAAGCATAGTGGTGGCTGCGTCATGTTATGGGCCTTGAAAAATAGGGGTAAGGTTGTAGAGAATTGAAAGACCATGAATGTAATAAGAAACCTTAGGTGCTGGCTTAAGACCAATAATAACCACTACAGAATGTCAGGTCAGAACAAGGATTAGGCTGATGTCCAGTTTAAGGGGAGTTTAATGGAAGATGTCCACACACATCACACACATCTATCCACTCATGGTTCAGATAACTGAGAATCATATCCAGTGTGAACTGACATTAACTATGTGGTCGTTTAGATGCACACACAATTAAACATCAGACATACAGGGATTAAGTCCACAGGAGAAAAAGTTCAGCAGGAGGGAAACTGTGGAAGTGCTCATCAGGATGGGGAAGCATGTTTTTGACCACACAGCGTGCTCGGGTCATAGACTGACTGAAACTGAAGTCCCGGGAATCAAGGCAACTGATGGGCTGAAGGAGATGTGGTGATAAGTATTTGGCGTGACCTGGACCAATAAGACACTGACAAAAGTGGGGGTCCTCTGAATGGGAGACTAAGCTGCCCGACTAGAACTAACCAGGATGGCTAGAATCAGCTGGCTACTTTAACAGGTATGCTAAAGCAAATGAGAAAATCCTAGAGGGAAACCTGGTTCAGTCTGCTTTCCATCAGACACTGGGAGATGAATTCACCTTTTACCAGGACAATAATCTAAACACAAGGCCACATCTACACTGGAGTTGCTTACCAAGATACCGACTTTCAGTTTTGACTTACATCTATGGCAAAACCTTGAAATGGTTGTCAAGCAATCATCAACAAACAACTAATTTGAGAGGTTGAAGAATTTAAAAAAATTAAAAAATGGGCAAATATTGCACAATCCAGGTTAGAGACTTACCCAGAATGACTCACAGCTTTAATCGCTGCCAGAGGTGCTTCTACAAAGTATTGACTCGAGTGTGAATACTTATGTAAAAGAGATATTTCTGAATTTCATTTTCAATAAATTTGAAAACATTCCTAAAAATATGTTTTGACTTTGTCGTTATGGAGTATTAAGCAGTGCTTAATTTGAGCCGGATCCTGCTAGAACCAGATCCGGGACCTCTCTGAGTTGACTTTGTTCATTCAGACACCTTCTTTCTCGGATCTGATACCTCTCGCGGCATTATTTATAAATTATTTCACTGTTTGCAAATACATAAATAAAATATATTTTTTACTTTTTACCCATTTTTCTCAATTTCGTGATATCCAATTGGTAGTTAGTCTTGTCTCATCGCTGCAACTCCCATATGGACTTCATAAGAGATGAAGGTCAAAACACGACCCTGCCAAGCCGCACTGCTTTTTGACACTGCTTGCCTAACCTGGAAGCCAGCCGCACGAATGTGTCAGAGGAAACACCATACAACTGGCGACCGAAGTCAGCGTGCATGCGCCTGGCCCGCCACAAGGAGTCCAATGGGACAAGGACATCCCGGGCCGGCTAAACCTTACCTGGACAGCTCTGGGCCAATTTTGCGTCGCCTCATTGGTCTCCCGGTCACGGCCAGCCTGCAACACAGCCTGGGATCAAACCCGGGTCTATAGTGACGCCTCAAGCACTGCGATGCAGTGCCTTAGACCGCTGCGCCACTCGTGAGGCCCCGTTTGCTTTAAAAAAAATGTATAGGGCGAACAGTGAAACAATTAATAAATAATGCCGCAAGAGGTACTGTTAAATTAAGTTTGCTCCTCGTTATTTCTCCTGCCCCATCATCATGTAAAAGTGTGGTGACCCTTCTGTGTAATCATCCTATCCTGCCACACTGATTTAAACTAGCAAAACAGTTAGTGGAATGTACAGTTACATCCTCTGCCTCAGTTGTAAAAAAGCAAAAAAAAACAAAGAGCCGTCAGAAAAAAGGTTTTTGAACATGCTCCAACCAAGGTGCATTTGGTGTCAGCCAGCCCTGTAGACAAGGACACCCAGGTTATAGTTACTCTACAGACAATTTTTTCATTTTGAGTGTTATCTTCCCAACCTCCTTAGGAGGCTAAACATCACAGCCACAGGCCCTCTAATAGCTTTGAGCAAGAAATTGACTGTCAGTGGTTAAGTGGACTTGATACGGGGATTGTCATTGTAGGAGGTTAATGTGAATATGTGCATCATATTGTCACATAGGCAGGAAGCCTATATATTCTCGTGTGTTCTGCTGTAGCCTATATTGATTTATTTGATTTGAAGTTATCTTCCGATATTGTGATATTTGTTCTACTGCTACATGATGTCTGGTAAGCCCCACAGCTGACTGTGTGTATATGGCGGGCTTTCTGCAGTGATGTCTTGAAAATAATATGAATTCGATTCTGGTAAGCCCCACAGCTTACTATGTGTGTGTATATGGCGGGTGTTCTGCAATGATGTGTAAAAACGTTGCTGTACATTGATGTCTAGAAAATGAGGCAATAAGAAATTCAGACTTGTGTAAGCCCTGCAGCTATACTCAAGTATGTGGGCAAAAATGCTTTGAAATAATCAGCACCTTGGAGAGTGCTGTCCATTTCACCACCATAGATAGTAGGCTACTTGGCTTTTACTACTTGTCTGCTGTGCTGCTATGTTGTTTGACTTCTTTTTCTCAATGCGTTCTGGTATCTCAGAGCCCCCAGATACCCCCCTCCTCCATTTTCAGGTTGATCTCAGTTGATCATTCATTTTCTCTCTCGTAGTTTGATGGGCCAATCCCTTGCCCTGGGTTCGGCAGTGACATGATCATGGAGGAGGTGCCTGTGAGGAAACATGGCGTTTCCATGGTGACTGCAGACGTAGGGCTGGTCAGCATGGTGTGACAGTGCATCCTAGCTCTACAGCTGTTGCCCCCCAACTCCATTGCAGGTTGGTTTAGACCATCCATACTTACTGTATTTCTTTGTTCAATCGAACAATCAAGGTTAGTTTTCCACACTGTGCCTATTTATCTTTGAAAGCCTAGCTTTTTACCACTGCTCCCTAGGGAAGAGTGACATTTGTTTCAGTCAGTTTTACCTGCCTTAACCTGAGTTGATCCTGTTTTGTTGTAACCCATTAAACCAATCTCTCAATCAAACTTCTCCAGGTGTAATCGTAATTACAGATGGGGTGACCAGTGTGCCTGACGTGGCTGTGTGTGAGACCCTTCTGAACCAGCTTAGGAGTGGAACCATCACCTGCTCCTTCATTCAGGTACTGAAACATGCCACAACATAGCCCAGTGGGTCAAACTGCTGTGTATATTCAGTGTACATTACAACATACGGACACACCATGAGAGCTGCTGTCTACTGTGGATTATTGTATCTTCTCAACTGAGGCAGACAACGAGCATGGAATCCAAACTGAGTCCATGCTCTGTTTAACAAAGTGAAACTCATGGATTCAGTTTGGATTTTAGGCCAGTAGGCAACTGCCCTTCAGAGAATCCATCTACTGAATATTGTCTCTCTCATTCAGTAACACTATTTTTGTAATCAAAGTTGGTTCTGAATAAATCTTCACATATTGTGGATAATCTATAGTTGTGGTTGGTTTCATATTTTGTTTCCGTTCTCTGTGTATGTTGTCAGGTGGGCGGGGCCTACTCATACGACTTGTAGTTTTGGGTACATCCCTAACGTTGAGCTGATGAAGTTCATCTCCTTGGCGACCTTTGGCTCCTACCTGTCTAGCTGTCCTGAGCCTGACCTGGCCAGTCAGAACATGAACACCTACCACAAGGCCTTCCTCACATACTCTTTCCTCAAGACCAGCGAGTCCATGAACCCTGAGTACTACTGTGGTAAGAAAGAGTATGGTATTTTGTCAATTTTTCACTCTAGAATTGTTGTTCGCCATTACAGTTTTGCTCAATGTCCTGAGCCAAAACAGGATTTGAGTAGATCACTTTCATATTCTCAGATTTTTTTCATATCCCACCATTAGCTTTTAAATTGCACAGCACATCATGATAATACAGACATGTCGTTACCCTTGTCACATTGTTATGCCGGCATTATGTCGGAAGTTAAACATTAGTCATTTGAATACTTTAGTTGGTGACATCCACTTAGTGGTCACTGATGATCAACTACAGATTGCACTATGACTACGCTAATCCAGTGGTGCAAACAGGGCTGCCGCCAGGGATTTTGGGCCCCCATGAAAGATATCACTTTGGGCCTCCATGAAAGATATCACTTTGGGCCTCCATGAAAGATATCACTTTGGGCCCCCATGAAAGATATCACTTTGGGCCTCCATGAAAGATATCACTTTGGGCCCCCATGAAAGATATCACTTTGAGCCTCCATGAAAGATATCACTTTGGGCCCCCATGAAAGATATCACTTTGGGCCCCCATGAAAGATAACCACCACAGGCCACACCATCCCTGCACAATTGCTGTAACCACACACCTCCAGAACCCAATCGACCCGTTCAAAGCTTTAAATAACTCTACCTTTGCAGGCTTGCAACTCTCTTGTAGTCCAATATTTACTGTACGATATTTACTGACAGTGAGCTGTGAAAATATAACACTGTGCAGACATTCATGCAACACTCTGCAGTGGAATTTGCTATTTGATGCAAGACTGATACCCTCTATAAGAAATTAGCAATTACAAATCTTGAATGTAAAATTCTCTTAACTTGAATGAATAACTTTCCTTTGTGAAAAATTAGGTGACATACTGTCGCCCTTTCTTTTCTCTCTCCTGTCTTTGTTTTTCTTTCTTTTCATTTTTGGCAGCCAGATTTTTCTTTGGGAAGCTGAGACCTGATGCTCCACCAGCACTCCTCACTCACAATTCACTGCTAGCAAGTACCGTTTGTGCCTGGTTTGGGGGCAGGACCGAACCATTTCATGTAGATAGAGGGAGGGGAGGGGGCAATACAGAGGCTCTCTGGATGTTTACTTTTTGCCAAAAACAAGACAAATCAACCATTTAGTTTTATTAGTACATTGTAAATAAAATATTGTATTGATGATTATAGGTTAATAATTTAATATTGAAAATGTTTTACCTAATATTCTAATATTTTTTTAGGGCCCCTGTCAGTCACAGGACCTAACAGAATCGTCCTAACTTCCCCCCATATGGTGCCCCTGGGTGTAAAGTACTTAAGTAAAATTACTTTAAAGTACTACTTAAGTATTTTTTGGGCTGTACTTTACTTTACTATTTATCTTTTTTTACTACTTTTACTTCACTACATCCCTAAAGAAAATAACATACTTTTTACTCAATACATTTTCCCTGACACTCAAAAGTACTCATTACAATTTGAATGGCTAGCAGGACAGGAAATGGTCCAATTCATGCATTTATCAAGTGAATATCCCTGGTCATCCCTATTGCCTCTGATCTGGGGGACTCATTAAACACTGCATCTTTTTAAAATTATGTCTTGACTGTTGGAGTGTGCCCCTAATATAGGGAATTTTAAATGATTTATACTTTTACTTTCAATACTTAAGTATATTTTATGAATTACATACACTTTTGATACTTAAGTATATTTTGTCTGTTTTTCTGCATACACACAAATCAACAGAAAATTAGTCTGAGAGCTGAGGACATTATTTGTTCTCTTTATTTAGTTTCCGGGACATGTCTATGATCATTGTTGTCTGTCGTCTGCTGTGTACCTGATCCCCATCAGAGTGCAATTTAGGCTGAAACAAGTTATTTTATAGATAGTGTTCTTGATTGAACTCCTTAGCGCTCTCTGTGACAGTCCAAACACAGTGGCTTTTGTACGATTCTCTTGTCATTTCCAAACACCCCATTATTATCCGTGTGAATCAGGATAAACCCGCAGAGATGTCTGGCTGCTCTCTGAATAGAAGTCAATCTTTATAATGTGAGGTTTAACATGAAGAGATGCTGATGAAAGAACAGGCTTTAATGGCTGGCTAGACACCTAGACAAGATAAAATTGGTTGTCTTTTTTGTCTGTTTCTGATGCTTTTCGAAGTGAGAGGGACCAGAGTTTTGGTCGGGCAAAGTTTGTCACAGTCCATATTGCAACAGGGGAAGTGAAAACACATGATGTTGATAATAGTAATTTCTTTACCTTGCTTCTCAATAATAGTATAAGCTACTGTATATTGAATCACACGTCAGGGCCTTCTTGTTGCCGTTTCTTTAACACTTTATGAATTAATGCATGCATGTATTAATTCACTTATTATTTATTTGTATGTGTGCTTCACAGTGTCTCAGCACAAGCTGTTCAATGAGCACCTGGTGTCAGCCCTTGGGAACCCCGCATTAGTGATGAGGAGGAAGAAGCACACAGAGAAGGAGGTGCACGCCCACCTGGTCAATGTGGTGTCGGTCAGACTGAGAGAGGGATACACCATCAGGGAGATCAACCTTACCAAAGGTACAGGACTTTTTCAGACCAGTCACATTACCTCACAGCAGTACTGTAGTTGCGTCACTACAACTTGAGGACGAGTCACTATGGCTGAAGGTAGATTCTTAGTCTGAGTCACCAATGGTAGAGTCACGAGTCATCCATTTTTAATATGTCTTATACTTTTACCAAACAAATGTTCTATAGTTATAATGACACCAATATTTAATTTAGTGAAACCCCTTAGAATTAGTAGACCTTTAGGGTCAGGGCTGGGTAGGAGACCTTTAGGGTCGGGGCTGGGTAGGAGACCTTTAGGGTCGGGGCTGGGTAGGAGATCTTTAGGGTCGGGGCTGGGTAGGAGACCTTTAGGGTCGGGGCTGGGTAGGAGACCTTTAGGGTCAGGGCTGGGAAGGAGACCTTTAGGGTCGGGGCTGGGTAGGAGATCTTTAGGGTCGGGGCTGGGTAGGAGACCTTTAGGGTCGGGGCTGGGTAGGAGACCTTTAGGGTTGCAGATGCTTATGCAGTAAAACAGTTGCAGTAAATGTGATGTGGATGCTAGATGGTGGCTTTGAGATATCACTGGTTTAAGAGTGTACCTTTTGAGGTACTGTGTGGCACTGGTGAGGTACTTTGAGCCAGTGTTGTAGTGCTCGAGTTCTGAACTCATGACTTTTGACTCAACTTGGGCCCGACCATTGGTAACTTGGACTCGCTTTCTCGTGACTTGGACTGGATTGGCTGCTATGATAAGCAGAATATTAGCAGCACTGGGTGCACAGACCAGCAAGGTTTCTGTTCTCTAGCAGTGGGAAGGATTCGCCCATACCGGCACACAGCCTACGCCAGCTGGTGAGCTGCAGGGGAGAAAGCAATGATTTTGGGCAGGCAGGCTCCGCTCTGCCTCCGATCACAGGCTACACATCGTGCAAGTGACTCTCTTGCTTCCCTGTAACCACCAGGCTTCCTGAGTCCGAGTCAAGTCCTGGTTAAGAGACACAAACTGCTTTACGAAATTGAAAACAATACTAGTATTGAGTTTAATAGTAAAAAAACAGTCGCACAACAGAACAGTGTACTGTCTACACTTGTTTTGTTGTTTTTATCAAAACCGGTATGACAGCTGGTTACACAAAGAAGGGGGGTTGGGTTTGAATGAAAGCGCGGGAAGACTGAGGGAAAAAGGGATTGGGTCTCTATCGGACCTTGAGAAGCTATGCTACCGTAAATACAGAATCTTATGCATTCTAATAACCGCCCATTCGGAAAAGGAAAATGCAAGATATATATTACACTGAGCTACTCTTCGATAGATATGTCGAAGATGGAAGACTGGTTTGTCCAGCAGAGATCGCCATTGTCCTTTGTAGAATATTTCATGTCGTATTGTTGTAGAGCAGATACGTTGAAGTACCCTGTCTTCTCATAGGATTGTCTGTCCTTTCCTAGGCCACGTACGTTTACAGCTGCAGCTGATAACTCAACGCCTAGGATGTATCACATCTTTAATGAATAAGAGGTCAAAGTTCATACCAAGTTGCCATACTCAGCTCGTGCTGTATTCTGGCTGCTCGAAATTCATCCTTCCAGCATGGTGATCTTCACCTCCACGTTGAAATGGACACCAGTCCTAATGTCGTCGGGAACTAAGGTTGACCTCCGTCAATGGGCTTTTGTATTGGGGGAGGGAGGGAAGGGCGTGTTTCATAGTTCTCAACCAATGTCTGTTCACTTGGGTGTGGCTGAGTGAGCGTTGTTTACAATTCTCTCATTTAGAAGCTAAAATCTGATGACTAGAATGTGTAGACTTTCCAAGATATAATTAATGTCATTCTATCAGATATAATGTCCCAGACACCAATTGATCTGTCATCATATTATTCAAGTACCAACAGACACTTTCAACTGGTTGGATTACAGAAATATTGTATTTATGGGGGTCATAAACCTCATACAACGTCATGACACTTAAGTAGTAGTTAGCTGCCAGCCGTCATGAAAACAGAGCAGGCTAATGCTAGCAGTGCTAGCCCACCGGTGTTTTTATCCACGGCTGGGCACAAATGCTTTAGGTGTGAGATTCTTTCCACACAATCACAAGATGAAGATAAGATGGAACTGATAAATTGAAAAGGGATTTGTCTGCCCTAAATGCACCACCATCAAGCAGCTTAGGGAATAGGTCCTTCTGGCTGCTCAATCGGCTGTGAGAAAAAGATAACCTGCTTTCTAAGTACAACGACTTTGCTATAGCCCAGGCAAACTGACTCTTACTTATGGTCTGGTAGAGCTCCAGTCCTCGCTGTCAGAATAAGCAACAGAGGACTTGGAAATCATATCAACTCCCGTAGAAAGGGCACTATGGTTATTGTGAGTAATATAGATTCTTCAGCATTAGCAATTTTCGGCCAATCTCTAATCTTCCATACTTAAGCAAAATTCGGGTGAAACTGTTTTTCAAACATCTAAAATATTTTTGGGGAAGTGCCAACTGTATTTCTGAAAATTCCGATCTGGTTTTCATGCACACCTTATCACAGATGTTAAAGTGGTAAATTATCTTCAGCCAACAGATGCCAAACTCTTGGATTTAAGTGCTGCATTCGACACTGTTGACCATGATGTCCTTCTGGATAGACTGGAGAGGTGGGTTGACCTTTCCGGTCCTGTACTAAATTGGTTTAGGACCTATTTAACCGGTCAATAGTTTCGTCACCCTTGGTGAACATAGCTCAGAGAAAATAGATATCACAAGTGGCTTTCCACAAGGTTCGATTTTGGGTCTGGTACTGTTTAGTTTATAAATGTTACCCCTTGGCAGTGTTATCAGAAAGCACAGCATTGATTTTCACTGCTACGCAGACGACACACAACTTTACATTTCTGTGTCACCAGAGGATTTTAGCTCCACAGATACATTATTTGACTGTATTCGTGATTGAAATACTTGGATGGCTCACAACTGCCTCCAGCTAAATCAAGACAAGATCGAGGTACTTATTATTGGAGCCAAAGCACAGAGAGAATCTGTCCGCACATTTTAATTAATGGGCAATAAAGGTTAACCACCTTGGTGTCATTTTAGATTCTGAACTCGATTTCGAATCACATGTTCGGTATGTGACCAAAATGGCTTTTTACCACCTGAGGAGCATTGCCAACATGTGGACGTTTCTGTCTCAGGCTGATACTCATCCATGCTTTTATTATAAGCACGCTTGACTACTGTAATGCTGTCTTGTCCTGTCTACTAAGCATGCCATTGGTCAACTACAAAACATATAGAATGCTGCAGCTCAGGCACTGACCAAGACCAGATGGAGAGCACTGACTGCCTGTGAGTTTTAGAATTAATTTGAAGTTTATTCTATTGGTTTTTAAATCAATCCACTATTGTGCACCCCAATACATATCAGACGTGCTTAAAATACCTTTTTAACTTTCCTTAACCTTATGGTCCTTTTTGAGTCTTTCTAGTTTTGTTATTTGTTTTTGTAACCTCTTATGTTTGTGTAGTAGTAAATATTTCAGTTTTTTTTTTTCATTGTGTTTTTAAGTATTTTTTTCCCGTGAAGCTCATTACGTTGCATTCATGTTTGCAATGTGCTATGTAAATGAAGTTTGATTGAGGGCAAAATGTGTAGTAGGAATACCGCTGCTAGTCATTGTGCAGCTCGTGAGCTGCATGTTGCTCTCAGGAATTGGCAGCTTGCATCAGCTGTACTCTGAGGAAACCCATCTCCTCCCCATACCGCACCTCTGTCATACGACGATTTTGGAACACACTGCAGAGGTCAATAGAATAGATACTCTATTGGCAATTTTATGAATGTGAGAAAATGAGATTTGTCTTCTGCTTATCTCAACCCTCCTCAACTACACACGTTGAGAGGTACAGGGTCAGCCACGGAGTAGTACCTCAGGATAGAGGGTTGTTTAAAGTGCCTTGCTTCAAACAATTTTGTGAGCATATACTGTGTATTTCTCTTGTTAACGCCCATGTCATTCTGCCCTCTGTAGTATAAACCAGACGAATCAGATGCTGGTCTACTTGCAGTCCTTTAACTCTCTCCCAGAGAATTACACCATACCTGAGAGCACCAAGAACGGAGTTCCTCTCTTCTACATCCCCCCCTGGATCCACCATGCCGGTATCTACTCTGTCTGGCTTTCATACAATGCATTTTCACCATTAGGGACTGAGCCTAGTTTGTTTATTTAGCCTTTATTTTACCAGTTTGGAGGTACTCTGTCTGCTCTAAGTAACATTGATTCAGCAAATAGAGGCTATTTTGAATGTTTTACTGGCAAATATTGTGATCGTGGTTTTCTGTACTGTGTTGTCACAAGCCACACCGACTCTATTTACCTCAGGACACATAGTCACAGTCTGTATCCCAAATGCCACCCTATTCCCTACATAGTGCACTACTTTTGACCAGAGCCCTGTTTTGTCCTCCAGGTTCTCTCCCTACAGCACAGTTGCTCTAAAGACTCCTCCCAGTCCCAGTTTGCCTCATACTGGAAGCCCATCCTGTCCAAGGATGCAAACCTCTGGCAGAGATGTCTTCACATACACCGCATCACCATCATCCTGGAGCACGACATGTGAGAGATGCCTTGAGAGATTGTACCTTTTTTGTTGTTGTCAATTTATCAATATCATCCTTGGGAGCAGCCTTTACAGTCCTCTCCCAGTCAATAGTAGAGAGAGAGAGAACTGTGGACCTTCTCTTGTTCCGCTACTGACTGTTTCAGGTCTACGCACCAACTATTGTACAGTTGTTCCTCCTTTAAAAGTTGCGAGCTTACGCTGCGGGACTTAGAGGTAATTTGTGGTTTAGTACGGTACCCTGCGTCACCACTTCATTGCTCCAGTCCAGCGCAAGGGGGAGTTAGAGCACTGATTATGCTTTTGGGTCCTAATGTGTCTCTAGGAATCTACTATTTTTATGTCTCTGCGACCAGTATGACAGAAGTTATATATTTTTGTATTCTAATTTATATAATTATTTCAAACAGTAACATGCAAAATACAAAAAACAGAACAGCCAGAGGGAGTATACAAAGAAATAATGAAGAGAAAAAAAATCCACATTATATCAAATGAAAAAGACATGTTTGTAACGAATACATTGAGACATTTTGTTTAGCATACATTTTAATGATTTAAATAGTTTTCCAAATATGTTTTTCTTTATTCAACAGGCCTTTTTCTTCATAAATGTTTCTTTGTGTATGAAAAATGTTCCTAATAAAATAAAGAGATGTATGATAAACTGACATTCAAATTGTGGAATCAGTGTAGTAAAATAATATGTGAAACAGTACCAGTCAAAAGTTTGGACACGTACTCATTCAAGGATTTATCTTTATTTTTACTATTTTATACATTGTAGAATAATAGTGAAGACATCAAAACTATGAAATAACAACTATGGAATAATGTAGTAAACAAAAAAATTCATCCCAAAGGTGTTCGATGGGGTTGAGGTCAGGGCTCTGTGCAGGCCAGTCAAGTTCTTCCACACCAATCAACAAACCATTTCTGTATGGACCTAACTTTGTGCACAGGGGCATTGTCAAGCTGAAACAGGAAAGGGCCTTCCCCAAACTGTTTCCACAAAGTTGGAAGCACATAATAATCTAGAATGTCATTGTATGCTGTGGCGTTAAGATTTCCCTTCACTGGAACTAAAGCGCGTAGCCCGAACCATGAAAAACAGCCCTAGACTATTATTCCTCTCCACCAAACTTTACAGTTGGCACAATGCAGTTGGGCAGGTAGCATTCTCCTGGCATCGGCCAAACCCAGATTCATCTGTCGGACTGCCAGATGGTGACTGCCAGATGGTCGGACTGCCAGATGGTTCATCACTCCAGAGAACGCGTTTCCACTGCTCCAGAATCTAATGGCAGCAAGCTTTACACCACTCCAGCCAACGCTTGGCATTGCGCATGGTGATCTTAGGCTTGTGTGTGGCTGCTCTGCCATTGAAAGCCATTTCATGAAGCTCCCAACAAACAGTTATTGTCCTGGCATTGCTTCCAGAGACAGTTCAGAACTCTTTAGTGAGTCTTGCAACCGAGGACAGACTATTTTTATGTGCCGCGCTAGACGTTTCCACTGCACAATAATAGTACTTACATGGCCAAAAGTATGTTTCGTTGCGAAAACATGTTACTATCGATGTTCCTTAACAGATTTAAATTGTTTTCCCAAGTTAAGGACTGGTAGCTGCATGAACAATGTTGGAGAGCCCATGGCATACATAGTTTGCGCGGAATATCACTTGTTGGGCAGCTAGAGCATGCTCCTCAAACAGTGTGAAGTGAAATAAGTGTTCTTATATGTTTTTCTCAGCTGCTCATTTTAAGCACATGCTCCACTATATACCTGAAGTAGCCTACAAAACAGAACGGTGGGAAAGCATGCAGGCTCCATTCGCTATTGGGGTGCATACAGAGGACGTGTCTTTTTTCCCTTGCCCCTGTTCCTGCCACTGTTCCTGCCCCTGTCCCTTGCCCCTGGTCCTGCCCCTGTTCCTGCCCCTGTTCCTGCCACTGTTCCTGCCCCTGTCCCTTGCCACTGTTCCTGGCCCTGTTCCTGCCCCTGTCCCTTGCCCCTGGTCCTGCCCCTGTTCCTGCCCCTGTTCCTGCCCATTTGATAATGGGCCATTCTAAATCTAAACTTATTTGACATATTAGTGAAGATTAAATTGAGAATAGTTTGATGGGTGAAAATATTATCACTTGAGAGATCAGATATGCAGTCTGAGGCAAGGAACAGAACGCAAGCTTTTTTTGGACACTTTTTCAAATCATCAATAGTCAATAGTCGCACCATGCAGCCCATATATGTTTTGATTTCTAAGACATTCTAAGGTTTGTATCATTCACAACTGAAGTTGCCAAATAACTCTACATCTAGCATATAGGACCTGTTTCAAATGTTCATATGCACACTCGCTCTGTAATGGGAAAAATATCCTTTCTATTTTATTCATCTAAGTACAATTATATTATTCTTACTATAAAATAAAATGTCACGGGACTCATACATAAGCATATCTTGTATGTCACGGGACTCATACATAAGCATATCTTGTATGTCACGGGACTCATACATAAGCATATCTTGTGTGTCACGGGACTCATACATAAGCATATCTTGTGTGTCACGGGACTCATACATAAGCATATCTTGTATGTCACGGGACTCATACATAAGCATATCTTGTGTGTCACGGGACTCATACATAAGCATATCTTGTGTGTCACGGGACTCATACATAAGCATATCTTGAATGTCACGGGACTCATACATAAGCATATCTTGTGAGCTAAATGAACAAGCCTACAGCCTATAGCAGGAATCATCAACTAGATTCAGGCGCTGGACAATTTTAACTTGAGTGGATGGTCTGGGGGCCGGAACATAATTACAAATCATTGGTAGACTGCAAATTGACCGTAAGAAGACCAAACAGATAGAAAATGTGTAGTAATAACTGGGCCGCCAGATGGGGGTTTCTGGCCTATGGCATGGAGCACAGCCATATAACATAGGCCTACAGTAGGCCAACTCATATTCTGTTCTTCTGAAATACATTTTTTTCACATCATAATGTTTCTTTAGACCTGACTAAAATAAATAATGGATTTATTCTGATGGTATGTATTAAACTGATTTATTCAACTTTTTAAATGTAGATGATCCAAAAGGTAAGCATTAATGGCTTGTATGTGTGTAGGCCTGGAGATGCTAAGCATGACAATAACATCTGACAAAATTCCATGACCGCCACAGCCCTAGACACAGAGAACATTATTATTTTTTTAACGGTAGGGGTGTGGATAAAAAAAAACAGTCAGTATCTGGTGCTACCACCATTTGCCTCATGCAGTGTGACATCTCCTTCGCATAGAGTTGATCAGGCTGTTGATTGTGGCCTGTGGAATGTTGTCCCATTCCCATTCAATGGCTGTGCGAAGTTGCTGGATATTGGCGGAAACTGGAACATGCTGTCGTACACATCACTCCAGAGCATCCCATACATGATCAACGTCCGGTGAAATCCTATGTATTTAGGCTAGCTACCAGCCTAGTATCATGTGCTCGTTTTAACTGATTGTGACCTGCTTATCACCAGAAAGTGCTATTGCTACAGTGCCGTGTGTTTTATAGATGTTAGTAACATTACCGTGTCAATAAAGCTCTGAGCGTTGTTGTTTTCTCTGCAGATGTCCAGATGTTGATGTCATCTGGGCTGGATACAGAGTCCCAGGGTAATGGAGAGGATGATGACACCCTGATTATCAGCAACAAATCACAGGCCGATTCTCACTCTGTCTCCACCAATGGGCTGGATGGTGGGTTGACTGGCGAGCTGATGTCCCCTCTGCTTTCCCCTGGTGGTGGTGGTCCTGTGGGACCCCGGTCGCGCCTGCTCTCCCCTGGATCTGGGAGCTCCACGGTGGAGCCTGATAACTGGGAGAGCCGGCCGTCTGAGCCAGAAAATGGCACCAAAGGTGCATTTATATTATTCTTAGTCTGTTGCTTCCAACATACATACCTCCTCACCAACCCCATCTCTACCTCTCTCTCTCTCTACCTCTACCTCTACCGCTCTCCCTCCCTCTACCTCAGCAATAACATAATATTACTGTTGTGGAAGGGAAAGGATGGGGCTCCCAGAACAAATTGTGGTTATTTTGCTTTCTGGCGTCACGCTGAAATGAATCCCCCCTCTCTAGTTGTAGCTGTAAATTATTCTCTCTCTACCCCTCTCTCCACTTCTCTCTCTTTCTCCCTCCTTTCTTGCTCTCTCTTTCCCTCCCTCTCTCAGGTGTGGATGAGAGGGATAGGGTGCAGTTTGCTGAGCCCCAGAAGGGAGACTTCCACATCACGTTCAGTAGCCAGGTGTCCCAGCAGAGCTCATGGGACCTGTCCCATCCGTGCTGCTCTGTATACGTCTATAACGGTTCCCCGGACTCTCTGAAGGACCAGCTAGTCCATCCCCACTTCAACAGGCAGCCAAGGGACATCTTCAGGTATCCAGTAACACACACACTTGGGCTACTGATGGGAAGCACATCTGTGTTCAATAGTATTTGTTTTCTTTCGAGTACTTTATCTGCATTTGATTGAGCTTGCTTGACACCATGGAGCTAATGGAATATTCTCAGCAGTGGAAATATAGCCATCTGGGACACTGGACAGGCTCAATCAAAATCTCCAAGTATTATGAGGAACAAATAGAATTTCAACCCAGGTCCGGGGAGGGGAATGCCATCAATCATATGTGACTGACTCTTGAAACTCTCTATCAAAAGTCGTACCATGTCATACCTGATTATACCCTTCATAAGTTTACCCTTCACTCAACATTGGTTGCCAGCAAGGTCATTGTGGTTACCTGAGCCACATGCTAATGTTGTTTTCCTTTACTATGGTGATAAATAGACCTCAAGACGCTGATTCCTAGGAGATGCATCAGCAGATGAAGTTCAGGTAGAACAACACTGCTAGCTTACTGCTGCTTCCATCATCCTGCCTGTCTCCTCCTCTGGTGAGATCCATCTCAATTCATCTGTCCTCAATTTCTTGCATCTTTGAGGGGATGGGGGATGGGACCGATACGGTTGAGATGGAGGTGAGGGGAAAGGATGGAAGGAGTCATGGAAAGATTAACTGAGCTGTGGTGTCTGGATCGGTGCCTGTGGGAGGAGCTTAGGCCTAATCACATGCTCCCATCTCCTCTGTTTTCAGACCAGGGAGAGGCTCCTGGGGTTGAGTAAATCACTATCTCACTCCAGGCTTGTGTTGCTATGGGGCTGTTGGTATATACCTCCAGAGAAGACTGTCGCCTCTAGACCTTTTGACTTAATATTCAATAACATACTTGAAGGCTTGACTCCACAAAGCATGACCCTTATATTTGCTGGAGCTCCTAGCTTCTTTTAGGAGGCCGTCTCTCTGTCTACAGTCATGTATAATGGGTAGAACTGCCAAAAGTCAACATGTCTGCTGTGTGAACTGACAATATCTTACTTATTGTAGGTTCCCAGGTTCTTGCAGTTAGGGTCGTTTTGTCTTGACATTTGCAGACCCTACTAGCATTGTGCTATGAAAAGAGCTGGTAGGGGAGCTGGTAGGGGATGCTGAAAGATGCAGGTGGGTGAGGGATGGTAGATGATGCTGAGAGAAGCAGGTGGGTGAGGGCTGGTAGTGGATGCTGAGAGAAGCAGGTGGGTGAGGGCTGGTAGTGGATGCTGAGAGAAGCAGGTGGGTGAGGGCTGGTAGAGGATGCTGAGAGAAGCAGGTGGGTGAGGGCTGGTAGAGGATGCTGAAAGATGCAGGTGGGTGAGGGATGGTAGAGGATGCTGAGAGAAGCAGGTGGGTGAGGGCTGGTAGTGGATGCTGAGAGAAGCAGGTGGGTGAGGGCTGGTAGAGGATGCTGAGAGAAGCAGGTGGGTGAGGGCTGGTAGGGGATGCTGAATGATGCAGGTGGGTGAGAGCTGGTAGGGGATGCTGAGAGATACAGGTGGGCGAGGACTGGTAGGGGATGCTGAAAGATGCAGGTGGGTGAGGGCTGGTAGGGGATGCTTTGAGATACTGGTGGGTGAGGGCTGGTCATGGATGCTGAAAGATGCAGGTGGATGAGGGCTGGTAGGGGATGCTGAAAGATGCAGGTGGATGAGGGCTGGTAGGGATGCTGAGAGCTGCAGGTGGGTGAGAGCGCTTAGGGGATGCTGAGAAAAGCAGGTGGGTGAGGGCTGGTAGGGGATGCTGAAATATGCAGGTGGGTGAGGGCTGGTAGGGATGCTGAGAGAAGCAGGTGGGTGAGGGCTGGTAGAGGATGCTGAAAGATGCAGGTGGGTGAGAGCTGGTAGGGGATGCTGAGAGATGCAGGTGGTTGAGGGCTGGTAGGTGGATACGGCAGGATGATTAAAGCTGCCACACGTTAGATGCGCATGAAAGTGGATATTATTGGACTGGGGTATCCAAGAGACTAGTTGCTGTTGCTTAAAATATGTAAGTGAATTTATAAACAAAACTGACTGTATAAACAGGCACCAGCTGGTTATTTAGAACTATAGGGCTGAAGAATGTGGTATTGTCATATTCAAAAATGTTGGTATCATGACGTTTTTATACAGTGACATTACCGTGGTACTGGTATACCGTGCAACACTAGTATGTTATGTCCTATCAGTTGCTCTCAGTCTTTGCAGTAGTTGTGTATCCACTCTCCAGGACAGTGAAGAAAACACTTGGTGCCGACACTTTGGAGCAACACTAAATAACTGCGACTGGGAATAACACAGTGCTATTCCTCCTTTATTTTTTGTTCTCCTCATGAGGACTCTGATGGGGAAGAGAAGAGACAACCTAGTGAAGAGGTTGTGTCAGAGGCTGAGCCTGCTACAGAGGACGGTGAGGATCCTTGTATTTTATATGATCTATTTGACAATACATCAAATACTCTATACTCATCCTCTGGACCATAGAGAACATGTAGTTAAGGATATGTCATAAATTCTGTGTACTATCTCACCGTTTTGTGGGCAGCAGGTAGCCTAGCGGTTGGGCCAGTAACCGAAAGGTCATTGGTTTGACTCTCAGAGCTGACTAGCTGAAAAATGTGCCCTTGAGCAAGGCACTAATTGCGCCTGTAAATTGCTCTGGATAAGAGCAGCTGCTAAATTACATGTTTTCTACATTTATTTTGATGTAAAAACGTAAATCCACCTGTGTACCTCAGAGAACATGTCGGGCTGTTGCATTGTGACTGAGAGCGACACAGACCTGGAGGTGGAGTACCAGGAGAGGGCTGGAGGCCGGAGATCTTTAGGGGCAGACAGAGAGGCGGAAGCAGGGGGAGAGGGGGAGGATATGAGTCCCTGTCTGACTCCAACACAGTCAACCAGGACGATATCTCCTTCAGAATCCTAGAGGGAGACAGCCTGTTGGAGCCAGAGGGGCCACAGCCTGAGATGCCCCCGCTGTTCATCCACCTCACCTGCTCTGTTAACATGAAGAGCTGCCACGGATCCATGCCCATAACTACGCTTCCCACCTGCCTGGGTGAGTACACACGGCCTCTGCTCTGTACCTGGCACCCCTCACAGAATAGACTCAAGTCAAGAGACAGCATGTGAATCAGACCTGGGTTGAAAGAGCTGTACTTTGAGTTTGTCTGGCACATTGGAACCAGTGGGACTAGTTCTTAAAGTGCTAACCCTTTCTGGCACTACAGGCAGGCTCACTCCTACACTCAACGTATTTGAAAGACAACAAATACTATTTGAACTCAGGTCTGGTGTGACGTTTTTTTAAATGATATTAAATGCCCTACTGTTTATGTTGAGACGTGTACCGTGTTATTGCAGGTGAGGTGATCATGTGTCTGGAGAATGCCCCACAGGCTGTGAATCTGAATAATCTGTCTGTCACACTGGACATCTTTGTTCTCACCTTACCCCTGGAGATAGAGGACATGCAATCAGACAGGTTAGATCATACTTTTTTTTAATGTGGTTGAAAATGACAGATTTGGTCAATGATAAGTGCATAAATTGGAACACAGTGGCTGCACAGTAACATACTATGAATGATGTCAGAGCATGAATGGTTTTGGAATGCGTAAACAACAACAGTAGCTGTGTGATTTGTTGGGGATGCAGGGCTGTCTTCCAAAGAAAACAACTACAAGTGTGCTTGCTTTAGTTCCTCAACGGCACAGCTAGGAGAGCTGAAAAAAACAACTCATAGTTTGACTGTTCTTTGAGTTATAAAAGTGTATTGAAATGACTTAGGAACTGTGTACACTTTGGAGAGGTGTGTGGAGCCACCAGTTAGTCCTCTCACTCAAACCCTTGCCATTGTTTTGTCTTATGTTGCACCTACCCCACATATTTTCAGATTTCGTTATCAACAAATGCAGCAAAAAGTAAAGTAAATGTAAAATGCACATAATCAACAGTGTAAAAAGTCTTGTCAGGTGAACTGTTGTGTCCTCACATCAACCTCCAACAGTTCCCTCTCAATTGCTACCATGCTTATGCATATGCATGTCATATTTATTTTGTGAGAAACATTTACATTTAGGGGTAAGGTGCTCTTTGGTTCCCCAGGTTTGTGAATAACATTTAAAAGAATTTGGAGCTTAAACTTGTAGGATATCACTCATCCAAACACACACAGGCACTCTTACCGGACATATTATCATTGCATTGATAAGGTGCAATGTGGATGAGCATAGCCCTGTGCTGTATACGTTCATCAAACTGCATTTCTTTCACAAGAAGGTGATCATGTTAACTAACAGCCTGCACTCTCTCTAGGTACACGTCAGAGTGTGTCTCTGAACCACTCTCCAGGTCAGCCCTCTTCCTACCGCTCTGATGAGGATGTGATGGGCAACCTGGACAGAGTAGTAGAGGTCGACGGGTGAGTCATTGGGAAGGATGAGAAGCGGAGAAGTCTTGTCCTATATCTGTTTGTGCTGTATAGCCGTTGTCAGTTGGCTTTACAGCACAAACAGTTCTGGGACCAGGCTAAAGGAGTAGGTGTTAATGGGTGATTGATCTTGATTTTACTGGACTGCTGGTACCTGCATCTGATGGTCATGGTGCTTTCAAAACAACTGGGAACTCTGGAAGAAAAAGAAATAGGTCAAATCATGATGTCAGTGATCTTCAGGTCTGAAAGTCAGAGGTGTGAGTTGGATGACCGTTCAAAACGATTTTTCCCAGTCGGATCTCGTTTTTTCCCGACTTCCCAGTTTTCTTAAACACACTGAAGTGCGACTGACCAGAGAAAGGGGACACCCTCTTTCACCTGATGGCAAAACTCGAGTCGCACCGCATCTGCCTCATACTCAAATTCATGTTGTTCCTATGATCAGAGAAATATTTCTGAAAAATTAAAATGGACACGACAAGCTGCTTATAATAAAGTGTTGACAGTGCTGAATAAAACATGTAAAATAGCTCTTAGCTGTATTCTTTGACAGTCTCTCTGTGGTCATGGTATTATTAAATCTTATGTAAGTTAGTATCAAACTTTGCTGTGACTTCAATTCTTAAAAATGGGAACACTTAACCGCTGCGCATGGCTTCTGAATCAAGTGCACCTACCGACAACAGCGCAACGAGGTCAGGTCCTGTCAGCATCCTGTTTCCATTGATTCCATTGATTACCCTTGATGTTTCTACAACTTGATTGGAGTCCACCTGGGGTAAATTCAATTGATTGGAAATGAAGGCTCACACCTGTCTATATAAGGTCCCACAGTTGACAGCACTTGTCAGATCAAAAACCCAAGCCATGAGGTCGAAGGAGTTGTCCATAGACCTCCAAGAGAGGATTGTGTTGAGGCACAGATCTGGGGATAGGTACCTAAAAATGTCTGCAACATTGAAGGTCCCCAAGAACACAATGGCCTCCATCATTCTTAATTGGAAGAAGTTTGGAACCACCAAGACTCTTTTAGAGCTGGCCACCCGGCCAAAATGAGCAATCGGGGGAGAAGTGCCTTGGTCAGGGAGGTGACCAAGAACCCAATGGCACGTGAAAGCCCGCTTGGAGTTTGCCAAAAGGGACCTACAAACTCTCAGACCCGTGAGAAACCAGATTCTCTGGTCTGATGAAACCAAGTTGAACTCTTTGGCTTGAATGCCAAGTGTCATGTCTGGAGGAAACCTGGCACCATCCCTACGGTGAAGCATGGTGGTGGCAGCATCATGCTGTGGGGATGTTATTCAGCGGCAGGGACTGGGAGACTAGTCAGGATCAAGGAAAATATGAATAGAGCAAAGTACAGAGAGATCCTTGATGAAACCTGCTCCAGAGCACTCAGTACCTCAGTCTGGGGCAAAGGTTCACCTTCCAACAGGATAACGACCCTAAGCACACAACCAAGACAACACAGGAGTTGCTTCGGGACAAGTCTTTGAATGTCTTTGAGTGGCCCAGCCAGAGCCTGGACTTGAACCAGATCGAACATCTCTGGGAAGACCTGAAAATAGCTGTGCAGCAACGCTCCCCGTCTTCCCTGACCAGAGCTTGAGAGGATCTGTCTCAGCCTCCAGTATTTATGCCGCAGTAGTTTATGTGTCGGGTGGCTAGGGTCAGTTTGTTATATCTGGAGTACTTCTCCTGTCCTATCCAGTGTCCTGTGTGAATTTAAGTATGCTCTCTCTAATTCTCTCTTTCTCTCTTTCTTTCTCTCTCTCGGAGGACCTGAGCCCTAGGACCATGACTCAGGACTACCTGACATGATACCTCCTTGCTGTCCCCAGTCCACCTGGCCGTGCTGCTGCTCCAGTTTCAACTGTTCTGCCTGTGATTATTATTATTTGACCCTGCTGTTCATTTATAACATTTGAACATCTTGGCCATGTTCTGTTATAATCTCCACCCGACACAGCCAGAAGAGGACTGGCCACCCCACATAGCCTGGTTCCTCTCTAGGTTTCTTCCTAGGTTTTGGCCTTTCTAGGGAGTTTTTCCTAGCCACCGTGCTTCTACACCTGCATTGCTTGCTGTTTGGGGTTTTAGGCTGGGTTTCTGTACAGCACTTTGAGATATCAGCTGATGTACGTAGGGCTATATAAATACATTTGATTTGATTTGATTTTGATCTGCAGAGAAGAATGGGATAAACTCTCCAAATACAGGTGTTGACAGCTTGTAGCATCATACCCAAGAAGACTTGAGGCTGTAATCGCTGCCAAAGGTGCTTCAACCAAGTACTGAGTAAAGGGTCTGAACACTTAAGTAAATGTGATATTTCCATTTATTTTTTAAATAAATGAGCAAACATTTCCCCCCAAAATTATTTTGCTTTGTCATTATGGGGTATTGTGTGTAGATTGACGAGAAGAAATAAACTATTTAATCCATTTTAGAATAAGGCTGTAATGTAACAAAATGTGGAAAAAGTCATGGGGTCTGAATACTTTCCAAAGGCACTGTATGCGTGTGTCTGTGTGGATTGTCTCTTGCGAGGCTGGCTGTGTGACAGATAGTGACACACCGATGAGGAGAGTGTGAGTGAGTGAATCTTCGGCAGTACTAGCAGCACAAGTCTCTTAAGTCTGTTGACTGAGCTGGCAGCTTTACCGCGTTTCTCCCTCTCCCTCTCCATTCCCAAATCAACAGGCAGCAGCACTCCGCTCAGAGCTGACAGACAGAATATTACATGAGATGACCCCCCCCACAAACACACTCTTCTCTCTAGAGTACATGTTCCAACATTGAGGTGGGGAGACTCCTAGGGCCTGCCAGTGTAGAGGCGGAGGGAGAAGGAGAAATCCCAGCGGGTCTTAGTCATGTCTCTGACAGTCTAAGATAGTGGGCTTCTGTAGATTAATCTCTGCTAGCTCAGGTGAATGTGGTGTAAAACTGTAAAACTTGTCTCCTCCTCAGGTAGTGGCAAGCTGAGGCCCAGCAGAGGACAGAGTGTGGTCTCCAGTCAAGGCAGCCTGCACTCTGACATACTGGGTAAGAGATGGACATTATAGTGATCATATAGTGAGTATGATAGTGTTGCTCATAACGAGGATAATGACGGATAATGATGATTATAATGATGATCATGATGTTTATCACAATGATGATAACGACGGTGGTGACGATAATGATGATGATGATGCTGTTAATGAAAGCTAATAAAACATTTTTAGCCGTATATTTTTAGGTTATGATGGTGGCAGCAGTGACTCTGGTGCCTGACTTCTGGCTCATCGTTAAGATCCACCAGGACAAAGCAGAGGAGTTCTCCCACTCCAGGTGAGAGAGGGCAGGGGCTTCGGGAGGATGCAGCTCATATCTGCTGCTCACCTTCAGCCATTTAGAATGTTCAGTGTGCCTTTTTACATGACACAATTATTACATAATGATTCCATTATTTATTTATACAGGTTATTCTCATCGAGATAAACATCTCAAAAGAGACCTGTAAGAGATAAATTTGTCATGGAATATTGTTTGCAGGAGCTTCAACGAAGGGAAGGAGGACGGAGTAGGGGAGGAGGAGGACGTGCCAGAGTACTTACAGTTGCATCAGATGGTGGTGAGGAAGATTGGGGAGATCTTCCGTATAGTCAATCAGGTAGGTTATACTCCTTTGTGTGATTGTGATCCTCTGTTTGTTTGGCCTTTAATAGACATTTTCAATTGTTCGAAATAGGTAGATTACACTCTCCCATTAAGACATTTCTGACACTTCAATGCTTATACAGTTGAAGTCGGAAGTTTACATACACTTAGGTTGGAGTCATTAAAACTCGTTTTTCAACCATTGCACAAATGTATTGTTAACAAACTATAGTTTTGGCAAGTCGGTTAGGACATCTACTTGTGCACGACACAAGTAATTTTTCCAACAATTGTTTACAGACAGATTATTTCACTTATAATTCACTGTATCACAATTCCAGTGGGTCAGAAGTTTACTAAATTGACTGTGCCTTTTAAACAGCTTGGAAAATTCCAGAAAAGGATGTCATGGCTTTAGAATCTTCTGATAGGGTAATTGACATCATTTGAGTCAATTGGAGGTGTACCTGTGGATGTATTTCAAGGCCTTCCTTCAAACTCAGTGCCTCTCTGCTTGACATAATGGGAAAATCAAAAGAAATCAGCCAAGACCTCAGAAAAACAATTGTAGACCTCCACAAGTCTGGTTGATCCTTGGGAGCAATTTCCAAATGCCTGAAGGTACCACGTTCATCTGTACAAACAATAGTACGCAAGTATAAACACCATGGGACCACGCAGCCGTCATTCCGCTCAGGAAGGAGACACGTTCTGTCTCCTAGAGATTAACGTATTTTGGTGCAAAAAGTGCAAATCAATCCCAGAACAACAGCAAATGACCTTGTGAAGATGCTGGAGGAAACAGGTACAAAAGCATCTATATCCACAGTAAAACGAGTCCGATATCGACATAACCTGAAAGGCCACTCAGCAAGGAAGAAGCCACTGCTCCAAAACCACCATAAAAAAGCCAGACTACGGTTTTCATCTGCACATGGGGACAAAGATGGTACTTTTTGGAGAAATGTCCTCTGGTCTGATGAAACAAAAATAGAACTGTTTGGCCATAATGACCATTGTTATGTTTAGAGGAAAAGGGGGATGTTTGCAAGCCAAAGAACACCATCCCAACCGTGAAGCACGGGGGTGGCAGCATCATGTTGTGGAGATGCTTTGCTGCTGGAGGGACTGGTGCCCTTCACAAAATAGATGTCATCATGAGGCAGGACAATTATGTGGATATATTGAAGCAACATCTCAAGACATCAGTCAGGACGTTAAAGCTTGGTCGCAAATGGGTCTTCCAAATGGACAATGACCCCAAGCATACTTCCAAAGTTATGGCTTAAGGACAACAAAGTCAAGATATTGGAGTGGCCATCACAAAGCCCTGACCTCAATCTTATAGAAAATTTGTGGGCAGAACTGAAAAAGCGTGTGTGAGCAAGGAGGCCTATAAACCTGACTCAGTTACACCAGCTCTGTCAGGAGGAGTGGGCCAAAATTCACCCAACTTATTGTGGAAAGCTCGTGGAAGTCTACCCAAAATGTTTGACCCAAGTTTTAACAATTTAAAGGCAATGCTACCAAATACTTATTGAGTGTATGTAAACTTCTGACCCACTGGGAATGTGATGAAAGAAATAAAAGCTGAAATAAATAATTCTCTCTACTATTATTCTGACATTTCACATTCTTAAAATAAAGTGGTGATCCTAACTGACCTAAGACAGGGAATTTTTACTGCGATTTATTGTCAGGAATTGTGAAACTGAGTTTAAATGTATTTGGCTAAAGTGTATGTAAACTTCAGACTTCAACTGTATATAGTGTTCACCCATTCTGGTGATTGGTTGAAAATGCGTTTGGTGATGAGATTTTACTTCCTTATGTTATCAAATACATTTTACCAAGACAAATATGATTCTTCATGTTCTGAATTGTTCAGTGGGGTCTTTCTCTAACATATCATTATCGGATTTCATAACCTAATGCATCCGATAATAAGCCCCGAACTCAGTTGACATAGCGGTGCAGGTTTCTCGTAAAACCTTTTGAGGATTTTACATCTTGTGGTCTTCTTCTTCAAAGTTATTCTGTGGGTCGCAAAAAGCTAAATTAGCGTGACACAAGCTGAATTAAATAAAACTGATTTGAAAATAAAAAGCTGGGTATATGCTCAGTGCTCCGTTGACATTTCACAGAGATACGTTTGTTTTGTGAGAAATCTTTCAACTTCATATGAAAAGTGTATAAAAAAAATATGAAAATACAAAATTTCATGTCTCAAATCGATATCCATCTTACCTCCTATATTGTTTTATTTCCTGTGGATTCGAGAAGAAGGATGACGAGTTTAACGGGAAAGTGAGCCACTCAGCTAGCCATGTAGCCTTAATTCTTGCAGAGAATCCACCAAGCTGATGCGATGCAATATTTCAGATTTTTGAACAGCAATTTTTCAGATTTTCTCCTCTGGCCTCCATTGATTTAGTCACCCTGATTCTGGCCAGCCTACAAGGGTAAAAACACCCCTCTCTCTGTCTAGTTGGTTCTGTTCAACCTCTAAGGCTACGTTCAAATATCCACAGTAGCATACCACTTATAACAAAGCAATTACATTCTAAGTAGTATGCTAGTGTGGATATTGGAACAGGAACAAACTCCCTCTGTCTGGTCTCTCATCTCTCCTCTGTCTGGTCTCTCATCTCTCCTCTGTCTGGTCTCTCATCTCTCCTCTGTCTGGTCTCTCATCTCTCCTCTGTCTGTTCTCTCATCTCTCCTCTGTCTGTTCTCTCATCTCTCCTCTGTCTGTTCTCTCATCTCTCCTCTGTCTGGTCTTTCCTCTGTCTGTTCTCTCATCTCTCCTCTGTCTGGTCTCTCATCTCTCCTCTGTCTGGTCTCTCATCTTTCCTCTGTCTGTTCTCTCATCTCTCCTCTGTCTGTTCTCTCATCTCTCCTCTGTCTGTTCTCTCATCTCTCCTCTGTCTGGTCTCTCATCTCTCCTCTGTCTGGTCTCTCATCTCTCCTCTGTCTGTTCTCTCATCTCTCCTCTGTCTGTTCTCTCATCTCTCCTCTGTCTGTTCTCTCATCTCTCCTCTGTCTGGTCTCTCATCTCTCCTCTGTCTGGTCTCTCATCTCTCCTCTGTCTGGTCTCTCATCTCTCCTCTGTCTGGTCTCTCATCTCTCCTCTGTCTGGTCTCTCATCTCTCCTCTGTCTGGTCTCTCATCTCTCCTCTGTCTGGTCTCTCATCTCTCCTCTGTCTGGTCTCTCATCTCTCCTCTGTCTGGTCTCTCATCTCTCCTCTGTCTGGTCTCTCATCTCTCCTCTGTCTGGTCTCTCATCTCTCCTCTGTCTGGTCTCTCATCTCTCCTCTGTCTGGTCTCTCATCTCTCCTCTGTCTGGTCTCTCTTCTTCTTTACTCTGTTTCTCCACAGCGTCTGCTACTCCAGGACCTCAATGACAGCCACATGTGTAACTCTCTTCTGGTGGCAGAGAGTGAAGAGGATATCTGGAAGAACGAGTCCCTGTACAGACAGAGACTGGCCAACTCTGATGGTTAGTCAGTCAACACTCACGATCACTATCATCTGCACACACTTATACACATGCTACAGACAGACACTTCCCGTATATTTTCAAATAACTGTATTTTTCTGTCTCGCAAATTGCTTTTAACTAACAATTTGTTTCGAAAAAGAATCTGTGCAGCCCTCTGCTGAAGTATTTTATCCTCGTCCCAAAATGTTTGCCCATCCTTGCTTTAGAAGGGCTCTCCAATACATTTTTGCAATCACCATAAACTTAATGTACATCATATGTACGCCCTTGATGGCACTGAGTTTGTCGTTGTAAAGTACACAAGTTAATAATGCATTGCACTTTCTTGGCCCTGTGAGCTCCCAACTGTCCCAGTGATGATGGAGCACAATCAATACAGGGCCAAGTAGAAGGAAACACACACTCTCTCTCTCTAATAATGTATGCAAGGTTACAGGGAAGAGCATCAGTGACAGGCCAGTGAAGTATGCTTGGAGAGGGAACCAGTGGGAACGCTCATGAGATTAACTTGATCTTTTATGGAAGCCGTTAAGACAGAATGACCAACTGTAATTTCCTAGTATTGCTGTTTGTTTTGCTCCAGTGTGTGTAAATTAATTGGATCCTGGAGAGGGGATAGGCATCAGAGAGGGCTTGTTGTTTGTGACTGCAGTGCAATAACATAATGTTACTGGGGCTGGGAAAAGGCTCCCATAGCGATTGTGTTGTTTCTTTTCCTGGCTGGCGTTACACTGACATGCATCTCCCCTCTCTCCTCTCTGCAGTTGTGGTTGTAAATGATGTTCTCTTTTCTGTCTCTCTCTCTCTCTCTCTCTCTCTCTCTCTCTCGGTCTCACTCACCCACCCACCCCCTCTCTCTCTCTCTCTCTCGGTCTCACTCACCCACCCACCCCCTCTCTCTCCCATCTTCTTCACCCCCTAACAGATTACAATGCTGAGGAGAACTACCAGCCGCGGGACTACCTTGCTGCCACCATGCAGTTCATCCCAGGTCACTTTGCCTGTGAGGTGGTGTGGAGCACCGTCATCCACATCCACCCTCGCCTCAAAGTGGGACCCAATGTAGGTGTGTTCAGGGGTGAGTCAGTGCCACTGGCAAAATACAGAACAAAAATGTTTTTTGAGCATGCAGAGAAATAAAGACCACTGACAGAGTAGGAATTCATGTCTTCATGACCATTAACAATAACATCTTGATCCTGAATTGTACTTTAAATATGTTAATATTAACAAACGTATGACAATTATGTGCAAATGATGACGATGAATAGGAAAATGAATGACTTCCTTTACTTAAAGGAGCAGTGCAGTCAAAAAAGGATTTTTCTGTGTTTTATTTTTATTTCCACACTATGAAAGTTGGAATAATACTGTGAAATTGTAAAAATGATGATAATGCCCTTTTAGTGTAAGAGCTATTTGAAAAGGCCTCCTGAAATGTCAGTTTGTTTGCATGGGTGGGGGTTTTCAACGGCCTGGTGACATCACCAGGCAATATAAATGAATAGACCAATAACAAAGAGAGTTTGCCCTCCTCTCTTCAAATAACAGATAGTTTTCTGGTTACACATCCCTCCCATTAGGCCCCTAACTCAGGCCACTCCCAGACAGTCTTAGGAACATTTTTGCTTGAGAAATTGCTTTTGCTAAGAAGATATTTGTATTTATTTAAAAAAAAAAAAAAAAATTGAGAAAAATCTTAATTGTTACCCAGAAATTAATATGATATTAACATAAAAATTGCTGCTTTGGGCTTTAAAAAAAGACTTAACATTTGAATATGATGAATTCAATACAATCAGTGTCAGTATAATTGAGATGGTTTGCTCAGTATCTTTATTTGTGTTGAAAGACTCTCTTCTCTCCATATCCCAGCTATCCAGGCTCTGCGGTCAGTGCTCAACACCTTGTGTGTGGTCAACAGGAAGAGCATGTTTATCTATCAGGAGCGCACTACCAAATCAGTCTTCTACCTCAGGTTAGCCCTGGTGCCCCCCTTATTCTTACGCCACTGCCTCCCCTCATTGTAGAACAGTCCCACCTCTTCATAGGCACTTCTCTCTGCTGCATCCAACCCTACACCCAGAGACTTGTTGAAGGAATTGAGTTGAGCATGCCACTTCTTGATTATGCATTTTAAACTTTCCTTACCCGCAACATATTCCCATGATCTCTGTTCTTCCCAGACTTTGTGAGACATCTCAAACAGGGAAGTACTGTGACCTGGATGGCAGCCTACAGCCCATGTCTCGCCCGGAGCCAGGAGCCCCTCTTCTCTGAGGAGTTCACGGTACAGTAGCACACTTACAGAGGGCTTCTCTATTGCTCAACAAGCAACTGTGGCCCTGAAGAACCATTAGGGCTGTATACTCTGAGGATCCCATAGTACAGTAGCAAGCTCATAGTTGATTTCTCTATTGAAGTGCAGGCAACTGTGGCACTGAGAAACCGTTAGGGCTCTGAAGTGGTGTCACCAATACAAATCAAATCAAATCATCAAATCAAATTTTATTTGTCACATACACATGGTTAGCAGATGTTAATGCGAGTGTAGCGAAATGCTTGTGCTTCTAGTTCCGACAATGCAGTAATAACGAACAAGTAATCTAACTAACAATTCCAAAAAACTACTGTCTTATACACAGTGTAAGGGGATAAAGAATATGTACATAAGGATATATGAATGAGTGATGGTACAGAGCAGCATAGGCAAGATACAGTAGATGATATCGAGTACAGTATATACATATGAGATGAGTATGTAAACCAAGTGGCATAGTTAAAGTGGCTAGTGATACATGTATTACATAAGGATGCAGTCGATGATATAGAGTACAGTATCTACGTATGCATATGAGATGAATAATGTAGGGTAAGTAACATTATATAAGGTAGCATTGTTTAAAGTGGCTAGTGATATATTTACATCATTTCCCATCAATTCCCATTATTAAAGTGGCTGGAGTAGAGTCAGTGTCATTGACAGTGTGTTGGCAGTAGCCACTCAATGTTAGTGGTGGCTGTTTAACAGTCTGATGGCCTTGAGATAGAAGCTGTTTTTCAGTCTCTCGGTCCCAGCTTTGATGCACCTGTACTGACCTCGCCTTCTGGATGACAGCGGGGTGAACAGGCAGTGGCTCGGGTGGTTGATGTCCTTGATGATCTTTATGGCCTTCCTGTAGCATCGGGTGGTGTAGGTGTCCTGGAGGGCAGGTAGTTTGCCCCCGGTGATGCGTTGTGCAGACCTCACTACCCTCTGGAGAGCCTTACAGTTGAGGGCGGTGCAGTTGCCATACCAGGCGGTGATACAGCCCGCCAGGATGCTCTCGATTGTGCATCTGTAGAAGTTTGTGAGTGCTTTTGGTGATAAGCCGAATTTCTTCAGCCTCCTGAGGTTGAAGAGGCGCTGCTGCGCCTTCCTCACGATGCTGTCTGTGTGAGTGGACCAATTCAGTTTGTCTGTGATGTGTATGCCGAGGAACTTAAAACTTGCTACCCTCTCCACTACTGTTCCATCGATGTGGATGGGGGTGTTCCCTCTGCTGTTTCCTGAAGTCCACAATCATCTCCTTAGTTTTGTTGACGTTGAGTGTGAGGTTATTTTCCTGACACCACACTCCGAGGGCCCTCACCTCCTCCCTGTAGGCCGTCTCGTCATTGTTGGTAATCAAGCCTACCACTGTTGTGTCGTCCGCAAACTTGATGATTGAGTTGGAGGCGTGCGTGGCCACGCAGTCGTGGGTGAACAGGGAGTACAGGAGATGGCTCAGAACGCACCCTTGTGGGGCCCCAGTGTTGAGGATCAGCGGGGAGGAGATGTTGTTGCCTACCCTCACCACCTGGGGGCGGCCCGTCAGGAAGTCCAGTACTCAGTTGCACAGGGCGGGGTCGAGACCCAGGGTCTCTAGCTTGATGACGAGCTTGGAGGGTACTATGGTGTTGAATGCCGAGCTGTAGTCGATGAACAGCATTCTCACATAGGTATTCCTCTTGTCCAGATGGGTTAGGGCAGTGTGCAGTGTGGTTGAGATTGCATCGTCTGTGGACCTATTTGGGCGGTAAGCAAATTGGAGTGGGTCTAGGGTGTCAGGTAGGGTGGAGGTGATATGGTCCTTGACTAGTCTCTCAAAGCACTTCATGATGACGGATGTGAGTGCTATGGGGCGGTAGTCGTTTAGCTCAGTTACCTTAGCTTTCTTGGGAACAGGAACAATGGTGGCCCTCTTGAAGCATGTGGGAACAGCAGACTGGTATAGGGATTGATTGAATATGTCCGTAAACACACCGGCCAGCTGGTCTGCGCATGCTCTGAGGGCGCTGCTGGGGATGCCGTCTGGGCCTGCAGCCTTGCGAGGGTTAACACGTTTAAATGTCTTACTCACTTCGGCTGCAGTGAAGGAGAGACCGCATGTTTTCGTTGCAGGCCGTGTCAGTGGCACTGTATTGTCCTCAAAGCGGGCAAAAAGTTATTTAGTCTGCCTGGGAGCAAGACATCCTGGTCCGTGACTGGGCTGGGTTTCTTCCTGTAGTCCGTGATTGACTGTAGACCCTGCCACATGCCTCTTGTGTCTGAGCCGTTGAATTGAGATTCTACTTTGTCTCTGTACTGGCGCTTAGCTTGTTTGATAGCCTTGCGGAGGGAATAGTTGCACTGTTTGTATTCAGTCATGTTACCAGACACCTTGCCCTGATTAAAAGCAGTGGTTCGCGCCTTCAGTTTCACACGAATGCTGCCATCAATCCACGGTTTCTGGTTAGGGAATGTTTTAATCGTTGCTATGGGAACGGCATCTTCAACGCACGTTCTAATGAACTCGCACACCGAATCAGCATATTCGTCAATGTTGTTGTCTGACGCAGTACGAAACATCTCCCAGTCCACGTGATGGAAGCAGTCTTGGAGTGTGGAGTCAGCTTGGTCAGACCAGCGTTGGACAGACCTCAGCGTGGGAGCCTCTTGTTTTAGTTTCTGTCTGTAGGCAGGGATCAACAAAATGGAGTTGTGGTCAGCTTTTCCGAAAGGGGGGCGGGGCAGGGCCTTATATGCGTCGCGGAAGTTAGAGTAACAATGATCCAGGGTCTTTCCACCCCTGGTTGCGCAATCGATATGCTGATAAAATTTAGGGAGTCTTGTTTTCAGATTAGCCTTGTTAAAATCCCCAGCTACAATGAATGCAGCCTCCGGATAAATCGTTTCCAGTTTGCAGAGAGTTAAATAAAGTTCGTTCAGAGCCATCGATGTGTCTGCTTGGGGGGGGATATATACGGCTGTGATTATAATCGAAGAGAATTCTCTTGGTAGATAATGCAGTCTACATTTGATTGTGAGGAATTCTAAATCAGGTGAACAGAAGGATTTGAGTTCCTGTATGTTTCTTTCATCACACCATGTCACGTTGGCCATAAGGCATACGCCCCCGCCCGTCTTCTTACCAGAAAGATGTTTGTTTCTGTCGGCGCGTTGCGTGGAGAAACCCGCTGGCTGCACCGCTTTGGATAGCGTCTCTCCAGTGAGCCATGTTTCCGTGAAGCAGAGAACGTTACAGTCTCTGATGTCCCTCTGGAATGCTACCCTTGCTCGGATTTCATCAACCTTGTTGTCAAGAGACTGGACATTGGCAAGAAGAATGCTAGGGAGTGTTGCACGGTGTGCCCGTCTCCGGAGTCTGACCAGAAGACCGCTTCGCTTCCCTCTTTTTCTGAGTCGTTTTTTTGGGTCGCTGCATGTAATCCACTCCGCTGTCCTGTTTGTAAGGCAGAAAACAGGATCCGCATCGCGAAAAACATATTCTTGGTCGTACTGATGGTGAGTTGACGCTGATCTTATATTCAGTAGTTCTTCTCGGCTGTATGTAATGAAACCTAAGATGACCTGGGGTACTAGTGTAAGAAATAACACGTTAAAAAAAAAAACTGCATAGTTTCCTAGGAACGCGAAGCGAGGCGGCCATGATTTATTTGCTGTTCCCAGAACAGTGGGAACATGCCCTTGGGTTAGAGATGATTTTGGGTTGTAATGTCAAATATCTGCAGTGGTCTGACGTGTGTGTGTGTCTGCATGTGTGTCTTTCTGTGCGTGCGTGTATGTTTTACTCCATCCATCTGCAGGGCTCCCGGTCATCTCTGGAAGGTGTCCGTCCAGTGGGACAGGTGGACAAACACATCCTGTTGCTGGTGTATGGAGTGGGAAGTGCTGGTAAGACAGGGATTTGGAGAGCAAGGGGAAGAGAGGGGCTCATGGGGAGCATTGGGACAGAATTCTGCAGTGTATGGATTGTGAGCAGAGGTAGCATAATGAGAGATGGGCTGAGCCTGCAGTTAACAACGGAAGTTAGGACTAAGAAACCTCTGTACACCTCTGTGTCACCTCTCAGTGCATTCCCACTCTGAGATAATTGTGCCCACACTACTGTCCTCATGGCTAACTGAAGAGTAACAGATAAAATCGCTGATTCATTGTGGGTGTCAAATAGTGTGAACATTCTGTACGCTGTGCTGCAGTACCTCTAACACCCTTCTAGATGGCACTGTTGATCTTGCTCCATTTAACTCTGCACAGGCTTCATCTTTGATGTCAGCTGTTTCTCTCCGAAAGTCTTTCTGGGCTTCAACAACAAGTGACTTATTAAAATATTCCCAAGTTTTTTTTCTTCTCCCCGACAACTGTTCATACAGCTCAACTTCCTTTGTTTACAGAGGGTTTAAGTTTTCTATAAGTGTGTGTATGTGTTTCAATTCAATGTTTGTTTTCAATTCAATGTTTGTTTCTAAGGCTCAAACACCTCACTGAGCATTGATTTGCATGAATATATCATAGAGAGAGAGACACCACTAGGTTTGCACATTTTGGGGAATATTCAGAGGTGTAAACTTTCCGTGGGACTATATGGGAATTAAAGGAAATATATGCAAATGAATATTAATACCATTTAAATGTAGATGTTTTTTGCATTGGATATATCTACCATATCATATGGAGACAGAAACATGAACCTTTTACCTTATCATAATTAGACATAATTGAAAATGATTAAATCCTTTCAATAGAAATTTTAAAAAACAATTGACTTACTAAGTGAACTTTAAGTAAATGAGTTGACTCTTCATATGGGATGATTTCACTGAACAACAAAAGAATGGGAATATTGAATGATCCCCAATAATCCATCGAATCTCCTCAAAAAGTTTTCAACATACATCTGTAAAATGTTAGTCTAGAAACTAAAGCTTTGGTTGTCTTCCTCTCAGGCTTCCATGTCTTCTCCCTGGACCTCCTCAATGTCCACCTCTTGGACATCAGACTCTGAGGCCTCATCTTCACTGTCACTTTCCAACCTTGTTGAGGATGGCTCGTTGTCAGGCTCAAAAAGCCTCAAATTTGCCAGGATGGCCACCAATTTTTCAACACTTGTATTGGTCAGCCTGTTGCATGCTTTGGTGTGTGTTCCCAAACAAGGACCAGTTGTGCTCTGAGGCGGCTGATGTTGGTTTGATTTAGAGGATGATGGAGGCAACAGGGGAAATAGCCTCAGATCCACAAAGTCCTTTCCACCAGGTGGCTGATGAGATATGTTGGCACGACTGCCATATTGCATCTCCATCCCAAAGCCCTTGCTTGGAAGTGTACTTCGCCAGACTGCCAAGAACCTTACCCTCATCCAGGCCAAGGTGGCGAGACACGGTAGTGATGACACCATAGGCCTTGTTGATCTCTGTACCAGACAGGATGCTCTTGCCAGCTTGCCAGCATACTCTGGGTTCAACGTGTACGCTGCGGAGTGTATGGGCTTCAGGCAGAAGTCTTCACACTTTTTGATGTATTTCAGAACTGCAGTTTTCTCTGCTTGTAGCAACAGTGGAAACAGTGAAGTGGGCAGGTCAGTGCAGATTTCTTCTCTTACATCTGCAAGCAGAGTCTGAACATCAGACAGGATGGCATTGTCTCCCTCAATCTGTGCAATGGCTACTGCTATAGGTTTCAGGAGTTTCAGGCTGCTTACCACTCTCTCCCAAAATACATCATCCAGGAAGATCCTCTTGATAGGGCTGTCCATATCAGCAGACTGTGATATGGCCATTTCTTGGAGATACTCCTTCCCCTCCAGGAGACTGTCAAACATTATGACAACACCACCCCAATGGGTGTTGCTGGGCAGCTTCAATGTGGTGCTCTTATTCTTCTCACTTTGCTAGGTGAGGTAGATTGCTGCTATAACTTGATGACCCTTCACATACCAAACCATTTCCTTGGCTCTCTTGTAGAGTGTATCCATTGTTTTCAGTGCCATGATGTCCTTGAGGAGCAGATTCAATGCATGAGCAGCACAGCCAATGGGTGTGATCCAAGGTCATTGATGACTGCCTTCAGCTCATCTGAAATGTAGAGAACGGTGTGTCTGTTGTCCTTTGTGTCTGTGCTCTTGTAGAATACTGGTTAAAGGGAAGGAGATGATGTAGTTAATTATTCCTTGCCCACTAACATTCAACCACCCATCAGAGATGATTGCAATACAGTCTGTTTTCTCAATGATTTGCTTGACCTTCACTTGAACTCTGTTGAACTCTGCATCCAGCAAATGAGTTGATAAATCATGTCTGGTTGGAGGCATGTATGCTGGATGAAGAACATTCATAAATCTCTTCCAATACACGTTGCCTGTGAGCATCAGAGGTGAACCAGTTGCATACACAGCTCAAGCAAGACATTCATCAGCATTTCTCTGACTACGTTCCTCCATTGAGTCAAAAAAACTTCTGATTCCAGGAAGACCATGAGCTGTTGCTATCGATAAGGTGTCTGATTCATAATTTTCACCTCGAATAGAAGTAGAGGGACTTTCATCAGAGGTTGCTTGTTGTGAGCACTGAAGGAACTTTATGCCCTTGACCAGATGATTATGCATCTTTGTTGCATTCTTCACGTATGATTTGGCACAGTATTTGCAAATGTACACAGCTTTTCCTTCTACATTAGCTGCAGTGAAATGTCTCCTCACATCAGATAGTGCCCGTGGCATTTTCCTTTAAAGATTAGAAAAACACAAGTTAAAAAAACAACAAATACAATTCCATGTACAGATAAATAGTTAAGCAGTTAGATTTAACAACTCCTTAGTAAGATAAATGTTTTAAAATTAAATATGTATGGAAACAGGTGAATTAAGACTCAGTTAGCAGGCTCAAGCAAGCTAAAACCCACATGGTAGCAAAAACTAATTAGCAGAAATTGTTAACAAGTTAGAAATTATTTAAACACACTTTGCTGTAGGCTACTATTTACTAGTTAACAAAAAAATAATGTATGTCATATAAAATATATTCACCCCACCCAGTATTGTAATCAAAACTTACCAGAAAGCATGTAGTCCTTAGCTCAGACAGTGTAGTAGTGTGTGCTCAGTAGCATCTCATTAGTGTGCCAGATCTTGAGAATCATCTGAACATGTGATGGAAGAGTGCACTGTGCATGCAGAGTGTTGCAATTCCATTGAATTGGGGATACTTTAACTAAAATATGCCACAAGACCTAGAATTGCCTTATGTGTATCCCACAAAAAAAGGTTCACTGTTTTTGATGAATTTTGCAAAATTTCCAAAATTCCCGGACTTAACTTCCCAATGGATATTTCCAACCCTTTGCAACCCTAGACACCACTGAGGTATCCTCTGTCAACACTACTGGAAGTAAAAAATACGCATTTAAAGGGATACTTCAGGATTTTGACAATGAGGCCCTCTACTTCCCCAGGGTGACATGGGCACTATTTCAATTGCTTTAAAATCTGTCCTCTCCTTGTCTACTCCCAATCATCTGCCCTGATGGGTAAAAGACTTGAGGTGGTGGAGGTGGAAACGGTGTGGTAGACGCTCATCATTAGACTGCCCTTTACCTCGCTCTGTCTCGCGCTCTCTCTGTCTCGCTCTCTCTCTCTGTCTCGCTCTCTCTCTCTGTCTCGCTCTCTCTCTCTGTCTCGCTCTCTCTCTCTGTCTCGCTCTCTCTGTCTGTCTCGCTCTCTCTGTCTCGCTCGCTCTGTCTCGCTCGCTCCGTCTCGCGCTCTCTCTGTCTCGCTCTCTGTCTCGCTCTCTCTGTCTCGCTCTCTCTGTCTCGCGCTCTCCCGGTCTCACACTCTCTCTGTCTCGCGCTCTCTCTGTCTCGCTCTCTCTGTCTCGCGCTCTCTCTGTCTCGCTCTCTCTGTCTCGCTCTCTCTGTCTCGCTCTCTCTGTCTCGCTCGCTCTGTCTGTCTGTCTCGCTCTCTCTGTCTCGCTCTCTCCGTCTCGCGCTCTCTCTGTCTTGCTCTCTCTGTCTGTCTCGCTCTCTCTGTCTGTCTCGCTCTCTCTGTCTCGCTCGTTCTCTCTGTCTCGCTCGCTCTCTCTGTCTGTCTCGCTCTCTCTGTCTGTCTCGCTCTCTCTGTCTCGCTCTCTCTGTCTCGCTCGTTCTCTCTGTCTCGCTCGCTCTCTCTGTCTCGCTCGCTCTCTCTGTCTCGCTCGCTCTCTCTGTCTCGCTCGCTCTCACTCGCTCTCTCTGTCTCGCTCGCTCTTGCTCGCTTTCTCTGTCTCGCTCACTCTCGCTCTTTCTGTCTTGCTCGCTCTCTATGTCTCGCTCGCTCTCTCTGTCTCGCTCGCTCTCTCTGTCTCGCTCGCTTTCTCTGTCTCGCGCTCTATTTGTCTCGCTCTCTCTGTCTGTCTCGCTCGCTCTCTCTGTCTCGCTCGCTCTCTCTGTCTCGCTCGCTCTCTCTGTCTCGCTCGCTCTCTCTGTCTCATTCGCTCTCTCTCGCGCTCTCTCTCCTCGCTCGCTCTCACGCTCTCTCTTGCTCTCTCTCTTGCTCTCTCTCTTTCTCTCTCTCTCTTGCTCTCTCTCTCTCGCTCTCTCTCTCTCTCTCTGTTGCTCACTCTGTCTCGCTCCCTCTGTCTCGCTCTCTCTGTCTCGCTCTCTGTCTCGCTCTCTCTGTCTCGCTGTCTCGCTCTCTGTCTCGCTGTCTCGCTCTCTCTGTCTCTGTCTCGCTCTCTCTGTCTTGCACTCTCTGTCTCGCTCTCACTGTCTCGCTCTTGCTCTCTCTGTCTCGCTCGCTCTGTCTCGCTCGCTCTCTCTGTCTCGCTCACTCTCTCTCGCACTCTCTCGCTCGCTCTCTGTCTCGCTCTCCCTCTGTCTCGCTCTCTCTCTGTCTCTCTCTCTGTCTCGCTCTCTCTCTCTTTTGCTCTCTCGCTCTCTCGCTCTCTCGCTCTCTCTGTCTCGCTCTCTCTCTGTCTCGCTCTCTCTCTCTCTCGCTCTCTCTCTAGCTTGCTTTCTCTCTATTGCTCACTCTGTCTCGCTCGCTCTCTCTGTCTCGCTCGCTTTCTCTGTCTCGCTCTCTCTGTCTCGCTCGCTCTCTCTGTCTCGTTCGCTCTCTCTGTCTCGCTCGCTCTCTCTGTCTCGCTCGCTTTCTCTGTCTCGTGCTCTCTTTGTCTCGCTCTCTCTGTCTCGCTCGCTCTCTCTGTCTCGCTCTTTCTGTCTCGCTCGCTCTCTCTGTCTCGCTCGCTCTCTCTGTCTTGCTCGCTCTCTCTGTCTCGCTCGCTTTGTCTCGCTCGCGCTCTCTGTCTCGCTCTCTCTCTGTCGCTCTCTCTCTCTCTCTTGCTCTCGCTCTCTCTCTAGCTCTCTCTCTCTATTGCTCATTCTGTCTCGCTCGCTCGCTCTATCTCGCTCGCTCTGTCTCGTCGCTCTGTCTAGCTTTTTCTGTCTCTCTGTCTCGCTCTCTCTGTCTCGCTCTCACTGGATCGCTCTCGCTCCCTCTGTCTCGCTCGCTCTCTGTCTCGCTCGCTCTCTGTCTCGCTCGCTCTCTGTCTCGCTCGCTCTCTGTCTCGCTCTCTCTGTCTCGCTCGCTCTCTCTTTCTGTCTCGCTCGCTCGCTCTCTCTTTCTGTCTCGCTCGCTCGCTCTCTGTCTCGCTCGCTCTCTCTGTCTCGCTCGCTCTGTCTCGCTTGCGCTCTCTGTCTCGCTCTCTCTCTGTCGCTCTCTCTCTATTGCTCACTCTGTCTCGCTCGCTCTCGCTCCCTCTGTCTCGCTCGCTCTCTCTGTCTCGCTCGCTCTCTGTCTCACTCGCTCTCTGTCTCGCTCTCTGTCTCGCTCGCTCTGTCTCGCTCGCTCTCTCTTTCTGTCTCGCACGCTCTCTCTTTCTGTCTCGCACGCTCTCTCTTTCTGTCTCGCTCGCTCTCTCTCTCTGTCTCGCTCTCTCTGTCTCGCTCTCTCTGTCTCCCTCGCTCCGTCTCGCTCTCTCTGTCTCGCTCTCTCTGTCTGTCTCGCTCTCTCTGTCTGTCTCGCGCTCTCTGTCTGTCTCGCTCTCTCTGTCTGTCTCGCTCTCTCTGTCTCGCTCGCTCTCTCTGTCTCGCTCGCTCTCTCTGTCTCGCGCTCTCTCTGTCTCGCTCGCTCTCTCTGTCTCGCTCGCTCTCTCTGTCTCGCTCGCTCTCTCTGTCTCGCTCACTCTGTCTCGCTCGCTCTCTCTGTCTCGCTCCCTCTCACTCGCTCTCTCTGTCTCACTCGCTCTTGCTCGCTTTCTCTGTCTCGCTCGCTCTCTCTGTCTCGCTCGCTCTCTCTGTCTCGCTCGCTCGCTCTCTGTCTCGCTCGCTCTGTCTCGCTCGCTCTCTCTTTCTTGCGCTCTCGCGCTCTCTCTGTCTCGCGCTCTCTCTGTCTCGCGCTCTCTCTGTCTCACTTGCTCATTCTCGCTCGCTCTCTCTGTCTCGCTTGCTCATTCTCGCTCGCTCTCTCTGTCTCGCTTGCTCATTCTCGCTCGCTCTCTCTGTCTCGCTCGCTCTCGCTCTCTGTCTCTGTCTCGCTCTCTCTTTCTGTCTCGCTCTCTCTTTCTGTCTCGCTCTCTCTTTCTGTCTCGCTCTCTCTTTGTCTCGCTCTCTCTGTCTCGCTCGCTCTCTCTGTCTCGCTCGCTTTCTCTGTCTCGCTCGCTTTCGCTCGCTCTCTCTGTCTCGCTCGCTCTCGCTCTTTCTCTCTTGCTCGCTCTCTCTGTCTCACTCGCTCTCTCTGTCTCGCTCGCTCTCTCTGTCTCGCTCGCTTTCGCTCGCTCTCTCTGTTTCGCTCGCTCTTGCTCGCTTTCTCTGTCTCGCTCGCTCTCGCTCTTTCACTCTTGCTCGCTCTCTCTGTCTCACTCGCTCTCTCTGTCTCGCTCGCTTTCTCTGTCTCGCACGCTCTCGCTCTCTCTGTCTCGCTCGCTCTCTCTGTCTCGCTCGCTCACTCTCTGTCTCGCTCTCTCTGTCTCGCTCGCTCTGTCTTGCTCGCTCTCTCTTTCTGTCTCACTCGCTCTCTCTGTCTCGCTCTCGCTCTCTCTGTCTCGCTCACTCTCTCTGTCTCGCTCTCTGTCTCGCTCTCTCTGTCTCGCTCTCGCTCTCTCTGTCTCGCTCTTTCTGTCTCGCTCTCTCTGTCTCGCTCGCTCTGTCTCGCTCGCTCTCTCTTTCTTGCGCTCTCGCGCTCTCTCTTTCTTGCGCTCTCGCGCTCTCTCTGTCTTGCTCGCTCTCGCGCTCTCTCTGTCTCGCGCTCTCTCTGTCTCGCTCGCTCTCTCTGTCTCACTTGCTCATTCTCGCTCGCTCTCTCTGTCTCGCTTGCTCATTCTCGCTTGCTCTCTCTGTCTTGCTTGCTCATTCTCGCTCGCTCTCTCTGTCTCGTTTGCTCATTCTCGCTCGCTCTCTCTGTCTCACTCGCTCTCTCTGTCTCGCTCGCTTTCTCTGTCTCGCACGCTCTCGCTCTCTCTGTCTCGCTCGCTCTCTCTGTCTCGCTCGCTCGCTCTCTGTCTCGCTCGCTCTGTCTCGCTCGCTCTGTCTCGCTCGCTCTGTCTCGCTCGCTCTGTCTCGCTCTGTCTCGCTCGCTCTCTCTTTCTGTCTCGCTCGCTCTCTCTGTCTCGCTCTCGCTCTCTCTGTCTCGCTCTCTCTGTCTCGCTCACTCTCTCTGTCTCGCTCTCGCTCTCCCTGTCTCGCTCTCTCTGTCTCGCTCTCGCTCTCTCTGTCTCGCTCTTTCTGTCTCGCTCTCTCTGTCTCGCTCGCTCTGTCTCGCTCGCTCTCTCTTTCTTGCGCTCTCGCGCTCTCTCTTTCTTGCGCTCTCGCGCTCTCTCTGTCTTGCTCGCTCTTGCGCTCTCTCTGTCTCGCGCTCTCTCTGTCTTGCTCGCTCTCTCTGTCTCACTTGCTCATTCTCGCTCGCTCTCTCTGTCTCGCTTGCTCCTTCTCGCTCGCTCTCTTTGTCTCGCTTGCTCATTCTCGCTCGCTCTCTCTGTCTCGTTTGCTCATTCTCGCTCGCTCTCTCTGTCTCGCTCTCTCTGTCTCGCTCGCTCTCTCTCTCTGTCTCTCGCTCGCTCTCTCTCTCTGTCTCGCTCGCTCACTCTCTCTGTCTCACTCACTCTCTCTGTCTCGCTCTGTCTCGCTCGCTCTCTCTGTCTCGCTCTCTCTGTCTCGCTCGCTCTTTCTCGCTCGCTCTCTCTGTCTTGCGCTCTCTCTGTCTCGCTCGCTCTCGCGCTCTCTCTCTCGCGCTCTCTCTCTCTCTCGCTCTCTCTGTCTCGCTCTCTCTGTCTCGCTCGCTCTCTGTTTCGCTCGCTCGCTCTCTCTGTATCTCGCTCTCTCTGTCTTGCTCGCTCGCTCTCTGTCTCTCTCGCTCTCTGTCTCGCTCGCTCTCTGTCTCGCTCGCTCTCTGTCTCGCTCGCTCTCTCTATCTCGCTCGCTCTCTCTGTCTCGCTCGATCTCACTCTCTGTCTCGATCTCTCTATCTCGCTCGCTCTGTCTTGCTCGCTCTCTCTGTCTCGCTCGCTCTCGCACTCTCTCTCTCGCGCTCTCTCTGTCTCGCTCTCTCTGTCTCACTCGCTCTCTCTGTCTCGCTCGCTCTCTCTGTCTCGCGCTCTCTCTGTCTCGCGCTCTCTCTGTCTCACTTGCTCATTCTCGCTCGCTCTCTCTGTCTCGCTTGCTCATTCTCGCTCTCTCTGTCTCGTTTGCTCATTCTCGCTCGCTCGCTCTCTCTGTCTCGCTTGCTCATTCTCGCTCGCTCTCTCTGTCTCGTTTGCTCATTCTCGCTCGCTCGCTCTCTCTGTCTCGCTCTCTCTGTCTCGCTCGCTCTCGCTCTCTGTCTCTGTCTCGCTCTCTCTTTCTGTCTCGCTCTCTCTTTCTGTCTCGCTCTCTCTTTCTGTCTCGCTCTCTCTTTGTCTCGCTCTCTCTGTCTCGCTCGCTCTCTCTGTCTCGCTCGCTTTCTCTGTCTCGCTCGCTTTCTCTGTCTCGCTCGCTCTCGCTCTTTCTCTCTTGCTCGCTCTCTCTGTCTCACTCGCTCTCTCTGTCTCGCTCGCTCTCTCTGTCTCGCTCGCTTTCGCTCTCTCTGTTTCGCTCGCTCTTGCTCGCTTTCTCTGTCTCGCTCGCTCTCGCTCTTTCTCTCTTGCTCGCTCTCTCTTTCTCACTCGCTCTCTCTGTCTCGCTCGCTTTCTCTGTCTCGCACGCTCTCGCTCTCTCTGTCTCGCTCGCTCTCTCTGTCTCGCTCGCTCGCTCTCTGTCTCGCTCTCTCTGTCTCGCTCCCTCTGTCTTGCTCGCTCTCTCTTTCTGTCTCACTCGCTCTCGCTCTCTCTGTCTCGCTCACTCTCTCTGTCTCGCTCTCTGTCTCGCTCTCTCTGTCTCGCTCTCGCTCTCTCTGTCTCGCTCTGTCTCGCTCGCTCTCTCTTTCTTGCGCTCTCGCGCTCTCTCTTTCTTGCGCTCTCGCGTTCTCTCTGTCTTGCTCGCTCTCGCGCTCTCTCTGTCTCGCGCTCTCTCTGTCTCGCTCGCTCTCTCTGTCTCACTTGCTCATTCTCGCTCGCTCTCTCTGTCTCGCTTGCTCATTCTCGCTTGCTCTCTCTGTCTCGCTTGCTCATTCTCGCTCGGTCTCTCTGTCTCACTTGCTCATTCTCGCTCGGTCTCTCTGTCTCACTTGCTCATTCTCGCTCGGTCTCTCTGTCTCACTTGCTCATTCTCGCTCGCTCTCTCTGTCTCGTTTGCTCATTCTCGCTCGGTCTCTCTGTCTCACTTGCTCATTCTCGCTCGGTCTCTCTGTCTCACTTGCTCATTCTCGCTCGGTCTCTCTGTCTCACTTGCTCATTCTCGCTCGGTCTCTCTGTCTCACTTGCTCATTCTCGCTCGGTCTCTCTGTCTCACTTGCTCATTCTCGCTCGCTCTCTCTGTCTCGTTTGCTCATTCTCGCTCGGTCTCTCTGTCTCACTTGCTCATTCTCGCTCGGTCTCTCTGTCTCACTTGCTCATTCTCGCTCGGTCTCTCTGTCTCACTTGCTCATTCTCGCTCGGTCTCTCTGTCTCACTTGCTCATTCTCGCTCGGTCTCTCTGTCTCGCTTGCTCATTCTCGCTCGGTCTCTCTGTCTCGCTTGCTCCTTCTCGCTCGCTCTCTCTGTCTCGCTTGCTCATTCTCGCTCGCTCTCTCTGTCTCACTTGCTCATTCTCGCTCGGTCTCTCTGTCTCACTTGCTCATTCTCGCTCGGTCTCTCTGTCTCGCTTGCTCATTCTCGCTCGCTCTCTCTGTCTCGCTTGCTCATTCTCGCTCGCTCTCTCTGTCTCGTTTGCTCATTCTCGCTCGCTCGCTCTCTCTGTCTCGCTTGCTCATTCTCGCTCTCTCTGTCTCGCTTGCTCATTCTCGCTCTCTCTGTCTCGTTTGCTCATTCTCGCTCGCTCTCTCTGTCTCACTCGCTCTCTCTGTCTCGCTCGCTCTCTCTGTCTCGCTCGCTTTCTCTGTCTCACTTGCTCATTCTCGCTCGCTCTCTCTGTCTCGCTTGCTCATTCTCGCTCGCTCTCTCTGTCTTGCTTGCTCATTCTCGCTCGCTCTCTCTGTCTCGTTTGCTCATTCTCGCTCGCTCTCTCTGTCTCACTCGCTCTCTCTGTCTCGCTCGCTTTCTCTGTCTCGCACGCTCTCGCTCTCTCTGTCTCGCTCGCTCGCTCTCTCTGTCTCGCTCGCTCGCTCTCTGTCTCGCTCTCTCTGTCTCGCTCGCTCTGTCTCGCTCGCTCTGTCTCGCTCGCTCTGTCTCGCTCGCTCTGTCTCGCTCGCTTTCGCTCGCTCTCTCTGTCTCGCTCGCTCTCGCTCTTTCTCTCTTGCTCGCTCTCTCTGTCTCACTCGCTCTCTCTGTCTCGCTCGCTCTCTCTGTCTCGCTCGCTTTCGCTCGCTCTCTCTGTCTCGCTCTGTCTCGCTCGCTCTCTCTTTCTTGCGCTCTCGCGCTCTCTCTTTCTTGCGCTCTCGCGTTCTCTCTGTCTTGCTCGCTCTCGCGCTCTCTCTGTCTCGCGCTCTCTCTGTCTCGCTCGCTCTCTCTGTCTCACTTGCTCATTCTCGCTCGCTCTCTCTGTCTCGCTTGCTCATTCTCGCTCTCTCTGTCTTGCTTGCTCATTCTCGCTCGCTCTCTCTGTCTCGTTTGCTCATTCTCGCTCGCTCTCTCTGTCTCACTCACTCTCTCTGTCTCGCTCGCTTTCTCTGTCTCGCACGCTCTCGCTCTCTCTGTCTCGCTCGCTCTCTCTGTCTCGCTCGCTCGCTCGCTCTCTGTCTCGCTCTCTCTGTCTCGCTCCCTCTGTCTTGCTCGCTCTCTCTTTCTGTCTCACTCGCTCTCGCTCTCTCTGTCTCGCTCACTCTCTCTGTCTCGCTCTCTGTCTCGCTCTCTCTGTCTCGCTCTCGCTCTCTCTGTCTCGCTCTTTCTGTCTCGCTCTCTCTGTCTCGCTCGCTCTGTCTCGCTCGCTCTCTCTTTCTTGCGCTCTCGCGCTCTCTCTTTCTTGCGCTCTCGCGCTCTCTCTGTCTTGCTCGCTCTCGCGCTCTCTCTGTCTCGCGCTCTCTCTGTCTCGCTCGCTCTCTCTGTCTCACTTGCTCATTCTCGCTCGCTCTCTCTGTCTCGTTTGCTCATTCTCGCTCGCTCTCTCTGTCTCACTTGCTCATTCTCGCTCGGTCTCTCTGTCTCACTTGCTCATTCTCGCTCGGTCTCTCTGTCTCACTTGCTCATTCTCGCTCGGTCTCTCTGTCTCACTTGCTCATTCTCGCTCGGTCTCTCTGTCTCACTTGCTCATTCTCGCTCGGTCTCTCTGTCTCGCTTGCTCATTCTCGCTCGGTCTCTCTGTCTCGCTTGCTCCTTCTCGCTCGCTCTCTGTCTCGCTTGCTCATTCTCGCTCGCTCTCTCTGTCTCGTTTGCTCATTCTCGCTCGCTCTCTCTGTCTTGCTTGCTCATTCTCGCTCGCTCTCTCTGTCTCGTTTGCTCATTCTCGCTCGCTCTCTCTGTCTCACTCGCTCTCTCTGTCTCGCTCGCTTTCTCTGTCTCGCACGCTCTCTCTGTCTCGCTCGCTCGCTCTCTCTGTCTCGCTCGCTCGCTCTCTGTCTCGCTCTCTCTGTCTCGCTCGCTCTGTCTCGCTCGCTCTGTCTCGCTCGCTCTGTCTCGCTCGCTCTCTCTTTCTGTCTCACTCGCTCTCTCTGTCTCGCTCTCGCTCTCTCTGTCTCGCTCTCTCTGTCTCGCTCACTCTCTCTGTCTCGCTCTCGCTCTCTCTGTCTCGCTCTCTCTGTCTTGCTCTTTCTGTCTCGCTCTCTCTGTCTCGCTCGCTCTGTCTCGCTCGCTCTCTCTTTCTTGCGCTCTCGCGCTCTCTCTTTCTTGCGCTCTCGCGCTCTCTCTGTCTTGCTCGCTCTCGCGCTCTCTCTGTCTCGCGCTCTCTCTGTCTCGCTCGCTCTCTCTGTCTCACTTGCTCATTCTCGCTCGCTCTCTCTGTCTCGTTTGCTCATTCTCGCTCGCTCTCTCTGTCTCGCTCTCTCTGTCTCGCTCGCTCTCTCTCTCTGTCTCTCGCTCGCTCTCTCTCTCTGTCTCGCTCGCTCACTCTCTCTGTCTCACTCGCTCTCTCTGTCTCGCTCTGTCTCGCTCGCTCTCTCTGTCTCGCTCTCGCTCTCTCTGTCTCGCTCGCTCGCTCTTTCTCGCTCGCTCTCTCTGTCTTGCGCTCTCTCTGTCTCGCTCGCTCTCGCGCTCTCTCTCTCGCGCTCTCTCTCTCTCGCTCTCTCTGTCTCGCTCTCTCTGTCTCGCTCGCTCTCTGTTTCGCTCGCTCGCTCTCTCTGTCTATCTCGCTCTCTCTGTCTTGCTCGCTCGCTCTCTGTCTCTCTCGCTCTCTGTCTCGCTCGCTCTCTGTCTCGCTCGCTCTCTGTCTCGCTCGCTCGCTCTCTCTATCTCGCTCTCTGTCTCGCTCGCTCTCTCTATCTCGCTCGCTCTCTCTGTCTCGCTCGATCTCACTCTCTCTGTCTCGATCTCTCTATCTCGCTCGCTCTGTCTTGCTCGCTCTCTCTGTCTTGCTCGCTCGCTCTCTGTCTCTCTCGCTCTCTGTCTCGCTCGCTCTCTGTCTCGCTCGCTCTCTGTCTCGCTCGCTCGCTCTCTCTATCTCGCTCTCTGTCTCGCTCGCTCTCTCTATCTCGCTCGCTCTCTCTGTCTCGCTCGATCTCACTCTCTCTGTCTCGATCTCTCTATCTCGCTCGCTCTGTCTTGCTCGCTCTCTCTGTCTCGCTCGCTCTCGCACTCTCTCTCTCGCGCTCTCTCTCTCTTGCACTCTCTGTCTCGCTCTCTCTGTCTCACTCGCTCTCTCTGTCTCGCTCGCTCTCTCTGTCTCGCTCGCTCTCTCTGTTTCGCTCGCTCTCTCTGTCTCGCTCGCTCTCTCTGTCTCGCTCGCTATCTCTGTCTCGCTCGCTATCTCGGTCTCGCTCTCTCTCTATCGATAGCTCGCTCTGTCTCCCTCTCTCGCGCTCTCTCTCTCTGTCTCGCTCTCGCTCGCCCTCTCTGTCTCGCTCGCACTCTCTCTGTCTCGCTTGCTCGCTCTCGCTCGCTCTCTCTGGCTCGCTCTCGCTCTCTCTGTCTTGCTCTCTGTCTCGCTCTCTGTCTCGCTCTCTCTCTTGCACGCTCTCTCGCCCGCGCTGTCTCTGGCTCTCTGTCTCTGTCTCTGTCTCTCTGTCTCTGTCTCTGGCTCTCTGTCTCTGGCTCTCTGTCTCTGTCTCTGGCTCTCTGTCTCTGTCTCTCTGTCTCTGTCTCTGGCTCTCTGTTGCTGTCTCTGGCTCACTGTCTCTGTCTCTGGCTCTCTGTCTCTGTCTCTGGCTCTCGCTCTCTCTGTCTCTGGCTCTCGCTCTCTCTGTCTCTGGCTCTCGCTTTCTCTGTCTCTGGCTCTCGCTCTCTCTGTCTCTGGCTCTCTTTCTGTGTGTGTCTCTGTCTCTCTCTAAGCACTATTTCCATCAGAGCAGAGAGCTTCCTGACTCTGATATCTACCTCTCCAATATGCCTGGGGGCCAGGGGACCGGAGGGAGAGGTAATGACGTTCTCGCTCTCTCTCACTCTCCATGTTTTCAGTGTGTGTGCGTGCGTACTCGTGTGTGCACATGTTTTTTTTAAGCTGCTGACAGCCTCTTCCCATATTTATACCTCCCAACACATAAAATAATGCACAGCAAATGATCACAGCACTGTCTTGCCATGCATAGCTAATAAACACTAATCTAATTTCTCCTGTTCTGCTACGATGCTACTGGTTAGTGCTACACTCATTCTCCAAGTGACTAGACTGTCATTCTCCAGCTTCCGTATGCGATGTGTGGTGGTAACTTTTCTGAATGTGAATGATCACCTGTTGTTTTGCATTACTCTGTTTGAGGTTCAGGTATTATTTATCTGTTGACAGGCAGCACATACTATTATCATGTATGGGGGTGGGTGGGTGAGTGTGTGGGGGTGGGTGGGTGAGTGTGTGGGGGTGGGTGGGTGAGTGTGTGGGGGTGGGTGGGTGAGTGTGTGGGGGTGGGTGGGTGAGTGTGGGGGGTGGGTGGGTGAGTGTGGGGGGGTGGGTGGGTGAGTGTGTGGGGTTGGGTGGGTGAGTGTGTGGGGGTGGGTGGGTGAGTGTGGGGGTGGGTGGGTGAGTATGTGGGGGTGGGTGGGTGGGTGGGTGAGTGTGTGGGGGTGGGTGGGTGAGTGTGTGGGGGTGGGTGGGTGAGTGTGTGGGGGTGGGTGGGTGAGTGTGTGGGGGTGGGTGGGTGAGTGTGTGGGGGTGGGTGGGTGAGTGTGGGGGTGGGTGGGTGAGTGTGTGGGGTTGGGTGGGTGAGTGTGTGGGGGTGGGTGGGTGAGTGTGGGGGTGGGTGGGTGGGTGGGTGGGTGAGTGTGTGGGGGTGGGTGGGTGAGTATGTGGGGGTGGGTGGGTGGGTGGGTGGGTGAGTGTGTGGGGGTGGGTGAGTGTGTGGGGGTGGGTGGGTGGGTGAGTGTGTGGGGGTGGGTGGGTGAGTGTGTGGGGTTGGGTGGGTGAGTGTGTGGGGGTGGGTGGGTGAGTGTGGGGGTGGGTGGGTGGGGTGGGTGAGTGTGTGGGGGTGGGTGGGTGAGTGTGTGGGGGTGGGTGGGTGAGTGTGTGGGGGTGGGTGGGTGAGTGTGTGGGGTTGGGTGGGTGAGTGTGTGGGGGTGAGTGGGTGAGTGTGGGGCTGGGTGGGTGATTGTGTGGGGGTGGGTGGGTGAGTGTGCAATATGGCCACCTGTCAGTTATGATTAGCCTATAGTAAGACAGTACTCCGGTTATGATTAGCCTATAGAAAGACAGAACTGCAGTTATGATTAGCCTATAGTAAGACAGAACTCCACTTATGATTAGCCTATAGTAAGACAGTACTCCAGTTATGATTAGCCTATAGTAAGACAGTACTTCAAATTCATTTATATAGCCCTTCTTACATCAGCTGATATCTCAAAGTGCTGTACAGAAACCCAGCCTAAAACCACAAACAACAAGCAATGCAGGTGTAGAAGCACAGTGGCTAGGAAAAACTCCCTAGAAAGGCGAAAACCTAGGAAGAAACCTAGAGAGAAAGCAGGCTGTAAAGGGTGGCCAGTCCTCTTCTGGCTGTGCCGGGTGGAGATTATAACAGAACATGGCCAAGATGTTCAAATTTTCATAGATGACCAGCATGGTCAAATAATAATAATCACAGTAGTTGTTGAGGGTGCAACAAGTCAGCACCTCAGGAGTAAATGTCAGTTGGCTTTTCATAGCCAACATAGCATTAAGAGTATCTCTACCACTCCTGCTGTCTCTAGAAAGTTGAAAACAGCAGGTCTGGGACAGGTAACACGTCCGGTGAACAGGTCAGGATTCCATAGCTGCAGGCAGAACAGTTGAAACTGGAGCAGCAGCACGGCCAAGTGAACTGGAGACAGCAAGGAGTCATCATGCCAGGTAGTCCTGAGGCATGGTCCGAGGGCTCAGGTCCTCCGAGAGAGAGAAAGAAAGAAAGAGAATTAGAGAAAGCATACTTAAATTCACACAGGACACTGGATAAGACAGGAGAAGTACTCCAGATATAACAGACTGACCCTAGCCCCTCAACACATGAACTACTGCAGCATAAATACTGAAGGCTGAGACAGGAGGGGTCAGGAGACACTGTGGCCCCATCCGATGATACCCCCGGACAGGGCCAAACAGGAAGGATATAACCCCACCCACTAGAGGGATATCTTCAACCACCAACTTATCATCCTGAGACAAGGCCGAGTATAGCCCACAAAGATCTCCGCCACGGCACAACCCAAGGGGGAGATCACGTCAGTGACTCAACCCACACAAGTGACGCACCCTCCTAGGAACTGCATGGAAGAGCACCAATAAGCCAGTGACTCAGCCCCTGTAATAGGGTTAGAGGCATAGAATCCCAGTGGAGAGAGGGGAACCGGCCAGGCAGAGACAGCAAGGGCGGTTCGTTGTTCCAGAGCCTTTCCGTTCACCTTCACACTCCTGGGCCAGACTACAATCAATCCTATGACCTACTGAAGAGATTAGTCTTCAGTAAAGACTTAAAGGTTGAGACCGAGTCTGCGTCTCTCACATGGGTAGGCATACCATTCCATAAAAATGGAGCTCTATAGGAGAAAGCCCTGCCTCCAGCTGTTTTCTTATAAATTCTAGGGACGATTAGGAGACCTGCGTCCCAAACCAGAAACCGTGGATTGATGGCAGCATTCGTGCGAAACTGAAAGTGCAAACCACTGCTTTTAACCAGGGCAAGGTGACCGGAAACATGACCGAATACAAACAGTGTAGCTATTCCCTCCGCAAGGCAATCAAACAAGCTAAGCGTCAGTATAGAGACAAAGTAGAGTTGCAATTCAACAGCTCAGACACGAGGTATGTGGCAGGGTCTACAGTCAATCACGGATTACAAAAAGAAAACCAGCCCCGTCGCGGACCAGGATGTCTTGCTCCCAGGCAGACTAAATAACTTCTTTGCTCGCTTTGAGGACAATACAGTTCTACTGACACGGTCCGCTACCAAATCCTGCGGACTCTCCTTCACTGCAGACTTGAGTAAAACATTTAAACGTGTTAACTCTCACAAGGCTGCAGGCCCAGACGGCATCCCCAGCCACGTCCTCAGAGCATGCGCAGACCAGCTGGCTGGTGTGTTTACGGACATATTTAATCAATCCTTATTCCAGTCTGCTGTCACCACATGCTTCAAGAGGGCCACCATTGTTCCTGTTCCCAAGAAAGCTAAGGTAACTGAGCTAAATGACTACCGTCCCGTAGCACTCACTTCCGTCATCATGAAGTGCTTTGAGAGACTACTCAAGGACCATATCACCTCCACCCTACCTGACACCCAATTTGCTTACCGCCCCAATAGGTCCATAGATGACGCAATCGCAACCACACTGCACACTGCCCTAACCCATCTGGACAAGATGAATACCTATGTGAGAATGCTGTTCATCGACTACAGCTCAGCATTTAACACCATAGTACCCTCCAAACTCGTCATCAAGCTCGAGACCCTGGGTCTCGACCCCGCCCTGTGCAACTGGGTACTGGACTTCCTGACGGGCCGCCCCCAGGTGGTGAGGATAGGTAACAACATCTCCACCCCGCTGATCCTCAACACTGGGACCATTACTCCGGTTATGATTAGCCTATAGTAAAACAGTTGTCCTGTTCATTATATAGTTTGTTGACAGCTACATTGCAATGAATTCTGTTTTTTACTTATATTATCCCCACAGCATTCCTGTTGTTATAAATCATGTTTAAAACCAGTGGAATTTAATAGCTGCTGATATCTCACTTAAACTGACCTCTTTCTGTAGTGTCAGAATCAAAGTACCAAGGCTGATGTTCGTTGAAGAGGCTTTTTTCTCTCCATTATGTGTCCCAAATGGCAAACTATTTTCCTATAAAGTGACCAGAGCCCATCAAAACTAGTGCACTATAATTGGAATAGGGTGCCATTTGGGATGTACACAACCCAGGCCTTGCATTTATTTCCCATGCAGTCTAACTTCTTTTTAATTGCTGTGAAGGGAAGCTCTGATTTCATCTCATTAATTTGAAGACTTGCACAACAAGGTGCTTAAGTTATTTGAATTACTTGATCCCTGCCCAGCGTGACATAATTATGTCAGGTGCAGACTGCTACTCAGACAGTTAGGGAAGTTTTTGGCAGAGCTGAAAGGTGTTTAGTCTTGCACTGTTGTATTCCATTGCCAGCTAATTAAGAAACTGTTTGCCACATTAATCTTGTCAAACTCGGAGCCTAAAATACACGTCTACTGTGCTTGAATACCAAGGACTGCTTCAGTGATTCCATCTCAGAGAGCTAATAGAGTTTTATTGCAGAATGCAGAAAGAGACATTTTCCTCTTACTAATAGCTGTGCACCAAGGCCCTGTGACAAATAATGCATATTATAACTCATACTCTATGTGCTAAAATAGTAGCAATGACCGTGGGTAAAGGGAGGTAAGGAGTTGGAGTGCCAGGCTAGCTCTTGTCCAGGGCATAAATGTGGCTCGTTAACGCTGAGCCTTCCTTCAAGCCTCACTAACACCCTGGACCAGAGCTACACTAGTGGAGGCCCAGCAGAGGGTCTTCTGGACATTTGAGTTAAATTGTAGATCAATTAGAGCTAGGGTTGTAAAAAAAAAAGGAAATCTTCTTTGCAGTATTTGTGGAAAACCTGTGAATTTTGGGAAAGTTAGCGGAACCCTTTGCGACCCTAATTAGAGATGATGTTATGATGCTGTTCCACTGACTCCCCTCACTCCTCAGCAGTTTCTTCAGTTTACACTACTTAGTACACAGTTTGCAAATTACCATACATTTCATTAGCAGCTGATGCACCATCTGGCTTTCAGAAGGAGCTGATAAGAAACACCTCTCATAGCATACAGTGCCTTCAGAAAGTATTCACACCCCTTAACTTTTTTTACATTTTGTTGCATTAAAGGGATTTTGTCATTTTGTTACACAATACCTCATAATGTCAAAGTGGATTATGTTTTTAGAAATGTATACTAATTAATAAAAACTTAAAAGCTGAAATGTCTTGTGTCAATAAGTATTCAACCACTTTTTTATGGCAAACCTAATAAGTTCAGGAATGTGCTTAACATGTAGTGGTGGCAGGTAGCCTAGTGGTTAGAGCATTGGACTAGTAACCGGAAGGTTACAAGATCGAATCCGCGAGCTGACAAGGTAAAAATCTGTCGTTCTGCCCCTGAACAAGGCAGTTAACCCACTGTTCCTAGACCATCATTGAAAATCTTTTTTTTTTCTTAACTGGCTTGCCTAGTTAAATAAAGGTTCAATAAAGAATACATGTTGCATGGACTCAGTCTGTGTGCAATAATAGTATTTTAACATGATGGTTTTTATGATTACCTCATCTCTGTACCCGACACATACAATTATAATTAAGGTTCCTCAGTCGAGCAGTGATTTTCAAACACAGATTCACAAAGACCAGGGAGGTTTTCCAATGCCTCGCAAGAAGGGCACCTCTTGGTAAATAGGTGTAAAAAAAATCACAATAAATATGTATAATAAAAAAAGACATTTAAATATCCATTTAAGCATGATTCATTTATTAATTACACATTGGATGGTGTATCAACACACCCAGTCACTACAAAGATACATGCGTTCTTCCTAACTCAGGTGGCTGAGAGAAAGGAAACTCAGGGATTTCACCATGAGGCCAATGGTGACTTTTTAAAACAGTTACAGAGTTTAATGGCTGTGATAGGAGAAAACTGAGGATGGATCAACAACATTGTAGTTACTCCACAATACTAACCTAAATGACAGATTGAAAAGAAGGAAGCCTGTACAGAATAAAAAATATTCCCAAACATGCATCCTGTTTGCAACAAGGCACTAAAGTAAAACTGCAAAAAATGCACACAAAAAAAAAACTGCTTTGCTTTATTCTTGACCAGGTTGCAGTTGTAAATGAGAACTTGTTCTCAACTAGACTACCTGGTTAAATAAAGGTGAAATATATATATTTTTTAACTATCCTGGAGGAAAACCTGGTTCAGTCTGCTTTCCACCAGACACTTGGAGATGAGTTCTCCTTTCGGCAGGACAATAACCTACACTGGAGTTGCTTACGAAGAAGACAGTGAAAATGATCAACAACCAATTTCACAGAGTTTGAAGAATTTTTAAAAGATAATGTGCAAAAGTTGCACAATCCAGGTGTGGAAAGCTCTTAGGGCCCGATTCCGATTTGAGGAAATAAGGCCTTTCTTACGCACGCCTTTCCTATGCATTTATCAGTAGATAGTATTCAGACTTACAGTATGAAGGTGTGTAACGGGCCTGCGTGCTTCCCTTGCGCACACTGAACAAATGTAATTCAACCAGTGAAAAAACCCTCCCACTTGCTGGCCAACAGATTGTTTTGTTGTGGAGTTTCCATTCAAAAGGCTTTTCAGTACATGTATCTTAAGCCATCCCTTTAAATACCGTGTACATTTTTAGTTCGATTTTTCTCGACTGACTCAATAAAATATATCTGACTCAATAAAATATATCGAGAGATCTGGTTCAGAATATTAGGCATCAATTAAAGAAACCCATCTAAATATATGCATTTTTTGTGTCCGTTTCAGCACCAATTGGTAGATGTAAAAAATACTATGATCTTGTAGATTATTTAGGGTTAGAAAAGTGTTTTTGAATCATAAACAGTTTTGAGAGCCTTTACGCATGGAAGAAAGAAAGTGGTGGATTGATTCATTCTGAAAATTGCCACATTCAGTTCTTCAACCCATGGTAATGTTGTAAGATTAGTGTACATATATAATTATAATAGGGAGAATAGTGTACAATAGTAGGCTATACCCTCATCTATTGCCCTCACTAACCATGGAACTGTGTGACGAAACAACCAAGTATTTCACCATGTGTCGTGTTCAAACTCTTATGGCTTGGTCTGTGCTCCGCTATGTAATTATTTAATTAGTCTACCGGTTATTTTTATATTATCAACTGTCAATGTTCCTCAACATCAACCACATGGGTGTGATGGCATTGACAGATGAAGCAAATTAAGGTAAACTAAACAATGTCATTAAATGGAATGATAATGTAGGTTATACCAACTGAAGGGAGCTAACAGTAAATTGTCAGTTGAATAATGTGTTAGGCCTACTGACAGTCAATGCTGATATTGGATAATATTTACAGTGCTAGTGACAGGAGAGAGTAAGTCTGGGTAGCCTATAATTAAGACATTCGATAGTGCCCATCCCTGCAAGTTAAAATGCTATACAATTTAAATGCTGCGTAATGGCACAGCATTTCATAAACTTTACTGTGGGAAAGTTGATGTGAATCAGTTTGCTGCCATATGGCTGGTTACACCTTTGTCTCCAGAAATGATAAGGTGACATATTTCTAAAACAAGTGTCATTTATATTTGCAATTCCCTTATCTAAACAGATGACTCATTTACCTAGCTCTTATCAAGTTGAAATGACAGTGCATGGAGAATGGTGTTATTTATATCTGGAAAAAATAAAGTAGATCCCTTTTCCTCTTGGAGCCGGTAGAGTCACTAGATCTTATTTTACTAGATCTTATGAGGGAATTAAGTCAAGGTCAGAATACATCATATCTGTGGACACACCTCCTCCATACCTTCATTTATTCAATCTCCACCCAAAACGAATAGCAAGTGAATAGCACACTATTCTCATGCTTAAATTCGTCAGAATATGCACAGAGAGAGGTGTATAAAAAGGGAATTCCATTCCATTTACGCACGCTTCACTCAGGTCATAATCGTGCTCTTAGAGATTTACCCAGAAAGATTCACAGCTGTAATCGCTGCCTTAGGTGCTTCTACAAAGCATTGACTCAGGGGTGTGAATACTTATGTAAATTAGATATTTCTGTTTAATTTTCAGTGAATCAAATTTTTTCTTCTAAAAACATGTTTTTACTTTGTCATTATGGGGTTAGAAAATGTAATCTATTTAATCCAAATGTGAAATAAGTCAAGGGGTATGAATACTTTCTGAAGGCACTGTATCTGATAGCAGAAGGTAATGTATTAAGGGTATGTCTGTCTGTCTCTGCCTGTCTGTCTGTTGACTCGGGTACCATGTCGGACCTCATTCAGCACCTCTGCCCACCCTCTCAGTTCCAAGGTATCTGTTGTCATGAACCTTTAGCAACCTTTGCTCCCACTCTGCAGCCTGTCCTGTGCACAATAGCGCCATCTACTGGCCTGGCTGGCTGGGTGTGCTTCTTGCTCATGCTTCATCTTACTGTACCTATTGCTTCACTTGGCAGTGCTTTACTCTTTAGGTAGATTGTCTCTTTGCAAGCCAATTGGCTGTACTTCAACAGCAGTAGTCTTTAATGTGGACCGGAATGTTATTTCCAGTAACCCTATACTCCTTGCATTACTTTTTAAGTGGCATGCAGAGTGACGTGTGTCTCTCTCTCTCTCTCTCTCTCTCTCTCGCCCCCCCTCCACTTCAGCTGGACACTGTAGGTGGGCTCAGGCTGTGTTGCATGGTCTTTCTTTCATGTAGTCCAGTATGTTGCTGCATTAAAGCTTTAATGTGTGTGTTTAACTGGCTTTGGTCTCGGTTATAATGGCTTCTCTAGCCTATGAAGAGATGCTGCTCAATAAGAAATTAAATGGAAAATAATCAAGCAAAATAATGTGTGCATTCGTTTTAATAGCATCCAGTTCATTTAATGGTTTTCCGATTAGGCAGTGATATTTACGGCTGATGAGACTTGTCCCATGAGAGATATAGGCTGACTAAACACAGAGTTACTGCAATGTACTCATGCATAGTGGAATAATTCTGTTGAGTAGAGTTAAGAATGCTCTAGTCTTATATTAACCTTTCTTTAGGAAATATGGGTATCATTAGAACTGTGGAGTTCTATTCGTTTTGAAAAGTACCCCCTCATGGATTTTACCAGTAGGCCTATGGTATTATGAGTATAATCAAGTACCCCTTGTGGGCAGCCGTCACAGAATCTGGACACCTTGTTAGAAGCTGCATCCCAAATGGAACCCTATACCCTATATACAGTTGAAGTCAGAAGTTTACATATACCTTAGCCAACTACATTTAAACTCAGTTTTTCACAATTCCTGACATTTAAACGTGGTGAAAATTCCCTGTCTTAGGTCTGTTAGGATCAGCACTTTATTTTAAGAATGTGAAATGTCAGGTTAATAGTACAGAGAATGATTTATTTCAGCTTTTATTTCTTTCATCACATTCCCAGTGGGTCAGAAGTTTACATACACTCAATTAGTATTTGGTAGCATTGCTTTTAAATTGTTTAGCTTGGGTCAAATGTTTCGGGTATCCTTCCACAAGCGTCCCACAATAAGTTGGGTGAATTTTGGCCCATTCCTCCTGACAGAGCTGGTGTAACTAAGTCAGGTTTGTAAGGCCTCCTTGCTCACACACGCTTTTAAAGTTCTGCCCACAGATTTGAAATAGGATTGAGGTCAGGGCTTTGTGATGGCCACTCCAATACCTTGACTTTGTTGTCCTTAAGCCATTTTGCCACAACTTTGGAAGTATGCTTGGGGTCATTGTCCATTTGGAAGACCCATTTGAGACCAAGCTTTAACTGCCTGACTGATGTTGCTTCAATATATCCACATAATTGTCCTCCCTCATGATGACATTTATTTTGTGAAGTGCACCAGTTCCTCCTGCAGCAAAGCAACCCCACACACAACATGATGCTGACACCCCGTGCTTCACGGTTGGGATGGTGTTCTTTGGCTTGCAAGCATTCCCCTTTTTCCTCCAAACATAACGATGGTCATTATGGCCAAAAGGTTCTATTTTTGTTTCATCAGACCAGTACAATCTTTGTCCCATGTGCAGTTGCAAACCGTAGTCTGGCTTTTTTTAATGGAGGTTATGGAGCAGTGGCTTCTCCCTTGCTGAGCGGCCTTTCAGGTTATGTTGATATAGGACTTGTTTTACTGTAGATATAGATACTTTTGTACCTGTTTCCTCCAGCATCTTCACAAGGTCCTTTGCTGTTGTTCTGGGATTGATTTGCACTGTTCGCACCAAAGTTTTTATTTTTATTTATTTTATTTCACCTTTATTTAACCAGGTAGGCTAGTTGAGAACAAGTTCTCATTTGCAACTGCGACCTGGCCAAGATAAAGCATAGCAGTGTGAACAGACAACACAGAGTTACACATGGAGTAAACAATTAACAAGTCAATAACACAGTAGAAAAAAAGGGAGTCTATATACAATGTGTGCAAAAGGCATGAGGAGGTAGGCGAATGATTACAATTTTGCAGATTAACACTGGAGTGATAAATGATCAGATGGTCATGTACAGGTAGAGATATTGGTGTGCAAAAGAGCAGAAAAGTAAATAAATAAAAACAGTATGGGGATGAGGTAGGTGAAAATGGGTGGGCTATTTACCAATAGACTATGTGCAGCTGCAGCGATCGGTTAGCTGCTCAGATAGCTGATGTTTGAAGTTGGTGAGGGAGATAAAAGTCTCCAACTTCAGCGATTTTTGCAATTCGTTCCAGTCACAGGCAGCAGAGTACTGGAACGAAAGGCGGCCAAATGAGGTGTTGGCTTTAGGGATGATCAGTGAGATACACCTGCTGGAGCGCGTGCTAAGGATGGGTGTTGCCATCGTGACCAGTGAACTGAGATAAGGCGGAGCTTTACCTAGCATGGACTTGTAGATGACCTGGAGCCAGTGGGTCTGGCGACGAATATGTAGCGAGGGCCAGTAGTACGTCTCCAGGAGACAGAACATGTCTCCTTCCTGACCGGTATGACGGCTGAATGGTCCCATGGTGTTTATACTTGCGCACTATTGTTTGTACAGATAAACGTGGTACCTTCAGGCGTTTGGAATTTGCTCCCAAGGATCACCCAGACCTGTGGAGGTCTACAATTATTTTTCTGAGGTCTTGGCTGATTTTTTTTTTTTCATTTTCCCCTGATGTCAAGCAAAGAGGCACTAAGTTTGACCTCCAATTGACTCAAATGATGTCAATTAGCCTATCAGAAGCTTCTAAAGCCATGACATCATTTTCTGGAATTTTCCAAGCTGTTTAAAGGCACAGTCAACTTAGTGTATGTACATTTCTGACCCACTGGAACTGTGAAACAGTGAGTTAGCAAATGTATAAAACATACTAAACTGAAATATCACATTTACATAAGTTTTTAGACCCTTTACTCAGTACTTTGTTGAAGCACCTTTGGCAGCGATTACAGCCTTAATTCTTCTTGGGTATGACACTACATGCTTGGCACACCTGTATTTTGGGAGTTTCTCTGATTCTTCTCTGCAGATCCTCGCAAGCTCTGTCAGGTTGGATGGGGAGTGTAGCTGCACAGCTATTTTCAAGTCTCTCCAGAGATATTAGATTGGGTTCAAGTCCAGGCTCTGGCTGGGCTACTCAAGAACATTCAGAGACTTCAGAGACCAGCGTTGTCTTGGCTGTGTGCTTAGGGTCGTTTTCCTGTTGGAAGGTGAACCTTCACCCCAGTCTGAGGTCCTGAGTGCTCTGAAGTAGGTTTTCATCAAGAATCTTTCTGTACTGTGTCCCGCTCATCTTTCCTTCGGTCCTGACTAGCCTTCCAGTCCCTGCTGCTGGAGAACATCCCCACAGCATGATGCCACCACCATCATGCCTCACCGTAGGGATGGTGCCAGGTTTCCTCCAGACATGATGCTTGGCATTCAGGCAAAGAGTTCAATCTTGGTTTCATCAGACCAGAGAATATTGTTTCTCATGGTCTGAGGGTGCCTTTTGGAAGACTCCAAGTGGGTGGTCATGTGCCTTTTACTGAGGTGTGGCTTCTGTCTGGCCACTCTACCATAAAGGCTTTATTGGTGGAGTGCTGCCGAGATGGTTGTCCTTCTGGAAGGTTCTCCCATCTCCACAGAGGAACTTTGGAGATCTGTCAGAGTGACCATTGGGTTCTTGGTCAGCTCCCTGACCAAGGCCCTTCTCCCTCGATTGCTCAGGTTGTCTGGACGGCCAGCTCTGAGAAGAGTCTTGATGGTTCCAAACTTCTTCCATTTAAGAATGATGGAGGCCACTGTGTTCTTGGGGACCTTCAATGCTGCAGACATTTTTTGGTACCCTTCCCCAGATCTGTGCATCGACACAATCCTGTCTTCTTTTTTGTTGTTGCTTTGTCATTGTGCGGTATTGTGTGTAGATTGATGTGGGGGAAAAAAATATTTAATCTCTTTTAGAATAAGGCTGTAACGTAACAAAATGTGGAAAAAGTCAAGGGGTCTGAAAACTTTCAGAACGTACTGTAGTGCACTACTTTCTACCAGAGCTCTATGGGCCATTTGGGACACAGCCTGTCAGAGTAAAGCCAATGCGATGGTACGGATGGAGAGACTACTGAGCCCAAATGGACTCTTGCTGAGGTGTGTGTGAGAGAGAGACTCGCAAGCGACGTCCTGTCAGACCCTGCTAAAGTAACCAAAGCAAAACACAAAGGGCAAACACATCAAGTCACTCGCTCCGACGGACTCTTTCAGTCATCAGAATGCACAAACACATAGTATTACCAGTAGCCAAACCTTCTGGGGAGAAACAGTAACATGATAAGTGGGTTTAGTGGTTTGAGAATTACATGTGGCGGCTTTGTTGACTGGCTGACTGCAATAGGCAGATACGCAGGCAGTGTGAAGCTCAGCCCAGCACACGGGGTTGTAGAAGAGATGGCTGTGTCTGCTTTGTTGACTGGCTGACTGCAATAGGCAGATACGCAGGCAGTGTGAAGCTCAGCCCAGAACACGGGGTTGTAGAAGAGATGGCTGTGTCTGCTTTGTTGACTGGCTGACTGCAATAGGCAGATACGCAGGCAGTGTGAATCTCAGCCCAGCACAGGGGGTTGTAGAAGAGATGGCTGTGTCTGCTTTGTTGACTGGCTGACTGCAATAGGCAGATAGGCGCAGGCAGTGTGAAGCTCAGCCCAGCACAGGGGTTGTAGAAGAGATGGCTGTGTCTGCTTTGTTGACTGGCTGACTGCAATAGGCAGATACGCAGGCATTGTGAAGCTCAGCCCAGCCCAGCACGGGGTTGTAGAAGAGATGGCTGTGTCTGCTTTGTTGACTGGCTGACTGCAATAGGCAGATACGCACGCAGTGTAAAGCTCAGCCCAGCACACGGGGTTGTAGAAGAGATGGCTGTGTCTGCTTTGTTGACTGGCTGACTGCAATAGGCAGATACGCAGGCAGTGTGAAGCTCAGCCCAGCACAGGGGGTTGTAGAAGAGATGGCTGTGTCTGTTTTGCTGATTTATTCCAGGTAATTTCTGTAATGCATGTCTGTCTTCAGCACGCCAGGCTTCTAGGTACACGAGCACATCACTACACCACGCATGCCTCTATCCCCACTAATGGTGCATGCTCATAGCCATATCAAACCAAACATGGGCCGGGCAGATCAGCTGTAATATTATTTAACACCGGTGTCCCGTGTGGGTGAGGAATGCCTGCCTTTATGGTGCAGGATTAATGAGGTGAGGCTGAAGCACGGCTTTGGTGAGAATCAGAAGACAAGGCGCTCTGGGTTTATGTGTTGGGATGGAACATCAACTTACTTGTAGTAGGAAGGTCATGGTTTGGATTTATACTGTAGTTTATCTTTTAATGCAAAACAATATCAGACAGAATCTATGGAGAATCTTTCCATGTTTTATAATGGCGCACACAATCATTGTCGTTTCAAAACTGCACTTAATTGCACTTGAAGTTATTTTTTTGAGTTTAGATTAAAACATAATCAAGGTCATTATAAATGAACAAAAATTACTATCTGGCACGAAGGACCATGAAACAGAGCCCCACCTTGTAGTTGGAGGACTCATGTCTTCTCTATTCATCCTGTAGTAAGTATATTACGCTGTCCTCCACATTTCACCTTTTCCCTTCAGGTATTGCCTGTATCGCGCTGTTCGTAGACACTCAAGGATGCCCCCTGCAGGTTCTTGCCCACAACTGCACCACACCACCCAGAGGAGATCTCTCCAGCATCCTCCTACAGCCAGAACAGTTTGACACCCTGACAACTGTCATTAAGGTGGACTCCAACTACCTCAGCTCAGGTAAAGCCCGGTAGGTTTTCTCTAGAGATCAGGGTCCTGTTCATTTGGGCAAATTGTAGCAAAATGTTTTGAAATGAAAAGGAAAAGTATTGTTTCTTAAAAGACTTTCAGATAATACCTCTCTGTTTAGTGCTGATGAACATGACCCTGCCAGGGTAGCCAGAGAAACCATTGGTGGAGTTGTTGCTCTGTATTTTTCTTGTTGAACAGTATCATAAAATTGGTTTTCTATTATGTGCTGCATTGTCGATTTCTTCTATCAAATCAACTTTTATTTGTCACATACACATGGTTAGCAGATGTTAATGCGAGTGTAGCGAAATGCTTGTGCTTCTAGTTCCGACAATGCAGTAATAACCAACGAGTAATCTAACCTAACAATTTCACAACAACTACCTTATACACACAAATGTAAAGGGATGAAGAATATGCACATAAAGATATATAAATGGGTGATGGTACAGAACGGCATAGGCAAGATGCAGTAGATGGTATAGAGTACAGTATGTACATATGAGATGAGTAATGTAGGGTATGTAAACATTATATTAAGTGGCATTGTTTAAAGTGGCTAGTGATACAGGTTTTACATACATTTTTCCATTATTAAAGTGGCTGGAGTTGAGTCAGTATGTTGGCAGCAGCCACTCAATGTTAAACAGTTTGATGGCCTTGAGATAGAAGCTGTTTTTCCAGTCTCTCGGTCCCTGCTTTGACGCACCTGTACTGACCTTGCCTTCTGGATGAGAGCAGGGTGAACAGGCAGTGGCTCGGGTGGTTGATGTCCTTGATGATCTTTATGGCCTTCCTGTGACATCGGGTGGTGTAGGTGTCCTGGAGGGCGGGTAGTTTGCCCCCCGTGATGCGTTGTGCAGACCTCACTACCCTCTGGAGAGCCTTGTGGTTGTGGGCGGAGCAGTTGCCGTACCAGGCGGTGATACAGCCCGACAGGATGCTCTTGATTTGTACATCTGTAAAAGTTTCAGTGCTTTTGGTGACAAGCCAAATTTCTTCAGCCTCCTGAGGTTGAAGAGGCGCTGCTGCGCCTTCCTCACGATGCTGTCTGTGTGGGTGGACCAATTCAGTTTGTCCGTGATGTGTACGCCGAGGAACTTAAAACGTACTACCCTCTCCACTACTGTCCCGTCGATGTGGATAGGGGGGTGCTCCCTCTGCTGTTTCCTGAAGTCCACGATAATCTCCTTTGTTTTTGTTGACGTTTAGTGTGAGGTTATTCTCCTGAGGCCATACTCCAAGGGCCCTCATCTCCTCCCTGTAGGCCGTCTCGTCGTTGTTGGTAATCAAGCCTACCACTGTAGTGTCGTCTGCAAACGTGATGATTGAGTTGGAGGCGTGCATGGCCACGCAGTCGTGGGTGAACAGGGAGTACAGGAGAAGGATCAGAACGCACCCTTGTGGATCAACACTGGGATGTGGAGATGTTGTTACCTACCCTCGCCACCTGGGGGCGGCCCGTCAGGAAGTCCAGTACCCAATTGCACAGGGCGAGGTCGAGACACAGGGTCTCGAACTTGATGACGAGTTTGGAGGGTACTATGGTGTTATTCTGAGCTGTAGTCAATGAACAGCATTCTCACATAGGTATTCCTCTTGTGGTTGTGATTGCGTCTTCTGTGGACCTGTTGGGGTGGTAAGCAAATTGGAGTGGGTCTAGGGTGTCAGATAGGGTGGAGGTGATATGGTCCTTGACTAGTCTCTCAAAGCACTTCATGATGACAGAAGAGATTGTTACGGGGCACACTACACAGTAGTGAGCAGTAATCGCTCCGCCGTTTCCTGGTTGCTAAAATCCTAATTGTTCGCCTAATTTCAGTTTATGTGACAAAGCAAGCAAGTGTGGTAATCTAGTGAATCATTATGTATTTGTGTAGGGTTAGCAATCAGAGGCCCACTACCTGAGCTGTTTAAATCTGTTGGGCCTTGTGTTCTGCAGTCTGCACTAGTAGCCTGGTCCCAGATCTGTTTGTGCTGTATAGCCAACTCCTATTTATTTTTTATTTAACCTTTATTTAACCAGGTAGGCAAGTTGAGAACAAGTTCTCATTTACAATTGCGACCTGGCCAAGATAAAGCAAAGCAGTTCGACAGATACAACAACACAGAGTTACACATGGAGGAAAACAAACATACAGTCAATAATACAGTAGAAAAATAATTCTATATATGATTTGAGCAAATGAGGTGAGATAAGGGAAGTAAAGGCAAAAAAAAGGCCATGGTGCCGAAGTTAATACAATATAGCAAGTAAAACACTGGAATGGTTGATTTGCAGTAGAAGAATGTGCAAAGTAGAAATAAAAATAATGGGGTGCAAAGGAGCAAAATAAATAAATACAGTAAGGGGGAAAGGTAGTTGTTTGGGCTATGATGGGCTATGTACAGGTGCAGTAATCTGTGAGCTGCTCTGATAGCTGGTGCTTAAAGCTAGTGAGGGAGATAAGTGTTTCCAGGTTCAGAGATTTTTGTAGTTCGTTCCAGTCATTGGCAGCAGCTAGAAGGAGAGGCGGCCACAGGAAGAATTGGTTTTGGGGGTGACCAAAGAGATATACCGGCTGGAGCGTGTGCTACAGGTGGGTGCTGCTATGGTGACCAGCGAGCTGAGATAAGGGGGGACTTTACCTAGCAGGGTCTTGTAGATGACCTGGAGCCAGTGTGGCGACGAGTATGAAGCGAGGGCCAGCCAACGAGAGTGTACAGGTCGCAGTGGTGGGTAGTATATGGGGCTTTGGTGACAAAACGGATGGCACTCTGATAGACTGCAACCAATTTATTGAGTAGGGTGTTGGAGGCTATTTTGTAAATGTCATCGCTGAAGTCGAGGATCGGTAGGATGGTCAGTTTTACGAGGGTATGTTTGGCAGCATGAGTGAATGATGCTTTGTTGCGAAATAGGAAGCCGATTCTAGATTTAACTTTGGATTGAAGATGTTTGATGTGAGTCTGGAAGGAGAGTTTACAGTCTAACCAGACACCTAGGTATTTGTAGTTGTCCATATATTCTAAGTCAGAACGGGCAGGTGTGGGCAGCGATCGGTTAAAAGAGCATGCATTTAGTTTTACTTGTATTTAAGAGCAGTTGGAGGCCACGGAAGGAGAGTTGTATGGCATTGAAACTCATCTGGAGGGTTGTTAACACAGTGTCCAAAGAAGGGCCAAAAGTATACAGAATGGTGTCGTCTGCATAGAGGTGGATCAGAGACTCACCAGCAGCAAGAGTGACATCATTGATGTATACAGAGAAGAGAGTCGGTCCAATAATTTAACCCTGTGGCACCCCCATAGAGACTGCCAGAGGCCCGGACAACAAGCCCTCCGATTTGACACACTGAACTCTATCAGAGAAGTAGTTGGTGAACCAGGCGAGGCAATCATTTGAGAAACCAAGGCTATCGAGTCTGCCGATGAAGATGTGGTGATTGACAAAGTCGAAAGCCTTGGCCAGTTCAATGAATACGGCTGCACAGTATTGTTTCTTATCGATGGCGGTTAAGATATCGTTTAGGACCTTGAACGTGGCTGAGGTGCACCCATGACCAGCTCTGAAACCAGATTGCATAGCGGAGAAGGTGTGGTGGGATTCGAAATGGTCGGTAATCTGTTTGTTGACTTGGCTTTCGAAGACCTTAGAAAGGCAGGGTAGGATAGATATAGGTCTGTAGCAGTTTGGGTCTAGAGTGTCCCCCCTTTGAAGAGGGGGATGACCGCAGCTGCTTTCCAATCTTTGGGAATCTCAGACAACACGAAAGAGGTTGAACAAGCTAGTAATAGGGGTTGCAACAATTTCGGCAGATCATTTTAGAAAAAAAGTGTCCAGATTGTCTAGCCCGGCTGATTTGTAGGGGTCCAGATTTTGGCGCTCTTTCAGAACATCAGCTGAATGGATTTGGGAGAAGGAGAAATGGGGAAGGCTTGGGCGAGTTGCTGTGGGGAGTACAGTGCAGTTGACCGGGGTAGGGGTAGCTCGGTGTAAAGCATGGCCAGCCGTAGAAAAATGCTTATTGAAATGTTCAATTATAGTGGATTTATCGGTGGTGACAGAGTTTCCTATCCTCAGTGCAGTGGGCAGCTGGGAGGAGTTGTTCTTATTCTCCATGTACATTACAGTGTCCCAGGACTTTTTTGAGTTTGTGTTGTAGGAAGCAAATTTCTGCTTGAAAAAGCTAGCCTTGGCTTTTTTAACTGCCTGTGTATATTGGTTTCTAACTTCCCTGAAAAGTTGCATATCACTGTTCAATGCTAATGCAGAATGCCATAGGATGTTTTTGTGTTGGTTAATTAAGGGCAGTCAGGTCTGGAGAGAACCAAGGGCTATATCTGTTCCTGGTTCTACATTTCTTGAATGGGGCATGCTTATTTAAGATGGTGAGGAAGGCATTTAAGACCTCCACAGTGATGAGTGGAGGTCGCTTGACCGCTGACCCATTACGGATGCAGGCAATGAGGCAGTGATCGCTGAGATCTTGGTTGTAAACAGCAGAGATGTATTTAGAGGGCAAGTTGGTTAGGATGATATCTATGAGGGTGCCTGTGTTAACGGCTTTGGGGTGGTACCTGGTAGGTTCATTGATAATTTGTGTGAGATTGAGGGCATCAAACTTAGATTGTAGGATGGCTGGGGTGTTAAGCATGTTCTCATTGCCAAGACAGCAAAAGCAGAATTGGGACCAGGCTAGTTCAATGACCATAGGAGTTGGGTCATTGCCAAGACAGCAAAAACAGAATTGGGACCAGGCTAGTTCAATGACCATAGGAGTTGGGTCATTGCCAAGACAGCAAAAACAGAATTGGGACCAGGCTTGTTCAATGACCATAGGAGTTGGCAAGATGACACAAACAGATCTGGGACAAGCAATGTCCTGGCTTGACATTGTCACATGACAATGACCATAGGAGTTGGCAAAACAGCACAAACAGTTCTGGGACCAGGCTAGTTCTACACATGCTCAGTGTTATGTTAATCAGGCAGTTGATCATCTGTTATTCCTGACAGGGTCAGCGATGAGGGTACGTTTTGACATTTGGTAACAAGGAAACATTTCCCCCCTGCTAACTGACAAACTGTGAGGATCCCTGCGCCACACCCTCTGTGATGTCATCATGGAACTGAGGGTCCTGCCCAATCCGCTGTGCCTGGAGACGTTCCTTACCACACCTGGGAGATGTCAGAGAGAAGACACAACTAACGGTGAGGAAATGCTACTATTACACTACCTGAACTGCAAATGTGAATTCAGATTGTTGTTTAAAATGGTAGACTATGTTATCAATCAAATTCAGATTTGTTTTGAAATCAATCAATGTTATCAGGTTCATCCCTTGTCTATCTCCACATCTTCTCTTTAGGTCATTTAAGTTCTCCTCCATTGGAAGTGAATCTCTGGCTCCTCTCTCGCTCCTTTCTGGCTCCTCTCTGGCTCCTCTCTCGCTCCTCTCTGGCTCCTTTCTCGCTCCTCTCTGGCTCCTCTCTGGCTCCTCTCTGGCTCCTCTCTGACAGGAGAGGAGGTAATATAAAAGATTATCTGCTTCCCAAACTGATTGTCTGTTTCGCTTGATGGGCTCTGGTCTAAAGTAGTGCACTGTAAAGGGAATAGGGTGCCATTTGGGATGAAGCCGTCGTCTCTTATCTCGTCACTGTGAGAGACTCTCATTTTCTGTTTCTTCTCCTTTTCTCTCGCTCTGTCTCTGGTGTAAACAGGATGACCGTCCATTCAGCAGTGCACCGCTGAGATTGCCTCCCAGTTCCTGCTTCCTCCCATCCTGACAGAGATTGTCAATCTGGTCAGCTCCCTGGCCAGTGACACCACTGTCAAGGTGTTCGAGAGGACGAGGTGGATCATTTGAAAGAATCAAGTCGATCGCTGGAAAGACACAATCACTAGAAAGAATCAAGCATTTGAATATGTGCATTATTTTAAAAGCTTCCAGCTAATATGGAAAGAGTATATATCCAGAATGCATGTATATACATACATACGCTTACAAACACATTTCACAAACTTCATCTTTCAAGACAGTTTTGAATGGATATGTTTTTGTATATAATGACTTTATCATTTGTGTTTTTGTTTGGTCCCCTAGTTGTCCCCAAGGAGACATCTTTGTTCCCATGCCTCTGATCCAACACCCACCTGCCACCTCTAGAAACGTCATCCTCATTGGAAGGATCTTCCACCAGTGGCATTGCTGCACAGAGCAAGGTACCTGCTATAGCCAGAGTTCTATTATCTCTGTGCTCTGAAACAAGTCACTGTTTGCTTGACCCGTGATTTTGTTTGCTTATTTGATTCATGGAGTTAAACATAATCATTGCCCTTTATAAGTATGTGATGCTCATTTTATTCACCTCGAATGATGCCCCATTTCCTATTATTTTTGAGAAATAAAAAAAAGTGGAGGTACCCTTTTCCCCTGAGGTACTTTTTTCCTCTGTAACTTTGGAATGTGGTCAAACATACTTTACTAAATGACTTAATGAACGTAGTAATACATCAGCATAATAGAGAGACATTATTATGATGCTAACAGGCAGAATTGGGCACAAACCCAAATACTCAATTCTAACCCAACCTGGAACATTTCTAGCTATTTCCCAATGTCTCATCGCAACTCTTCTCTCTCCACTTCAGAAACAGCATGCCTTTTATGGCATGGTTCTAATAACTATTGCTAATGATTAACTGTAGATGTGAAGATGTGCATTATATACACACAGGCAGCATTGTTTCTAAGCTTAGTGTGACATGACATGCTTTCTCTGCTACTGTTCTGCACTTGGGTTCTCTCTCTCCTCTGTCACTCTGACAATCAAAGCAACCCTTTTCAAACTTTAACTGCCTAACATTTCTTTCTTTCTTTCTTTTCAAACAATCTCTGTGTCTGTAGCTTAAGCTTAGTGTCTCTGTGTAGCTAGCTCCTATAGAGCTGTCTGTTGTCAGTGCCTTCATCCTGTCAGTGCCTGCATCCTGTCAGTGCCTGCATCCTGCCAGTGCATGCATCCTGCCAGTGCCTGCATCCTGTCAGTGCCTGCATCCTGCCAGTGCCTTCATCCTGCCAGTGCCTGCATCCTGCCAGTGCCTGCATCCTGCCAGTGCCTTCATCCTGCCAGTGCCTGCATCCTGCCAAGTGCCTGCATCCTGCCAGTGCCTTCATCCTGCCAGTCCCTGCATCCTGCCAGTGCCTGCATCCTGCCAGTCCCTGCATCCTGCCAGTGCCTGCATCCTGCCAATGACTGCATCCTGCCAGTGCCTGCATCCTGCCAATGACTGCATCCTGCCAGTGCCTGCATCCTGCCAGTGCCTGCATCCTGCCAGTGACTGCATCCTGCCAATGACTGCATCCTGCCAATGCCATGCTGTTTGTTTGTGCTCATCTCTATTTGCCCACAGAAGACAGTTCAGATGATGAGAACACCCCTGTGCTTAGTAAGTTCACATGTAAGTCTGACTCTGCCCTCCTCTTCATAGTAGGTTGACAGGTGAGTCTGACTCTGCCCTCCTCCTCATAGTAGGTTGACAGGTAAGTCTGACTCTGCCCTCCTCCTCATAGTAGGTTGACAGGTGAGTCTGACTCTGCCCTCCTCATCATAGTAGGTTGACAGGTGAGTCTGACTCTGCCCTCCTCCTCATAGTAGGTTGACAGGTGAGTCTGACTCTGCCCTCCTCCTCATAGTAGGTTGACAGGTGAGTTTGACTCTGCCCTCCTCCTCATAGTAGGTTGACAGGTAAGTCTGACTCTGCCCTCCTCCTCATAGTAGGTTGACAGGTGAGTCTGACTCTGCCCTCCTCCTCATAGTAGGTTGACAGGTGAGTCTGACTCTGCCCTCCTCCTCATAGTAGGTTGACAGGTAAGTCTGACTCTGCCCTCCTCCTCATAGTAGGTTGACAGGTGAGTCTGACTCTGCCCTCATCATCATAGTAGGTTGGCAGGTGAGTCTGAGTCTGCCCTCCTCATAGTAGGTTGACAGGTGAGTCTGACTCTGCCCTCATCATAGTAGGTTGACAGGTGAGTCTGACTCTGCCCTCCTCATCATAGTAGGTTGACAGTTGAGTCTGACTCTGCCTCCCCCTCATAGTAGGTTGACAGGTGAGTCTGACTCTGCCCTCCTCATCATAGTAGGTTGACAGGTGAGTCTGACTCTGCCCTCCTCATCATAGTAGGTTGACAGGTGAGTCTGACTCTGCCCCCCTCCTCATCATAGTAGGTTGACAGGTAAGTTTACCTGTAGCCAGCCCAACCAAGCAACACTATCTCTAGGCTGTTCTGGTTTCATTCAGATTTCTTAAAAATCATACGGAATTCTATTTACCTGTTGAGCCTCAGAGAATTTGTCCAAAAAATAATGGTGAAAAAACTGAATCTCTGCTGCCTTCAAAAAGTATTCGTACTCCTTGACTTATTCCACATTTTGTTGTTACAGCTGGAATTCAAAATCGATTAAATTGAGTGTTTCTCTCTCACCCATCTACATACAATACCCCATAATAACAAAGTGAAAAGGTGTTTTTAGATTTGATTTCAAATGTATTGAAAATTAAATAGACATGTAAATTACATAAGTATTCATACCCCTTTTCTATTACACTCCAACTTGAGCTCCGGTGCATCCAATTGCCTTTGATAATCCTTCATGTCATTAAAACTTGATTGGAGTCCACCTGTGGCCAATTCAATTGTTTGGACATGATTTAGAAAGAAACTGTTTATATAAGGTCCCACAGTTGACAGTACATGTCAGAGCAGAAACTATATCATGAAGTCCAAGGAACTGTCTGTAGATCTCCGAGAATTATGATGAGGCATATACTCTATCTTCCCGAGAAAGGGTATAAAACCATTTCTAGAGTGTTGAACGTTTCCAAGAGCACAGTAGTTCTCCATCATTGGAAAATGGAAAAAATATGGAACTACCATATTTGCCTAGAACTGGTCGTCCAACCAAACTGAGCAACCGGGCAAGAAGGAGCTTGGTCAGGGAGGTGACCAAGAACCCAATGACCACATTGACAGAATTACAGAGTTCCTTGGCTGAGTTGTGAGAACCTGCCCGAAGGACAACAGTCTTTACAGCACTTCACCAATCTGGGCTTTAGGGAGAGTGGCCAGACAGAAGCCACTCCAGAGAAAAAGGCATCTGTCAGGACGACTGGTGTTGCAAAAAGGCATGTGAAAGACTGAGAGCATAAGTCAAAAGATTCTGTTGTCTCATGAGACAGAAAACCAGGCACAGCTCATCACCCATCTAATACCATCCCTACTGTGAAGCATGGTTGTGGCAGCATCATGCTATGGGGATGCTTTTCAGTGGCAGGGACTGGGAGACTGGTAAGGATAGAGGGAACAATGAATGGAGCCATATACAGGCAAATCCTTGATGAGAACCTGCTTCAGAGTGCAAATGACCTTAGACAATGACCCCAAGCATACAGCCCTGGAATGGCTTCAGGACAAAGTCCTTGAGTCCAGCCAAAGCCCAGACTTGAATCCGATTGATAAACTGTGGAAAGACTTGAAGATTGCTGTTCACTGCTGCTCCCCTTCTAACTTAAGAGCTTGAGAAAATCTACAAGGAAAAATAGGAGAGAATCCCCAAATACAGTTTGGCAAATCTGATACAGACATACCGAAGATGACTCAAAGCTGTAATCGCCGCCAAAGGTACTTCTACAAAGTATTGACTCAGGGTTGTGAATACTTATTTAAATGAGTTCTGTATTTCATTTTCAATAAATTAGCAAAAATGTATTAGAACGTGTTTTCACTGTCATAATGGAGTGTTGTGTGTAGACGGGTGAGAAAAAGAATCCATTTAATTCATTTTGAATTCAGGCTGTAACACAACAAAATGTGGAATAAGTCAAGAGGTATGAATACTTTCTGAAGACACTAATGAATTTTTGGAATGTAAAGCTTTGTACTCAATGCTTTGCTGTATGCATGGTTATGAGCTGTGCATCATATCATGTTGCTTAATAAGGATGACCTTATATCTGTGAATATGAAAAGTTCACTGTTTCCTCTGTCTCTTCTCCCTCAAACTGACTTCATATTTCAATTCCAAATATCAAATCTCACTATTTCTACTTTCATAAATGGTTGCAATTTCTCTTTAAGCTTAAGTCTCTGGCTGTCTGGAAAAGTAATTTTTCCAGTGATGCTAAGTCTATTTCTTAAAAAAGTTAAGGTTTTATTTTTCTCATGCTCTAAAAGCAGTAGCAGACAAGCCCCATGCGCGCCTCTCAGGATGGCTCTGTGAATCATTTTATGCAACTGGCCCTGGGGGCTTAGAAAACCTCACTGAGATATTTTGCTGGTTATGTCCTAAATGACATACGCTTCCTTACCTAGTACACTAGTTTTGACCACAGCCCATAGGCTATGTCTGCTAGGATGTAATGAGAACCATTTATGATTGAATTTTAATAGCTTCATATTTAAAATTCACTTTCCCACAATAGGGTAGCTGACTATCCGTTTAGTCATATACTCTATGGTAAATAAGAGATGAAATATTCTGGTCCAAGACATTCAAGGTCCCCTAGTTAAATAGATTCTCAGCCAACCCTACCATGTCTTATCTTAGAAACAGGGTTTGGCTCCGCTCAGGTCTCTCCTGTCTGTCTGTTCCAGGGTTGGTTATGGTCAAATATGTTTAAATTCAGAAGTTAAACTGAAATTGCAGTTCCAATTGTCCTCATTACTTTTCAATGAAGACATTCAAGGTCCCCTAGTTAAATTGATTCTCAGCCAACCCTACCATGTCTTATCTTAGAAACAGCGTTTGGCTCCGCTCAGGTCTCTCCTGTCTTCTGTCTGTCTGCTCCAGGTGTAACGGTTTTCTTCATCTGAAGGAGAAGCGGACCAAAATGCAGCGTGGTTTCTTTGATTCATGTTTAATAACAAAAAGATAAACACGAACACTACAAAAACAATAAACGTGGAAAACCAAAAAACAGCCCTGTCTGGTGCAAAACACAGAGACAGGAACAATCACCCACAAACACACAGTGAAACCCAGGCTACCTAAATATGGTTCCCAATCAGAGACAATGACTAACACCTGCCTCTGATTGAGAACCATATCAGGCCAGACATAGAAATAGACAAACAAGACATCCAACATAGAATGCCCACTCAGATCACACCCTGACCAACCAAAACATAGAAACATACAAAGCAAACTATGGTCAGGGTGTGACACCAGGGTTGGTTATGGTCAAATATGTTTAAATTCAGAAGTTAAACTGAAATTGCAGTTCCAATTGTCCTCATTACTTTTCAATGAAGAACATTCGGAATTTAAATGTGATTAACCCCAGTCATCGTCCCCCCTTGTGGCCCACTCTCACTCTCTTCCCTCCCTATATGTCCATTCAGCTCATAAAGGCTTCCTGCGCTTCGAGGCCTTGGAGCAGTCTGATTGGTTCAGCCCAGGGCAGTCCTGGAGGGGTGTGGCCCCAAGGCAGAGGTTTCTCCTCATACACATCCTGAAGAAGGTGGGGTGAAGAGGAGTGTGTTGTTATTATAAAAATAAAACAAATTATTCGGAAGCAGCAGCTATTCTTCCTGGTGCGTGTGTTCCTGGTGCGTGTGTTCCTGGTGCGTGTGTTCCTGGTGCGTGTGTTCCTGGTGCGTGCCTGCGTGCGCACGGGAGTTGCCTATAACAAGAGATGGCAAAATTTATCAGGATGTTGCTCCATTTTCACTCAAAGGCTGTATGGGGGGGGTTGATCTCTCTCTCTCTGCAGGTGACCCTGTACACCTATAACTGGTCAGTGGACCTTGGAGCCTCTCTGAACCGTGGGCTGGTGAGGCTGGTCCAGTAGCAGAATGCCAGGGCCCACGTTGTCCACTGTGTCCTCAACCAGAAGATGGGTCTCTTCCACCACTGCTGCTTCTCTGACACACTGGCCCACACAGACCCCAAACAGGTAAACGTTTCTTACTCACCTTTACTCATATACATGTACCAGAAAATCCACTGTCAATCTCACACAACCATCATACTTGTATGAGTGTCAGATTATAACCACACACCAAGACCATTACGGAGGTCTTTAAATCAGACACACCTGCCCAAGACCTGAAAAGCTAAACGCTCAGTCTCACGCACGGCACAGCCGTCTGGTTTAATTCATCACAGTCTAACACCCTTTGATGCAACATAACTGTGGCCTATAAGTATACATTATATTAAACATATGCCACACACAATCAAAGCATGGCACAATGTTAGGATTGGGACCATTGTCCTGGTGGCTTTAAAAGGTTGGGTCAGTCAGGGGGAATCAGTCTGTTAGTGGTGCATGATATAGGATTTACCTCAGTGTTTTCTGCTTCCTTCTACGCGGGCCAGTACCCTTGTCTCACTGGACCGTGGCTCCTGCTTTCACCTGGGGTTCAAAGCAAGGCCACGGGTACTTTTTAGATGGCATTTACATAACAATGTCACGCGTGTAATGGTAACACAATTATACTAGAGTTTACATTAACATAAAACACTGGCGTCGAGGTAAGTCTCCATGGAAATGCGGTATTAGTGTTAGTGGAGCATCTGGTGGTGCAGCAGGTATAGGCCAGGCCACTCCCGAGGCAGGTTACACACATCTGTCAGCTCCTGAGGGTGGGACGTGGATTCCTTCCACACTAGCAGGTCCTGTACCTCCTCATTGCTTTTCTTTTATGTCCCCCTCTCATTCTCCTCTTAGCTAAAGCTGGGAGGCTGGGTGTCTTCTTGTCCACCCCTCCTTCATCTCTGTTTCTCTGAGGTTTAAACAGCAGTAGTTTAAAACATCTGCTATCAACAGCTCTGTCACTTCTTCACTTTGTCCTTTACATTCAGTTCTTTCAGCCCTCATTGGAATTGCATTGCAAGGAGTTGCATTGTTAAATGGTGTAACTACAGTTACAATATGTGTTATATCATATACTTATATATCTCCAAGACTTATGCATCTGATCTTCCTGAATCCATTTCCACTGTCCATTTCCATTGACTCCGACCGAAGGTGGCTCCTCTTCCCGTTCGGGTGGCGCTCGGCGGTCGTCGGCGTTGTGTCGTTGTGTATGTTGGAGACGAACGTGTTTGTTTCTATTCATGGATTTTGCTGGACTGTTTTCATCCCCACGTTTGGGGCATTTGTTTTGAGCACCCAGTGTTTTGTGGGGTGACTATGCATAGATAATAAACAGTGAATAGCAGGAGTGTAAAAACAAAGGGGGGGTGTCAATGTAAATTGTCTGGGTGGCCATTTGATTAATTGTTCGGCAGTCTTATGGCTTGGGGGTAGAAGCTGTTAAGGAGTCTTTTGGACCTCCGGTACCACTTGCCGTGCAGTAGCAGAGAGAACAGTCTATAACTTGGGTGGCTGAAGTCTTTGACCATTTCTGGGCCTTCCTCTGACACGCCTAGTATATAGGTCCTGGATGGCAGGAAGCTTGGCCCCAGTGATATAGTAGGCAGTGCGCACTACCCTCTGTAGTACCTTAAAGTCGGATGCCAAGCAGTTGCCATAACAGGCGGTGATGCAACCGGTCAGGATGTCAAATATTTTCAGTCTCCTGAGGGGCAAAATGACTGTTTTGGTGTGTTTGGACCATGACACTTTGTTGGTGATGTGGGCACCAAGGAACATGAACTCTTGACCTGCTCCACTACAGCCCGTCAATGTTATTGGGGGCCTGTTCGGCCCTTCTTTTCCTGTAGTCCACGATCAGCTCCTTTGTGTTGCTCACATTGAGAGAGAGAGAGAGAGAGCAAGAGAGAGGTTGTTGTCCTGGCACCATACCATGTAGTGGAATAGCACCCTATTCCCCTATGTAGTGCACTGCTTTTGACCGGGTGCCATTTGGGACACAGCTGAGGAGTGTTGAGAATCACTCAGCTCTCTGACTTCACGGCCCGTGTTTTTAGTTTCGTAGCTCCAGGGTCAAAAACAAAGAATGCCTATAATTTCTGAGCAGTCTGCCTGAATGCTTGACTACAAGAGAGGAAAGAGAGAGGTATTTTTAGGTGCTTGATTTTGCTAACAGAATAGGCACTGTTTTACTCGTTGCTTTTCCCTTGGAACTTAAGAGGATACACATATTGCGTTTTTGTTTAACAACAGTGATTTTGAGGTCATAACTGTGATAAATGGGACAAACATCCTCCCAACATTTTGTCAGTAAATAAGTGCAATGCCATTGCCCCCAGTGTCATCACAAGACAACCAATTACAGTGCAAAAAAGTCAACATAAAAGAAAGGAAACGTCCCAAACTTTTTCTCTCTCGTTCTTGATGCCCTCTTAATCGCCTCTACACTAATGAATGAGGACAGAAGGCAGAGTCAAAGCGGCAGAAAATTTGCCCGCGCAGACCGTCATCTGTCACTGTCCTGATGAAGAGCACAGTGGGCACCAGTGCCCAGTTCAACCCCCTTCACCCCCTGGGCATGAGACAGACACTGGACAGAGGGCTCTGCCCATAGAGATCCTATTAAGTTATTATTCTAATTTCTAATTCTATGGCTTTGCCACACTGGGGCATCTGGGCCCTCCCCGTCCTCCTCTTCCTCCTCGTCCATTGCCCCGGTCCTGCCCAGCAGCCATTAAGCTGCTCTCTTGAGCTAACTTCCCCAAAAGTTCCTTTTAGTAGGGGGGTTGGGGGCATAAAAGCTGTGCAGTGTAAATCAGGGCATGCTGTCCATGCACCATCTCCAAAGCTTCAGCACTCCTTTGGGTTGACTATAATCGCTGCTACAGTTTGAGTCAAGGGCTCAGTTGTATTAGGCTTTTAAAGTAGATCATGGTTTCAGCCCTACCAGAGTTGATCTGTACATTTGATGTCTATAAATATATACTGTAGTTGATGAAAATATGGGTTTCTGAAGTGTTATTCTACCGTTTAGGTTTATCTAATATGTCAAATAAAATCTAATTGTATTGGTCAAATACACGTGTTTAGCAGATGTTATTGCGGGTGTAGCGAAATTGTGTTTCTAGTTCCAACAGTGCAGTAATATCTAACAAGTAATATCTAAGAATTTCACAACAATACACACTAATCTAAGTAAAGGAATGGAATTAAGAACATATAAATATATATACGAGCAATGTCAGAGCGGCATAAACTAAGATACAGTAGAATAGAATATATACAGATGAGATGAGTAATGCAAAATATGTGAACATTATTAAAGAGCTCCATTTTTATGGAATGGTCTGCCTACCCATGTAAGAGACGCAAACTCGGTCTCAACCTTTAAGTCTTTACTGAAGACTCATCTCTTCAGTGGGTCATATGATTGAGTGTAGTCTGGCCCAGGAGTGGGAAGGTGAACGGAAAGGCTCTGGAGCAACGAACCGCCCTTGCTGTCTCTGCCTGGCCGGTTCCCCTCTTTCCACTGGGATTCTCTGCCTCTAACCCTATTACAGTCACTGGCTTACTGGGGCTCTTTCATACCGTCCCTAGGAGGGGTGCGTCACTTGAGTGGGTTGTGTCACTGATGTGATCTTCCTGTCTGGGTTGGCGCCCCCTCTTTGGGTTGTGCCGTGGCGGAGATCTTTGTGGGCTATACTCGGCCTTGTCTCAGGATGGTAAGTTGGTGGTTGAAGATATCCCTCTAGTGGTGTGGGGGCTGTGCTTTGGCAAAGTGGGTGGGGTTATATCCTTCCTGTTTGGCCCTGTCCGGGGGTGTCCTCGGATGGGGCCACAGTGTCTCCTGACCCCTCCTGTCTCAGCCTCCAGTATTTATGCTGTCTCTCTCGGAGGACCTGAGCCCTAGGACCATGCCTCAGGACTACCTGACATGATGAGTCCTTGCTTTCCCCAGTCCACCTGGCTGTGCTGCTGCTCCAGTTTCAACTGTTCTGCCTTATTATTATTGGACCATGCTGGTCATTTATGAACATTTGAACATCTTGGCCATGTTCTGTTATAATCTTCACCCGGCACAGCCAGAAGAGGACTGGCCACCCCACATAGCCTGGTTCCTCTCTAGGTTTCTTCCTAGGTTTTGGCCTTTCTAGAGAGTTTTTCCTAGCCACCGTGCTTCTACACCTGCATTGCTTGCTGTTTGGGGTTTTAGGCTGGATTTCTGTACAGCACTTTGAGATATCAGCTGATGTACGAAGGGCTATAAAAATAAAATGGATTTGATTTGATTTAAAGTGACTAGTGTTTCATTATTAACGTGGCCTGTGATTTCAAGTCTATGTATATTAGCAGCAGCCTCTAATGTGCTGGTGATGTGATGGCTATTTAACATTTTGATGGCCTTGAGATAGAAGCTGTTTTTGATTCTCTTGGTCCCAGCTTTAATGCACCTGTACTGACCTCGCCTTCTGGATGATAGCGGGGTGAACAGGCAGTGGCTCAGGTGGTTGTTGTCCTTGATTATCCTTTTGGTCTTGCTGTGACATCGGGTGCTGTAGGTGTCCTGGAGCACCACCCTCTGGATAGCCCTGCGGCTGCGAGCGGTACAGTTGCCAAACCAGGCGGTGATACAGCCCGACAGGATGCTCTCAATTGTGCATCTGTAAAAGTTTGAGGGTTTTAGGTGCCACACCAAATTTCTACAGCCTCCTGAGGTTGAAGAGGCGCTGTTGCGCCTTCTTCACCCCATGGTCTGTATGGATGGACCATTTCAGTTTGTCAGTGATGTTTATGCCGACGAACTTGAAGCTTTCCACCTTCTCCACTGCAGTCCAGTCGATGTGGATAGGGGGGTGCTCCCTCTGCTGTTTCCTGAAGTCCACGATCAGCTCCTTTTGTTTTGTTGATGTTGAGTGAGAGGTTATTTTCCTGGCACCACACTCCCAGCGTCATGTCATTGTTGGTAATCAAGCCTGCTACTGTTGTGTCGAGGCGTGCGTAGCTATGCAGTCATGGGTGAACAGGGAGTACAGGGGGGGCTGAGCACGCACCCTTGTGGGGCCCCAGTGTTGAGGATCAGCGAAGTGGAGATGTTGAACAACATTCTTACATAGGTATTCTTCTTGTCCAGATGGGATAGGACAGTGTGCAGTGTGCAGTGTGCAGTGCGATCGTCTGAGGATATATTGGGGCGGTAAGCAAATTTAAGTGGGTCTAGGGTGGCAGGTAAGGTAGAGGTGATATGATCCTTGACTAGTCTCTCAAAGCACTTCATGATGACAGAAGTGAGTGCTACAGGGCGATAGTCTTTTAGTTCAGTTACCTTTGTTCCTGTATCCAAGAAAGCAATGGTTCCATCTTGAAGCATGTGGGGATAGCAGCATGGGATAGGGAGAAATTGACTATGTTCGTAAACACTCCAGCCAGCTGGTCTTCGCATGCTCTGAGGATGCGGCTAAGGATGCAGTCTGGGCTGGCATCCTTGCGAGGGTTAACACGCTTAAATGTCTTACTCACATCAGCCACGGAGACAGAGAGCCCAGAATCGTTGGGCTCTCCGTAGCGGGCCACGTCGTTGGCACTGTGTTATCCTCAAAGTGTGCGAAGAAGGGTTTTAGCTTGTCTGAAGCAAGACGTCGGTGTCCGCGACAGGGCTGGTTTTCCTTTGGTAATCCGTGATTGTCCGTAGACCCTGCCTTATACAGATGAAGTCAGAAGTTTACATACATTTATGTTGGAGTCATTAAAACTTGTTTTTCAACCACTCCACAAATTTCTTGTTAACAAACTATAGTTTTGGCAAGTCGGTTAGGACATTTACTTTGTGCATGACACAAGTCATTTTTCCAACAATTGTTTACAGACAGATTATTTCACTTATAATTCACTGTATCTCAATTCCAGGGGGTCAGAAGTTTAAATACACTAAGTTGACTGTGCCTTTAAACAGCTTGGAAAATTCCAGAAAGTGATGTCATGGCTTTAGAAGCTTCTGATAGGATAATTGACATAATTGGAGTCAATTGGAGGTGTACCTGTGGATGTATTTCAAGGCCTACCTTCACACTCAGTGCCTCTTTGCTTGACATCATGGGAAAATCAAAATAAATCAGCCAAGACCTAAGAAGAAAAATTGGAGACCTCCACACGTCTGGTTCATCCTTGGGAGCAATTTCCAAATGCCTGAAGGTACCACATTCATCTGTACAAACAATAGTACACAAGTATAAACACCATGGGACCACGCACCCATCATACCACTCAGGAAGGAGACACATTCTGTCTCCTAGAGCTTAACCTCTCTGGGATATGTGGGAAGGTAGCGTCCCACCTGGCCAACATCCAGTGAAAATGCAGAGTGCCAAATTCAAATAAATTACTATAAAAATGAAACTTTGATGAAATCACGCATTCAATATACCAAATTAAAGCTACACTTGTTGTGAATCTAGCCAACGTGTCAGATTTCAAAAATGCTTTACGGCCAAAGCAAACAATGCTATTATCTGAGAATAGCACCCCAGTAAACAAAGAGAGAAAAGCATATTTATTTTTTGCCCCACTGTATGTAAACTCCCGACTCCAACTGTACATACTGTACTGTCTATTGAATTATAATGCACATTATAATGTAGTATATTGATTTGTTTGTAATGGTTGTCTTGTATGTATGCTAGTTTTTACAGTTTCGTTAATGATATATTTATTTGTGAACGAAGGGGATTTGTAAAGCAATGTTTTTCTAACACCCAATGTCAATGTGTTGTTAAAGGTTTAAAGAGGGTGTTTAAATTACAAGATGCACTAGCTATGTTCATTTGATACAGGATGAGCCACACCAGTCCATCCGCAGCCAGGCAGGCAGTAACCGAGATGAAGTAGCCAGCTCTACTTATTGAGGAGATGTGGGTAGTCAGTCCTTGGCCCTAACAGAGACAGACAGTGCCATGCAGATCCAGGCAGGAGGCTCAAGGCCTGGCTGATAGCTGTTAGCTGCTGGCTCTGAGCTGTGAGGGATGGTTACCACATGCTACATGGCCCTGGGAACACTAGGCTGTCCTAAATGGTACCCTATTCCCTTTATATTGCACTACATTTGACCAGAGCCCTATGTGTAGTACCATATAAAGAATAGGGTGCCATTTGTGACACATACTTACTTCTCCCCATTCCCCACCGCTGTGCTGTGTGACTAAAGAGTGTTCGTGTGGTTTAATCTCCATGTTGACAGAGATGGAGAAGCAGATAAAGATTGAGAACCTTATTGTGACTTGGCAGCAGAGGTCAGCGCAGTCCAACATGCCCATCTCAGTAAGTACCACAGCCGTTCTAGACACACCAGAGTACCACAGCCGTCCTAGACACACCAGAGTACCACAGCCGTCCTAGACACACCAGAGTACCACAGCCGTCTTAGACACACCAGAGTACCACAGCCATTCTAGACACACCAGAGTACCACAGCCGTTCTAGACACACCAGAGTACCACAGCCGTTCTAGACACACCAGAGTACCACAGCCGTTCTAGACACACCAGAGTACCACAGCCGTTCTAGACACACCAGAGTACCACAGCCACAGCCGTCCTAGACACACCAGAGTACCACAGCCGTTCTAGACACACCAGAGTACCACAGCCGTTCTAGACACACCAGAGTACTACAGCCGTTCTAGACACACCAGAGTACCACAGCCGTTCTAGACACACCAGTGTACCACAGCCGTTCTAGACACACCAGAGTACCACAGCCGTTCTAGACACACCAGAGTACCACAGCCGTCCTAGACACACCAGAGTACCACAGCCATTCTAGACACACCAGAGTACCACAGCCGTTCTAGACACACCAGAGTTCCACAGCCGTTCTAGACACACCAGAGTACCACAGCCGTTCTAGACACACCAGAGTACCACAGCCGTTCTAGACACACCATCTGTCTTACAAATTCATGGAGTTCAGAACATGCTGCGGAGTACACACACAGCGACTCTTATTCAAATCTCAGAAAATGGCATCTCTCCATCTCAAATACATTTACACACATTTGCATGTGGGCACAAGTGCTTGTGTGAAATTCGTAAGATTCATCCAAGAGCTCCTATGCTGTCAGGAAGATGGGGGTTTTATGCACTGTAGCTAATTGATGTATATTTAACTCTTGCCATGTTTTACTAGTCTGGGACTTTGGCACAGAGAAATAAATAGGATATTATTTTTAAGTAGTCCCCTTTTAAATATCCCAACTAATTCACAAAGGTTACAAGCTGCCAAGGAACATTTAAAGAGCTTTAAAGGAGAGACGTTAACTCTTAAGTTGATATTACAGCAGGCATCATGGGACTGTAGAGTTGATATTACAGCAGGCATCATGGGACTGTAGAGTTGATATTACAGCAGGCATCATGGGACTGTAGAGTTGATATTACAGCAGGCATCATGGGACTGTAGAGTTGATATTACAGCAGGCATCATGGGACTGTAGAGTTGATATTACAGCAGGCATCATGGGACTGTAGAGTTGATATTACAGCAGGCATCATGGGACTGTAGAGTTGATATTACAGCAGGCATCATGGGACTGTAGAGTTGATATTACAGCAGGCATCATGGGACTGTAGAGTTGATATTACAGCAGGCATCATGGGACTGTAGAGTTGATATTACAGCAGGCATCATGGGACTGTAGAGTTGATATTACAGCAGGCATCATGGGACTGTAGAGTTGATATTACAGCAGGCATCATGGGACTGTAGAGTTGATATTACAGCAGGCATCATGGGACTGTAGAGTTGATATTACAGCAGGCATCATGGGACTGTAGAGTTGATATTACAGCAGGCATCATGGGACTGTAGAGTTGATATTACAGCAGGCATCATGGGACTGTAGAGTTGATATTACAGCAGGCATCATGGGACTGTAGAGTTGATATTACAGCAGGCATCATGGGACTGTAGAGTTGATATTACAGCAGGCATCATGGGACTGTAGAGTTGATATTACAGCAGGCATCATGGGACTGTAGAGTTGATATTACAGCAGGCATCATGGGACTGTAGAGTTGATATTACAGCAGGCATCATGGGACTGTAGAGTTGATATTACAGCAGGCATCATGGGACTGTAGAGTTGATATTACAGCAGGCATCATGGGACTGTAGAGTTGATATTACAGCAGGCATCATGGGACTGTAGAGTTGATATTACAGCAGGGCATCATGGGACTGTAGAGTTGATACAGCAGGCATTGGGACAGTTGATATTACAGCAGGCATCATGGGACTGTAGAGTTGATATTACAGCAGGCATCATGGGACTGTAGAGTTGATATTACAGCAGGCATCATGGGACTGTAGAGTTGATATTACAGCAGGCATCATGGGACTGTAGAGTTGATATTACAGCAGGCATCATGGGACTGTAGAGTTGATATTACAGCAGGCATCATGGGACTGTAGAGTTGATATTACAGCAGGCATCATGGGACTGTAGAGTTGATATTACAGCAGGCATCATGGGACTGTAGAGTTGATATTACAGCAGGCATCATGGGACTGTAGAGTTGATATTACAGCAGGGCATCATGGGACTGTAGAGTTGATATTACAGCAGGCATCATGGGACTGTAGAGTTGATATTACAGCAGGCATCATGGGACTGTAGAGTTGATATTACAGCAGGGCATCATGGGACTGTAGAGTTGATATTACAGCAGGCATCATGGGACTGTAGAGTTGATATTACAGCAGGCATCATGGGACTGTAGAGTTGATATTACAGCAGGGCATCATGGGACTGTAGAGTTGATATTACAGCAGGGCATCATGGGACTGTAGAGTTGATATTACAGCAGGGCATCATGGGACTGTAGAGTTGATATTACAGCAGGGCATCATGGGACTGTAGAGTTGATATTACAGCAGGCATGGGACATGGGACTGGAGAGTTGATATTACAGCAGGCATCATGGGACTGTAGAGTTGATATTACAGCAGGCATCATGGGACTGTAGAGTTGATATTACAGCAGGCATCATGGGACTGTAGAGTTGATATTACAGCAGGCATCATGGGACTGTAGAGTTGATATTACAGCAGATATTACAGCAGGATCATGGGACTGTAGAGTTGATATTACAGCAGGCATCATGGGACTGTAGAGTTGATATTACAGCAGGCATCATGGGACTGTAGAGTTGATATTACAGCAGGCATCATGGGACTGTAGAGTTGATATTACAGCAGGCATCATGGGACTGTAGAGTTGATATTACAGCAGGCATCATGGGACTGTAGAGTTGATATTACAGCAGGCATCATGGGACTGTAGAGTTGATATTACAGCAGGCATCATGGGACTGTAGAGTTGATATTACAGCAGGCATCATGGGACTGTAGAGTTGATATTACAGCAGGCATCATGGGACTGTAGAGTTGATATTACAGCAGGCATCATGGGACTGTAGAGTTGATATTACAGCAGGCATCATGGGACTGTAGAGTTGATATTACAGCAGGCATCATGGGACTGTAGAGTTGATATTACAGCAGGCATCATGGGACTGTAGAGTTGATATTACAGCAGGCATCATGGGACTGTAGAGTTGATATTACAGCAGGCATCATGGGACTGTAGAGTTGATATTACAGCAGGCATCATGGGACTGTAGAGTTGATATTACAGCAGGCATCATGGGACTGTAGAGTTGATATTACAGCAGGCATCATGGGACTGTAGAGTTGATATTACAGCAGGCATCATGGGACTGTAGAGTTGATATTACAGCAGGCATCATGGGACTGTAGAGTTGATATTACAGCAGGCATCATGGGACAGTTGATATTACAGCAGGCATCATGGGACTGTAGAGTTGATATTACAGCAGGCATCATGGGACTGTAGAGTTGATATTACAGCAGGCATCATGGGACTGTAGAGTTGATATTAGAGTTGATATTACAGCAGGCATCATGGGACAGGGCATCATGGGACTGTAGAGTTGATATTACAGCAGGCATCATGGGACTGTAGAGTTGATATTACAGCAGGCATCATGGGACTGTAGAGTTGATATTACAGCAGGCATCATGGGACTGTAGAGTTGATATTACAGCAGGGCATCATGGGACTGTAGAGTTGATATTACAGCAGGGCATCATGGGACTGTAGAGTTGATATTACAGCAGGGCATCATGGGACTGTAGAGTTGATATTACAGCAGGCATCATGGGACTGTAGAGTTGATATTACAGCAGGCATCATGGGACTGTAGAGTTGATATTACAGCAGGCATCATGGGACTGTAGAGTTGATATTACAGCAGGCATCATGGGACTGTAGAGTTGATATTACAGCAGGCATCATGGGACTGTAGAGTTGATATTACAGCAGGCATCATGGGACTGTAGAGTTGATATTACAGCAGGGCATCATGGGACTGTAGAGTTGATATTACAGCAGGCATCATGGGACTGTAGAGTTGATATTACAGCAGGCATCATGGGACTGTAGAGTTGATATTACAGCAGGGCATCATGGGACTGTAGAGTTGATATTACAGCAGGCATCATGGGACTGTAGAGTTGATATTACAGCAGGCATCATGGGACTGTAGAGTTGATATTACAGCAGGGCATCATGGGACTGTAGAGTTGATATTACAGCAGGCATCATGGGACTGTAGAGTTGATATTACAGCAGGCATCATGGGACTGTAGAGTTGATATTACAGCAGGGCATCATGGGACTGTAGAGTTGATATTACATGGGACAGGGCATCATGGGACTGTAGAGTTGATATTACAGCAGGGCATCATGGGACTGTAGAGTTGATATTACAGCAGGGCATCATGGGACTGTAGAGTTGATATTACAGCAGGCATCATGGGACTGTAGAGTTGATATTACAGCAGGCATCATGGGACTGTAGAGTTGATATTACAGCAGGGCATCATGGGACTGTAGAGTTGATATTACAGCAGGCATCATGGGACAGGGCATCATGGGACTGTAGAGTTGATATTACAGCAGGCATCATGGGACTGTAGAGTTGATATTACAGCAGGCATCATGGGACTGTAGAGTTGATATTACAGCAGGCATCATGGGACTGTAGAGTTGATATTACAGCAGGCATCATGGGACTGTAGAGTTGATATTACAGCAGGCATCATTGGACTTCAGCTGTAGATGTTTTTGAAACACTACATTAATTTCACCAAAAATGCAATGCCTACCTTCATAAAAAAAGAAGATTGATGAAAACAACAGTCTGTTTCATGCTTAAATAACCACTGGTTACAATATAGACCCCTCAAACTCAACCCTGGACCTTGAAGCCAGTTCCACGTCGTTTTGTTCATTATTGTTCTCTAATCAGGGGGACACCAGGTGGATGCAATTCATTATCAGATAGAACAGACAACCAGCAGGCTACGGACCTCGTAGTGTCAGTGTTGAATAGCCCTGGTATAGACAGTCAGGAGAACACCACCAGCAGGCTACGGACCTCGTATTGTCAGTGTTGAATAGCCCTGGTAGAGACTGGCCCCTCAGGTCCCCAAGCATTATGGCCCTTGATCAGCCCTCCTGTGGATCCTTGACTTTATCTCTGACTTGTGATGGATTAGAAATGAGAGGAGATCACATCAGCACAGCAGAGTGTTGTGTTCTGTCTCCCACTCCCTCGTCTAACACACACAGTCCTATCTACATCTCTCTGCCTGTCTATCTCCAGGCTGCACAGGGATGATAGATGATAGATGTGTCAATAAGAATGATTTTATAAGAGAGCAACAGATTAAAGCCCGGATGAGATGAGCCATAACATTGAATCAGTCCTATTACTCTGTAGTATGCCCTGTCTGTAGTTTTTAGTAGACAGTTTGATTGTGGGATTAGGAAACTGGTCATTGATTCTCGGTGGGTGGGTGTGTGTGAGTGGGTGTGTGTATTTACATACTGGCACTTTTGGTATCATTAACTAGAAGAATTCACATTCGGCTCTAAGGACCATGAAATAAAAATAGAGATGTTTCCTTACTTTCCACAGGCAGTGGACTTGGACACTCTGAAGCAGTCATCCAGACTAGTGCACTACTGTGCCACCCCTCTGCTCTTTGACCGCGTGTTCAGGAAGCAGATTCAGGAAGAGCAGATTGTCCAAACTCAACAGGTCAAGGTACAGAAACCATGGCTGCTTTCCCTTGGGACTTAACTCAACAAAGCTTTCTTAGTCTCCAACAAGCTTTCTCTGCCCTTAACCTTGTTCTGAACACCTCCAAAACAAAGGTAATGTGTTTTGGTAAGAAGAATGCCCCTCTCCCCACCGGTGTGATTACTACCTCTGAGGGTTTAGAGCTTTAGGTAGTCACCCCTTTCAAGTACTTGGGAGTATGGCTAGACGGTACATAGTCCTTCTCTCAGCACATATCAAAGCTGCAGCCCAAAGACTCAGTCATGGATGCGCTTACTGCCAGTTGTGGCTGCTTCGCGTGATGTATTGTTGTCTCTACCTTCTTACCTTTTGTGCTGTTGTCTGCATCCAATAATGTTTGTACCATGTTGTGCTGCTGCCATGTTGTGTTGCTACCATGTCGTTGTCATGATGTGTTACTATCATGTTGTTATGTTGCTGCCATGCTATGTTCTTGTTTTAGGCCTCTCTTTATGTAGTGTTGTGGTGTCTCTTGTTGTGATGTGTGTGTTGTCCTATATTTTATTTTTAATCCCAGCCCCCTTCCCCGCAGGAGGCCTTTTGGAAGGACGTCATTGTAAATAAGAATTTGTTCTTAACTGACTTCTCTAGTTAAATAAAGGTTCAGTAAAATCAAAACAATTATAAAACTCAAACTTCTCAAATGGTTGTTCACTTCTCTCTTACTTAGAAAGATGCCCTTAGTTGCAAAATCTTGGAAAGCATCCCAAACTTCCCAAGTTTTTGAAAAATCCTGGAAGGAGAATTTCCGGAATCAGGATGGAACAATCAGCAATCTTCCAACAGTCTTTCACCCAGAACCTCTGAAAGTCCTGGGAACTTTGTGAAAGTTTTCGATATTTAGCAAATTTAGACAAAGGTAGTCACAGTCTGATGAAACACCCCAGTTCACCTCTCCACTCTCCTCTCCCCTCATCCTCTCCAGAAGCGTCATCACTCCAGTGACTCCACGGCGACTGGCAGGGACCGTATCTACAGCACAGACTCAGTTGACAAACTGCCTAGCCAGCTGAGAGAGGGGCCCTGGTTGCAGGACATCTCTAACACCGTCCTCCAGCAGTATGTCCAGTACCTCCAGAGTATGGGCTTCATCCTGGTCCAGGTCCGGCCACAGTTCCCAGCGCGCAGGTATGTCTTACTGACAGTCCAGTGGTCCTCAACTCTCTAAACTATACTAGTAACCTATATTTCTACACCATACTAGTTCAAGTTTCCAGTTTATTTACCATGTGTAATGTATACATTGGAGATCTAACTCACCCGATCTCTCAACCCAAAAAAACACAATGAAAGCACGATACAACTCAGGGCAAATGTCCTCTTTCTCTGAGTTTCCCTCCTAAGATCCTTTATGTGACTGTGAGCAGAACTATGAGCACTATTCATCCATTAGTCATCAGATGTGTTGTGATCCCCTCCAAGCCCCCAAAAGCCCCATCCCTCTGGTCATGCATGTGATATAACTACAGTAGACACTTGGCAGACAAACACATGGACAGACGGACGGACGGATGGACAGACGGACAGACACACACAGTACACTCTCTCTGTTTTTTTCCCCCATCCCTACTTAACCCCTAACCCTGCCTGTCTCTCTCTCTCCTCTCTCCCTGTAGCATCCCCAGGGCCCGGGCAGCCATGTTCAGCTCATTGTCGTCAGAGAGGCAGTCCTTCTCCTATAACAAAACCAGGAGCGAGGACAGCCCTAAGGTAAGTAGTGCTGATGCAAGCGCTGAGGATATTGCCACACGTACACTGGCTAAAGGCACACAGGGATATATTGACTCTGACGCTCTCTTCCTCTCTCTCTGACAAACATACTCTCTCTCTAACGCTCACTCTATTCACACACATACACACATATAAACACACACCGCTTCATCATCATCTCTTGAGGTAATGTTTTTTTTCTCCGCAGAGCACAGGGTCGGATATTACCCCATACTACCACCAGAGGCTGCTGCCAGGGGGCATCGTATTGATGGAGCTTGCCTTTCAGGTGAATCTTTCTCTCTCGCTCTCTCTCTTTCAAAGGGGGTTTATTGGCATGGGGATAATGTTGCCAAAGGAGTGAAATAAACACAAGTGAGTATACACAAAACAACACAAACAAAAAACTATACAAAATATGGCACTCAAAAGGTAACATTTTAAGTGTTATATCATCTATGTGCAGTGTTTGTTTTTTTTGTTTTTTGGGGGTGGGGGGTGGTAGATCAGCTTTAATAATAATTGTCTGTGTGGTCAGAAATTTTTCGTCAAACACCAGTCTCAAAGTCAACCGTGAAGAGGCGACTCCGGGATGCTGGCCTTCTAAGAAAAAGCCATATCTCAACTTGGCCAATAAAAATAAAAGATTAAGATGGGCAAAAGAACACAGACACTGGACAGAGGAACTCTGCCTCGAAGGCCAGCATCCCGGAGTCGCCTCTTCACTGTTGACGTTGAGACTGGTGTTTTACGGGTACTATTTAATAAAGCTTAGAGTTGAGGACTTGTGAGGCGTCTGTTTCTCAAACTAGACACACTAATGTACTTGTCCTCTTGCTCAGTTGTGCACCGGGGCCTTTCACTCCTCTTTCTATTCTGGTTAGGGCCAGTTTGCGCTGTTCTGTGAAGGGAGTAGTACACAATTTCTTGCATGGAATAGCCTTTATTTCTCAGAACAAGAATAGACTGATGAGTTTCAGAATAAAGTTCTTTGTTTCTGGCCATTTAAAGCCTGTAATTGAACCCACAAATGCTGATGCTCCAGATACTCAACTAGTCTAAAAAGGCCAGTTTTACTGCTTATTTAATAAGAACAACAGGTTTCATCTGTGCTAACATAATTGCAAAAGGGTTTTCTAGCCTTTTAAAATGATGAACTTGGATTAGCTAACACAACATGCCATTGGAACACAGGAGTGATGGTTGCTGATAATGGGCATCTGTACATCTATGTAGATATTCCATTAAAAATCTGTTTCCAGCTACAATAGTCATTTACAACATTAACAATGTCTACACTGTATTGCTGATCATTTTTTGTTATTTTAATTTACAAAAAATGTGCTTTTCTTTCAAAAACAAGGACATTTCTAAGTGACCCCAAACCTTTGAATGATAGTGTATATACACAGTACCAGTCAAAAGTTTGGATACACCTACTCATTCCAGGGTTTTTCATTATTTTTACTATTTTCTACATTGTAGAATAATAGTGAAGACATCAAAACTATGAAATAACATGGAATCATGTAGTAACCAAAAAAGTGTTAAACAAATCAAATATATTTTAGATTCTTCAAAGTATCCACCCTTTGCCTTGATGACAGCGTTGCACACTCTTGGCATTCTCTCAACCAGCTTCATGGGGTGGGGTAGTCACCTGGAATGCATTTAAATTAACAGGTGTGCCTTGTTAAAAGTACATTTGTGGAATTTCTTTCCTTCATAATGCGTTTGAGGTAATCAGTTGTGTTGTGACAAGGTAGGGTTGGTACAGAAAAGATAGCCCTAACTGATACAAGACCAAGCCCATATTATGGCAAGAACAGCTCAAATAAGCAAAGAGAAATGACAGTCCATCATTACTTTAAGACATGAAGGTTCAGTCAATCCTGAAAATTTCAAGACCTTTGAAAGTTTCTTCAAGTGCAGTCGCAAAAACCATCAAGCGCTATGATGAATGAGGACCGCCACAGGAAATGAGGACCACCACAGGAAATGAAGACCCAGAGTTACCTCTGTTGCAGGATACGTTCATTAGAGTTAACTGCACGACCTCTGCAGCCCAAATAAAAACTTCACAGAGTTCAAGTAACATACACATCTCAACATCAACTGTTCTGAGGAGACTGTGTGAATCAAGACTTCATGGTTGAATTGCTGCAAAGAAACCACTACTAATCGACACCAATAAGAAGAAGAGACTTGCTTGGGCCAAGAAACACGAGCAATGGACATTAGAGCGGTGAAAATCTGTCCTTTTGGTCTGATGAGTCCTAATTGATGTTTGGATCCAAACGCTGTGTCTTTGTGAGACACAGGGTAGGTGAATGGATGATCTCTGCATGTGTGGTTCCCACCGTGAAGCATGGAGGAAGATTTGTGATGGTGTGGTTGTGCTTTGCTGGTGACACTGTCAGTTATTTAGAATACAAGGCAGACTTAACCAGCATGGCTGCCACAGCATTCTTCAGCGATACACCATCCTATCTGGGTTGTGCTTATTGGGACTATCATTTGTTCTTCAACAGGACAATGTCCCAAAACACACCTCCAGGCTGTGTTAGGGCAATCCGATGACCTGGCCTCCCCAATCACCTGATCAACCCATTTAGTTATTTCATTTTCAAATAACCGAAAGTGATAGGTTGTAAGGTTGTAATCTGAAGGGAAAAGGCCATTCTTGAACATTGGGTGAGACATTCTTACATCTGAACTCGTTCTCCAGCTAATTAGTAAGTTTAACTTTTGTATGAGTGAAGCCTTTAGCCAGAGGTCTAATGCTTTAATATTTCATAATTTCTGCTCCCCAAATTCATGTTCATTATATAAATAGGCCCGTTTAATTTTTTCTGACTTGCCTTTCCAAATGAAATTGTATCTGTTTTGCTTATACAGTGCATTCAGAAAGTATTCAGACCCCTTCACTTTTTCCACATTTATTACGTTACAGCCTTATTCTAAAATGGATTAAATACATCCACATCAATCTACACACAGTGCCCCATAAGGACAAAGAGAAAACAGGTTTTTAAGCATTTTTGCAAATGTATTAAATATACAACTGAATACTTTATTTACATTAGTATTCAGACCCTCTGCTACAATAATCGGAATTGAGCTCAATTGCATCCTGTATCCATTGGTCATCCTTGAGATGTTTCTACAACTTGAATGAGCATGATTTGGAAAGGCACACACCTGTCTATATAAGGTCCCACAGTTGACCATGGATGTCAGAGCAAAAACGAAGCCATGAGGTTGAAGGAATTGTCTATAGAGCTCCGAGACAGTATTGTGTCAAGGCACAGATCTGGGGAAGGGTGCCCCAACATTTCTGCAGTGTTGAAGGTTCCCAAGAACACAGTGGCCTCCATCATTCTTAAATGGAAGAAGTTTGGAACCACCAAGACTCTTCCTAGAGCTGGCTGCCTGCCCGAACTGAGCAATCGGGGGGAGAAGGGCCTTGGTCAGGGAGGTGACCAAGAATCCGATGGTCACTCTGACAGAACTCGGAGTTCCTCTGTGGGGTTGGAGAACCTTCCAGAAGGACAACCATCTCTACAGTACTCCACCATTCAGGCCTTTTATGGTAAAGTGGCAAGCCGGAAGCCACTCCTCAGAAAAAGGCACATGACAGCCCGCTTGGGGTTTGCCAAAAGGCATGTTTTTCAGCAGAAGGGACTGTGAGACTAGTCAGGATCGAGGGGAAGATGAACGGAGCAAAGTACAGAGAGATCCTTGATGAAAACCTGCTCCAGAGTGCTCAGGACCTCAGACTGGGGCGAAGCTTCACTTTCTATCAGGACAACGACCCTAAGCACAAATCCAAAACAACACAGGACTGGCTTTGGGACAAGTTTCTGAATGCCCTTGAGTGGCCCAGCCAGAGCCCGGACTTGAACCCGATCGAACATTGAGAGGCCTGAAAATAGCTGTGCAGCGACGCTCCCTCTCCAACCGGACAGTGCTTGAGAGGTTATGTAGAGAAGAATGGGAGAAACTCCCCAAATACAGGTGTGCCAAGCTTGTAGCGTCATACCCAAGAAAAGCTGTACTCAAGGCTGTAATCGCCGCCAAAGGTGGTTCAACCAAGTACTGAGTAAAGGGTCTGAATACCTATGTAAATGTGATATTTCAGTTGTATATCTTTACACATTTGCAAACATTTCTAAAACCCTTTTTTTGCCTGGTCATTATCGGGTATTGTGTAGATTGATGAGGGGAAAACGATTTAATCAATTTTAGAATAAGGCTGTAACGTAACAAAATGTATAAAAAATGAATGGGTCTGAATCATTTCTAAATGCACTGCACCAATACACCAATTTGTATACTGGGATATGACTAAAGAGATAATCAGGGTGATTTTTCAACAAAAAGACAGGTTTATTCGTTTCCATGGTAGCAAGATATCTAGTTTTGTGAACTTTCTATTAAAATGTATTTTAGTGAGATCATTGTCTTTTGGGATATGAACACCAGCATTACCATCAGACCATTTTATTGCTAAACTACACTGTAATGTAAAAGTTGTTTTGTGATCCAATACATAATGTTAATACACTTGTATACACTTGTATTAATTTGGTTGTAACACAGAGAAGTTAGAAAAAGTAACTCGATCCTCTGAGATTGTGGAGGGACCCAAATTGTGGATTTAAAAGAACATGAATCATCAGAGTACAATGACACCTTTGTTTTTAAGCCCTGGATTTACAGTGTTTTAGCAATGTGCAAATAGTTGTAGTACGAATAGCAGGAGAAGATACATAAACAGATAAATATTGGTGATATTTACAATGTTTGTCCTACCTGTGGTGTTGACGTTTACGCCGAGTTAGATCGAGTTATGTATGTATTCTAGGGCAACGGTGTCTGGATAGAATTTGTTCTCCTGCCTACTGGTACTTTTTAGGAACACTATTATTTTTGTCTTATTGTGATTCACTGTTACGCTCCAAGTCTGATATAATCTGTGTAGAAGATCTGCTGTAGTTCCTCCTTTGTTGGGGATAGAAGCACCAGATCATCAGCAAACAGTAGACATTTGAGTCCACTAAGGTGAGGCCGGGTGCTGCACAGGATTCTAGTGCCTACGCCAATTCATTGATATTTATGGACTCAAGCTTTCATCCCTGTCACCCCACGGCCCTGGGGTCTCTTTCACTCTTTTTTACACCTCCAGCGCTTGCTCTCTACTGCTCTCTCTCCTGCTCTCTCGCACGCTCTCTCTTTCTTGCAGTGCATGCTGGGAGTTTTTTGGAGTTTGAGTGTTTGGTGTGGAGGGCTCTGTCCTAACTTTTTTCTGGATTTTGTTCTGGTCTTTTATTTTCATTATTATTTTCTATGGTGGAGGGTTAATGCACTATTTGTTTTAGCGGTATCCACAGGTTTTTTCAAAGTTAGGGTGGAAGAGGACAGAGTTTGGGGTGTGGTGTGCATGATGGCTTCTCAGCCTAGCGCGGAGGAGACGCTGTCGTTACGGCATGGATTCAGGTGTGTTCCTGAGAATGGAGTTAAGGTGGAGGACGTTCTGCTCGCAGTCGGTGACCAGGTAGGAGCTGAATTTATACATTCCGCTTCAAGAATGAATAAAGCTGTCGCTGTGTTCATGAAATGAGCTAATTTCGTTGGTAGGCTAATTGCTAGTGGAATATTTTGTATGGGGTGTGTTTGTACCAATTTCGCCTCTTTCTACCCTTTCGACAAGGGTGGTAGTTGCAAATTTGCCTCTGTTTATTACGGTAGATCTAATCAAGAAAGAGCAGAGTGGTTTGCTAGCGGTTTTCGTGTCGGCAGGTTTTCAGGCAGATGCCGTTAAGCACGTTGTTTTGTTCCTGAGGCAAGTGTTCATGTTTCTGAACAACAATGAGAAACAGCTAATTGTGCATTTCAAAGTGAGGCATGGGGAGGGGCTCTACGCAGGGTTTGCCAGCACAGATAGTGTACGATGCTTTGAGTGTGGGGATTTGGGGCAGAAGAGCTTTGCGTGCCCACATAAAGGCCGTAGAGAAGGTGAGGGTACAAGCTCCAGTGGGGGAAATCAAGGTCAACGTGCAGGGGGCAATGAGATGCAGACAGCAGGCGCTGGGCCTAGTCATGCCAGGGATGGTGGTGTAGATGAGGCTGGGCCTAGTCATGCCAGAGATGGTGGGGTAGCTGAGGCTCGGCCTAGTCATGCCAGGGATGGTGGTGTAGATGAGGCTGGGCCTAGTCATTCCAGAGATGGTGGGGTAGCTGAGGCTCGGCCTAGTCATGCTAGAGATGGTGGTGTAGATGGATGAGGCTGGGACTAGTCATGCTATGGATGGTGGTGTAGATGAGGCTGGGTCTAGTCATGCTATGGATGGTGGGGTAGCTGAGGCTCGGCCTAGTCATGCTATGGATGGTGGTGTAGATGAGGCTCGGCCTAGTCATGCTATGGATGGTGGTGTAGATGAGGCTGGGCCTAGTCATGCTATGGAGGGTGGTGTAGATGAGGCTGGGTTTAGTCACGTTATGCTAGTGGATGAGGAAAGTATAGTGTGTAAGAGACTAGGGGGAGGAGGAGGGTGTCAAGCGGAAAAGGAAAAAGGGGGAGAAGAAAGGAGGTGGAAAGGGAGAGGCTGGTGTGGTCAAAGGCACCAAGGAACCTTTGCCCGGTGCTGGGGGGGATGCCCTGATGAGAGAGGAAGGGCAGGTGGTTAGGATGGGAGATTGAGATGAGGAGGAAAGTGAGTCTGAGGAAGAGGATGATGAGGAGGCCTTTTTTTCAGACTCCTCTTCAATGGGTCCGGAGCTCACAGCCAGTCAAGCAGAAGGGTCAAAGTACACATTGAGGGAACTGAAAAAGTTCCTGAATGAGACCAAGGGGAAAAAGTTAATCTTGAGGCTTTTTTTCTGATCTGAGAATGATTGTAAGATCAGAACAACATGCTATGAAAAATGAGGGGCATGGTGTCCTCTCACCCAGGAAATGGTTTAGGTTGAGGAAGTGGGTCACAACAGTGCGTAAGGGTCTACCTTCAGACACTGTTTAGATGTATAGTTTCTTTCTGGCACTGTGTTTTATTTAGCTTTGCTATTGGTCTCTTTCTTTGCTGGCTTTTCTCCCACTTCTTATGGAGACTCTTTGGTTAGGCTCGCTTAATGTAAATGGTGCCAGAGATGTGGGAAAGAGGAGTGTGTTGGGTGAATATGTAAAACAAAAAAAGTACAGGTGTTGTTTCTGCAGGAGACGCATAGGGATGTGGTGAATGAAGTCGATTGGGGGCTCTGGTGGAAAGGCAAGGCAAGTGTGTTGAGCCATGGGACTAATCTTAGTGCAGGGGTGGCAATCCTTTTTGTACCGGGTCTGGCTGTAAAGATTTGCTCCTCAAAAGAGGTGTGTAAGGGTAGGCTGCTTGTTGTAAAAGCAGAAATTAACAATATGGGTTTTGTCTTTATAAATGTGTTTGCGGCTAACACGGGCAGAGAGAGGGGGCTTCTATTTGGGTGTCTTAGACAGGAACTCTCACAGGTAGCGCCTGAGGAGATGCTGGTGGTCGACGGGGACTGGAACTGTACAATGGATTTTACGAAAGACAGAAATAGGGGAAAGCCTCATTCAGTGGGAGTGTTAAGGGACATCATTAATCAGTTCGACCTAGTGGATATTTGGAAAACTAAACAGCCCAACACAAGACAGTATACATGGGTAAAGGTCTTTGGGGCTAGGGTGAGTACAGCTCGACTTGATCGTTTTTACCTGTCCAGGAATCGTAGCAATAGGCTGTTGGGAGCTACCTTTCTCCTGGTGGGGTTTTCGGATCATCACATAACCATGGCTTGGCTGTCTATTTCACCAGGCCCTCGGCAGGCATCCTACTGGAAGTTTAATGTAAAGCTCTTACAATATGCAACTTTTTGCTCAGGTTTCCAGACTTTTTGGTGGGGGCAGCGAAGAGAGGAGTATGAGTCTCAGTCTATGGTGGGATGTGAGGAAAGTCCAAATTCTGCGTTTCTGTCAACAGTATACAGCTCTCTCATCCTCATGGGCTAGGAGAGTATTGGGGGAACTGGAGCGTAGTATTAGTGAGATGGAGGTAGAGATGGTGGGGCAAGGCAGTGTAGGCCTCCAGGCTAATTTAGCTGAATTACATAGAGACCTGGGCAGTTTTTTCCAGTTTAAAGCAAAGGGTGCACTTGTAAGAACTAGGTTCTCCATGCCGAAGGCGATGGATGCTCCCAGCTCCTCCTCCTTTGATTTGGAAAGACAGACCAGTGAAGCCAAGGGTATGTATTGTCTTTGGCTGTCTGATGGGTGGGTGACCTCTGTGGTGGGGAGATGCGGGAGCGAACTGTGGAGTTTTATACTGAGTTGTATAGGGCAGAAATGTGTGATCCTATATGTGCGCAGATCTTGTTCGCAGAACTCCCTAAGCTCTCTCTGGCACAGCGGCATGAAAGGGACATTCCTCTGTTTTCCCATGAACTGGCAGAACCCTTAACGGCCATGCACAGGGGGTCGATGGACTCCCAGCGGAGTTTTATAGAAAATTCTGGGGAATAATTGGACTGGACTTCTTTTGCGTGTTGCGTGAATGCGTCGGGGTAGGAGAGTTGCCAATGAGCTGCCGTCGGGCGGCTCTGACTCTCCTGCCCAAAAAAGGGGACTTATGTGAACTTAAGAACTGGAGGCCTGTGGCATAGCTTTTGTGCGGACTACAAGATATTTGCCAAAGTCTTATCTAACAGACTGAAGTCCCATCTGGACTCGATAGTACTAGAGGTCGACCGATTACTCGTAATGGCCAATTAATTTGAGTGGATTTCAAGTTTTCAAAACAATCGGAATTAAAAAATATATATATTATTATTATTTTTTTTTACACCTTTATTTAATCTTTATTTAACTAGGCAAGTCAGTTAAGAACACATTCTTATTTTCAATGACGGCCTAGGAACGGTGGGTTAACTGCCTTGTTCAGTGGCAGAACGACAGATTTTTACCTTGTCAGCTCGGGGATTCAATCTTGCAACCTTACAGTAAACTAGTCCAATGCTCTAACCACCTGCATCTCATTGCACTCCACGAGGAGCCTGCCTGTTACACGAATGCAGTAAGCCAAGGTAAGTTGCTAGCTAGCATTAAACTGATCTTATAAAAAACAATCAATCAATCATAGTCACTAGTTAACTACACATGGTTGATGATACTACTAGTTTATCTTGCATGTCCTGCGTTGCATATAATCGATGCCTATTTGCAAAAAAAGGACTGTCCCTGCTCCAATGTGTACCTAACCATAAACATCAGTGTCTTTCTTAAAATCGATACAGAAGTATATATTTTTAAACATGCATATATAGCTAAAAGAAATCCAGGTTAGCAGGCAATATTAACTAGGTGAAATTGTGTCACTTCTCTTGTGTTCATTGCACGCGGAGTCAGGGTATATGCAACAGTTTGGGCTGCCTAATTTGCCAGAATTTTAAGTAATTATGACATAACATTGAAGGTTGTGCAATGTAACAGGAATATTTAGACTTATGGATGCCACCCGTTAGATAAAATACGGAACGGTTCCGTATTTCACTGAAAGAATAAATGTCTTGTTTTCGAGGTGATAGTTTCCGGATTCGACCAAATTAATGACCTAAGGCTCGTATTTCTGTGTGTTTTTATGTTAGAATTAAGTCTATGATTTGATAGAGCAGTCTGACTGAGCGATGGTAGGCACCAGCAGGCTCGTAAGCATTCATTCAAACAGCACTTTCGTGCGTTTTGCCAGCAGCTCTTCGTTGTGCTTCAAGCATTGCGCTGTTTATGACTTCAAGCCTATCAACTCCCGAGATTAGGCTGGTGTAACCGATGTTAAATGGCTAGCTAGTTAGCGGGGTGCGCGCGCTAATAGCGTTTTCAAACGTCTCTCGCTCTGAGACTTGGAGTAGTTATTCCCCTTTCTCTGCATGGGTAACGATGCCTCGAGGGTGGCTGTTGTCTATGTGTTCCTGGTTCGAGCCCAGGTAGGGGCGAGGAGAGGGACGGAAGCTATACTGTTACACTGGCAATAGTAAAGTGCCTATAAGAACATCCAATATTCAAAGGTATATGAAATACAAATGGTATAGAGAGAAATAGTCCTATAATTCCTATAATAACAACAACCTAAAACTTCTTACCTGGTAATATTGAAGACTCATGTTAAAAGGAACCACCAGCTTTCATATGATCTCATGTTCTGAGCAAGGAACTTAAACGTTAGCTTTCTTACATGGCACATATTGCACTTTTACTTTCTTCTCCAACACTATGTTTTTGCATTTTTTAAACAAAATTGAACATGTTTCATTATTTATTTGAGGCTAAATTGATTTTATTGATGTATTATATTAAGTTAAAATAAGTGTTCATCCAGTATTGTTGTAATAATTACAAATAAATTAATTAAAATCGGCCGATGAATCGGTATCTGTCTTTTTTGGTCCTCCAATAATCGGTATCGGTATTGGCATTGAAAAATCATAATCGGTCGACCTCTAGATAGTACATAAGGACCAAACATATTGTGTACCGGAATGCTCAATCACTGACAACTTGTTCTTAATCAGGAACATGTTGGAATTGTCGAGAGGTTCTAATGTGAACTTTGGACTGGTCTCTTTAGATCAAGAGAAGGCTGTTGTGGACCATGAGTATCTGTTTAATGTGATTTTTGGGTTTGGGGAAAAGTTTTTGACCTTTGTGAAGATCAGTATGCTAGTCTGTGTGAGACGCGGCATTCGACAAGGATGCCCTCTATTGGGGCAGTTATATACACTAGCCATTGATCCTTTTTGGGGCCTGCTCCGCAGAAGACTGGAGTGTGCTGGACAGGCATGGGTATGGTGACAGGTGTCGTGTCTTTGGCTATGCTGGATTAAGTGATATGACATGCTATTCTATAGAATCCTTTCTCTGTAATTAATATTACCTGATTGAGCCAATCATGTAAATATAATTAACTAGAGATTCGGGGCACCACAAAACAATATTTATAGAGCTGTAATCTTCCGAATAAACTCTTAAAGATCTAGTAATATTTTACATCAATAGCAGTCAATTCAGCCTCCAATTCGTCACCTTAATTCAGTCTCGGTTATCTTCACAAACCCTGGCTAACAAGTTGATTCAGCATTACATTAGATGTAATTATTTATTTACTAAATACCTAACTAATCACACAGAATTACATATACAAAGAATGAATCATACCTTGATTACAAATTACGTCATAAAGGAAAACATCCCTAGCGGGCGGAACAGATATGGGTTTGAGTGAAAGAGCGGGAAGACTGAGGGTCAAAGGGAGAAGCTGTGCTATCGTAGATACAGTATCTTATGCATTCTAAATTACCACCCATTTGGAAAAGGAAAATGCAATAAATATTTACTCTGAGCTGCGCTTCGGTAGGTTGGTGGTAGATGGAAGGCCGTGTTGCCAAACCGAGTCCTTTGTCCTTTAAAGAATGTCTCTGGTGGTCAATTGGATATGTTGTAGTAACGTCTGTCTGTACTCTGTCTGTTCTTTCCTAGACCACATTTGCAGCTACTGTTGCTAACTCAACGGCTAGGAGGTATCACTTCTGTAGTGAATAAGAGTTCAAAGTTCATACCATTCGCAGCCAAAGCTCACGCTGAGGTTGGCCTTGTTCTGTAGTTGACATGCTTGTCCTTTTAACGCAGAGGCTGCAGACCTCACATACTTGGAACAGGAGGTTACATTTTCGTCAAGGGCTTATATAGTGGAGGGAGAAAAGGGTTGTGTTTCATAGTTTACAACCTATGTCTCTTCACGTGGGCGGGCCACTGAGTCGGGCCTAATTCACTCATGAAAACCCAATTCTCACATTTTAGAAGCCAAAGTCACATTTCATCCCATCATGAATAATTTCATATTCAAACATTTAAATTGAACAACAATTCCATGTGAATCCGATAACTCTGATGTGTAGACTTTCCACTGTAGAGTTTATGTCATCTTATCATTGATGAGAATGTCTCAGATGACAACCGAACTGACATCATATTCAATAAGTACCACTGCATATGTTCAATTGGTCGGATTACCAGAATATAGTTAATTTCCCCCCACCTTCTGATGTTCCCAGAATCTCTATGTTAACCAAGGGGTTTTCTAATGTCACATCAGTAGGGTAGAGATAGGAAAAAGGGGGGAAGAGGTATTTATGACTGTCATAAACCTACCCCGAGGCCAGCGTCATGACACAGGCATAGCAGTGTCAGCGTATGTAGATGACGTTTCTGTGATGAGCAGGATATGCAGGCACTAGAGACTAGTCTGAAGGTGTACGAGGGAGCTTCATCAGCTAAGGTAAACTGGGGCAAGAGCAAAGCTCTGTCATGTGGGGCATGGGGGGATAGGGCTCCTCTGCTTCCAGGGGGTTTGCAGTGGGGTTGTGAAGGGCTTTAAATCCAGATGAACTGGGAGGGGCTGTCACAGGTAGTGGTGTCAGGACTGGCTCGCAGACCTGCAACGCAAGCTGGTGGACTTTTTCTGGTCGGGCTATCACTGGCTGAGGGTGGCAGTGTTGTCCATGACCGTCCATGACTGTCCACGAATGAGGACAGGGCCTGGTGGAACTGGAGAGCAGGGTGGCTTCTTTCTGACTAAACACGGTGCAAAGACTGCTGTACCATACTGATGTCGGCTGTAGGGAACCAGCATGCGCCCTGCTGAGGAGAGCTGGCGGATTAGGGTTGGACTGGCAGCTATTCCTCACGAGGCTGGAGAGGCTGAGTACAATAGGTCTCTCTGATTTTTGCTTTGCAGTGCTGAGGGCCTGGCAGCTGCTAAGGCCCTCACAAGAAGGGGGTGTGGAGCCTGGGCTGTGGGAGGCGCCGATCTTCCACAACCCAGCCATCCATTTGAGATCGGTTCAGTCGGCTGATGGCAGCCTGCTGGGAGAGGAAAGGTGGAAACCCCCAGAAGTCCTACCACAACAAACAGGAATAACTTCTCTTAGGATGCTGGAGAGATTCCTGGAGGAGGTCCAGGAGGCACTGTCTGAGCCGGTAAGAGGGGTTTTTGAGCTGCCAAAGGGGAGGGGCCACAAATGTTTCCGCCACTGCAGGTGACGGCAGAGACTGGCAAGGGGGTCTAGAGGTCTTGTTCGATTTTAACACTCTGAGCCTGGGGGGTTGAGGTGGTGGGAGGTAAAGCCCTCTACAACCTCTGTGTTAAAGTGAGGAACGTTAGGAGCCTAAGAGGAGTGTAGGCACATCAGTCGCAGGGGATATGTGGGGCGGAGAGTATGGTGGGTTTTAGATGGAGGGGGCTCTACAAACCCCCAGTACCAAAGGGGTCAAGGGACCTCCCGTGGAGGGTTCTACATGGAGCCCTGGCCACTAACAGCTGGTTGGCACTGGTTGAACCGGGAGTCAGGCAGGGGTGTCCTTTCTGTGATTAATGTGTTTTCTGTGTGTGCCAGGTTAATGCCATTAATGTCTCTGTTGTAATGTCTGTGTGAGAGGTTGGGGGTGGTTTTTTTACTGTTGGGGTGTTTATAATGGGGTACAGGTATTCAAATAAGTAGGAGGCTAATGTGTTTTGTTGAATTTTGTGTTTGCTCAGGCAATGTTGGCTATTTGGCTAACAAGGAAGAACAGGGTCAAAGGTGGGGGGATAACAGACCCTTTAATGGGATGGTCTCTGTGCGCCTTAGGGTGAAATTTAAGTTCTATAAAATGATAAAAATTGTGGAGATGTTTCTGTATAGCTGGGGAAGATGTTTTGGAAATACGATGTGTGGTGTGTTTTTGTATTGTGTAGTAGATGGAAAGGTGAGTATGGTACATGTATGCAGTACAGGATATATTTTGGTGTTTTATTTTAAGGGTGGGGGGTTTAATGAAATGAGAATGTTTAATTGAAGAAAGACAAAGTCAAGTCTCTCTCTCGCTCTCTGTCGCTCTCTCTCTCGCACTCTCGCTCTCTCTCTCTCGCATTCTCTCTCTAGCGCTCTCTTGCGCTCTAGCTCTCTCTCGCTCTCTCTCGCTCTCTCTCGCTCTCTCTCTCATGCTCTCTCTCACGCTCTCTCTCGCACGCTCTCTCGCTCTTTCTCGTGCACTCTCTCTAGCTCTCTAGCACTCTCTCTCTCTTTCTCGCGCACTCTCTCTCTCTAGCTCTCTAGCACTCTCTCTCTCTAGCTCTAGCACTCTCTTTCTCTAGCTCTCTCTCGCACTCTCTCTCTCTCTCACGCTCTCTCTCTCCCTCTTTCTCGCACTCTCTCTCACGCTCTCTTTCGTGCTCTCTCTGTCTATGTGTGTGTCTCTTACTCCATATTACACATTCACCCCTCCTACTCCATTAGCTTAACATGGGCCTCAGGTTTAGATTATGTGCCATCATTATGTGCAATTTGACTCAAGGCCTTAAAGACAGAAGAGTTTAGTTGAAATGGGTCTTTCCTACTGAGTATTTTATGCATCATTCTCACAGTGTAGGAGATGTGTTTAGAACAGTTTGTCATTGTAACCACACACCCACCACATTATAATTCATGAGTAATGATATCTGTTGAGCCCTGAGTATTATAGTAGCACAGTGTATGATATTCTATCCAGTATATCATCTCTCTCCTTCTTCTCTCCTTCTCTCTGTCTCTCTCTTACTCAGGGTTGTTACTTCTGTGTGAAGCAGTATGCTCTGGAGTGTTCACACATCCCCATGGGACAGATTGTCAACTCTCAGGTAACATTATGGCATCTCTATCTCTGGTGCTGTAAGTTAGACCACAGAGCCGGGCCCAATAAACCAGACCATAGCCTCCTCTAAGGTATGCATGGGGCTGAGAAAAGAAGGATGATTAAAGAGAGAGATAAGATCTTGTAATCAGCTTGGTTCCACACATCTTTCTGTATCATCATGGTGACTTTATACCTCCCTGGCTATGGTGTGATTCACTTGAATTGCTCTTCCTCCCTCCCTTCCACTCTCTCCATCCATCCATCCTCCCTCTTTTTATCGCTATCTCCTGGGACTCACAGTTGCCTCTGTCTCTCTGTCTCTCTGTCTCTCTCTCTTTCTCTGTCTGTCTGTATGTCTCTCTCTCTCTCTGTCTCTCTCTCTCTGTCTCTGTCTCTCTTTCTCTGTCTCTGTCTCTCTCTCTCTGTCTCTCTTTCTCTGTCTCTGTCTCTTTCTCTGTCTCTGTCTCTCTCTCTTTCTCTGTCTGTCTGTATGTCTCTCTCTCTCTTTCTCTGTCTCTCTCTTTCCCTGTCTCTGTCTCTCTTTCTCTGTCTCTCTCTTTCTCTGTCTCTCTCTCTCTGTCTCTCTCTCTCTCTCTGTCTCTCTCTGTCTCTCTGTCTCTCTCTGTCTCTCTGTCTCTCTTTCCCTGTCTCTCTCTCTTTCTCTGTCTCTCTCTTTCCCTGTCTCTGTCTCTCTTTCTCTGTCTCTCTCTTTCTCTGTCTCTCTCTCTCTGTCTCTCTCTCTCTCTCTGTCTCTCTCTGTCTCTCTGTCTCTCTCTGTCTCTCTGTCTGTCTGTCTCTCTCTCTGTCTGTCTCTCTTTCTCTCTGTCTCTCTGTCTGTCTCTCTGTCTGTCTCTGTCTCTCTCTCTCTCTCTCCGTCTGTCTATAAAGTTGGAGTGTGTCCAGGTTTTGCTCTAAATGAGGTGTAATTCAGTGTAAAGATGTGTAAACGACTGCTGTGTGTTTGCTGAGCGTCTCCAGATGTTGTATCTCAGCTGGGAGGGAGGGTAAGCCCCAACAGATGCCTAACTCTCATCAGCATCTGGCCATCTACAACTATAAAGCCATCTGAAGTATTTTTTGTTATTGTTGCCATTAGTTTGTTTGTAAATGTGTGTCGTAGAAGCCAGAAGCTAAATAATGAGTGATTGGTGTAATTCTAAACACTAATTTTAGTGTCTGACTCTTTCAGTTGTAACATTTCTGTTGAAATGACATACAACTAGATTGCCAAGAGAGATTTGAAACCGCCTTTCCTCCATTTCCTTCTCAAGCAAACTGTCTTATTATATGAAAGAAATCCATGGACTGACTTCGCAAAACATCCTTTTCTCCTCTTTTATTACAGTTTTTCATAAGGATTGCCTGCCATACTGTATATGGTATTCTAATTTTTTTTAAACATGATTGTACTCCTAACCCATATATTTCATGCTGGTAATTGCTTTGCCATGTAAACTATTAGGCAGAGTGTAGTGTGTGGGGTGAGTTATTAGCTACTGCAGCAGTCTGCCCACTCTTTGAACAGAGCTAATGGACTGTGGTTTGGACTAGGGAGATGGCGAGATGGAGCTTGCAGCGGTACGTCTGGTCTGAACTCTTATGTACTAGACTAATGGCTGTGCTCAGCACTGCATACAGTGTACAGGCTGACCCTGTGTTGTTAGAGAGAGCTGTTCACAATGTAGCCTCTCTCTGGCTCTGGCTCTGGCTAGCTCGGTCTTTCTCGCTCCCTCTCTCTTTTTCTTTCTTTCTTCATCCCACTCCCTTTCTCACTCTCATTTTCCTCTTTCTTTCTCATCTCTCCTCCTTGTGACGGATCAGTTTTCAGGTTGTGAGATGACTGTTATTTAATAGGATACAGACAGGCAGGCAGAGAACAAGGTGTCACTTTGATGCTCACCGTTTCCCCTCAACGTGTTGGTAACTGTCTCAAAGTGACGTATGTTAGTCTGAGCAGACAGAGCGAGTGAGCGTTCTCTTTAATCACAGTGATTAGAGTTTGAGAAGAGCCATGGCGGTTGCAGAGTCCATCTCGATGCACAGCAGGGTGGTAGACATGTCTGTTAAGCTCTGGAGTAGATGAGTGAGTGGAGCTAGAGATTGTGTGTGTGTGTGTGTGTGTGTGTGTGTGTGTGTGTGTGTGTGTGTGTGTGTGTGCGTGTGTGCGTGCGTGCGTGCGTGCGTGCGTGCGTTCGTTGTCACGCTTGGTGCTCACACACACTAGTTTGTCGCCTCTCTGTTCTAGATCATTCTAATCGTATTAATGTGACTGTGTCGCAGTTGTAAATGAGAACTTGTTCTCAACTAGCCTACCTGGTTAAATAAAGGTGAAATAAAAATAATAATAAAAGTGAAGCAACACAATGAGTTTGTACGTGTCTTTGCATGTGTAATAGTGCGTATTTTTATAGGACCTAACTCCGCCATGGCTCTTTGGCCTATGGGGAAACTCATATTGTTAGGGGGATAAAACGGTCTTATACAAAACGTATAAGATCTCTTAAGCCTGTGTTAACCTCAGAACTTATTTTATGTGTTTATCCCAAAACCCCATTATTTCCCCATCCATTTCCCCATAGGGCTCACCAACGAACCAGAGGTAAATCATTTCCCCATCCATTTCCCCATAGGGCTCACCAACGAACCAGAGGTAAATCATTTCCCCATCCATTTCCCCATAGGGCTCACCAACGAACCAGAGGTAAATCATTTCCCCATCCATTTCCCCATAGGGCTCACCAACGAACCAGAGGTAAATCATTTCTGTTTTTTACGACTACAAGCTGGGGAGCTCTATTCTGACAATTGTCTTTTGCCTGTCTCATGTTCTTTGTTTGTCCATTTCCTTTCCTTCTGTGTGTGTCTGTGCATACCTCTGTGTATGTTTCTGTGAGTATCTGTCTGTCTAGTCCCATCTCATGTCCCCTCTCCATCAGGGCTCCCTCCTCACCTCAAAACCTTTCCGTCTCAAGCCATTCCCTGATGCCACACCAGTCTCTGACTCTGCAGTATGTCACAGAACCCTTAGGGGCGGGGTGTCTCCCCCCTCTCTGCATGCTGCAATGTCCCCTGATCTCTCTATCTACTTTATCTTTTGCTCTCTCTCTCTTTTTCTCTCTCTTTTTCTCTCTCTTTTTCTCTCTCTTTCTATCTATCTGTCTATCTATCTTTCTATCTTTCTTTCTGAGGAATGGTGATAGATTCAATCAGACAGAGGAAGCCATCTTCAGTGCAGCCTGGTGGAGCTCTGGGCTCCAATGTCATACTTCCCTACATGTTCTATTCTGCTGTGACTTTTGGGTTCATCTCAGTCTACATCTTCATCTTGCTGCTGGGCCAAACTGGCCAGAATGATGCTGAGCTTTGATTTGCTGTCTGTCTGTGGGTCATTGTGACCCTCCCTCCCATCTCTCCCTGTATCAGTCTGTGTTTCATGCAGCTGGTGGATAAACCAGCCTAAATGCTGCTCTTTTTGCAGAATACTTACTGTTACTGTCTTTCCCTGTGTTTTTCTTTGCCGCTCAAACTTCTGACTTCCCCTGTCTTATTCAAGCATCTGTCTGTGATTTCTTTAGTACATTTATGAGTTCAAACTTCAGAAAATCTTTGTACCGATATTTTACTTTTTAACAAAGTTATATACGTTTAACGTCCTCTTTACTAGCACTTGTGAACAGTTTGAAAAGTTTAGCATGAATATTAGTACGTTCAAGTAAGTTTGAAAGGTATAACCAAAATAGTTTTTAGTTCAGAATGGCAGTTGGTAAATGCCTGAGCAATTAATTCACAGTGTTGACCCAGCAGTTAACAGGACCCTAATAAATGTGTTGGATTAAATAGTAACATCATTATATAGTATTATTAATAGTGTATCTCTGTGGCTTCACTGCTAAAGGGCAGTTTGTACCCTTAATCGCTTCAGCGGTCTTTTGGGCTCAGGAGTCAGAGGTTTCAGTTAATTAGGCTCCAGATCTCTCAATCTCCACTGGGGAACACTGACCAACAGAACCATTAAACCACTTTGTACCAGCCTGTTCCGACTTCTGACATTACACTACTGCAATGTTCTAGCCTTCAATCTCTTCTACAGTCTATACCACTGGAGAAATGTACTCTGTGTTCTGTGCTTTTATTTTATTGAAGGTGTCTGCCCTAGCACAAACTAAAATGGCTAAGTCTGGTACAAAACGTTCACTTCTTCAGGGAGGTGGTGAAAGGTTCAACTTGTTACGTTGACTTTAAAAAGAAAGGAAAATAACTTTTTCTTGATGTGTAATGAATGCCTCTTGACTAGTACAGGCATTAAATGAACACTGTTATATTATTTTTTTCGCTGACTCTTTGATTTGATAAGACCTATTTGCATCTGTTCCAGGCAAATGGTCAAGATGAAAGCAGCAGCAGTAATAGCATTTACCCTCCATCCCCCTCCAAACACCCCTCTCCGAACCGCAGTTCCTTGTATTGTGTTGTAATCACAGCATGCTCCAGTCTTTCACCTCAATCATTAGCATTTTGCCATTAATGCTTTTGTAAGCCTCTGCTTTGATGTTGGATTTAATTAAATAAGATACAATTATGAAGTTGATTGATATCACAGTTGCTTACAAAAGCCTCTCACAGAGGAGGGGTGGTAGTAGAGGAGAAGAAGCACTTTAAGTGGATGCCGCCACAGATTGGGTGGATACAAAGAGACAGACAATGGGCTCTGAGAACGGCTGAAACAGCAGGGAGGTTTTCCTACCGATGTAGACAAATTTAATGGGTCTGCTATTACTATTAGACACTAGATGGATAGAAATGCAGAGAGAGGGAGAGGAGCTAGGCCTAACTTCACAAACATTTATAATTAAACATTGAATTGTGCATATGATACTGCCAATACTGGCTTGATATTAATTCAGATGATTGTGTGAATGGTAGGTCATGGGATCCTCTTCCTCTGGATGAGGTGTGTATGTGTGTGTGTGTGTGTCCGTGTGTGTGTCCGATCCCATTCCCACAGCCCTTACAGAAATCTGTAGTGAGTGTCTACACTGTGTCGCCCTCTCTCCTCCAGCTCTCCATGCTCTTCACAGAGGAGTGTGATAAGGTGATTGGCCTGATGCATGTGCACTCATTCAGCTATGACTTCCACCTACGGGTGGTTCACCAGTGCCTGGTGGGCTGTCACATGACCCTGCAGCAGGGATACCGGCTGATCGGCTTCCTGGAGGACTTCATAGCCCATCCCCAAGTTCAGACGAAACCACGTCTTCCAGGGTGAGTCTGACTCAACCCACCTAAACAACTAAATCCTGAAAAGATTCCCAGCAGTATGTATAAGGCTCAGGCCAGAATTAAAACCAACACAGATCAACAACCTGTGCTTTGCGGTTGACTGTTAAATGTGATTTCTGCTTGAGCCTAACAGTTAGCATGATCTCTATTGACAACTGGGAAATTGTACCATGGCGCCGGAGAAGATGGCTGACGTTTTATGTGCTCCTAACCAAACGTGTTTTTTTGTTTGTTTTTGCGTTGTTTGTAACTTATTTTTTAAACTTATTCTGTACATAATGTTGCTGCTACCGTCTCTTATGACCGAAAATAACTTCTGGATGTCAGAACAGCGATTACTCACCACAAACTGGCAGAAGCTTTTTTTCTTTCTTTAATGAGTCCGACGAGCCCAACGTGAAGAGCATACTGCTTTCCCGGGAACAGGCCCAAATCCCCGTCATTTGCGTGAGAAGAGGACGGAGGTTGGGCTGCCTTCTGAGAATTCATAGGCGATCAAATAAACCCCCACTGCCTTCCGTTCTACTAGCTAACATGCAATCATTGGAAAATAAAATAGACAACCTACGAGGAAGATTAAACTACCAACGGGACATTGAAAACTGTAATATCTTATGCTTCACAGAGTCGTGGCTGAACGACGACATCCTCAACATGCCGCTGGGTGGTTATACGCTGTATCGGCAGGATAGGACAGCGGCGTCTGGTAAGACAAGGGGGGGCGAACTATGTATATATGTAAACAACAGCTGGTGCAGGATATCTAAGGAAGTCTTGAGGTATTGCTCGCCTGAAGTAGATTATCACATGATAAACTCTAGACCACACTATCTACCTAGAGAGTTTTCATCTGTATTTTTCGTAGCTGTCTACATACCACCACAGACTGATGCTGGCACTAAGAACACACTCAATAACTGTAATCCCCCATAAGCAAACAGGAAAACGCTCATCCAGAGGCGTCGCGCCTAGTTACCGGGGACTTTAATGCAGGGAAACTTAAATCGTCTTACCAAATTTCTATCAGCATGTTAAACGTGCAACCAGAGGGGGAAAAAACTCTAGACCACCTTTATGCCACACACAGAGACGCGTACAAAGCTCTCCCTCGCCCTCCATCTGGAAAATCTGACCATACTTCTATCCTACTGATTCCTGCTTACAAGCTCAAATTAAAGCAGGAAGCCCCAGTGACTCGGTCAATTAAAAAGTGTTCAGATAAAGCAGTTGCTGAGCTACAGGACTGTTTTGATAGCACAGACTGGAATATGTTCCGGGATTCTTCCAATGTCATTGAGGAGTACACCACATCAGTCATTGGCTTCATCAATAAGTGCATCGATGACGTCGTCCCCACAGTGACCGTACTTACATACCCCAACCAGAAGCCATGGATTACAGGCAACATCCACATTGAGCTAAAGGCTAGAGCTGCCGCTTTCAAGGAGTGGGACTCTAACCAGGAAGCTGATAAAAAATCCTGCAATGCCCTCCAACGAACCATCAAACAGGCAAAGCGTCAATACAGGACTAAGGTCGAATCATACCACACCGGCTCCGACGCTCGTCGGATGTGGCAGGGCTTGCAAACCATTACAGACTACAAAGGGAAGCACAGCCGAGAGCTGCCTAGTGACACAAGCCTACAAGACGAGCTAAACTACTTCTATGCTCGCTTCGAAAACATGCACTGAAACATGCATGAGAGCACCAGCTGTTCCGGACTACTGTGTGATCACGCTCTCCGCAGCCGATGTGAGTAAGACTTTTAAACAGGTCAACATTCACAAGGCCGCAGGGCTTGACGGATTATCAGGACGTGCACTGCGAGCACGCGCTGAACAACTAGCAAGTGTCTTCACTGACATTTTCAACCTCTCCATGTCAGTCTGTAATACAAACATGTTTTAAGCAGACCATCATAGTCCCTGTGCCCAAGAACACTAATGTAACCTGCTTAAATGACTACCGACTCAGAGCACTCAAGTCTGTAGCCATGAAGTGCTTTGAAAGGCTGATCATCGCTCACATCAGAACTATTATCCCAGAAACCCTAGACCCACTCCAATTTGCATACCACCCTAACAGATCCACAGATGATGCAATCTGTATTGCACTCCATACTGCCCTTTCTCACCTGGACAAAAGGATTGTGGACAAAAAAACTGGACAAAATGAATGTGAGATTCTCACCTATGTGAGAATGCTATTCATTAACTACATCTCAGCGTTCAAAACCATAGTGCCTTCAAAGCTCATCAATAAGCTAAGGACCCTGGGACTAAATACCTCCCTCTGCAACTGGATTCTGGACTTCCTGAAAGTCTATCGCTGTGCGTAGGCCGCTAATCTGTGTTGGGTTGAATCCAGGCCTATGTCCTGTCGCTAAACTCATGCTTCTGTCTGTCTGTCCATCAGGGTGTTTCTCCATCTCTACGGGGATGATCACAGCTCACCAGCTGTATAACAACATTACTGACCATGCTGTCACCTACGGCATGAAGCCCCTTCGCATGTCCAAAGCCGCAATGACCATCGATGGCAAGAAGGGTGCACCACCCAGCAGTGACCTGCATGAGTACGGTCTGGTTGCACTGTGGAACAGGTAGGCTATGGACACACACACACACCTCCGTGAATTAAACACACATTATGCATGACCTGTTCTTCTCATCTAGTTTGGGCTCTTACAAGGACCTTGAAGGCCTGCGTCACCATGACGATTTTGACATGTCCCTGCTGGGGTGTCACAATGCCGATCCGTTTGAGGAGCAGTCGAAGGGAGAGAGACATCTGCTGAACTACAGAAAGATGAAAGGAGGGATTATATATCGTACAATGGATGGTGGAAATCATTTTGGAAAAGGTCACAATTTCATACCGTAGGTTGCTATTGAAAACAATAGGATAGTATTCTGTATGGTAGGTTGCTATTAACAACAATAGGATAGTATTCTATACAGTAGGTTACATTAAAATTAAACTGTGTGCTGTACCAATAACTCTGTATGAAGTTGCATTGCAATAACATTGACTTATCCGTCTTCTCAATCTGTGTGTGTGTGACGTGTCCTTGCGTGTTTATGTTTCAGGCTGCATTACTACGTGATAATGACCAGCCAGAGAGAGCTGTTCCCCCGGCTGACGGCTGACCTGCGTCGCTTCAAAAAGCTTTCCCAGATACACCGTGAGGTCAGCGACCTGGCAGGAAGGGTTCCCCCTGAGAGAGGTACAGAACCAGGCGGGGTATTGGACCTTGAACTGGACCTCTGGGAGGAGACCCCCCCCTGCAGCCTCAGCCCCAGACACCTTCATCTCTACCCCCAGTGTTGGGAACGAGTTCTATCCCCTGACTGGCCCCTAAGGGTCTGTGGCCCAGGGTCTCCTCTACCCCTCTCATCTGTTCCCCCTGCTCAACCAGGAGGTAGGGTTATCCAGGACCGCTAAGACTTCATTGTGTTTTTAACTTTTTAGTGCGTGTATTGATGTATTCACATGGATGAGGCAATTGTAGGTTACCATTTCAATACAATAGGTTACTATGTTAGTATTCCAAATTAAATCAGCTTACCTATATCTTTATGTAGGAGTTATTGCATATATATTAAATTATAGGCTGTGTATTTTAAATTGGTCAAATAAATGTATTGATTCAATCATCAATCCAGGTGGGCTGTGCGCAGAGTCAGATCCAGGCGAGCATGGAACAGGCCATGGGCCACTGTCGCAGGGACAACCTGTGGAGGAGGCTGTTCCATGGAGAACACCAGCACCTGGCCATGGACAAGCTCAAGCTGAGCAAACTGTACTTCAGCGAACTGGAGGAGCGCCTCAATGCAGTGCAGAGTCAATCTGTAGGGGAGATTGACCCCCAGCTGGTAAAGAACACACTCTACCCTACTCTATTACAGACCACATCACCTCATCCAACTACTTCAAGCCACCTCACCTCACCACTACATACCACACCAACCTTGATTCTCCAAGATGGCGTAGCAGTCGGAGGTCTTGTCGTGTCGTGTCCCTTGTATATATTGTTTGGTTTTTTTAAACATATTTTTCTTCGCATATCTTTTAAAACATTTTGCTAAACCTCAACTTCCAAATACTCTCCTGCAACCCGCCTCACCCAATGTTGCTATTTTTTCTGAAGTATTTATATTTACTTCGGATCCGGATCCCCTCAACTGAAGCTAGCCACCTAACTACCAGCTATCAGTCAGAAAACCATTGCTAGCGGTCTTCAGCTAACCGGTCATCAGCTAACCTTTAGCTCTGAAAGCTCTCGCCAGTTGGAACAACGCGACTCTATCCAGAGCATAACGGATCTATTATTATTTTTTATCGCCGGATTCCCACCAGATTCCCACCGCAAATGGAAAATATTCAACTGGATCTTCACAACTAGCTAACTAGCTAACCGCAACCCCGGATGATTACTCCTGGCTAGCGTTTCCACCCACTTAGCTTGAAGCTAGCCCGGCCAGAGCTCCTGTGCTACCACCAAAGCATACTCCTGGGCTACAATATCCGGACCCACGACCGGTCTATCGATGTCACCGCATGAAGAGGCATAAACAGACTCACCCCATCGCGACGCCCCCCCAAAGGCTAACTTTCTAGCCCTTGCTATCTCCTTGCTTGCTAATTCGGCCTGCTAACTGCTACCTTGTTTAGCCCCGGCCTACTAACTGTTAGCTTGTTAGCACAAGCCTGCTAACCGTCTGAATCGCCGCGTCCCAAACACTCACTGGACCCATATTTACTTTCAATCTCTTTTCGATTTTTAATTTGTTTATACCTTCCGGTAACCTGCCTCACCCAATGTGATACGGAATCGCTATTATTTTTAATTTTTAGAACACACTCAAGAACCTCCAGAAGCTAACCAGCTAACTAGCTACAAGCTATTTAGTCATTGTACTCGCCAGTCCAGCTTCCCTGCCCCATCCACCGCTGCCCCCTGGACACTGATCACTTGGCTACATAGCTGATGCACGCTGGACTGTCCATTAATCACGGTACTCCATTCTGCTTGTTTATGTTTTATCTGTTGGCCCCAGCCGCACTCAGGCTCTGTGTGTAGTTAATCCGACCCTCCCTGCCCAGTCAACTCCATTTTACCTGCTGTTGTTGTGCTAGCTGATTAGCTGTTGTTGTCTCACCTACTGTTTTAGCTACTGTTTTAGCTAGCTCTCCCAATTCAACACCTGTGATTACTGTATGCCTCGCTGTATGTCTCTCTCAAATGTCAATATGCCTTGTATACTGTTGTTCAGGTTAGTTATAATTGTTTTAGTTTACAATGGAGCCCCTAGTTCCACTCTTCATACCCCAGATACATCCTTTGTCCCACCTCCCACACATGCGGTGACCTCACCCATTACAACCAGCATGTCCAGAGATACAACCTCTCTCATCATCACCCAGTGCCTGGGCTTACCTCCGCTGCACCCGCACCCCACCATACCCCTGTCTGCGCATTATGCCCTGAATATATTCTACCATGCCCAGAAATCTGCTCCTTTTATTCTCTGTCCCCAACAACGCTCTAGGCGACCAGTTTTGACAGCCTTTAGCCGCACCCTCATTCCACTCCTCCTCTGTTCCGCGGGTGATGTGGAGGTAAACCCAGGCCCTGCATGTCCCCAGGCACCCTCATTTGTTGATTTCTGTGATCGAAAAAGCCTTGGTGTCATGCATGTCAACATCAGAAGCCTCCTCCCTAAGGTTGTTTTACTCACTGCTTTAGCACACTCTGCTAACCCTGATGTCCTTGCCGTGTCTGAATCCTGGCTCAGGAAGGCCACCAAAAATTCTGAGATTTCCATACCCAACTATAACATTTTCCGTCAAGATAGAACTGCCAAAGGGGGAGGAGTTGCAGTTTACTGCAGAGATAGCCTGCAAAGTAATGTCATACTTTCCAGGTCCATACCCAAACAGTTCAAACTACTAATTTTGAAAATGACTCTCTCCAGAAATAAGTCTCTCACTGTTGCCGCCTGCTACCAGCTGTGCCCTGGACACCATTTGTGAATTGATCGCCCCCCATCTAGCTTCAGAGTTTGTTCTGTTAGGTGACCTAAACTGGGATATGCTTAACACCCCGGCAGTCCTACAATCTAAGCTAGATGCCCTCAATCTCACACAAATCATCAAGGAACCCACCAGGTACAACCCTAAATCTGGAAACAAGGGCACCATCATAGACGTCATCCTGACCAACTGGCCCTCCAAATACACGTCCGCTGTCTTCAACCAGGATCTCAGCGATCACTGCCTCATTGCCTGTATCCGCTACGGAGCGGCAGTCAAACGACCACCCCTCATCACTGTCAAACGCTCCCTAAAACACTTCTGTGAGCAGGCCTTTCTAATCGACCTGGCCCGGGTATCCTGGAAGGACATTGACCTCATCCCGTCAGTTGAGGATGCCTGGTCATTCTTTAAAAGTAACTTCCTCACCATTTTAGATAAGCATGCTCCGTTCAAAAAATGCAGAACTAAGAACAGATACAGTCCTTGGTTCACCCCAGACCTGACTGCCCTCGACCAGCACAAAAATATCCTGTGGCGGACTGCAATAGCATCGAATAGTCCCCGCGATATGCAACTGTTCAGGGAAGTCAGGAACCAATACACGCAGTCAGTCAGGAAAGCTAAGGCCAGCTTCTTCAGGCAGAAGTTTGCATCCTGTAGCCACATTTCAGGCTTCAAACATAAAGATATAAAACTGTATTTTTTTGTGAAGAATCAACAACAAGTGGGACACAATCATGAAGTGGAACGACATTTATTGGATATTTCAAAGTTTTTTAACAAATCAAAAACTGAAAAATTGGGCGTGCAAAATTATTCAGCCCCTTTACTTTCAGTGCAGCAAACTCTCTCCAGAAGTTCAGTGAGGATCTCTGAATGATCCAATGTTGACCTAAATGACTAATGATGATAAATACAATCCACCTGTGTGTAATCAAGTCTCCGTATAAATGCACCTGCACTGTGATAGTCTCAGAGGTCCGTTAAAAGCGCAGAGAGCATCATGAAGAACAAGGAACACACCAGGCAGGTCCGAGATACTGTTGTGAAGAAGTTTAAAGCCGGATTTGGATACAAAAAGATTTCCCAAGCTTTAAACATCCCAAGGAGCACTGTGCAAGCGATAATATTTAAATGGAAGGAGTATCAGACCACGGCAAATCTACCAAGACCTGGCCGTCCCTCTAAACTTTCAGCTCATACAAGGAGAAGACTGATCAGAGATGCAGCCAAGAGGCCCATGATCACGCTGGATGAACTGCAGAGATCTACAGCTGAGGTGGGAGACTCTGTCCATAGGACAACAATCAGTCGTATATTGCACAAGTCTGGCCTTTATGGAAGAGTGGCAAGAAGAAAGCCATTTCTTAAAGATATCCATAAAAAGTGTCGTTTAAAGTTTGCCACAAGCCACCTGGGAGACACACCAAACATGTGGAAGAAAGTGCTCTGGTCAGATGAAACCAAAATTGAACATTTTGGCAACAATGCAAAACGTTATGTTTGGCGTAAAAGCAACACAGCTCATCACCCTGAACACACCATCCCCACTGTCAGACATCATGGTTTGGGCCTGCTTTTCTTCAGCAGGGACCGGGAAGATGGTTCAAATTGATGGGAAGATGGATGGAGCCAAATACAGGACCATTCTGGAAGAAAACCTGATGGAGTCTGCAAAAGACCTGAGACTGGGACGGAGATTTGTCTTCCAACAAGACAATGATCCAAAACATAAAGCAAAATCTACAATGGAATGGTTCAAAAATAAACATATCCAGGTGTTAGAATGGCCAAGTCAAAGTCCAGACCTGAATCCAATCGAGAATCTGTGGAAAGAACTGAAAACTGCTGTTCACAAATGCTCTCCATCCAACCTCACTGAGCTCGAGCTGTTTTGCAAGGAGGAATGGGAAAAATTTCAGTCTCTCGATGTGCAAAACTGATAGAGACATACCCCAAGCGACTTACAGCTGTAATCGCAGCAAAAGGTGGCGCTACAAAGTATTAACTTAAGGGGGCTGAATAATTTTGCACGCCCAATTTTTCAGTTTTTGATTTGTTAAAAAAGTTTGAAATATCCAATAAATGTCGTTCCACTTCATGATTGTGTCCCACTTGTTGTTGATTCTTCACAAAAAAATACAGTTTTATATCTTTATGTTTGAAGCCTGAAATGTGGCAAAATGTTGCAAAGTTCAAGGGGGCCGAATACTTTCGCAAGGCACTGTAACACGGTCACCACCGATAAATCCATGATTATCGAAAACTTCAACAAGCATTTCTCAACAGCTGGCCATGCCTTCCGCCTGGCTACTCCAACCTCGGCCAACAGCTCCAAGCCTCTCCAGGTTCTCCTTTACCCAAATCCTGATAGCAGATGTTCTGAAAGGGCTGCAAAACCTGGACCTGTACAAATCAACTGGGCTTGACAATCTGGACCCTCTATTTCTGAAACTATCCGCCACCATTGTCGCAACCCCTATTACCAGCCTGTTCAACCTCTCTTTCATATCGTCTGAGATCCCCAAGGATTGGAAAGCTGCCGCAGTCATCCCACTCTTCAAAGGGGGAGACACCCTGGACCCAAACTGTTACAGACCTATATCCATCCTGCCCTGCCTATCTAAGGTCTTCGAAAGCCAAGTCAACAAACAGGTCACTGACCATCTCGAATCCCACCGTACCTTCTCCGCTGTGCAATCTGGTTTCCGTGCCGGTCACGGGTGTACCTCAGCCACGCTCAAGGTACTAAACGATATCATAACCGCCATCGATAAAAGACAGTACTGTGCAGCCGTCTTCATCGACCTTGCCAAGGCTTTCGACTCTGTCAATCACCATATTCTTATCAGCAGACTCAGTAGCCTCGGTTTTTCGGATGACTGCCTTGCCTGGTTCACCAATTACTTTGCAGACAGAGTTCAGTGTGTCAAATCGGAGGGCATGCTGTCCGGTCCTCTGGCAGTCTCTATGGGGGTGCCACAGGGTTCAATCCTCGGGCCGACTCTTTTCTCTGTATATATCAATGATGTTGCTCTTGCTGTGGGCGATTCCCTGATCCACCTCTACGCAGAAGACACCATTCTATATACTTCCGGCCCGTCCTTGGACACTGTGCTATCTAACCTCCAAACGAGCTTCAATGCCATACAACACTCCTTCCGTGGCCTCCAACTGCTCTTAAACGCTAGTAAAACCAAATGCATGCTTTTCAACCGTTCGCTGCCTGTACCCGCACGCCTGACCAGCATCACCACCCTGGATGGTTCCGACCTTGAATATGTGGACATCTATAAGTACCTAGGTGGCTAGACTGTAAACTCTCCTTCCAGACTCATATCAAACATCTCCAATCGAAAATTAAATCAAGAGTCGGCTTTCTATTCCGCAACAAAGCCTCCTTCACTCACGCCGCCAAACTTACCCTAGTAAAACTGACTATCCTACCGATCCTCGACTTCGGCGATGTCATCTACAAAATTGCTTCCAACACTCTACTCAGCAAACTGGATGCAGTTTATCACAGTGCCATCCGTTTTGTCACTAAAGCACCTTATACCACCCACCACTGCGACTTGTATGCTCTAGTCGGCTGGCCCTTGCTACATATTCGTCGTCAGACCCACTGGCTCCAGGTCATCTACAAGTCCATGCTAGGTAAAGCTCCGCCTTATCTCAGTTCACTGGTCACGATGGCAACACCCATCCGTAGCACGCGCTCCAGCAGGTGTATCTCACTGATCATCCCTAAAGCCAACACCTCATTTGGCTGCCTTTCGTTCCAGTTCTCTGCTGCCTGTGACTGGAACGAATTGCAAAAATCGCTGAAGTTGGAGACTTTTATCTCCCTCACCAACTTCAAACATCTGCTATCTGAGCAGCTAACCGATCGCTGCAGCTGTACATAGTCTATCGGTAAATAGCCCACCCATTTTTACCTACCTCAACCCCATATTGTTTTTATTTATTTACTTTTCTGCTCTTTTGCACACCAATATCTCTACCTGTACATGACCATCTGATCATTTATCACTCCAGTGTTAATCTGCAAAATTGTAATCATTCGCCTACCTCCTCATGCCTTTTGCACACGATGTATATAGACTCTCTTTTTTTTCTTTTCTACTGTGTTATTGACTTGTTAATTGTTTACTCCATGTGTAACTCTGTGTTGTCTGTTCACACTGCTATGCTTTATCTTGGCCAGGTCGCAGTTGCAAATGAGAACTTGTTCTCAACTAGCCTACCTGGTTAAATAAAGGTGAAATAAAAATAAAAACTCACCTCACTACTTCAGACCACCTCACTACTGCATACCACACAACCTCACCTCACCACTACATACCACACCAACTCACCTCACTACTTCAGACTACCTCACCTCACCACTACATACCACACCAACTCACCTCACTACTTCAGACCACACCACATCACCTCACTACTACAGACCACACCACATCACCTCACTACTTCAGACCACACCATCTCACCTCACTACTACAGACCACCTCACCTCACTACCAGAGACCACACCACCTCACTACTCCAGACCACACCACCTCATCTCACTACTTTAGACCACACCATTTCAACTCACCTCATTACTACAGACCATCTCACCTCACTACTTCAGACCACACCATCTCACCTCACTACTACAGACCACCTCACCTCACTACTACAGACCACACCATCTCACCTCACTACTACAGCCCACCTCACCTCACTACTACAGACCACACCATCTCACCTCACTACTACAGACCACCTCACTACTACAGACCACACCATCTCACTACTTCAGACCACCTCACCTCACTACTTCAGACCACACCACCTCACTACTACAGACCACACCAACTCATCTCACTACTTCAGACCACACCACCTTACCTCACCTCACTACTTCAGACCACACCACCTTACCTCACCTCACTACTTCAGACCACACCACCTCACTACTTCAGATCACACCATCTCACCTCACTACTACAGACCACCTCACCACCACAGACCATCTCACCTCACCACTTAAGACCACATCACCTTGTGGCGATATCTGCACGGAGCCTTCACCGTGTGCTGCCACTTTAAGAGCGCATGAGCAGTAAGGAAGGAGGAAATAAAGAGCGCTCGTTCAGCTAATTGGGGGGGGGCTCTTGGGTGGCGCGACAGTTTGATTGTGTGTGCTGTAGAAGTTTTGTTTGTTTTCAGCGTGTGTAGTTTATAAAGTATTTAACTCAATCATCGGTGTGATCGCTCTAGGTCGTGGTTGTTTTCGTTTGGGACCGCGCCCGTTATGGATCGCATGGATTAGTAGAAACCTTGTTGCGAAGCTTTAACATACAAACCATCGAACGGTCAGACAGTACACCTGCACACCTGAAGACTACAGCTAAGATCTCTCTTGTTCTCTTTCTCTCTCTCTTCCCTCTATCGTTCCAGTGCTTTACCCTGCAACAGACTCTTTATTTTTCAAATGCACTTCCCATTGAAGTTCATTAGAGTTGGACTATTATGACGAAACATGTCTTTCTCAGGTCCTGTTTGTATGGCCCCTATTATCCTGCTGCTGTGTTGATTTGGCAGCAGGCACCTCTATAGCATGTTGCTCTGTTCGCTCGTCTCTCTGTTGAGGAAGAATCTCAAAAGCCAATCAGCACACTCTACTGTACACATACAGCATAATTATTGAGCCTACTACACCTATTATTAAAACACATCCGGTCGTTGATTGGATTGTGCCTCCATTCAGAGAGATTGGATGGTTCCAGTCAGGTGTACACGTATTAGATGCAATAGCCTAATTTCCAGTATCATGCCATGTCCATATTAGGTTATTGTGTTCCAGTCGTGATTGGATTTGGATAAGTACCTCTGCAGGTAGATAAGCATGTATCTTGTCAGTGCTGTAGCCTTGACTAGAGTTTCCTGTTAGTCTTGTATCCTTTTAAATGACTACCCATTAAAGTTGTGCTTGTTAGATGGATACATTTTATTTAGGTAACAGCAGTAAGTCACTGAGAAATGATAATCCCTTCTACAATAATTAAACAACGCTTCAATCCAGAGAATCTGATTGAGAAGGGTTTTTCAAGAAAAAGTTAAAAAGGACTAATTCCAGGTAGAAAGGAGTTGGAGCACTCAACAAAGTAAAATAGATCAATCTCCAACTCCCTTTTACCTGGAATTAGTCTTTTGGAAGTTTTTCTTGGTAAGTCATTCTCATGATTGTTGTCGTTGTTGAGCCCCCATCCTTTCCTTTGTTTCCTGAAGAGTGGAGGCACACCTGAACTCTGGCCACTTCAATTCAATAGTTAGTTACTGATGCTACCCATAGCCTCCACTTGTTGGTTTTGTAAAATAAAGATCCCTATGGCCCTTCTTGAGAGCTCCAATCATTTCAATTATTCTTCAGTACCCTGCTCCAATTACACCATGGTTGGAGCAACTATGCATCTGTGATTTTCCAAATGTCTGGTGGGCGGGTGGCTTCTCGTGGAGATGGTATTCAAGGTTAATGCCCTCTTAGTCAGTAGAGGAGGAGGGTGGGCCAGGCCTGCTCACTTCTGCCTACTCGAGGAGACCGAGAGCCTCATAATCACAGAGGCTTGCATCTGTGTGTGTTGGAGAGGAGAGAAACAAAGCATCCTTAGACGACGGTGATAATCAGAGGTGTGCGTGCATGTGCATGGTGTTGGCGTTGGAGAAGAGAAACGCGGCTCGTCATCCATGGAGAAAGGAATCATTATAATCACAAGCTATCTCTAAAAGCCCTCATACCTACCCCTGAGCCAGTGGCTGTGGGCTCCTGGGCTGCTCACTCTGTGACTGACAGCTCCTCCAGGTCTAACAGCCTTCCCACTGTGCACTCAGCTCATCCCTTATGGTGCGGCAGGTAGAGAATAGAGCCGTATCCTCCCTATAATAACCACACAGGCGTTATCCTGACATCAACATAAGGATAGTGGTGCCGTCGTATCCCCCAGCACAGCTGGGAAACATGTCTATGCATACAGTGTATCTGAATTGTGATGATGTGTATTAGGATTTGGCTATGTGCAGTATGAGGTGTTACATAGATATGTGTTGCGTGTGGTTCCATTGGGTTTTTCTTGCTCCTCTGTCATATCTCTGTTGTGTTGTGAGTCCCCACAGAGCTGCAGGATTTGCATCAGTCCTTCTGAAGACTGAATGTAGATGCTTTATTTTGATGATTCCCATAGGTTTCATCCATAACAAACTGTTGCATCATCCACTCCATTTCTAGCTTGAAATCATCTTCTGAAAGGCGATAGCTTCCTACTAGCTAGCTACCTGCTACCTACTCTGCCGCGCTGTGCTACCTACTAGCTAGCTACCTGCTACCTACTCTGCCGCGCTGTGCTACCTACTCTGCCGCGCTGTGCTACCTACTCTGCCGCGCTGTGCTACCTACTCTGCCGCGCGCGCAACCTATTCTGCGGCGCGACCTATTCTGTGGCGCTACCTACTCTGCCACGTGCGCTACCTATTCTGCGGCGCTACCTATGCGGCGCGACCTATTCTGCGGCGCTACCTATTCTGCCGCACTGTGCTACCTACTCTGCTGTGGTTACATCCCTATTCCCTATACAGTGCTCTACTTTTGACCATTGCCCATAGTGCACTACTTTTGATCAGAGCCTATGTAAGGAATAGGGTACCATTTGGGATGCGGCCTGTGAGTTAGTTTCATACCCCTAACCCCTCTGGGCAAGTCAGAAGTCTACATGCTGTTCACACCAAGGGGATAACTCTCCACTCCCAGAGGTCTACTCTGCCTACATGTGATAAGCAAATCTAGAAAATCCACAGCATCAAATCAATTTCAAACCAAATTGAACTACAAATGGAATGTGCAATGTGTCTGATGATACCCTTGGCTAGTGACTATTCATTTAAATTATGTCTCTTTCATTATTAAATAAAAAATGATCTAATCTACCATGAGGTTGAAGCTTCTCAAAGTGCAGAAGGTCTTTATTCTGAGGAGGATGTTAGCATGGATACTTCCCAAAGTGAAGCCCTATTTCCTATATAGTGCACTACTTTTTAACAGTGCCCATAGGGCTGTGGTCAAAAGTAGTACACTATATAGAGAATAGGGTACCATATGGGATACAGCTGTAGCTAAACGCTGCTTTGCTTCACAACATTTCTCAGTGGTCTTCCAATGTTTGGAATTTCAAGAACAAGTAAAGGATGGCAGTTACTATTGAGAATGACTATTGAGATGAATTTCAAAGCAAGAGTGCTTAGAAGCAAAGATCAGAAACATTAGGCTACATATATAGGAAAAAGGGTGCCATTTGGGACAAGACAATGGTTTATAGTAGAGAGCTACCCTTTTTCTAAGATAGTTATATGCCTTATTATTCTTTAATCAAAGATGTGCTCTTTATTTTAGTGTGGTGGTATAGCTACAGTAGAGAGCTGCCCTCTTCAAAGAGATAGTTATGTATCTTAATCAACGCTGTGCTCTTCAAACTAGCTGTGTCTTTCCCACAGGGATCTCGGCATTTATCAACAGAAAAGTCCTAATTAAAAACCCAAACATCCTATTTATGTGTCCATGTTAAAGAAGAAGTGGAATGGAAACTTCACAGTCAGTGATCTGAACACAGATTAAGAATGTAGTGAAGTATGGACTGTGAGAACTGAGTAGGCTCTGCAGCATTGCAGAGGTCGCAGTTGGAAATCTCCCTACAGCTCACCCGCTGCCTTGTGTTCCGTTCCTCTTCTCTACTCATTTTCTGCTATTCATAGATGTATGCCAGGGAATCACTGATTGTAAGCCAAGCAATGTTAGATTCAAAGCCAATTGTGTAATTGGCGTGTACTATTTGGCCATTTTTTAATTTGCAAGGGAATATCTAGAAGAAGTCTTTGAAAGATCTTTAACTTGATTCCTGATGTATCCTTTTCTCAGTGTGTAGGGTCATTGTTCCTCCAATAGTAGGACTTATGTAGCTGGTGCTGGTTTGAATTTGGGTGGTAACTGGTCAGGGTAAAGCATTTGTTTGTCTCTAGTTAAGATCTTTGGTTCGAAACGTTGCCCTCAACATTGCCCTCAAAGAGGGCAACGTCATGACAGCACTGTGAGAGCATTTAGCACTGTGTGACCCAGGCCTCCATCTTTCTTTCAAGGCTTTCTTTCAAGGCTTTGTGTCCTGTATCTCTGTTCCCACAGGATTGTTTCTTGACCATGAGTCCCAGCTGGTACCAAAGTCTGATCAAAGTGCCGCTGACTCGCTTCCCTCAGAGCTGCCGACACTTTGACCAGAGTGGCATTCAGTATCTGGTAAGAACAAGACCACTAATATAACATATATACAGATATAAACACTACAAAAACATATATATTGAACAAAAATATAAATGCAACATGCTACAATTTCAAATATTTTACTGAGTTCACATAAGGAAAACAGTTAATTTAAATAAATCCATTAGGCCTAATCTATGGATTTCACGACTGGGAATACAGTCATGTTGGTCACAGATACCTTAACAAAAGTTAGGGGCGTGGATCAGAAAACGTATACAGTTGATCAATCTGTTGATTGTGGCCTGTGGAATGTTGTCCCACTCCTCTTCAATGGCTGTGCGAAGTTGCTGGATAATGGCGGGAACTGGAGCACGATGTCGTACACGTTGATCCAGAGCATCCCAAACATGTTCAATGGGTGACATGTCTGGTGAGTATGCAGGCCATGGAGAACTGGGAAATGTTCAGCTTCCATAAATTGTGTACTGATCCTTTCATCATGGGGCCGCGCATTATCATGCTGAAACATGAGGTGACGGCGGCGGATGAATGGCACCAATGGGCCTCAGGATCTCGTCACAGTATCTCTGTATATTCAAATCGCAATCAATAAAATGCAATTGTTTGTTGTCCGTAGCTTATACCTACCCATACCATCACCCCACCGCCACCATGAGGCACTCTGTTCACAACATTGACATCAGAAAACCGCTGATCAGCAAATCACACAACACCATACACGTGGTCTGCAGTTGTGATGTCGGTTGGACTAGGTGCCAATTTCTCTAAAAAAAACATTGGAGGCGGCTTATAGTAAAGAAATGAACATTTAATTGTCTGGCAACAGATCTATTGGACATTCCTGCAGTCAGTATGCCAATTGCATGCTCCCTCAAACCTTGAGATATCTGTGGTATTGTGTTGTGTGACAAAACTGCACATTTTAGAGTGGTCTTTTATTGTCCCCAGCACAAGGTGTACCTGTGTAATGATCATGCTGTTTAATCAGCTTCTTGACATGCCACGACTGTCAGGTGGATAGATTAACTTGGCAAAGGAGAAATGCTCACTAACAGGGATGTAAACAAATTTGTACACAAAATTTGAGAGAAATAAGCTTTTTGTGCATATGGAAAACTTCTTTCTTTCAGTTCATGAAACATGGGGCCAACACTTTACATGTTGCATTTATATTTTTGTTCAGTGTAAAAACTACAACACCCTACAGCACTTTGTCCACAATTACACTACAATTAAAATTGCTCGTCAAAATGGGTTCCAGAGTGCGGCTTTCAGAGCTCAACCACCACTAAATCAAGGTCATGTTCAGTAGAGCACACGTAACAAAATCTGCAATGGAAAAGGTAGCAAAACCTTTCTCCCTACTGAACACTACCATTCCAGTAAATTAAGAGGTGCTTTGTTCACTAAACTAGAGCTGTCCTCTCCATATGGAGTATGTACACACTTTGCATACATAGGAATACAGCAGAGCACCACCCGCTGCTGTACCTCCAGCAGAATATAATGTAGAGAAACAGGGGAAAGCACCCCGCTAAGCAAATTAATTATCCCGTTTTCTCCTTCACATTCATTGTGATTGCATCCGCTTCAAGTCAAACTGTATCTTGAGCTGCAGACATTGTTATTAGCATGGGTGCCTGTATCAAAGTTCCTATAGCTCTGTCATTGGACTCCACTGTTTATATACGATATCTATTCAAGAAATATACTGTAGCCTTCTGTGTAATATCCTATAATGAATTCCATCCCTACATCCCCTATTTGATTGAAATAAATTTTGGAGGTGATCTTATTAAGTTCTTATGGACTAATCCGCTATCAGGAAATGCCGCAAGTACCCTTGAACTTTTCTAACGTTTCTCTCAGGCTTCTAACTTTTATTTGTGACAGGGGAAAGCAAGAACAATTTGAATGTGAAGAAGGAAAAAAATGTGTATAAAAATCTAAAATTGAGAGACCTCTGCAGTTTGGAAGAAGGGTTTAAGCGTTGTATAAAAATGTGAAATGCGGCTCTCAAGGGAGATTATGGGAGTCTTACGGGGAATAATTGTCGGTGTCAAGAGGTTAGTCACTACTTAGTTTGGTAATTGGGAGACTTGAGATCAAAAGAACATCCCCCTCACTACTTCTCTTCTGAAGATGTTCTACCCTAGTACTGTACATGGTGACGTAAACTCAACCTGCCCTTCCCTCCCTAGCAAACATCAGTCACACACTATTCCTTTTTTTTTTGTCCCAGAGAGCAAAAGACTATAAATAGTTCAAACACAAGATCCCATTAACTGTAGTCAGTCACCTATTTTTGTTCAAAGTTATACTGTGGGGAATGGGGGGGATGGAAATATACTGTGGGGAATAGGGGGGGATGGAATTGTAAGTCATTATAGCTTGAAATGAACAGTTCTGCCGTTCCCTTCTTTCTTTCAGGCTGTCCTGAACCAGAAATTCACTGACTGCTTTGTTCTGGTCTTCCTTGAAAATCAGGCAGGAAAAACGGTGAGTCATTGTGATGTCTTCCCATTGTTATGCTCTTTCTAGCATTCTATAGCTGCACTATATGAATTCCTTATAAGCTATAAGGAGAGATGACATTTTTTTCAATTGAACTTTATTTTGCCCCCTCCTCCCCCTCCCTCCAGAGCCTCAAGGTTGTATTTAGGGAGCCATTGCCATCCCAACCGCAGCCTAGGAACAGCCCCTCGCCCCAGCTGGTGTCCATGCACCATCACCTGGAGTCTGATCAACACAGCCTGCTACAACTTGTGGACAGGGCTGCTTTAGGCCTGGAGGGCCAATCAGGGCCAGGTGGGCCACAGAGAAACAGGCTGCTGGGAGGTATAGTTCCAGACAGACGGCTTAATTTATAAGCCGTCTTGGCATGTGGGACACAAAAAAGGATGTTATTGTTGAAAAGTGCTAAATCAGCAAATCAAAGAGTTCACATGTCAAAGCTTCCTGTGCAATTTACCACTGGGAGAAAAGATACACACTATTGTTAAATGGATAGTGCAAGATTTTGGCAATGAAGCTGTACCTGTAGACTTCCAGTTGCGCTAACGCTCGTTAGGCTCGCAAAAACTACCTTCAACTTCCTTCAAACTGCACGCAGAGACATAGAAATGGCATCTGACATTGCAAAAATCTTGCACCATCCCTTTAAAGGTACGACCTTACCTGCCTGTGTCACCCGGCCTGTGTTTTGGTAAAAAGCTGAGGGATGTGCCTGGAAAAATTGGTATCAAAATTATAGTTTAACTTGTTTTGAGGGTGTACAGTGTTTGTTTACATTGTTTACAAGCATTGGAGTAAAATAAGATTATATTTGTTCTGATAAGGTACCGCAGTTGAACTAAGTTATATTCTTTAAGAATCAATGGGAATACATCATTAATTTAGATGTCCAAAAATTGATGTAGCAACGAACTAGCTTTGAAGTACATGAAGGGCTCTATATTAAATCAGATCCCCTTTAGCTGACATCCACATAGCTGTTGTTTTGGTGGTGTCGGAGGTGAAACGGCGTTAGAGCTGTCAAATCCACAAGTGGCTCCTGGCATTATACAGTGCCTTCGGAAAGTATTCAGACCCCTTGACTTTTTCCCCATTTTCATATGTTACAACCTTATTCTAAAATGTTTTAAATAGTTTTTTTCCCTCATCAATCTACACACAATACCCCATAATGACAAAGCAAAAACAAGTTTGTAGAAATGTTTGCTAATTTATTAAAAAATGTCAAACTGAAATATCACATTTACGTAAGTATTCAGACCCTTTACTCATGACTTTAAGAAGTGAGTACTGGCAGCGGTTACAGCACTGAGTCTTCTTGGGTATGGCGCTACAAGCTTGGTACACCTGTATTTGGGGAGTTCCTCCCATTCTCTGCAGATCCTCTCAAGGTATGTCAGGTTGGATAGGGAGCGTTGCTGCACAGCTATTTTCAGATCTCTCCAGAGATGTTCGATCGGGCTCTAGCCACTCAAGGACATTGAGACTTGTCTTGAAGCCACTCCTGCATTGTCTTGGCTGTGTGCTTAGGGTCGTTTTCCTTTTGGAAGGTGAACCTTCCCCCCAGTCTGAGGTCCTAACCTGCTCCAGAGCGCTTTTCATCAAGAATCTGTACTTTGAGCCGTTCATCTTGGCCTCGATTCTGACTAGTCTCCCAGTCCTTGCCGCTGAAAAACATCCCCACAGCATGATGCCGCCACCAACATGCTTCACCGTAGGGATGGTGGCAGGTTTCCTCCAGATGTGACGCTTGGCATTCAGGCCAAAGAGTTCAATCTTGGTTTCATCAGATCAGAGAATCTTTTTCAGAGAATCCTTTTGGCAAACTCCAAGTGCCTTTTACTGAGAAGTGGCTTCCGTCTAGCCACCCATCTCCACAGAGGAACTCTAGAGCTCTGTCAGTGACCATCGGGTTCTTGGTCACCTCCCTGACCTAGGGCCTTCTCCCCAGGTTGCTCAGTTTGGCAGGGGGGGCAGCTCTTGGAAGAGTCTTGGTGGTTCAAACTAATTCCATTTAAGATTGACTGAGGCCACTGTGTTCTTGGGGACCTTCAAAGCTGCATAAATGTTTTGGTACCCTCCCCCAGATATGTGCCTCGACACAATCCTGTCTCAGAGCTCTACGGACAATTCCTTGGACCTCATGGCTTGGTTTTTGCTCTGACGTGCACTGTCAACTGTGGGACCTTATATAGACAGGTGTGTGGCTTTCCAAATCATGTCCAATCAATTGAATTTACCACAAGTGGACTCCAATCAAGTTGTAGGAACATCAAGGATGATCATAGGGCGATAGCATAGGGTCTGAATACTTATGTAAGTAAGGTTTTTTATTTTTAATACATTTGCAAACTTTTCGAGAAACTTGATTTCGTTTTTTTCATGGGGTATTTTGTGTAGATTTAGAAGGATTGTAAAAATGTAATCCATTTTAGAATAAGGCTGTAATGTAACAAAATGTTGAAAAAGTAAAAGGGTCTGAATACTTTCCAAAGACACTGTACCTAAAGTGGACTTTGCCATTGGCTGCATGACATTGCATTGAGAAATTCCATGGAGCCTTGTTTACAAGTTTGAACATAAGAATGTGAGACGTAAAGTACACCTTAATAAGGCTGATAAGAATACTCATTATTTAGGTGAATTAGTATGTAGCCTACACTTTCTCGTTCTGAACTTCTAACATGAGTGCGACGGGTGTGGATTCGTGACAATGATCAAGAATAGCTGCTCACCGATTTTGACAGCTCCAACGTACGCAGTTACACTTCTGATGCCGCTAAAACAACAGCTATGCGGGTGTCAGCTATCGGCGGTTAAATTAAATACAATTTTAAAAAGTAAGATATAAAAAACAAATAATTAGAGGGGCTATATACAGGGGGTACCGGTGTCAAGGTATTTGAGATAATTATGTACATGCAGGTAGGGTTGCCTCCTGCAGTGGACATTGATCCTCGCAGACAGAGGGCACTTACTGTAACAATGCTCTTTAGCTGTCACTACTTCATAATTACAGAATTGAACTGAAGAAGACGTGCTTTTTGCGCTGAACAGTGCACCAGAGATTATGCAATTTGCCCCAATTTTCAATGGCAACATGAGCCTATTACTCATTGACTTAGAGGTTAGTGGTGGTATGGTAGAATGGAAAGGGGGTGAGACTTTCAGGCTAGTATGATCTAATGCCATAGTACTGTATGTACTATGGCACAACATTTTTGTAATTTAGCAGGCTTTTATCCAGAGTGACTTACAGGAGCATTTAGGGTTAAATGCCTTGCTCAAGGGCACATCAGCAGATTTTGTCACCTAGTCTGCTTGTGGATTCGAACTAGTGACCGTTCAGTTACTGGCCCAATGCTCTTAACCGCTAGGCTACATTCCCATTCAGCTTGTCATTCGGCTAATGCCTCTCTACTTCAGATCAGAGATCATCCACCATACATGTACAGTAGAAATCTTACCTGAAGTGGATCTCATTCCCCAACCTGTGAATTGGACTGTAAACAAGTCTGTATTGTGCAACCAAGTGTTGGTAAATTAGACCTAATTCTCCAACTTGTAAACCATTTATAATTGTAGGTGTTCAAATCATATGAATGAAGGAAATAAGGTGTTTCCCTCTTGGATACTGTGCCTTGCCAAAGTCTAGGAATAGATTCTCAAGATCACCACAGCAATTGTCTTCTGCAGAGGGGAAAGATTGCTGCCATTTCAGCAATATTGGGTAATTGATTTTTTTCTTCTTCCCATTGTGTCCTATAAGTGTCAAACCTGATGGCAGTTGGGCAGATCTTCATCCTGAAGTGCCTTAGTTTGTTTTATTTCTTAATGATGCAATCAGGGCAGTGTTATTATTATTGCAAGTGGAATCTATGGAAATTGCAATTGGACTTCCTACTAGCTACATTCTGACAGGGTTGAGTGTATAGCTGGTATTTTTACACATAGAGGATCCAGCTTGTGTACAACATTGTAATAACACACCAGTTTAGCAATGTCATTACAATACCATAAGACTTAAGTTTGCACACATTTAAAATGAAGGAAACCAAATATTGTATGAAGTTCCTTATTAAAAAGTAATGAAGAATTTGGATATTTATAATGGATTTCTGAGCAAGGCAATGTGTCTTTGTTTTGAAGGTAAGAACACTGGATATTGAATAATGCATGTCAACAGTATAGGCATTCTGAAACTTGTACATATGACATGCTACAATAAACCTTATGGTGTATTCAAGTGTGTTAACGAACTTGACAGATGTATGGTACTAGTGTATGTGGGTGTTGTGCAACATTGGGACTGGGAGTAGAGTGGAGAGTGTGGGTACAACACAGGACTTTATTGTACAAAAAGACAATTGCAAATAAATTATCTAATCATACTGCTTCTCACCACATTCTTAGTCGAAACATCAATAAGAACTATGTCAGTCAAGTGTTTAGCCTGCTGTTTAATAATCCCATTTCACAATAATGAACTGTTTATCTGAGTTGAAATACGACTCATCAGTGATGACTGTTGCCTCTATGGAAAGGCTGGTACTGGCAAACGTTTGCATGCGTGGTCCTCTCAGCCATCACCTGTTGCGCTTCAAGTAATCTTTCACCCAACCAAGACCTTCATTTGTAGAGCCTGAAATAAGTATCAACTGTTAACACACAATGCCATTATCATGAATATTAAACTGGTTCTTGCCTCACTTCAATCTATAATGTTGTAACAGTGAATTGAACTGTAGTCCCAGGGCAACTTAGGCTGTATTTAAACAGCCAGCCGTTTTTTCACTAATTGGTATTTTGACAAATCAAGTCAGCTCGGGAAAGGATCTGATTGGATAAAGTATCAGAATTGGGCTGCCTGTGTAAACGCAACCTAAAGGTAGTTCAGAGTCCCAAATGGTATCATATTTCCTACATTGTGCACTACTTTTGACTAGGGCCCTGGTCAAGAATAGTGCGCCATTTGAGATGGATCCCACCTAGTGGTTTGTATTCACAGCCGATGTATCCCTGGTAACCCATCTCCTCCAGTAGACTGAAGAGATATGGGAAGTTAAGTTCTCCTGCACTGTCTGGCTCGTTCCTGCCGGGCACCTGGGCTATCTGGATGTGACCTGTAAAAGAGAATGAAAATGGATATTTCATCACCATTAAAGTAATAACATTTTCTACAACTATCATAGGTCAATCATGTAGACATGGATGCTTGGACACCATCTGATGTGCCCAATTTGAAGCTGATGGTATGGACTAATATGTTTGTTTCCTGTGTAACTTGCTATCTGCACTAGTATCACAAACAACACCACTTACCGATGAGAGGGAAATATTTGTGTATGTTCTGTGTCAAGTTGTTGTCCATTATCTGCCAGTGGAAGACATCCTGCAGCACACAGAGGGACACAAGATGGCTTCTGTCAGTAAGATTTAAGCAGTAGAATTTACAGGGATTTGAAGAACCCTCTCCCTATTACAAACTGCCTTAAAGCTGAGGGAATTCTCAGGTTACTGAATACAAACTAGGATAGGTTCTCCCAAGAGACAGACACTTTTTGCAACAGGAAAGTCGCTTCCTAGAACAAAATACTATGTCTAGTGGGACACAAACAAACAAGGCGTTTTGTTGTTCTGTCTTCTGGCTGTATGTTTGTCTGGCTCAGCCACTGCCTAACAGTTTGACTCAATAATTGCTCGGTGTGTATCTAAACCATTAGTTCCAAACAGAGAGAAAGATCTGTTTAACCATCATGCCAACTCCTTGTTACACCAAACAATGAGCAATGACACAAAGAGATCTTGGACCACTGGCCAAGCTAGGATCTGATGGAAGTAGACTAGGTAATAAAATATTACCTAGCCCTATTAATGGCATTGTTCTTCATCAAGATTAACTGACGAATGTACTACTTACCATCTGTAGTTTAATATTTGGGTGGCCAACTTTCTGCAGGATTGCAGCCGCTAGTGTGAAAGATTTTTCAAATAGGTTAAACAGTATAAGTAATACAATTCCACTTGTGCAGTGAATGTTGACATTGGTTCACAAATACACATTTAAATACTGTAAGTCTTCATTTTAATTGCTTGTCTTCATAGGGAAATGCCTAAAGCCTGGTAATGATGCGACGTTTCAATAAGTTTTCATTCCCAGGCTAACTTGCCATGGAAAAGCATCACTAGCCATTACCCTGATGTGGACTGTCCAGGAAATATCTGGGATCTGTTATCCGTGTGTTGATGGGCTCAATCAGGCCAGTGATGCCCTCCTGAGAGAAAAAAGCACAACACAAAACGGGACTCCTTATTACAAACACTATGGGCCAGACACATATTAAACTTAGTCCTGGACTAAAAAGCCCCTTTAATGGAGATTCACATTTGAGAGGACATCGGCAGCATGTTTTAGGTTTTGTACAAAGGTGTCCTCCATTTCCACGGCAATGGTAGCTCGGTCCGCCCCCACAGGTACCCTCCCAGCCATCAAGTGGATCCTGAGGAAACATTTCATTTATGAAAAGGTTATAAATACCAACACACTTTACTTTATGGCAGGATCCCCTAATAGTCGGCACTTAACAAAAATAGAAATCGCAACATGCAAAAATGTCTGACTTTCTATGAACTAACTCAGTAAAGGAAAACAGTCAATTTAAATACATTTATTTGGCCCTATGGATTTCACATGACTGGGCAGGGGTGCAGCCATGGGTGGGCCTGGGAGGGCATAGGCCCACCCACTTGGGAGACAGTTTGACCCACTGTGGAGCCAGGCCCAGTCAATCAAAATATGATTTTCCCCACAAAAGGGCTTTATTACAGACAAAAATACTCCTTAGGTCCATTAGCTGTCCCGGTAGCTGGTTTCAGACGATCCCGCAGGTGAAGATGTGGAGGTCCAAGGCTGGCGTGGTTACATGTGGTCTATGGTTGTGAGGCCGGTTGGACAAAATTGCATATTTTAGAGTGTCCTTTTATTGTCCCCCAGAATGTAAACATGTCTAAAAAAAATAATTCCACTGACATTATGGGGTATTATGTGTAGGCCAGTGCCAAAAATGCTAATTTAATCCATTTTAAGAGTAAGAACAAAATGTGGAAAAAGGGGTGTGATTACTTTCTGTAGGCACTGTACCGGTTGGCTTTCTTGTTGCGGAAATCGCAGAGAAAAGCAACCATTTCCACCCTAAGCTCACATACTGGCTGCCCTCTTGAGAGCATTATTACCCTTGCTTAGCCACCGAACATCATTATGCAAAAGTAGATGATACTCAGCAGACTACGAAGCAAGTGATGTTGCAGGCTAGATGTTGATCAGATAAAGTTTCATAGCCATAACTGAGTCCATGGTGTTTTAACTTATCGCTGAGTTAAGAGCAAAGCACACTCTGTATCAGGTAGTGTAGTGATCTCATCTGCAGTGAACGTGCAGATAGGCGGGGAAGCAGACCCTGTACCCCTGTTAGCAGCTCTGATGGGCTATAACTGGTATGTTGGGTGACATTGATTAACAGCACTTAATGGGCAGGACTACAGGAAAACAGATTCTCCCGTTGGAGAATATTGAACGAGTGCTCCTTAAACAACATCACATTTCTGCATTTTTTTGCTGATTTTTCTTTTTCAGAATTGATCAAAGGGCCATTCTACAGTTGATAAACTGGCCAGATCTGGCCCACGGGGCAACAGTTGAATAGCCCTGGTGTACAGTGAAGCTGTTTCAGTCACCTGATGCATAGTGTAGTGGGCTTCAGATGAGCTGTGCTCTCAATCAATGTGTGTGTCGCTCTCACCTCCTGCAGTCCAGAGCCTTGGCGTACTGCATGGCCAGATCCAGACCCTTTCTGAAGTCCTCCTCTCTGCCAGGAACAGCACCCAGACCAAGATCACCTGCCTTAGCATCTCCTACAAAACACAGTTGTCAAGTCAATGTTCAGAATAAATAGTGGCACATTCTTGTGGATCAGTAGGAGGCATATTTTTTACATATAGGTAACGTTAGGTTGAGTTTCCTTCCAAATGTCAAAAAATGTATTTATTGTGTCATGTATATAGCTAGTACAGTAGCCTGGGCTGCTGTCAACACATGATAATAGCTAGCTGGCTACACCAGTAACCCTTCTCTGTCTTACCAAGGGGGGTGTTAATCAGCACCACATCAACCCCAGTAGCATTCTTGACTCTCTGGAGCTCCTGTAAGTCAGAGTCATACAGCCATGCCGCCTCCACAGCCTGAAACCCAGCCGATGCAGCAGCATAGATTCTCTGGGTAAACTCTGGCAGATCCGTAAACAACCACGAAAGATTCGCGCAGAATTTTAATGGGGGCATGTTTCTTTTGGGGTGGGCTGGCAAGCTAACGTTAGTCCGCTTGCTAATGTTCAATGGAACAAACGCTCTAAGTAGTTAGCTAGAATAGCAGGATTAAAACTCAAGGTCCATTGTCTCAGCTGTCACCTGATGTTGTTTGTTTCTCATGTGATGTCAAATATTGATATAACCGAGCTGCCAGACTGGAGTGCTAGCTAGCTAGTAAAGTTCATTCTTCTCTGTACTGCGACTCATATGTTGCACATGCGCACAACGAAACAAATAGTTTGGCAACAAGACGCGCGTGCACTTCAGTGGTCAATTATCAACTGATATACTGACAGTAAATGTTGAGAATTATATTTTTGCGTCTGTTGGCCATCAATTAGCCTATTGATTTATATGCCTTTTTACATGTTGAAATGACGATATCACTGGAGTCATTGCAAATCAATTTGTGCCACTTCTGTAGCCCACTTGGAGCTGGCAAACGGATTTAATAAATAGCCTATAACTTGCAGTTTATTATTGTTGTAGCCATGTGTTATTATGCAATCATTAATGGCCATATTTAGTTAATGAAATTGGAAGTTATTGTGATCATGGTCACAGTTCTATTGCAATTGCCGACAGACACTTCAGAACAAACTTCCTTTAGATTTTTTGGGGGTGACTATCTGTTGTTCCATGTAGTGAATATATTTTTCAATGTGTTTGTATGCGATAATTATCAAATAATAATAATAATTGTTTTAAATATTTTTTTTAGACTTCAAGGGTTCTTAAAAATCCAAATCAAATAGCTAAATGATTCTTGGTATGACCTTACAACGATTCCACAAAGCTTAGTAGAAGCACTTCTTACCTCGAAATTGCCTCACTGTTCATGTTGAATAAAAATGTGTCCGTCAATTTGAACTAAGCGAGCTGCTAAATTGTTCATCTTACATCTTGCCTAGGCTACTCTAGGCTATCTGAAAATGTTGCTCACTACGAATTGTACTTGGCTATACACTGTGACAACAATTGCCCGACTTTTTTTTCTATAATAACTTATTTGAGTCTTGATTACTTTTGCATCAGCAGCATCCCTTTCCCTCAAATGATGGGATTCACTTTGGTCTATGAAGTGGCTAGGGATGCTATGCTATGAGGTAGAGCGATGCCTGAGTAAATCTCTCTATTTTCATCTCAAGTGGTGTGAAGTAGCTGGCGGGTCTGCGTACCCACATCCACACCAGTCATAGCTGGCCCTAGCAATTTTAGAGCAACTACTCTTGACAGCGGATACATTTCCTGCAATTCCCCCCAAAATTGCCATGGGTCTTCGAGAAAATGTTGCAGTTTTAAAGATGCACTAGGCAGAAAATCTCTCCGCCATTGCCTGATTTCTAAAATTATAATAGTTCACTTAATTTCAGTTTGTGACAAAACAAGCAAGTATAGTGTAGAGAATCATCTGAACCGCTTTGAAATTTACTTTCCATAACCCAAAATATTGTATTTTCAGCTCTTTGAAGCAGAAGCTGGTGTGCAAAACCAAAAGTAAAAGATGCAATAACTAAACTTAAAAACAGGAAGCATAGAAATACCCATATAGAACAGATGCTTCTTAGACTTGCTTTCAATGACAATGACAGATCTATGACAAAGTTTTTTTTTATATGAATTAGGTCGTGTTTACAAAGGTTACATATTCCAACTTTAAAGCAAGTTTGCTGCAATTTTACACATTTTGCCATGGGCGGACAGAAGATTTAGCAATTTATTTTAAAATGCAATTCTGCACATTTTGCCACAGGGTGGAAATAAATTTTTTAAGTTGTACAGTTAATTTCCTGCGATTCGACAAATTTTGCCATAGGGTGAAGAGAAATGTTTGACGTTTTTAATTAATATGATATCTAAGTGAGAGTGACTAACATAATCAATGGGGGGCCCAGGTTGGTAATTTTTCCCAGTCAGGTGACAAATTGTCCTCTCTGTCATGCCCTGATCTGTTTCACCGGTCCTTGTGCTTGTCTCCACCCCCCTCCAGGTGTCACCCATCTTCCCAATTATCCCTTGTGTATTTATACCTGTGTTCTCTGTCTGTTTGTTCGTCTTGTTCATTCAAGCTTACCAGTGTTTTTCCTGTCAGCTCCTATTGTTTCCCAGCCTCCCTTTGCTAGTCCTCCTGGTTTGACCTTTGCCTGTCCTGACCCTGTACCCGCCCGCCTGACCTTTCTGCCTGACCCTGAGCCTGCCTGCCATCCTGTACCTTTGCCTCACCTCTGGATTACTGAACCCTGCCTATCCCTGACCCTGAGTCCGCCTGCCGTCCTGTACCGTTGCCTTACCCTGGATTTTCGACACTTGCCTGCCTTGACCTGCCTTTGCCTGCTCCTGTTGCTACAATAAACAGTGTTACTTCGACAGTCTGCATCTGGGTATTACCTTGATTCCTGATAGTCTCAGTCCCCTCTGTGGCTTCGTCAGTCAGTCCCTCTCTGATCTCCAGCCTCTGTTTTCTCTCTGTCATCCATTTAGCACTATAGTGGCAGCAGGGTTTGTTGCTAAGCAATAGAATCTGCTTCCTAATTGCAAACATTGTTATGCTCCACAACTGTGCCTTTGTTTGTTTCCCCTCTCTAAAGGCTTGACTAGTGGAATTGGCAGAGGTGTTGACTCCTTCTGACATAGAAAAGCTGCATTGAAATTAGAAACACCCTTCTTCACTCTGCCAGACACCCTGGGCAGTATTCTACAGCCTGATTGCTCAAAGAAGGTAACTTACATTGATATTTTAGCCATTTAGCAGGCGCTCTTATCCAGAGCGACTTACAATTAGTGCGTTCATATAGCTAGGTCAGACAACCGCATATCACAGTCTTATTTATTTAGTCCCTCAATAAAGTAGTATCAGCAAAGTCAATACTATTAGGAAAAGGTAAAAAAAAAAAATGGGCGGACTCAGCTCATAGGGCAGACTAATTTCCTATTGTCCTGGCTGGTTCATATTGCTGGATTATCATTTGAATGACAAGTAAAATCTCGAAGATAGAACATCTGGAACATTCTCCTTGAGAACATACCTTGCATGTACAGTGATGACGACTTCATACATTTGAGGCCATCTCACCCATTGACTTTGTTGACTTGCAGATACCATAGCCCTAAAGGATTCTGTTCATTTCTTACAGACCAGCTGAAGCACAGTGTTTTTTGGTTAAACCCATACGCCCCAGTGACGGAGTCATTCTATGGCCACTGCCACCTAAAAAACAGACCTCCTCCCTCCTCCTTTAATGAAACCACCTCAATCTGCATCCCAAATGGCACCCTATTCTCTACATATTGCATTAAGGGCCCTGGTCAAAAGTAGTGCAGTATATAGGGAAGGATGCCATTTGGGATGCTGCTGCAGAAAAGAGGTGTAGCGCTGCCCTAAGCCCTGGGCCCGGGAGGGGGCACTGGTACAGGAAACTGTCAAGCGGACCACACAGACCTCATACGTCCTAGCACTAAGAAGCCTACTTTGGGGTGACAAAAAGAAACCTAGGGCCTTTATTGATTTCATTCTTCAGCCTGATGTTTCTAACGGTGATAGATGTTTACAACATTACTGCTGCAGTGGAGAGAGGGGGGAGGATTTAGGGTTCAGGTAGAGAGAGGAATGTACAGCTGTATTATGTTGTGGCCTACGAGATCTTCTCTTGTCCCTTGCTTTTGTTAGGTGGCCTATGTTAAGCATAGGCTATTGTTCACATGTTCCAAGTAAGACAAAATGCACATGCATTATCATTTGGAGTGTTCATGACAATCTGGGTTTGGGGTACTTACAAGGCTTATTCTGAAGATTTATGGATCTTTTGTTTCCACATCACATGCTTAGGGAGTATGCAGCTGACTTCTGCTTATCAAACTATCCTACAATACAATCCAGATTTCATCAATTAATGCATCCTTTCATGGATGTGTGGTTTTATTGATGGGAAACCTTTGTTACATTTTCAGGGAATTGGATGACTTTTTCATTCCAAATAACACTGCTATTACACCTGTGCTCTGCTGTTACTAATAGCATCCCATATTTCACATTCATTGTTGTTCCATGAACACCTTTTGTGGTTTGTAATACAACAATGCATTGGGCTCCCAGTGAGCACCTGATCATTCATAATAAGGCAGCCTTCAAATGATATTTCCGTCAGTGGAGCTGTTGGAAGAGAAAATCCTCTCCCATCTTATTACATTCAGGGTCTGCAGAGAGAGAGAGAGAGAGAGAGAGTATATGAGCTATCTTCCTAGGCTGAATCCCAAAAAGCACCCTTTTTCCTACATAGTGCAGAAAAGGCTCTGGTCAATAGTAGTGCACTATATAGGGAATAGGGTGGCAATAGGGACTCAGCCATAACAGCCCTTCCTGCTGCAACCTAACCTGAATTATAAACAGGGCTATGGAACTCCGCCACCGACGGAACCAAATAGGTGAATAATAATATCCCAAGCAACATTAAAATTAATCATGGTAGGAAATGGATTTGCCCTGTAGGGGGGGAGCTAATCCTGGGCCACATTTGATACATGGCAAATGTCACCAGGAGCGAGACAACAAGAGCAGAAATAGAATTGTCCCTCATTGCATTTGATAGGGGAACAATCTGCCCCTTGCCAGTTATGTAATACACTGTGTCTAAAGATGAGGTGTTCATATTCATTTTGGTTACTAATGATGATTATTATTGCCAAAGGTCATTCAATGTTCAGCTTGTTGCTTTGCAAATGTTCTATTCTATCCTAGGTCACTAGTTATGCAAAGTGTGTATGATTACAGATCCAAATCGATTTATTTTGAATAACAAAAGCAGATACTAGCCTTTTTGGTAGCACTTATAAGTACTATTATATTTTATAAATCAACTGTCAATGTGTTAGGCTGATGTATTTTTGTGTTATTTTTTTTCTTCTCTTTGCCATGCACTCTACCAATTATCCAAGCATGTTCTCTATACCACTTACTGTATGAAGCCTATTATTGATGCTCCACACTGTAAAATCCTCAGATGTAAATTATATAGTGATGAGGTCACAGAAGGAGGTAATAGCAGGTGAGACACTAGACAAAATTGCATGTATCAATGAGTGTCTCATTTCATCAGCCATTTTGGCTCTCAGCACAGGTTAAATCCCAAATGGCATTCTATTCCCTATATAGTGCACTACTTTGGGCCCATAGGGGTCTGGTCAAAATGAGTGCACTATATAGGGAATAGCATGCCATTTGGAAAGAAGTCTCATCTGTGATTCATCACTAACAATGACTTGATTTAGAATGAGTACAGCTGTGGTGGGACCACCTTCAATCCTCCTGGGCTTGCTGGTTTCTCTGAACACCCTGATAGGGTTAGGCTGTCTTAGCATAGTGTGTTTTCATTAGTGAGACTCACATAGAGATCCCTGCAGAGAATGACTGGATGATTTCACATGATCCACGAACATAGTGTTCAATAACATCCTGGTCCATAATTTACCAGGTAGTGAATGGTAGCCTACAATAGTAATTACAATGTAATAACCTAATATTCATTAAACAAGTATAAAACAAAGTGAAAACATCCTTCTTTATTGCTGCCAGAGCATTTTGTAAAGTAATTTTATGATTTCCCAATGTTGACAGAGTCACCAACAAATGTGAGTTGACAATACCATGTCTGTCTGCTGTGGCTAGGGTCTTTCCAGGTGACATGTTGTTTCCAACTACTGTCAGATAGGGCAAATGATTGCTTCAGGCTGAACTGCTGTTGAATAAGTTGTTTGATGGAAATTCAAAAGGTTAGTCAGTCTGATGTCAGCAAGGTGACTCGTTTCAAGTTTCTTAGAATTCCTCTCCCAGCTTTTTTTTTCTCTCTCTCACACTCTCTCTCTCTCTCTCTCTCTCCTCTCTCTCTCTCTCTCTCTCTCTCTTTACAGGTGCTTGGTTAGGCTGATCTCATGGTCCTTCTGCCTTCATTATCTCTGAGGAGACAGACAGCTGTGCTGAGGTAAATAAATGCTAATACTAACATGTCTGCCCCTCTGACAACAGATGATAATAGCAGTGTCACTGGGCTGTGGCACTTACATAGCAACCTGAACCTGCAGCTGAGGTAGAAAACCTCTGAACTACTTTAGGTATGGTTCTCTCTGCAGACAGAAATACATTGCATTCGGACGTATTCAGACCCCTTAACGTTTTCCACATTTTGTTATGTTACAGCCTTATTCTAAAATGTATTGAATACTTTTTCCCCCTCATCAAACTGTACACAATACCCCATAATGACAAAGCGAAAACAGATTTGTAGAAATGTTTGCATATTTATTTATGAAAAAAAAAACAGAAATATCACATTTACATAAGTATTCAGACCCTTTGCTATGAGACTCAAAATTGAGCTCAGTTGCATCCTGTTTCCATTAATCATCCTTGAGATATTTAATTGATTGGACATGATTTGGAAAGGCACACACCTGTCTATATAAGGTCCCACAGTTGACAGTGCATTTCAGAGCAAAAACCAAGCCATGAGGTCGAAGGAATTGCCCGTAGATCTCCGAGACAGGATTGTGTCGAGGCACAGATCTGGGGAAGGGTACCAAAACATTTATGCAGCATTGAAGCTCCACAAGAACACAGTGGCCTCCATCATTCTTAAATGGAAGACTTTTGTAACCCCCAAGATTCTTCTTAGAGCTGGCCGCCTGGTCAAACAGCAATCGGGGGAGAAGGGCCTTGGCCAGGGAGGTGACAAACCCGATGGTCACGCTGACAGAACTCCAGAGTTCCTATGTGGAGATGGGAGAACCTTCCAGAATTACAACGGAGCAAAGAACAGAGAGATCCTTGATAAAAACCTGCTCCAGAGCGCTCAGGACCTCAGACTGGGGCGAAGGTTCACCTGCAAACAGGATAACAATCCTAAGCACACAGCCAAACCAATGCAGGATTGGTTTTGGGACAAGTTTCTGAATTTCCTTGAGTGGCCCAGCCAGAAACCAGACTTGAACCTGATCAAACATCTCTGGAGGGACCTGCAAATAGCTATGCAGCGACGCTCCCCATTCAACCTGACAGCTTGAGAGGATCTGCAGAAAAGAATGCTAAAACTGTTTTTGCTTTGTCATTATGGGGTATTCTGTGTAGATTGATGAGGGTGAATTTAAAAAAAAAAATCCATTTTAGAATAAGGCTGTAATGTAACAAAATGTAGAAAAAGTCAAGGGGTCTGAATACTTTTCAAATGCACTGTATAATAAGTTTTAAATATTTAAATATGTTATTCTTAGTACCCCTGTGCCGTTGTGTGCTCCAAGAATGATGGTATAAAATAAAGGCTTATATGTATTAACAGAATTAAATACGTTTAGCATATTCCCACTAATTATCATGGTGCTTGAAGAGTATGGGGAATGAATGGATCAGTCTGACTCCAATAGCATATAGACCCTTTAACCTCTTTGACGGGCTATTTTTTATCAACTAAAAAAATCACAAGGGAAGAGCTACCCACCCTATGATCAGAGGAACCATCCCACCCAAAATACACACATGCACACACACACACACACACACACACACACACACACACACACACACACACACACACACACACACACACACACACACACACACACACACACACACACACACAAGGATCAGAGAGGAACCATCCTACCCAGATTCAGGCTGGGGGATTAGTATTCTGGCGACACACCAAGTTGTCGTTGTACCACCCAAACAACCCTTACATCTCTCTTTCACCCACTGGCTTTTACAAGGGATAGAAATTACATGTGATTCTCGCAGCAAGCATTGGGGCCTCCCTCCCTGCTAGGGTCCCTCTGCAGGGAAACAGTGGTGACAGCTTGTCTTTAATGAATTAGGTCTAGTGATGATCTGAGAAACAGTCCTCTTCTTCTCCGATGTTTCTCTGTTCCAATCCCCATTCTGTTTTTGTCCCTATCATAAAAGTCTCATGATAATGTTGAGTGTAAAGTACAGTTTTACTATCTGGGCTGTGGTTCATCGTAGAATATCTTTGTTTTCTGTTTGCGAGTACTGATCAGTGCTGGGCTGTTTTTTGTTGCTGTTGTGCTGCTAAAATTATTGTTGTATTGTCAGCCTATATCTAGGGAGGACAGAAAAGCCTGTTACAGTAGTAATCATTCTAACCTCACTCCTATACGTCTGTATAATGTCAAGTATATTTGTCCTGAGCAGTCAAAATAATGTCTTGAAGGTCTCTTATTTGACACCCAAACTATTTGCTTCTAAATGGCAGTATTACTTGTTGCGGTTCAGAGGTGGGTGAAGGGAAAAATAGTGTGTTCTGTCTCTGCAAAGAACAGAGTGAGGTTTTCATGGGTTGCTTTGAATTTGACTTGATCCTTCAGATGTGTGTGTAGGCTACGTGCGTGCATGCGTGTGTGTGTGTGTTGCAAACTTCAGATCAATGGGTATGGTGTTGAAAGGAAGCAGCTGCTGTTTTCTCATTAGCCACTTAAGAAAAACAGTGCACATCTGGCCGGCCAACACATACAAACACACACATCATGGCTGCCCAGATCTCTCTAGTCCAAAGTGAAGAGTAATTTGTTTAGCATTTTAAGCAACATAATGCAGACCGTCAGAGAAGATTTCCAGTGTGATTCTGGTTTCAAGAGGCAACATTACTCTCTTGGTAACCATTATCTATTGAAGTGCAAAACAAGCTGTCACCTTGTAGCTGATCCCATTTCTATCTGAATCATAGCAGATGTGCACACCGACAGAGGATAGCTAACAGAGGGAAACACTCCCAAACACTAGAAGAACAGATCCTCTATTTTACTGAAGGTGATACGAATCTACAACTATACATACACACAGTTACCACCAACACAATGACACCATAGCGAAACACCTCATTGTGTATCAGTAACCTAATCTAACAAGACACGTGCAGTTGAAGTCGGAAGTTTACATACACCTTAGCCAAATACATTTAAACTCAGTTTTTCACAATCCTGATATTTAATCCTAGTAAAAATTCCCTGTCTTAGGTCAGTTAGGATCACCACTTTATTTTAAGACTGTGAAATGTCAGAATAATAGTAGAGAGAATGATTTATTTCAGCTTTTATTTATTTCATCACATTCCTAGTCGGTCAGAAGTTTACATACACTCAATTAGTATTTGGTAGCATTGACTTTAAATTGATTAACTTGGGTCAAACGTTTCAGGTACCCTTCCATGAGCTTCCCATAATAAGTTGGGGGAATTTTGGCCCATTCCTCCTGACAGAGCTGGTGTAACTGAGAGGTTTGTAGGCCTCCTTGCTAGCACATGCTTTTTCAGTTCTGCCCACAAATGTTCTATAGGATTGAGGTCAGGGCTTTGTGATGGCCACTCCAATACCTTGACTTTGTTGTCCTTAAGCCATTTTGCTACAACTTTGGAAGTATGCTTGGGTTCATTGTCCATTTGGAAGACCCATTTGTGACCAAGCTTTAACTTCTGATGTCTTGAAATTTTGCTTCAATATATCCACATAATTTTCTATTCTATTTTGTGATGTGGACCAGTCCCTCCTGCAGAAAAGCACCCCCACAACATGATGCTGCCACCACCGTGCTTCACAGTTGGGATGGTGTTCTTCAGCTTGCAAGCATCCGCCTTTTTTCTCCAAGCATAACAATGATCATTATGGCCAAACAGTTGTATTTTTGTTTCATCAGACCAGAGGACATTTTCCCAAAAAGTTCCATCTTTGTCCCCATGTGCAGTTGCAAAACGTAGTCTGGCTTTTTTTATGGCGGTTTTGGAGCAGTGGCTTCCTTGCTGAGCAGCCTTTCAGGTTATATCGATATAGGACTTATTTTACTGTGGATATCTAGTGGTTTCTACCTGTTTCCTCCAGCATCTTCACAAGGTCCTTTGCTGTTGTTCTGGGATGGATTTGCTCTTTTCGCACCAAAGTACGTTCATCTCTAGGAGACAGAACGCGTCTCCTTCCTGAGCGGTATGACAGCTGCGTGGCCCAATGGTGTTTATACTTGCATACTATTGTTTGTACAGATGAACGTGGTACCTTCAGGCGTTTGGAAATTGCTCCGAAGGATGAACCACACGTGTGGAGGTCTACAATTTATTTTCTGAGGTCTTGGCTGATTTCTTTGGATTTTCACATGTCAAGCAAAGAGACACTAAGTTTGAAGGTAGGCCTTGAAATGCATCCACAGGTACACCTCCAATTGACTCAAATTATGTAAATTAGCCTATCAGAAGCTTCCAAAGCCATGACATCATTTTCTGGAATTTTCTAAGCTGTTTGAAGGCACAGTCAACTTACTGTAGTGTATGTAAACTTCTGACCCACTGGAATTGTGATACAGTGAAATAATCTGTCTATAAACAATTGTTGGAAAAATTATTTGTGTCATGCACAAAGTAGATGTCCTAACCAACTTGCCAAAACTATAGTTTGTTAACAAGAAATTTGTGGAGTGGTTGAAAAGCGAGTTTGATTGATTGGCTGGTGCTGCAGGCCCTTTGGCATGGTATAACTGTAGTGTGATTAATCGATGGTGCTGGCCAATTTGCCCATTGATTACTAAGTTAAAGGTTGTCCATAGCACTCACATCTAGCTTTCAAAATGCTTTGAAAGGCTGGTCATGGCTCACATCCACACCAACATCCCAGGCACCCTGTACCTACTCCAAATTTGCATACCTCCCCAACAAATCCTTATTCGATGCAATATTTATTGCACTCAACACTGCCCTCGCCCACCTGGACAAGAGGAACACCTATGTGAGAATGTTGATCATTGACTACAGCTCAGCATTCAACACCATAAGCTAAGGACCCTGGGACTGAACACCTCCTTCTGCAACTGGATCCTGGACTTCTTGACGGACCAGCCCCAGGTGATGAGGCTAGGCAACAACACATCCATTACGCTGACCCTCAACACGGGGGCCCCTCAGGGGTGCGTGCTTAATTACCTTCTGTACTCTCTGTTCACCCACAACGCGGTGGCCGTGCACGACTCCAACACCATCATTCATTTTGCTGATGACACAACGGTGGTAGGCCTGGTCACCGACAACGATGAGACAGCCTATACCGAGGAGGTCAGAGATCTGGCAGTGTGGAGCCAGGACAACAACCTCTCCATCAATGTCAGCAAGACAAAGGAGCTGATCGTGGACTACAGGAAACGGAGTGCCAATCACACCCCATTCACATCAACAGGGCTGTAGTGGAGTGTATCAAGAGTGTCAAGATCCTCAGTGTCCACATCACTTAGGCTCTATCATGGTCCACACACACCAACACAGTCGTGAAAAGGGCACGATAACGTCTGTTCCCCCTCAGGAAGTTAAAAAGATTTGACATGGGCTCTCAGATCCTCAAAGTTCACAGCTGCACCTTTGAGAGCATCTTGACTGCCTGCATCACCACTTGATATGGCCACTGCTTGGCATCAGACCGCCAGGCGCTACAAAGGGTAGTGCGTACATCACTGTGGCCAAACTCTCTGACCTCTAGGACTCTATACCAGGCGGTGTCAGATGAAGGCCTAAAACATTTTCAAAGACTCCAGCCACCCAAGTCATAGGCTGTTCTCTCTGCTGCCGCACTGCAACAGGTACCGATGCACATAGTCTGTAACCAACAGGACCCTGAAAAGCGTCTCCTCTAAAGCCATAAGACTGCTAAATAGTTAACCAAATAGCTACCCAGACTATCTGCATTGACCACTTTTGTACACATTTTTTGGGGGAGGAGAATCATCACATATTCTGCTGCTACTGTTTTTGATCTATCCTGCTGCTTAGTCGCTTTATTCCTAGTTATATGTACATATCTACCTCAATTACTTCGTACCCCTGCACATCGACTCTGTACTGGTACCCAGTGTATGAAGCCAAGTTATCGTTACTCATTGTGTATTTATTATCACTTTTACGTGTTATTATTTTTCTATTATTTCACAGTTTTCTTTCTCTCTGTATCATTGGGAAGGGCCCGTAAGTAAGCATTTCATTGTTAGTCTACATCTGTTGTTTACAAAGCATGTGACAAATAAAATTTGATTTGATTTAATTTGGTCTATTGCAACAAATACGAACTCTGGTCAATACTGATTTGTTTATAACAATTAGAAATCCCATCGATACTGTAAACAGGTTGTTGTAAGTTCACGTTAGATTGTCAGGCACTTATAAAAGCAAGAAAAGAAAAACAGTAAGAAAGTTCAGAAAAAAAGTGTACAAATAGAACAACCGGCTACGAAAAGCTGATATGCAGTGAAACTTACTGGGACCTCCTCAGACAGCAGACACCCAAACTCTAGTCTCTCGCTAGCTAATAAACCGCACCAGCATGCTTTTGGAAAACCCATAAAACCCGGTATCATGTTCCGTTATTTTATGTATGTCATCATTTTGCTATACTATGACAATGATACAGTGAAAGGTGAAACTATGTAATCATTCTAAGAAGGCTGTACTTACACGTGGGACCTTCCTCAGGGTGGGCATCAATGAACAGTTCTCGACAAAACATTATGTAGTCTAGTAACTGTAGCTAGCAGGGAGGGTGAGAACCGGGCGAGGAGGAGAGGCCACCTTGACGTGTCATTTTTAATTAGGCCAGATCAAAGGGTCCATAAATTCTAATTGCAGTTCCTGGGCCCCGCTGGCTCCATTCCCAGAGCAGCTGTATAGTGATACAGTACAACTACTACAATTGCAATAACAGAATCCAAACCAGGTTCTGAGAAATCAATATCATAATAATCAGACCACTAGCCAGCCAGCCCAGAGAGGAACCCAGGAAGGATACTTGTGGTTGTAACAATATTCTCTGACAGAGAACAGTGAACAGTTTGTTCTGGATGGTGTTGCTATAAGTCTTCTGGAGATCATAGTGTCTCATTTTGGAATCCTGAGTCCTGTGTGGTGGTGTTGTGTTTGGGATTTTAAAAACCTCTGGTTGATGACAATAGCATCAAAGGATGTCTTTGTAGTTAAGAAGGCATGTGACATCATGTGCATTATTATAGTATGTTGAAAGTGTAGGATGATATTACAGAATGTCTTGATAAAAAGATATTCAGTCACTGGTAGGACAATGGAAGCTTCCATCAAAAAAAAGGTTTTATTATTAAAATGCTTTCATCAAGGTCTTACTGGATGTAATACTGTTCTTGTTGTTAGTGCCAGAGCTATGACTTATTTTTCACATCCTAATCAACACTGCTGCCCTTTCCAGGTTGTTCTGTGGAGAGCATTGTTTATTACATAATGGGGAAATCTGTCTGAAATGGATCTGTGTATTATCCATCTGTTTTTCCCTGTTTTATATAGTATCAGTACTGATGTCATTGCTTTGTTTTTTGTGTCCTCCAGCTCTGTACACTTTGTTACCAAAGGGATTCACAGACAATCAGCATCATGGTTCAGGCAAAAATGTATTTATGCCTGTATTGAATGAAAGGTTCTGTAGATAAAGTATGCCAACATTACCATTCCTGATATTATTATTTGTCCAATTTGGTAAGAACCCAACAATTAACAGTCAGTATTTGATGGGTTTCCATGTATGAGCACAATGGTTTGAAATGTCATTATCGTCTTCCACCGGGTTGCATCCCAAATGGCACCCTATTCCCTACATATGGAGCTACAGTGCCCTTGCAACACCAGGCAGGTATTGTGTTATTTCACAGGGCTCTCCTCTCCTATCATAGAAGGCACTGCACTGCCAAGGGAGCTTGAGAAAACATTAATTGGGAGCCTGTCAGTGTGAGCTAGAGAAAAAGTCAGTCTACTATTCTATCACTGCATTATCAACCAGAAGGAAGGAAGATTTGTTTGAGGCTTGTCATTGGAATAGGCTCTGTTTTTTATTAAAGATTGCTGTGTGCTATATCTCATGGTCTAGTCAATGGCAGCAGAGACATGAAAGATCCTCCTGGCCCATCTTAAACCTTCCTCTCTCTGCAGTATAAGGTGAACATCATGCCTCATCCATAGGCTGCTGTGTCCCAAATGTCACCCTATTCCCTATATATAGTGCATTACTTTTGACCAGAGCCCTGTTCCCTCTTCCCCCCTTTTTCCTCTCTCTACCCTACTGAGGTTACATTTACAAAATCCTTGGTTCTGGGAACATCAGAATGTGTGGGAAAATGAACTATATTCTGGTAATCCGACCAATGGAACATATGCGGTGGTACTTAATGAATATGATGTCAGTTCGGTTGTCATCTGCCGGGGCGGCAGGGTAGCCTAGTGGTTAGAGCCCACTTAACCCACTGTTCCTAGGCCGTCATTGAAAATAAGAATTTGTTCTTAACTGACTTGCCTCGTTAAATAAAGGTAAAATAAAAATAAAATCTGAGACATTCTCATTAATGATAAGATGACATTAACTCTACAGTGGAAAGTCTACACATCAGAGTTATCGGATTCACATGGAATTGTTGTTCAATTTAAATGTTTGAATATGAAATTATTTGTGATTGGATGAAATGTGATTTTAGCTTCTAAAATGTGACATTTGGGTTTTCATAAGACAGGGGCGGGCCACTCAATCAGTGAAGGGACATGGGCCACTCAAACCTGTGAAGGGACATGGGCTATAAAACTTTTCAAACACGCCCTCCTCTCCCTTCCTATATAAGCCCTTGACAACATTGTTACCTCCTGTTCCGAGGACGTGAGGACGACGGTCCTATGTCAGAATGGTTCAGATAATAACTACAGAATGAAGCCAACATCAGCGTGATCTTTGGTTGCAAATGGTCTGAACTTTGAACTCTTATTCACTACAGAAGTGATACCTCCTAGCCGTTGAGTTAGCAACAGCAGGTGCAACGAGGGTTAGGAAGGAACAGACAGACTATCTCGTCTATCACCCAATGACGTTACTACAACGTATCCAATTGACAACCAGAGACATTCTTCAAAGGACTCGGTTGGGCAACACGGCCTTCCATCTACCACCAACCTACCGAAGCGCAGCTCAGAGTAAATATGTATTGCATTTTCCTTTTCCAAATGGGCGGTAATTTAGAATGCATAAGATACTGTATTTACGATAGCACAGCTTCGGCCTTTGTTCCTCAGTCTTCCCGCTCCTACACTCAAACCCAGCCCCTTTTCTTTTGTGTAACAAGCTGTCATATCTGTTCCACCTGCTAGGGACGTCTTCCTTTATGACGTAATTTGTAATCAAGTTATGATTTAATTATGTGTATGTGTAATTCTGTGTGATTAGTTAGGTGTTTAGTAAATAAATGATTAAACCCAATTTTGTATTGCTGATTCAAATTGTTAGCCAGGGTTTGTGCAGATAACCAAGAATTTACAACTTTCAGATGAGACTGAATTAAGATGATGATTAATATTGACTGCTATGGATGTAAAATATTACTAGGTCTTTAAGAGTTTATTCGGAAGATAACAGCTCTATAAATATTATTTTGTGGTGCCCGACTCTCTAGTTAATTACATTTACATGATTAGCTCAATCAGGTAATATTAATTATGGAGAAAATATTTTATAGAATAGCATGTCATATCACTTAATCCGGCATAGCCAAAGACACGACAACTTGAATATTCTGACTGTGTGTAAGGTAAGGTAAGACAATAGAAAATATATCAGAGTTCTATATCTATGGGTAAGATACAGTATTTCCTTGTATTTGGTATTTTACATGGGTCTCAGAGGAATCAATAGTTAGTGGTACTGCCTGTTCCTGTGTTTGAAGTTTAATATAAGCAACAGAGGAGGGAGGGAGAGCTAAATCGAGCCGTCATGTTTAAAGGTTGCAGATGCTCGCTATCTGAGATTACATCTTTTTCTGCTACAAATGGTTTTACCACCGTGCACCTGTCAATCCTATACCTGCTCAAAACCTTGATGTCTGTCTTCTGGGAATAATGTCTTGATGTCTAAGCTGTTACTCACTGGTAATACATTCAGCCTTGTACACAAAAGTATGTGGACACCCCTTCAAATGAGTGGATTCGGCTATTTAAGCCTCACCCGTTGCTGACAGGTGTATATAATAGAGCACACCGCCATGCAATCTCCATAGACAAACACTGGCAGTAGAATGGCCTTACTGAGGAGCTCAGTGACGTTCAACGTGGCACCGTCATAGGGTGCCACCTTTCCATTCAGTCTATATTTTCATTCCTTGCTGCTGTTTGAATGGACTTCTTCCCTTGTCTCACTTCCTTGGCTGCTCTCTCTAGAACCTCAAGGGGGGCTAGACCACTTCTTGTTTAGTATACACAGGGCATGATGATGTCTGCTGTGAAACAGTAATAATCTTGAGCTCATATTCATGACACCTTGCTAAAATACTATGCATATTATGCATACAACCGACAAAATATAATCATCATTTGTATAGGTTATAGTGGCCGTACTTACCCCATGGCCATTGTCTCAACTTAATCCAAGGCAAACATTTTTACTATATTAAACCACACAGCTACAAGGATGAACTGTCATGTTAGGTTTAGGACCTCATATTGTAGATTATAGAGACTCCAACTGATGTATACAACAATATTTAAAATATCTACTTGGATACAAGCATCATGAAACCTCTAACATAATACATTAATTTGACTTTGTGAAAATCAGTTTGTTGTATCTTACTTGCTTACCACTTTTTCCATGTTGTTTCTTCCTTCTCAGACTCCATGAAATGATGACCTCTTCCTAAATATTTGGTCACAGGATACATTTTGTGTATGGTTTCTGAGAAACAAGGGGTGGGTCAACTAAACTTACCCCACACTCCCTTACAGCATGGGATAAGACAGGCAGCAAACTGAGAAACCTGGGTATTGTTGCTCCGATCTTATAACACTTGATGGATTTGACCTATATTGACCTTCGAGTTATATTGGCAAATTTTCCCTCTAGTAGCAGAAAAGTAGAATGTATTATGAGCTCTCTTTCGGTCTCGCGTCATGCCTGTGTGCGCAGCCCCCACTGTATTCCTACCTCTCTAGTTTCTCTTTCACATGCATTTGACAAAAGACAAGACTCAAAAGTGGTTACAGTACATGGCTCCTGATCGGCCTCCCTTTGTCTCAATCACAGGAGGCTGCTGAGGGGAGAACGGCTCATAATAATGGCTGGAACAGAACAAATGCAATGGCATCAAACACTTGGAAACCATGTATTCCTAAATTATAGTTTTTAAACCCAGTGATGAGTTAATGTGAATGATGAAGCTACGGCAACCAAGGTGATAATGGCTAGGGTCATTTTTGCTTGTTTTTGCTGCTGTCTAAATACCATTTTAGAATTTTTAAATGGTATAGAAATGCAGTAAATGAGCTTTAACTTTCTTAAAATGAACTGGGTAAGTCACTTATAAAATAATACATCTTGTACTCTGTGCGAGCCCTGAGAGAGAAAAAATCCATTAGGATGAGGAGATTCACATCTGTGCTCACAACACATTACACCTAAATAATTAAAGGGGTCTATGTGGAGCTCTGAGGCAAAGCCCAGGTAGGACATGGCTGGGCAGAGGCCCTGCCAGAGTGAACACTGGCTCACCCAATCAGGCTGGTTGTATTGTCTCTTGAGGAATAAGAACTGTTAAAAATTCAGTAGGTGGCTCCTGGGATCTAATTGGTTATATCGCAATCATATGGTAAATCACAAGTGAATAGACTCTGGGTCTCAATGAGCTTTTCCTGGTTAAATAAAGGTTAGATAAAACATTTAAAATAGTATATAGTGAGTCGGGAAGCCTGCAATATGGGAAGCCCGCATACGGCAAATATGAAATAGCTGATTGTCGAGTTGCAACTGTCCGTAAAAAGCATGTAAAATATTCAACTGATTACACGTTTTATTTTACTGTAAACTATGATTACACACCAATTGCATTTGATGGATCGTAGGAAAAGAACAGAAGGCTTGTCTTCAAGTTCAATCTATGTCATCCAATGGTGAGACTAGTAAACTTTTGGAAAAAATAGTGTTTGACCTGATACAATGCTAATTTACAGTAAACACATTTACAACAGACTTTCAGCACGCTTATAGGGAAGGACATTCAACAAGCACAGCACTTACACAGGTGACAGGTGATTGGCTGAGAGAAATTGATGATAAAAAGATTGTTGGGGCTATTCTGTTAGACTTCAGTGCGGCTTTTGACATAATCGATCATAGTCTGTTGCTGGAAAAACATATGTGTTATGGCTTTACACCCCTTGCTATATTGTGGATGAAGAGTTACCTGTCTAACAGAACACAGATGGTGTTCTTTAATGGAAGCCTCTCCAACAAAATCCAGTTAGAATCAGGAATTCCTCAGGGCAGCTGTCTAGGCCCCTTACTTTTTAAATCTTTACTAACGACATGCCACTGACTTTGAGTAAAGCCAGAGTGTCTATGTATGCGGATGACTCAACACTATACACGTCAGCTACCACAGTAACTGAAATGACAGCAACACTTAAAAAAGAGCTGCAGCTAGTTTCAGAGTGGGTGGCAAGGAATAAGTTAGTCCTAAATATTTGTAAAAGCATTGTATTTGGGACAAATCATTCACCAAACCCTAAACCGCAACTAAATCTTGTAATGAATAATGTGGAAATTGAGCAAGTTAAGGCAACTGTTATGGACAAAACATATTGATACAACAGTAGCTAGGATGTGTGTGTGTGTGTGGGGGGTGAGTACACTCTGAAGTTTACATACACTTAGGTTGGAGTCATTAAAATTCATTTTTCAACCACTCCACAAATTTCTTGTTAACAAACTATAGTTTGGCAAGTCTTTGTGCATGACACAAGTATTTTTTTCCAACAATTCTTTACAGACATATTATTTCACTTATAATTCACTGTGTCACAATTCCACTGGGTCAGAAGTTTACATACACTAAGTTGACTGCCTTTAAACAACTTGGAAAATTCCAGAAAATGTTGTCATGGCTATAGAAGCTTCTGATAGGCTAATGACATCATTTGAGTAAATTGGAGGTGTACCTGTGGTTGCATTTCAAGGCCTACCTTCAAACTCAGTGTCTCTTTGCTTGACATCATGGGAAAATCAAAAGAAATCAGCCAAGACCTCAGGAAAAAATTGTAGACCCCCCAGGTCTGGTTCATCCTTGGGAGCAATTTCCAAACACCTGAAGGTATCCACATTCATCTGTACAAACAATAGTATGCAAGTATAAACACCATGGGACCATGCAGTCTTCATACCACTCAGGAAGGAGACGCATTCTGTCTCCTAGAGATGAACGTACTTTGGTGCGAAAAGTGCAAATCAATCCCAGAACAACAGCAAAGGACCTTATGAAGATGCTGGAGGAAACAGGTATAAAAATATCTATATCCACAGTAAAACAAGTCCTATATCGACAGTAAAACAAGTCCACTGCTCCAAAACAGCCATAAAAAAGCCAGACTACATTTTGCAACTGCACATGGGGACAAAGATCCATACTTTCTGGAAAAATGTCTTCTGGTCTGATGAAACAAAAATAGAACTGTTTGGCCATAATGACCATCGTTATGTTTAGAGGAAAAAGGGGGAGGCTTGCAAGCCGAAGAACACCATCCCAACCATGAAGCACGGGGGTGGCAGCATCATGTTGTGGGGGTGCTTTGCTGTAGGAGGGACTGGTGCACTTCACAAAATAGATGGCATCACGAGGTAGGAAAAGTACGTGGATATATTGAAGCAACATCTCAAGACATCAGTCAGGAAGTTAAAGCTTGGTCGCAAATGGGTCTCCCAAATGGACCATGACCCCAAGCATAGTTGTGTGCAAAATGGCGTAAGGACAACAAAGTCAATCACAAAGCCCTTAAACCTCATTCCTATAGAAAATTTGTGTGCAGAACTGAAAAAGTGTGAGCGAGCAAGGAGGCCTACAAACCTGTCTCAGTTACACCAGCTCTGTCAGGAGGAATTGGCCAATATTCACCCAACTTTTTGTGGGAAGCTTGTGGAAGGCTACCCGAAACGTTTAAACCAAGTTAAACAATTTAAAGGCAATGCTACCAAATACTAATTGAGTGTATGTAAACTTCTGACAAACTGGGAATATGATAAAAGAAATAAAAGCTGAAATAAATAATTTTCTCTGCTATTATTCTGACATTTCACATTCTTAAAATAAAGTGGTGATCCCATCTGACCTAAGACAGGGACTTTTTACTATGATTAAATGTCAGGAAATGTGAAAAACTGAGTTTAAATGTTTTTTAGCTAAGGTGTAAGTAAACTTTCGACTTCAACTGTACATCGTGTTCTCTGTGCGAGCCCTGAGAAAGAAAAAATCATTAGGATGAGGAGATTTACATCTTTGCTCACAACACATTACATCTAAATAATTAAAGGAGTCTATGTGGAACTCAGAGGCAAGGCCCAGGCAGGACATGGCTGGGCAGAGGGTCTGCCAGATTGAACACTGGCTCACCCAATCAGGCTGGTTCTATTGTCTGGTTCTATTGTCTCTTGAGACACTCTTGATAGCCTGGGTTGCACTGTTTGTTTGTGGGTGATTGTCTATGTTGATGGCTTGTTTCAGCGCAGCTCACATTAGCGTCACGGTTGTTATTTTGTTTACTGTTTTTGTATAGTGTTTCAGTGTTCTTTCTTTCATTAAACATTCAACATGAACACATATCACGCCGCATTTTGGTCCTCCGATCCATCTCGCCTCTCCTCTTCAGATGAAGAGGACGACCGTGACATTGAGAGACTAGTCATGGATCATGTCACCTCCACCTTACCTATCACCCTAGACCCACTTCAATTTGCTTACCGTTCCAATAGGTCCACAGACAATGCAATCGCCATCACACTGCACACTGCCCTGTCCCATCAAGACAAGAGGAATAACTACGTAAGAATGCTGTTCATTGACTATAGCTCAGAATTCAACACCATAGTACCCTCAAAGCTCATCATTAAGCTTGAGGTGCTGGGTATCAACCCCGTTCTGTGCAATTGGGTCCTGGACTTCCTGACTGGCTGCCCCCAGGTGGTGAAGGTAGGAAACAACACTTCTACTTCGCTGATCCTCAACACTGGGTCTCCACAAGGGTGCGTGCTTAGCCCCCTTCCTGTACTCCCTGTTCACCCATGACTGCCTGGCCATGCACAGCACCAACTCAGTCAACAAGTTTGCAGATGACACAACAGTAGGGCTTGATTACCAACAACAATGAGACAGCCTACAGGGAGGAGGTGAGGGCACCAGAGTGTGGTGTCAAAAAAACAACCTCTCACTCAATGTCAACAAAACAAAGGAAATGTTTAAGTTCCTTGGCGTACACATTACGGACAAACTGAAATGATCCACCCACACAGACAGTGTGGTGAAGTCGGCGCAACACCTAAAACACCCACAAAATTTTACAGATCCATAACCACCTGGTATGGCAACTGCACTGTCCACAACCGCAAAGCTCTCCAGAGGGTGGTGCGGTCTGCACAATGCATCTCCGGGGGCAAACTACCTGCCCTCCAGGATACCTACAGCACCCGATGTCACAGGAAGGCCAAAAACCACCCGAGCCACTGCCTGTTCACCCCGCTACCATCCAGAAGGCGAGGTCAGTACAGGTGCATCAAAGCTGGGACCAAGAGACTGAAAAAACAGCTTCTATCTCAAGGACATCACTGACACAGAGAGGCTGCTGCCTACATATACAGACTTGAAATCATTGACCACTTTAATAAATGGATCACTAGTCACTTTAATAATGCCACTTTAATAATGTTTACATATCTTGCATCACTCTTCTCATATGTATATATTATATTTTATACCATCTATTGCATCTTGCCTATGCCGCTCTGTCATTGCTCATCCATATATTTATATGTATATATTCTTATTCCATTCCTTTACTTAGATTTGTGTGTATTAGGTAGTTGTTGTGGAATTTTTAGATTACATGTTAGATATTGCTGCACTGTCGGAACTAGAAGCACAAACATTTCGCTACACTCGCAATAACATCATGTGTATGTGACCAATACAATTTGATTTATTTTATGGTGAACAAATTGACCAGACTTTCAGAACGCTTATAAGGAAGGACATTCAACACTTACACAAATGACTGATGATTGGCTGAGAGAATTTTATGCTAAAAAGATTGTGGGGGCTATTTTGTTAGACTTCAGCGTGGCTTTTGACATTATCGATCCTACTCTGTTGCTGGATATACTTATGTGTTATGGCTTTACACCCTTTACAAACTTATGCAGTGCCTTAGACCACTGCTCCACTCGGGAGGCCCCAATTAAGCCCGTTTTGACAGAATGTGAAGCACAATACCACAGAGGAGTTTAGAAAGGAGGAACTTCCTCAAACTTTTATTCCATCGGCTGGGATCTGCACTATGCAGCTGTTGCAAGAGTGCATTTTTCACTGGCTGTCCACGGGCCGCAAAACAGTGATTTATAGGCAGCTTACACTTCTTCAATTCAACAATTATTGGGTTAAAATACACCTATACATTTGTGAACAGCCTTCCACAACAACCACAATGAGTAAAGGGAGAATAATTGCGAGAGCGGCAGTGTGATTTACATCATTGCTATGTCGATATCAATAATAGGCCTAAGTATTTGTGTTTGCCAAGGCAGCAGCTACTCTTCCTGGGGTCCAGCAAAATTAAGGCAATTATACATTTGAAAAACATTACAATACATTCATAACAGATTTCACAACATATTAAGTGTGTGCCCTCAGGCCTCTACTCTACTACCACATATCTATAACACAAAACCCATGTGTACATGTGTGTACAGTATAGTGCATATGTTATGTGTTTGTATGCATGTGTCTATGTTTGTGTTGCTTCACAGTCCCCGCTGTCCATAAGGTGTATTTTTATCTGTTTTTTTAATCTACTGCTTGTATGAGTTACTTGATGTGGAATAGAGTTCCATGTAGTCATGACTCTATGTAGTACTGTGCACCTCCCATAGTCTGTTCTGGACTTGGGGATTGTGAAGAGACCTCTGGGGGGGTTGTCCAAGCTGTGTGTCAGTAGTTCAAACAGACAGCTCGGTGCATTCAACATGTCTAAACCTCTCACAAATACAAGTAGTGATGAAGTCAGTCTCTCCTCCACTTTGAGCCAGGAGAGATTGACGTGCACATTATTAATGTTAGCTCTCTGTGTATGTTTAAGGGCCAGCCGTGCAGCCCTGTTCTGAGCCAATTGTAATTTTCCTAAGTCCCTCTTTGTGGCAAATGACCACACAACTGAACAGTTGTCCAGGTGCAACAAAACTAGGGCCTGTAGGACCTGCCTTGTTGATAAATCAAATAACATCAAATTTTAAACCTTACCATGAAATGCTTACTTACAAGCCCTTAACCAACTATGCAGTTCAAGAAATAGTTAATCAAATATTTACTAAATAAACTAATGTATTTTTTTAAAAATCAATCAATAGGTAACACAATAAATGTACATAACAATAATGAGGCTATATAAAGGGGCTACCGATGCCGAGTCAATGTGCATAGTGTACATTGTGTGCTACTATTGTATCGATATATATTTTTTAAATTATTATCATTTTTTTATTATACCCCTTTTCTCCCCAATTTCGTGGTAGCCAATTGGTAGTTACAGTCTTGTCCCGTCGCTGCAACTCCCGTACGGACTCAGGAGAGGCGAAGGTTGAGAGCTGTGCGTCCTCCGAAACATAACCCCGCCAAGCCGCACTGCTTTACGACACAATGCCCACTTAACCTGGAAGCCAGCCGCACCAATGTGTCGGAGGAAACACCATACACCTGGTGACCGTGTCAGCGTGCACTGTGCCCGGCCCGCCATAGGAGTCACTGCGCCACTTGGGAGGCCTGTATCCATATCTTTTGACCATGACAGTTTACAATCCAGGGTTACTCCAAGCAGTTTAGTCACCTCAGCTTTTTCAATTTCCACATTGCCAGTCTAGATGGAATTCATATTAATTGTAATATATGTGTCTCCCCTTTCCACAGGCCTATATTAGATGGCTGAATTCAAGACAAGGTTGTTTTCATTAATCTCAGGTTTGTCAGTGTTAGGAGAGTTGGCCTACCCTTTCATTTTTGTAGTAGGCCTATAGCCTATTATTAAATATTCTGATAATGTCTCCAAATACGTAAGGTGATGTAAATTTAGGAGCCTCCTCAAACATTTTAATCTAGCTGGGGCTGAGCTGCTTCCACATACATGAAACTCACATGTCGCCTATGATGTTATGTATTTCATTATGCTTGTTTACAGTCTGCCTGTTTTGTCAGCGGTGTTGTTGTAATCGGTTGTAACTTGTGTAGTTGTGCTGCCTACCTGCCAATAGGCCTAAAATGGGCTTGTTTGCCAAGGGAAATTTGTGGTGTTTCTTGGTCACATTTATCATGTGTTATTGGAATTATTTTCACTTAAATATGTTAGGGTATTTTTGCTGTATTTTTGCTGGAAAATGTTGTCCCAGACACTTTTATTCACATCCAGACACACAGGAATGTTTGCTTATGCCGCTGGTGGAGCTGGGACAAACATATATATGTGTTACATCTTTGAAGGTCCCCTGTGTGTGAATATGGGCAGGATGTTGTTAGGGTGTCTGGACTTCTCAAAGCGACAATGTGTGTGCTCCAGAGCTGTGATTAGATTTGACATTTAAGTTGTTTTCAGGCTTCCCTAAGTTGAGAACATTGTGTAGAGCTTGTTTTGGAGTCTGTGGGAGCTTGTATGGTTTATATATTCACAAACGTTGCCTGGCATCATCCTTTGGGTAGTGTCATGAAGAGACTGGTCACATGGTGGTGCATACATAGAAATAGACCGATTATATTTCTATGGTTGTATAAGTGTTTCATTCTCTGCCATATCAGGGGTGAATGGATTTGGACTAAACCGTGAAGCCTCCTGCTTTTGCTGTTATTCTCTTGCCTAAAAACAAATATGAGGGAAATGGCAAGGAACGTCTGCAGGCTACATGTATATCGGTTTCTAAATCTCAGCATTCCTCAGAGATTATCCATAGTTTCCTCCTTTTCTCTCAACTCCTCCTGCCCTCTTTCTTCTGCTAACAGTCTTTTCAGAGTCTCTGGAAAGTTTGAACGGTCATGATTAAGACTTGGCAGCCCTTTCAGAGCAGCCTAATGAAAAAGATCATTAACAGCTAGTTGTGTTTTTCCCATACCTGCCAAGAGTACGGAACACGTAGATACGGGAAATAGAGGCTGCATCCCCAATGACACCCTATTCCCCTTTGGGCCCTGGTCAAAAGTAGTGCACTATATAGGGAATAGGGTGCCATTTGGGACGTATCCAGAGCATACATTCTGGTCTTCCTCCCGTCCGTTCAGCCAGATGCACATTCCCTCAGAGCAGCTAATCCATTGTGGGAATGAGGCTGGTTGTTTCTGGATTGATGTTTTAAGGCTCTTGCTAACGCCGTGCCTCTATGCAGAACGTCAATGCTTTCGCACAGAAAGAAGCTCATTATCACAAACTTGTGTATGGAGAAAGGGTGTATGCCAAATGGGCGCGTATACCCTATATAGTGCACTACTTGTGATTTGGGCCCATAATGCTCTGGTCAAAAGTAGTGGATTCTATAGGGAATAGTGTGTCATTTGGGACACATAGGAAGACCGGGTTAGAGCGCATTAAATCCACCAAAACCCTATTGAAGAGCAACATAAAAGCAAAGCTATCGTATGGAAGTATCAGGTGTATGCCTGAATTATCTCCTCTCCATGCGCTGTGTTAGGGAGCGTATGGGTGTGTCCCAAATGGCACCCTATTCCATATGCAGTTCACTCCTTTTGATCAAAAGTAGTGCACTATAAAGGGAATATGGTGCCATGTGGGACGTAAGCTATGAGACTGCAGAGTCTTGTTACGGTTTGGGATGGGAGGAGAGTCGGAGAGTGCAGGTTACCATTTGAGCTCTACGTCCTGAAATGGAACTAATACCATGCGTGTTCTTGGATATCATCTGGTCTGCTTTGCTTAATGGATTCTATTAACAAACTGTAGCAACTGTATGTATCTATGCCACCTATGGTATTCCATTCTGTGTTTTTACAAAGTGCTAATTTTGCCATTTCGAGTATTGATATGAAAGGGCAACATATACAATACTAGTCAAAAGTTTGGACACACCTACTCATTCCAGGGTTTTTCTTTGTTACTATTTTCTACATTGTAGAATAATAGTGAAGACAACAAAACAATTAAATAACACATGTGGATCATGTAGTAACCAAAAAAGTGTTAAACAAATCGAAATATATTTTATATTTGACATTCTTCAAAGTAGCCAACCTTTGCCTTGATGACAGCTTTGCACACTCTTGGCATTCTCTCAACCAGCTTCATGAGGTAGTCACCTGAAATGCATTTCAATTAACAGGTGTATCTTGTTGTGGTGTTGTGTTGTGACAAGGTAATGGTGGTATACAGAAGATAGCACTATTTGGTAAAAGACCTAGTCCATATTATGGCAAGAGCAGCTCAAATAGGCAAAGAGAAACAACAGTCCATCATTACTTTAAGACATGAAGTTCAGTCAATCAGGAAACTAGCTCTCATGAAGACCACCACAGAAAAGGAAGACCCAGAGTTACCTCTGCTGCAGAGGATAAATTCATTAGAATTACTGCACCTCAGATTGCAGCCCAAATAAATGCTTCACAGAGTACAAGTAATAGACACATCTCAACATCAACTGTTCAGAGGAGACTGCGTGAATCAGGCCTTCATGGTTGAATTGCTGCAAAGAAACCTATACTGAAGGACACCAATAAGAAGAAGAGACTTGCTTGGGCCAAGAAACAAGAGCAATGTACATTAGACTGGTGGAAATCTAAATTTGAGTCCAAATTTGAGATTTTTGGTTCCAACCGCCGTGTCTTTGTGAGATGCAGAGTAGGTGAGCGGATGATCTCTGCATGTGTCCTTCCCACCGTGAGGCATGGAGGAGGAGGTGTGGTGGTGTGGAGGGTGCTTTGCTGGTGACACTGTCAGTGATTCATTTAGAATTCAAGGCACAGTTAACCAGTATGGCTACTACAGCATTCTGCAGCGATGCGCCAACCCATCTGGTTTGCACTTATTTGAGGCTATCATTTATTTTTAAATGACCCAACACAATGACCCAACACACCTCCAGGCTGTGTAAGGGCTATTTGACCAATAAGGAGAGTGATGGAGTGCTCCATTAGATGACCTGGCCTCCATAATCACCTGACCTCAATCCAATTTAGATGGTTTGGGGTGAGTTGGACCACAGAGTGAAGGAAAAGCAGCATATGTGGGAACTCATTCAAGTCTGTTGGAAAAGCATTCCAGGTGAAGCTGGTTGAGAGAAAGCCAAGAGTGTGCAAAGCTGTCATCAAGGCAAAAATATATTTTGATTTATTTAACACTTTTTTGGTTACTATATGATTCCATGTGTCATTTCATAGTTTGATGTCTTCACAATTATTCTACAATGTAGAAAATTTTAAAAAATGTCATTCAAAAAAATAATAATCCTGAAATGAGTATGTGTCCAAACTTTTGACTGGAACCGTAGATCTTTGTGATGTTGTTTGTACCTATTTCTCTAGGAAAAGGACAACAAGTTTGCCCAGCAGTGATTAAGGTCTATGCTGGTGTCTGGAGGTCAGGGCTGGTATCTTATGGTTACAGGTGGTCTTGTTTAAGAGCTTGACTCTAGCAACTGCAAGGTAATGGTTTCAATTCCTGCAGGCATCACCAACACATCAAACGTATTCAGATAGAAAACGCAGGCAAAGTGGAATTCATAGATGACCACAAGCAAACACCTGATGTTTGAACTTGAGTTTGTCTGATAGGAAAGGAGAAATAACAAAGGCAGAGCAAGTTAAAATATTTAACAGCATTGTAATTTACAGAGCATTGTAAATTACAGTAGGTAGAAAAGACTAGAGTGAATGCAAATATCACCAGTTGTTCTAAAAGGTCTTGTCACACCCTGATCTGGTTCACCTGGCCTTGTGATTGTCTCCACCCCCTCCAGGTGTTGCTTATAATCCCCGATATATATATATCCCTGTGTTTCCCGTCTCTCTGTGCCAGTTCATCTTGTTTTCCCCAGTGTATTTATCCCTGTGTTTCCTGTCTCTCTGTGCCAGTTTGTCTTGTTTGCCAAGTCAAAAAGTGTTTTCCCTTGCTCCTATTTTGCCCAGTCTCTGTTTGTTTCTAGTCCTCCTGGTTTCGACCTTTGCCTGTCCTGACTCCGTACCCGCCTGCCTGACCTCACTGCCTGTTCTGACTACCAGCCTGCATATCCTCTTGCACTGTTTTGGACTCGGATCTGGTTTCTGACCCCTGCCTGGCCTGACCTCGAGACTGCATATCGTCTAGTACTGTTTGGACTCTGACCTGGTTTATGAACTCTCGCCTGTCCTGACCTCGAGACTGCCTATCGTCTAGTACTGTTTGGACTCTGACCTGGTTTATGAACTCTCGCCTGTCCTGACCTCGAGACTGCCTATCGTCTAGTACTGTTTGGACTCTGATCTGGTTTATGAACTCTCGCCTGTCCTGACCTCGAGACTGCCTATCGTCTAGTACTGTTTGGACTCGGATCTGGTTTCTGACCCCTGCCTGGCCTGACCTCGAGACTGCATATTGTCTGGTACTGTTTGGACTCTGACCTGGTTTATGAACTCTCGCCTGTCCTGACCTCGAGACTGCCTATCGTCTGGTACTGTTTGGACTCTGACCTGGTTTATGAACTCTCGCCTGTCCTGACCTCGAGACTGCCTATCGTCTGGTACTGTTTGGACTCTGACCTGGTTTATGAACTCTCGCCTGTCCTGACCTCGAGACTGCCTATCGTCTAGTACTGTTTGGACTCTGACCTGGTTTATGAACTCTCGCCTGTCCTGACCTCGAGACTGCCTATCGTCTAGTACTGTTTGGACTCGGATCTGGTTTCTGACCCCTGCCTGGCCTGACCTCGAGACTGCATATTGTCTGGTACTGTTTGGACTCTGACCTGGTTTATGAACTCTCGCCTGTCCTGACCTCGAGACTGCCTATCGTCTGGTACTGTTTGGACTCTGACCTGGTTTACGAACTCTCGCCTGTCCTGACCTTGAGACTGCCTATCGTCTGGTACTGTTTGGACTCTGACCTGGTTGATGAACTCTCCCCTGTCCTGACCTCGAGACTGCCTATCGTCTGGTACTGTTTGGACTCTGACCTGGTTTACGAACTCTCGCCTGTCCTGACCTCGAGACTGCCTATCGTCTGGTACTGTTTGGACTCTGACCTGGTTTATGAACTCTCGCCTGTCCCCGACCTGCCTTTGCCTATTCCCTTTGTTATAATAAATATCGGAGCTCTACTATCTGCCTCCTGTATCTGCATTTGGGTCTCATCTTGTGCCCTTATAGGTCTACTCTTCGGGTACTGAAAAACATCACATCAATGTCTGAATCTGTAACCAGGGGAAACTTTCCATAGAAAGAAAAACAATTCACATATTTTCTATGGAGGTGATACTTGCTATCTGCGATTAATCAATATTCGTAAAGTGATTGAGGTGACCCTGTTGGATCAATAATTAATAACCTGTGTCAACAATTCAATCCCATTTCAAAGACAGCATTGACAGCTACAGCAGATCCATAAATGCGTATAAGCCTCTCCTTTGGCTCCCATAATGCATTGAAACTTTGTGGAAAAACCCAGCTGAGCCACTTAATGGCTCTGGTGCTACATCCTCTCATTACTGAAATTAGTTCTGACTCATACAGATGTTTTTTCGTGGAGTGGGGGGAGATGGTGGGGAGATGGAGAGAGAGAAAAAGAGAGTGTCTACAGCTCCACACTCCATCCACAGGCCGATAGACAAATCCTCCATCCTTAAGTCAGTCAGCGTCTGTCACGTCCAGACAACCTGGTGTGTGTCGTGTCATGGCCCCGTCGTCACATTGGCCCTGCGTATAGAAGCCACTAGCAGTGGTAGGGCTAATTAGTGTCCATTGTGAGGAGAGATATTGGAGACTGAACCACGAGGGAGGAAGGGGAAGATGAGGAAGAGGAAGAAGAGGGGGTGGAGGAAGAGGAGGGGGAGGTAGAAGAGGGAAAGGAAGTCGAGAAAGAGGAAGAGTAAAAAGGAAGAGGAAGTCACCAACCCCATTAGGGCTAGTCTCTCTCGGTCTCTTAATCTGGGCTCTGATTTTAGAGTCTCAGAGACAGTCTGATTAATTACAGACAGCAGCCGGGGGGCATCGGGGGGCAGCAGGGTTGCTGTTCAAGGTAATGAAGGAAGTGCTGCAGGGAGGAAAGATAACACACATTGGTGCTTTTCCAATGATATTTTCCCCACACCAGGATGTCACCAGTGTTTTATCTTCATTTAAGCTCTAGTGTTATTGTGTTTCCATCAAGAGAGATTACTTGTGGTAATCTCAGCATCAATCAAGCCAGTTGCTTTGTACTAAGGTGTTAAAGTTCACAGTTAGCCATTGTTATGTAAATGAAAGATGAAAAGTATCCAGGGCCTTGCCTTGGCTCCAAGTCAGAACAGGTCCACTGGAGCCATGGCACAGAGAGACACAGGTGCTGGCCCATGTAGATGGAAACAGAAAAGTCAGCCTTTTGAGTAAAACAGGAACTGTGGACCTCTGAGCACAGCCTTGCCATCTGCCACAGACCCTTGCTCTTCCTCTTCCCCCTTACTCTCCTTCTTCCCCCTAGATCTCCCTCTAGTTCCTTGCTCTCCCTCTTCCCCTAGCTCTCCCTCTTCCCCTAGCTCTCCCTCTTCCCCTTGCTCTCCCTCTTCCCCCTAGCTCTCCACCCTTGCTCTCCCTCTTCCCCTACCTCTCCCTCTTCCCCTTTCTCTTCCTCTACCCCTTGCTCTCTTTCTTGCCCCTAGCTCTCCCTCTACCCCTTGCTCTCCTTCTTCCCCCTAGCTCTCCTTCCCCTAGCTCTCGCTCTTCCCCCTTGCTCTCCTTCATCCTCCTAGCTCTCCCTCTTCCCCCTTTCTCTTCCTCTCCCTCTTCCCCCTTGCTCTCCTTCGTCCCCCTAGCTCTCCTTCTTCCCCCAGTTTTGCTCTTCCTCCTTTCTCTCCCTCTTCCCCCTTGCTCTCCTTCTTCCCCTTAGCTCTCCTTCCCCTAGCTCTCACTCTTCCCCCTTTCTCTCCCTCTTCCCCTTGCTCTCCTTCTTCCCCCTAGCTCTCCCTCTTCCCCATAACTCTCCCTCTTCCCCCTTGCTCTCCTTCTTCCCCCTAGCTCTCCCTCTTCCCCATAACTCGCTCCTCCCCCTAGCTCTTCCTCTGTTCTCCTCTGCCCTTTTCACTCTAGATCTCTAGTTTCTAAGATTTCCTGGAACCACTGGAATGCTGACTCTCTCAGTCAGCCCGGATGACAAGGCTTTAAGACGAGGTCTTGGGTCGGGAGGGATCTGGACAGGTCTAATTTCACCAATATCAAGGCAATGTTTTTGGAGGAATGGTACAGCAACATGCTGAACTGTCTATCTGCAATCCATCACTGTCCCTTGGTTCTCTCTACTCTCCACTGTCAGCAGAAGATTAAGGGTGAGGGGGTTTAACGATGGCTGCCTTGGCTGGGATAAAATGTGCTTCTTGAACCACGAGCATAATATTTTTTGAAGACTCTCTAGCAGTTGAATGTAATGAATTTCTCCTGTGATAAGCTGTGAGGGACGCCAGTCATGTCTGGTAATTGCTTCCCCACTGCAGATCCATCCAACAGGCCCCTATTGTTTCCCTGGGCCTTGGATGGGTTTCAGCTGCAGAGAGACAGCCAGGGCACATTTTGACAACAGTTGGAGCCAACACCATGAGATCTGTAGTACTAGTAACTTTAACTATGGAGAAATTAACATTACGTATTACACCTTTAGCTTGACTCCAGCATTTCAGATTTGAGATGAAATGTTTTATATGAGGTGAGAGTACAGAATGTCACCTTTTATTTGAGGGTGTTTTCATACATATCTGTTTAACAGTTTAGAAATAAAAGCACTTCATGTACGTATCTAGTCCCCCCATTTGAAGGTGTCAAGTATTTGGACAAATTCACTTAAAGTGCGTTACGTTTTAGTATAAAAGCCAGGAGGAGAGTAGATTAAGTAATAATTTCAGTGATTATTTTATCACCAAACCTATATTTTTACTATTTTCTGCAGTCTTGCGCTGCCAGATATTACACCATATTCTTGTCAAACCTAGAACGGCTTGGATAGAGGCTATATTTTCTGTGACTTGGATTGAAAAATAAATGACTGTTTATTCTAAGCTCTGCATTTTGTCATAAATTCATAATTTGCACATGATGACCGACTCACAGTTACTTCTTGTAATGTGTCCAGGTACAGTATATTATTACTTTTATTGTGTCCAATATGATTAAAATGACTGTGTTTTCCATCAGAGTCTTTCCTCAGGCTGGAATCCCTCAGCGAGGAACTCTCCACTAGCATTAGACACCAGATAGCCCGGTGCTTACAGTAATGGCTATAATTGATTATTTAGGGCTTGGCGGTGTACCTTTCATAGATTTAATTAAAATAATGTCACTTGTGGATTTGACAGTGCATGGACTTTACACAGTAAATTATAAATACCACACCACATTTTATATACATAACACCCAGGGCCAATGCCAAATGGCACCCAATTCCCAATATGGGGAATTGGGTGCCAGAGCCCATAGGGTCCACTATATGGGAAACAGGATGTCAGCCCCATCGCCTTTTAAAAACAGTGTATACAAATACATGTCGTAATGGGAAAATTGGACCTCATGCCCTACTAAAAGCACTGCTGCATAGAGGTTGTTAAATGTTGAATATAGGTCCACAGACAATTAATAAATACACGTTATAATAGCTCAAGGCCTTTTTTCCCTGAATGAGGCTGTAAAATTAGCAATGGGAACACTACAACTAATAATACAGTACGTAAGTGTATCAAATACATACAGTAAATGTCCCTTACAATACATTCTGTAACAGCTGATCCACTCTTAGTAAGTGTTTACACAGTTGTATCTAGCCTCCTTAGGCAGCGTTTACACAGCCAGCCCAATTCAGATTTATTTTTCTACTGATGGGTCTTTTGATCAATTACATCCGATCTTTTCACATCAGATCCTTTTCAGATATTTTTCAAAAGACCAATTACTTAAAAAATGATCTGAATTGGGCTGCCTGTGTAAATGCAGCCATTGTACCTCCATGTACCAGATGATACTTTTTTGGGGGCGAGATTTAATTCAATCTTCCATAGCAATGTTTGAGAAATTGTTACAAACTACTGCCTGCTGTGCATTCGCTGTAGTTCTTTTTGCAAATTTAGCCAACAGCAGGTGTGGAAAAATGGTAAGTAAAAACCTGTCTTCTCATCATCCACCAAATTGAACATGCAAATTGCCAGGCAATGCATCAAGATATCCCTCTGTGTGTTCACATCATTGTCAATCAAAGACAATATAAAGATTAGAATGTACTACATCTTTATTGACTGTGAAAGGCAATCAAAGGGCCCAATATATTTAAATACATGCCTACACATGGAAAATCTCTTAGAGACATTGTTTGCATCCCAAATGGCACCATGTTTCCTATGTAGTGCACTACTATTGACCAGGACCCCAAATAGGGTGCTATTTGTGACATAACCATACACATACCTGCAAATGGAGAGAGACATTATGGAGAGATACGCTACATACCTGCAAATATCTCAGAGACATTATTAAAACAGTATTTTGGGTTGGGGGAGGAATCATTTAAAAATGATTATCCCAAAACAGGAAGATTTAGCTTCAGCTCTTCAAAGGCCTCTTCTAATTTGGTGTGATAGCGCTACACCCGTTCTACCTTGTTCAGCTATATTGCTTGAACTGTATCATTTAGAAGATAAGAGGAAAAATGTGGCATTTATTGGTGACAGGTTTGAAAGTAGTTCTCCCAGGGGAAAGAGTCTCTATAAAATGACTTCGAAGCGTTTGCTGTGATAGGGTTGGATAGGGTGATATTGATATAGACAACTTTTACTGAGACTAATATCTTACTAATATGTATGTAGAAAAGCTTCAATGTCGCTGAGGAAAGTCAAGTTCATGATCATTTTAGTTGAGGTGAATACATCTGAAGGGTTGGTACTGTATCTGGTAAATAAGAACATAATGTCTATGTTCTCTATGTTCAAGGCATGTAGTGTAGTGTATTGTGAATTCCAAACGAGAAATCCAATATACTCTGTCATGTCATTCAAAGGAGAGAGAGAGAGAGAGAGAAAAGAATGTCCATGCAGTCGCCTATGGTCTCATATGCACCTAGCTTTGGGATACAGCATCCGAAGTTGGACACCACATTTTGTCCATATAATTATTCATCCTGTAATAGCATTTTCTGCCGACCGTGTGTACATCCTTGTGTATAGACATGTTCATATGATCTTGCGTTCCGTTGTGTGTAGAACCTGTGTGTATTTGTATGTCTGCCTGAACATGTTTCTGTTGGAACAACATCTCCCCCTATCTATCTAATTCCATTGGAGGCTGGTCGCTGGTGTGAAGTGTAATCTTGTCAGGGAGTGATTTCTCTGAACTGGGGAGTCAGATTGAGACATCAATCAGTATGAACAAGCAGACACAGCTTTGGTGCAATCACAGTGTGACAGCTTCAACACAGACAGACTACAAAAATGTAACCACTCCTGCTAGCCTTGCCTTGCGTTGTGGGTAGTGGATACCTTTGGGGACCCAGGGAATTGAGGTAATGGCCATGTCCCAACTGACACCCTACTCCCTATATAGTGTAGTACCATAGTGCTCTGTGCAAAATTAGTGCACTATTTAGGGAATAGGGTGCCGTTTGGAACGTAAGTTAGGGTGGCCGGCCCAGCCAGGAGCCGAATCCAAATCAAGGGAACGGAGAGAAGAGAGAAAACGATGGAGGAATAGAAGATGAGGGCATAGCCAGAGAGCAGAGAGGAAAGGAATGGAAAAATGAAAATACTAAAGTGAGAGTTTGTGGTGTCACGCCCTGATCAGTTTCACCTGTCTTTGTGCTTGTCTCCACCCCCCTCCAGGTGTCATCCATCTTCCCCATTATCCCCTGTGTACTTATACCTGTGTTTTCTGTTTGTCTGTTGCCAGTTTATCTTGTTTTGTCAAGCTTACCAGCCTTTGTCCTGTCAGCTCCTGTCTTTTCCCAACCTCTCTTTTTCTCGCCCTCCTGGTTTTTGATCCTGTTCTGCTAGGCCCATTGCCTGAAGTCAGCACAGCCTGCGCCAGGACGTCTCCGCCATTCTTGCGGAGTACCAGGACCTCTGGGAGGTGTTCAGCAAAGCCCGGGCCACATCGCTTCCGCCACACCGACCCTATGACTGCGGGATTGACCTTCTCCCAAGCACCACGTCGCCCCGGGGACATCTGTGGTGAACGGAGACCAAGGTTATGGATACCTACATTGGGGACTCCCTAGCTGCCGGATTTATCCGTCCCTCTTCCTCTCCCGCTGGCGCAGGCTTCTTCTTCGTGGTGAAAATTGACAAAACCCTGCCCCGTGCATTGACTACCCGGGACACAACAACATTACGGTTAAGAACCGTTACCCACTACCACTCATCTCCTCGGACTTCAAGCCTCTTCAGGGCGCCACTGTGTTTTCCAAGCTGTCTCTCCCGTAATGGATTGGCCTCAGCCTACGTCCAGGGTGCAGCTGCAACATTTCCTGGGGTTTGACAATTTCTATTGCCGCTTTATCCAGGGTTATAGCAACCTGGCTTCCACCCTGTCAGCACTCACCTCGCCCAAGGTTCCGTTCACATAGGCCCCTGCTGCTGACTGGGCGTTCCGGGACCTCAAACCAGGACTTAGAGACAACTCTTTGCTGCCTAGTCTCTGCCAACTCCACCACCTGGAGCCAGCAGCTTGTGTGGGTTGAATATGCCTCTGCACACCCTTCCCAGCTCTGCCACTGGTTTATCTCCCTCTGAGTGTTCCCTGGGATATCAGCCCCTGCTCTTCTCTGAGCAGGAAGAGGTCGGCATACCTTCTGCCCAGATGTTTATCCACCACTGTCGTCGTACCTGGAGGAGAGACGGGTCGGCCCTTCTCAAGACCACCTCCAGGTAGTGACGACAAGCGGATCGCCATCGTACCCCGGCCCTGGTATCATCTCGGGCAGAAGGGTGCTTGTCTCCACCCCCCTCCAGGTGTCGCCCATCTTCCCCATTATCCTCTGTGTACTTATACCTGTGTTTTCTGTTTGTATATTGACAGTTTGTCTTATTTTGTCAAGCTTACCAGCGTTTGTCCTGTCAGCTCATGTCTTTTCTCAGCCTCTTTTTCTCGCCCTTTTGGTTTTTGACCCTTGGCTGTCCTGACCCTGAACCCGCCCGTCTCACCACTCTGCCTGCCTGCTGTCCTGTACCTTTGCCTCTATTGCTGTAATAAACATTGTCATTTCGACACGGTCTGCTTCTGGTTCTTACCTTATCCTGATAGATGGATTTTTTTTTTTTTTTTTTCTTTCTGGAGAGATCACAAACATATTTTTTTTCTGATCACGTTGATAATTTAAAGCAGTAATCACCAACTGGTCGATCTTAAAGTCTTCCTAGTTGATCACCAAACATGTCTGTACAAAAGCCAATGATAAAGACTTGCGCTCTTTTTTGTGTTGCTTTTGGCGATAGATGAGCTTGATTCAAAAGCCCTGGGCACCGGGTAAGCATAGTTTTCCCACTTTTTAATCATTTCATTTGTCTGAAAGGACAAAACGCCACCTACTCGGGTGACCTGGAGATCTGTCGCTAAATCAAGTGTGCCTAATGTGCTGGCCAATCGGATCACTGTACCTACAGAGCTTCCATGACCCAGGCTACAGCAAAGTGTAATGCTAGTGTTGGGTTCTAATTTTCAGAGTAAATAACTCAGACACTAGAGAAGCTTAACCAAGTTTAGTTCTTCCCAAAGGGTCGACACAGCTGTATTCAGACAAGACATTTCACACAATCACTGATATTTAACGCGGAGTCTCCTCCTACCCATCTGTACAAACAGTTATTTACTGCTAGACACTTGTGATACTGGCCATAAACTTCCATTTCTCCCTTAAAGTGACCTGACCTCAAACCCCCTCTATCACTAATCCATGGCTCTCTCCCCTTATCAATGCCTGCCACATGTAATCGCTTCCCTGCACTCAACACATTCCAAGCTTTGTTGCACACACTATATACCTTCCTCCTATGAACAATATACCTCCTCTACACCAATAACCTCTGGTGTAGACCCTCTAAATCTTAACACTCCAACAGTGACATGAATAAGTATATTTTCATATTCTCAGAACCCAACACTAGCCTACCTACGATTTAATTACTTTTAAAACCATAAACACATAGACTGTCAAAGAGCTGCTGTTTTTGAGTGAGTTTATTTAAGTTTTTATTCTGCACTGTCAACACTGCTTTTATTCAACACTATTACAAATCATAAAATGCGCTTCTCCCTTTTTCCACTTGCGCTGCAAGCAGCAATGAATGAGTAGCCAAGTGTATCGACAGCCCTACGTTTTTATTACTATTAGGGTAATGTCTATTTTAATATCGAGGAATATTTCACTTTATCTGGTCATAGGAATGAATTTGTGTATCAGGCAAATGTGGTGCGACTTGAGTTTTGCCATCAGGTGGAAGAGGGTGTCCCCTTTCTCTGGTCAGTCCCACCTGAGGAAAGGAAGGAGAGAGCAGGGACCGAGACAGGTGGACCCTCTGCTTCTCTCTCCCTACCTCCTGAGAATAATGCAGTGTTCAAAACAACTGGGAACTCCCAAAAAATTGTGTTGAACAGACATCCAACTTGGAATTCCAAGTCGGAAACTCTGGCATATTTCTAGAGCTCCGACTTTCTGACCTGAAGATGATGAAGACTTCATGATCTGACAATCATTTTTTGGGGTGGGGAGGGGAGTTCCCAGTTGTCTTAAAAGCATCATGGCCATCAGATGCAGGTACCATAAGTCCAGTGAAATAAAAAAGCGAATTATTGGCAAATAATTACATTTTATACTCAGCTGTGCCTTGCGAATGCTACACCAACTGATCTATTTTGTTATCAAAGCTTGAGCTTTGAAAAATAATATGGTCTGCGAAGAACAATATTGAATGAGAAAGTGATATTTGAATGAGAATGTAACGGTTTTCTAGTGGTGATGAAGGAGAGTCGGACCAAACTGCAGCGTGTCGATTGCGATCCATGTTTAATACAACAAAGAAACACAAACTTACAAAAAACAATAAACGAAACCGAAACAGCCTATCTGGTGCAAACTAACAGAGAGTACACATAGGACACTAAGGACAATCACCCACGACAAACTCAAAGAATATGGCTGCCTAAATATGGTTCCCAATCAGAGACAACGATAAGCACCTGCCTCTGATTGAGAACCACTCCAGACAGCCATAGACTTTGCTAGATAACCCACTAAGCTACAATCCCAATACCACCACCAAAACCCTAAGACAAACACACCACAATTACAAAAACCCCATGCCACACCCTGGCCTGACCAAATACATAAAGATAAACACAAAATACTTTGACCAGGGCGTGACAGAACTCCCCCCTAAGGTGCGGACTCCCGAACGCACCTCAAAACAATAGGGAGGGTCCGGGTGGGCGTCTGTCCATGGTGGCGGCTCCGGCGCGGGACGTGGACCCCACTCATTTAATGTCTTAGTCCCCTCTCCCTTCGTCCCTGGATAGTCCACCCTCGCCGCCGACCATGGCCTAGTAGTCCTCACCCAGAACCCCACTGGACTGAGGAGCAGATCGGGACTGAAGGACAGCTCCGGACTGAGGCAGCTCGGGACTGAGGGGAAGCTCGGGAGTGAGAGAAAGCTCGGGAGTGAGAGAAAGCTCGGGAGTGAGAGAAAGCTCGGGAGTGAGAGAAAGCTCGGGAGTGAGAGGAAGCTCGGGAGTGAGAGGAAGCTCGGGAGTGAGAGGAAGCTCGGGAGTGAGAGGAAGCTCGGGAGTGAGAGGAAGCTCGGGAGTGAGAGGAAGCTCGGGAGTGAGAGGAAGCTCAGGCAGGTAGATAGATCTACCAGCTCCTGGCTGGCTGGTGGTTCCGGCAGATCCTGGCTGACTGGCACTTCTGGCGGATCCTGGCTGACTGGTGGATCCTGGCAGACTGGCGGATCCTGGCTGACTGGTGGATCCTGGCAGACTGGCGGATCCTGGCGGATCCTGGCAGACTGGCAGATCTAACTGATCCTGGCCGACTGGCAGATCCTGGCCGACTGGCAGATCCTGGCCGACTGGCAGATCCTGGCCGACTGGCAGATCCTGGCCGACTGGCAGTTCTGGCGAATCCTGGCAGACTGGCGGATCCTGGCAGACTGGCGGATCCTGGCAGACTGGCGGATCCTGGCTGACTGGTGGATCCTGGCAGACTGGCGGATCCTGGCAGACTGGCACTTCTGGCGGATCCTGGCAGACTGGCGGATCCTGGCAGACTGGCGGATCCTGGCAGACTGGCGGATCCTGGCAGACTGGCGGATCCTGGCTGAATGGCGGATCTAACTGATCCTGGCAGACTGGCGGATCCTGGCTGACTGGCAGATTCTGGTTGACTGGCAGATCTGGAAGAGTCTGGTTGACTGGCAGATCTGGAAGAGTCTGGTTGACTGGCAGATCTGGAAGAGTCTGGTTGACTGGCAGATCTGGAAGAGTCTGGCTGACTGGCAGATCTGGAAGAGTCTGGCTGACTGGCAGATCTGGCGGCGCTGGGCAGACTGGCGACGCTGGGCAGACTGGCGGTGCTGGGCAGACTGGCGGTGCTGGGCAGACTGGCGGTGCTGGGCAGACTGGCGGTGCTGGGCAGACTGACGGCGCTGGGCAGACGGGGGCACTGGCGGCGCTGGGCAGACTGGCGGCACTAGCTGCTCCATATAGGCTGACAGCTCTGGCGGCTTCTTACAGACTGACAGCTCTGGCGGCTCCGTGCTGACTGGCTGCTCCTTGCAGCCTGGCAGCTCCTTGCAGACTGACAGCTCCGTGCAGACTGACAGCTCCGTGCAGACTGACAGCTCCGTGCAGACTGACAGCTCCGTGCAGACTGACAGCTCCTTGCAGACTGACAGCTCCTTGCAGACTGGCAGCTCCATGCAGACTGGCTGCTCCATGCAGACTGGCTGCTCCATGCAGACTGACATCTCTGGCTGCTTCATGCAGACTGACAGCTCTGGCTGCTCCATGTAGGCTGACAGCTCTGGCGGCTCCGTGCAGATTGGCAGCTCCTTACAGACTGGCAGCTCCGTGCAGACTGGCAGCTCCGTGCAGACTGGCAGCTCCATGCAGACTGACAGCTCCTTGCAGACTGACAGCTCCTTGCAGACTGACAGCTCCTTGCAGACTGGCTGCTCCATGCAGACTGACATCTCTGGCTGCTTCATGCAGACTGACAGCTCTGGCTGTTCCATGTAGGCTGACAGCTCTGGCGGCTTCTTACAGACTGGCAGCTCTGGCGGCTCCGTGCAGACTGGCAGATCCTTACAGACTGGCAGCTCCTTGCAGACTGGCAGCTCCGTGCAGACTGGCAGCTCCGTGCAGACCGGCAGCTCCGTGCAGACCGGCAGCTCCGTGCAGACCGGCAGCTCCGTGCAGACCGGCAGCTCCGTGCAGACCGGCAGCTCCGTGCAGACCGGCAGCTCCGTGCAGACCGGCAGCTCCGTGCAGACTGACAGCTCCTTACAGACTGGCAGCTCCTTGTAGACTGGCTGCGCTGAACAGGTGGGAGACTCCGGCCGCGCAGGAGAGGAGAAAGGCTCTGGCTGCGCTGAACAGGCGGGAGACTCCAGCAGCGCTGTAGAGGAGAAAAGCTCCGGCAGCGCTGAACAGGTGGGACGCACTGTAGGCCTGATGCGTAGTGCTGGCACTGGTATGCCGTGCATGCTATGCCAAGCCCACACCTTTCTTTCTACTCTGTCCAATACATCCTCCACACTCTCAGACTCAGCACTCTGCTTCGCCGACAGCTCCAATTCCATCCATGGCTCTGCCCAGGGTCCTTGTCCGTCAAGGATCTCCTCCCAAGTCCATTTATCCAAAGAGTGCAGCCTCTCCCACTGCTGCTGCTGCCTCTGTTGCTTCTCCTGCTGCTGCCTTTGCTGCTGCTGTTGCTCCTGCTGCACCTGTCGCTTCTCCTGCTGCTGCTGTTGCTGCTGCCTCTGTTTACCACGCCGCTTGGTCCTTGGTTGGTGGGTGATTCTGTAACGGTTTTCTAGTGGTGATGAAGGAGAGTCGGACCAAACTGCAGCGTGTCGATTGCGATCCATGTTTAATACAACAAAGAAACACAAACTTACAAAAAACAATAAACGAAACAGCCTATCTGGTGCAAACTAACAGAGAGTACACATAGGACACTAAGGACAATCACCCACGACAAACTCAAAGAATATGGCTGCCTAAATATGGTTCCCAATCAGAGACAACGATAAGCACCTGCCTCTGATTGAGAACCACTCCAGACAGCCATAGATTTTGCTAGATAACCCACTAAGCTACAATCCCAATACCACCACCAAAACCCCAAGACAAACACACCACAATTACAAAAACCCCATGCCACACCCTGGCCTGACCAAATACATAAAGATAAACACAAAATACTTTGACCAGGGCGTGACAGAGAAAGTGATCTTGACTCAGACAAGTTGGTGACCACTGATTTAAAGGGTAGGGAATAGTTTAAAGGTAGTAATTATGGTGACTGTGAATATTGGGGCATTCGTTAGAATACTGAAATGTTTAAAGTGGCATTCAGCAGTTGAAACATTAACAAAGCAGCACCCTGTCACCATCCATAACATAAAAATATAGTTTCAACCATTTTTTAAGGCTATTACTTTGTTTGCAAACAAAATAATAAAACAAGCTTATATGTTGGGTTCTGATGGGGTACGACAATTTAACTATGCTCATGAGGGATTTATAAGTTCTATTTTTCAAGAATCAATGGGGATATACAGTATATTGTGCATCGAACAGTATTCAGACCCCTTGAATTTTTCCATATTTTATTATGTTACAGCCTTAATCTAAAATGGATTAAATCGTTTTTTGCCCTTGTCAATCTACTCACAATACCCCATAATGACAAAGCATAAATAGGTTATTAGACATTTTTGCAAATGTATTACAAATATCACATTTACATTCAGTCCCTTTACTCAGTACTTTGTTAAAGCTCAGTACTTTGTTCTCCCCTGATTGCTCAGTTTGGCCAGGCGGCCAGTTCTAGGAGGAATCTTGGTGGTTCCAAACTTATTCGATTTAAAAATGATAGCGGCCACTGTGTTCTTGGGGACCTTCAATGATGCAGACCTTTTTTATAAATTAGCACAAAAAAACTATTTGCTTTGTCATTATGGGGTATTGTGTGTAGATTGATGAGAATTTGTTTTATTTAATCAATTTTAGAATAAGGCTGTAACATACAAAAAATGTGTAAAAAGTCAAGGGGTCTGAATACTTTCCAAATGGACTGTATGTCATGAATTTAACAATCCAAAAATGGAAATAGCAATCGCAGATTGCCTCTTTTAAAGGAATTGCAAAGTCGACAGAGAGAGTTGCTGTATGTGTGTAAAGTCAAATTCTGTCAATAACGTCTGTCAGGGAGAAACTGAAAGGGACAAGCTAATAAGTGGAATACAATGACAATTACAGTTCTACTGCTTGCGGAATTGAAAATGATTGGCATATCATCCTTCTTCCTGACGTTAATAGAAGATCATGGCTTTCAGTGTCCACACACACATCATTCAGACATTCTCTCATATTATAGAGAAATAATAAAATAGGAGTTGAGTATCATTGCCCATTCTGACTAATAATCATCTCATAGAAACTATAGTCACCTGAGTATAACAGGTTAGTCTTATAGCGAATGTTGAATATTGAAGTGCAGAGTGAAGACCACCCCAGCTAACTTTCATAAAATACAGTTTGAACAAATTAACTGTTCATCGTCTTTGAAGAGGGAGAAGGATAATCAGCTTAAACACTTCAGTATGCTTGAAAGGACTGCCAACGTGAACCCTGTGACCCTCAAGGGTGCTTCGAGGCCTCTGAGTGATGGATCTTAAGCTACTGAACTGTATCAAACATGTCATATGGTAGCGGTGGCACTGACACGTAGCCTTGAAGGAAAAAGTTGAAAAAATGCACGGATGGCTAGACTTGGCGCCCTATGGGCCCTGGTCAAAAGTAGTGTACTATATAGGCAATAGGGTTCCATTTGGGACGCAGTGCTGTCTTACTATGCTTGGAAGTATTACATCTCATTAGAGTGGGTATGGATCCCTGCGAGGCGACGTCGGGTCATGTTCATAAAATATTCTGCTTGCTCACACAACGAGCCTACTAATGAACAAGAAGATAATACACTTTTAAACCACCAGACTCCCTCCCCACCAACCCACGCAGTGCCCTGCTCTCCCCTCCCCATGCCAGCCCCCCTGCCAGCCGTGGTTCAACCATCAACCCATCCACCACTTTGCGTGTGAGATTTGATTGTGTGTCCAGTTGACTGCTGTCTGACAGTCTGTTGCCTGCTTCACTTGAGCATTGCTCAAGGGGTTTTCAGGGTGCGGGAGTCCATGGTCAATGAAGCAAACTGAACAGGGTGCGGTGGTCTTTCTGGTGGTTCTGTGATGTGCACAGCTGTAAAATACATCTGCCAATTAGTCCGTGATGGTAGAGCAGCTTGCCTGGCAGCGGATGGATGGAGCATCTCCGTAGGGCTGTCTTTATGTACTTATAATGGATGGGCCCTTGAACAGAGAGCGAGCCTCATTCCTATGTGGAACATAAGGCTTCCACCAGAGCAATGTGCTGCCAAACATACATCAAATCAAATGTTATTGGTCACATACACATGGTTAGCAGATGTTAATGTGAGTGTAGCGAAATGCTTGTGCTTCTAGTTCCGACCATGCAGTAATATCTAACAAGTAATCTAACACTTTTACAATTTCACAAAAACAGAGATATATCGATATCGACATACAGTTGAAGTCGGAAGTTTACATACACTTAGGTTGGAGTCGTTAAAACTCGTTTTCAACCACCCCACAAATTTCTTGTTAACAAACTATAGTTTTGGCAAGTCGGTTAGGACATCTACTTTGTGCATAACACAAGTAATTTTCTGAGGCTAATTAACATCAATTGAGTCATTGAAGGTGTACCTGTGAATGTATTTCAAGGCCTACCTTCAAACGCAGTGCCTCTTTGCTTGACATCATGGGAAAATCAAAAGAAAATCAGCCAAGACCTCCAAAATTTGTTTTGTAGGCCTCCACATGTCTGGTTCAACCTTGGGAGCAATTTTCAAACGCTTGAAGGTACCACGTTCATCTGTACAAACAATAGTACGCCAGTATAAACATCATGGGACCACGCAGCCGTCATACTGCTCAGGAAGGAGACGCATTCTGTCTCCTAGAGATGAACGTACTTTGGTGCAAAAAGTTGAAATCAATCCCAGAACAACAGCAAAGGACCCTGTGAAGATGCTGGAGGAAACCGGTACAAAAGTATCTATGTCCACAGTAAAACAAGTCCTATATCGACATAACCTGAAAGGCCGCTCAGCAAGGAAGAAGCCACTGCTCCAAAACCGACATAAAAAAAGCCAGACTACGGTTTGCAACTGCACATGGGGACAAAGATCATACTTTTTGGAGAAATGTCCTCTGGTCTGATGAAACAAAAATAGGACTGTTTGGCCATAATGATCATCGTTATGTTTGGAGGAGAAAGGGGGATGCTTGCAAGCCGAAGAACACCATCCCAACCGTGAAGCACGAGGGTTGCAGCATCATGTTGTGGGGGGTGCTTTTACTAGGATTTCATGTCAGCAATCGTGAAAAACTGTGTTTAATTGAACTTGGCTAAGGTGTATGTAAACTTCCGACTTCAACTGTAAGTATTCAACAATTATGGGCGGTCTCTACCACCATGCCTTTAATTCTCTTTAGTTCTATTTCATCGTTATCATCTGTTGGGGGAACAGCATTAGTGTGTGAACCCCCTTTTGCATGAAGGTGCTTCATATTGAGAAAGGCTAATAGTGAGTCATTGTTATATAACTTGCCACATGCATATTTAGAAACAATTTACAAAACTTGGGTTGCCTTTGTTTATTTCCCACACTAATCTCTCTCTCTCTCTCTCTCTCTCTCTCTCTCTCTCTCTCTCTCTCGCTCTCTCTCTCGCCCTCTCTCTCGCCCTCCTTCCCTCTCCCCCTTTATCTCTGTGTTCCTCAAAGGATGTTCAGTCCCTGTGCTGAATTCCATTGTGATGTGTGCTATTGTCTTTTGACTGGACGTGTAACCAGCCTCAAACATCAGTCATGTTATTTTTCAGGTTTACCGCTGACAGCTGAGTGCCCTAGCCTGCAATCTGTGTCCCAAATGGCAACCTATTCCCTTTATAGTGCATTACTGTTTACCAGTGCTATAAAGGGACTATGGTGCCCTATGGGAAGCATAGTTACTTTATGTGCTCCTCAGCTCTGCGTCCCTATGACAGTGCTCCTACTGTGACCTCAAGAACAGATTAAGGAACTTTAAAGTTTTGTTTATGCAGAAAAGGGAGTATACAGTGGTAGAATATACTATTCCACTCAAAAGTTTGGACACACCTACTCATTCAAGGGTTTTTCTTTATTTTTTATATTTTCTACAATGAAATAACACATTGGGAATCATGTAGTAACCAAAAAAAGTGTTAAACAAATCTAAATATATTTTATATTTGAGATTCTTCCAAAATAGCCACCCTTTGCCTTGATGACAGCTATGCACACTCTTGGCATTCTCTCAACCAGCTTCATGAGGTAGTCACCTGGAATGTATTTAAATGAACAGGTGTGCCTTGTTAAAAGTTCATTTGTGGAATTTCTTTCCTTCTTAATGCGTTTGAGCCAATCAGAAGATAGCCCTATTGGGTAAAAGACCATGTCCATATTATGTCAAGAACAGCTCAAATAATCAAAGAGAAATGACAGTCCATTATTTATTTCAGACATGAAGGTCAGTCAATCAGGAAAATGTCAAAAACTTTGAATGTTTCTTCAAGTGCAGTCCCAAAAACCATCAAATCCCTATGATGAATCTGGCTCTCATAAAGACAGCCAAGGGAAAGGAAGACCCAGGGTTACCTCTGCTGTAGAGTATAAGTTCAATTTAATTAACTGCACCTCAGAGTGCAGCCCAAATAAATGTTTCATAGAGTTCAAGTAGCAGACATACAGTATCTCAACATCAACTGTTCAGAGGAGACTACATGAATCAGGCCTTCATGGCCAAATTACTGCAAAGAAACCACTACTAAAGGACACCAATAAGAAGAAGAGACTTGCTCGGGCAAAAAAACAAACAAGCAATGGACATTAGACCATTGGAAATCTGTCCTTTGGTCTAATGAGTCCAAATTTTAGATTTTTGGTTCCAAAAACTGTTTCTGTATGAGATGCAGAGTAGGTGAACTGATGATCTCCGCATGTGTGCTTCCCACCGTGAGGCATGGAGGAGGAGGTGTGATGGTGTGGGGGTGCTTTGCTGGTGACACTGTCAATGATTTATTTAGAATTCAAGGCACATTTAACCAACATGGTTACCACAGCATTTTGCAGCGATACACCATCCCATCTGATTTGTGCTTAGTGGGATGATCATTTGTTTTTCAACAGAACTTTGACCAAATACATCTCCAGGCTGTGTAAGAGCTATTTGACCAAGAAGGAGAGTGATGGAGTTCTTCCTCAGATGACCTGGCCTCCACAATCACCCGATCTCAACCCAATTGAGATGGTTTGGGATGAGTTGGACCGCAGAGTGAAGGAAAAGCAGCCCACAAGTGCTCAGCGTATGTGGGAACTCCTTCAAGTCTGTTGGAAAAGCATTCCAGGTTAAGCTGGTTGAGAGATTACCAAGAGTGTGTAAAGCTGTCATCATGGCAAAGGGTGGCTACTTTGAAAAATTTGTTAAACACTTTTTTGGTTACTGCATGTTTCCAGATGTGTTATTTAATAGTTGTGATGTTTTTACTATTTTTCTAGAATTGTAGAAAATAGTACAAATAAAGAAAAACCCATGAATGACTAGATGTTTCCAAACTTTAACCACTTTTACTGACCCAAAAAAGAGGGAGAGAGACACATAGAGACAGACATAAAGACCTAGAGAACCCACCCAGGGCATTGGCTTTACTCTGAGTGGCTCAGAATAGCAGTGGGCCATTAAAGAGGAACTGACAGTGTTTTCGCAACATGACATGTTATTAAAATATGTTTAAATACACCACCAGGAAGAATATTACGTTAGATATGGTCATTTTAAAATGTTCATACATTCATAGAATGTAGAGGGGGAAAGTCGCTGTACATTTTGACAATTAATAGACACTGCAGTAAATAAAACTAATAAAAACATCTGTCTTGTCTTGGACAGAACTCTACACAACGGTGCACCATAGCCAGTCAGCACTACAGAAGCCCTATACACTGGTCTGACCAATCTGATTCCACGCTCCAAGACTGCTTCCATCACGTGGACTGGGATATGTTCCGCATTGCGTCAAAACAACAACATTGACGAATACGCTGATTCGGTGAGCGAGTTCATTAGAAAGTGCATTGAAGATGTCGTTCCCATAGCAACGATTAGAACATTCCCAAACCAGAAACCGTGGATTGATAGCAGCATTCACGTGAAAGACCGAATACAAACAGTGTCCCTCTGCAAGGCAATCAAACAAGCTAAGCGTCAGTATAGAGACAAAGTAGAGACGCAATTCAACGGCTCAGACACAAGAGGTATGTGGCAGGGTCTATCACGGATTACAAAAAGAAAACCAGCCCCTTCATGGACCAGTCTTGCTCCCAGGCAGACTAAATAACTTTTTTTCCCGCTTTGAGGACAATACAGTGCCACTGACACGGCCCGCAACCAAAACATGCGGACTGTCCTTCACCGCAGCCGACATGAGTAAAACATTTAAACGTGTTAACGCTCGCAAGGCTGCAGGCCCAGACGGCATCCCCAGTCGCGTCCTCAGAGCATGCGCAGACCAGCTGGCTGGTGTGTTTACGGACACATTCAATCAATCCTTATCCCAGTTTGCTGTTCCCACATGCTTCAAGAGGGCCACCATTGTTCCTGTTCCCAAGAAAGCTAAGGTAACTGAGCTAAACGACTACCGCCCCGTAGCACTCACTTCCGTCATCATGAAGTGCTTTGAGAGACTAGTCAAGGACCATATCACCTCCACCCTACCTGACACCCTAGACCCACTCCAATTTGCTTACCGCCCAAATAGGTCCACAGACGATGCAATCTCAACCACACTGCACACTGCCCTAACCCATCTGGACAAGAGGAATACCTATGTGAGAATGCTGTTCATTGACTACAGCTCAGCATTTAACACCATAGTACCCTTCAAACTCGTCATCAAGCTCTGCCCCACCCCGCCCTGCGCAACTGGGTGCTGGACTTCCTGACGGGCCGCCTCCGTAGTGAGGGTAGGTAACAACATCTCCACCCCGCTGATCCTCAACAGTGGGGCCCCACAAGGGTGAGTTCTGAGCCCTCTCCTGTACTCCCTGTTCACCCACGACTGCGTGGCCACGCACGCCTCCAACTCAATCATCAAGTTTGCGGACGACACAACAGTGGTAGGCTTGATTACCAACAACAACAAGACGGCCTACAGGGAGGAGGTGAGGGCCCTCAGAGTGTGGTGTCAGGAAATAACCTCACACTCAACGTCAACGAAACTAAGGAGATGATTGTGGACTTCAGGAAACAGCAGAGGGAGCACCCCCCTATCCACATCGACTGGACAGTAGTGGAGAGGGTAGTAAGTTTTAAGTTCCTCGGCTTACACATCACAGACAAACTGAATTGATCCACCCACACAGACAGCATTGTGAAGAAGGCTTGTCACCAAAAGCACTCACAAACTTCTACAGATGCACAATCGAGAGCATCCTGTCGGGCTGTATCACCGCCTGGTACGGCAACTGCTCCGCCCACAACTGTAAGGCTCTCCAGAGGGTAGTGAGGTCTGCACAACTCATCACCGGGGGCAAATTACCTGCCCTCCAGGACACCACCCGATGTCACAGGAAGGCCATAAAGATCATCAAGGATAACAACCACCCGAGCCACTGCTTGTTCACCCCACTATCATCCAGAAGGCGAGGTCAGTACAGGTGCATCAAAGCAGGGACCGAGAGACTGAAAAACAGCTTCTATCTCAAGACCATCAGACTGTTAAACAGCCACCACTAACATTGAGTGGCTGCGGCCAACACACTGACTAAACTCCAGCCACTTTAATAATGGGAATTGATGGAAATTGATGTAAAATATATCACTAGCCACTTTAAACCATGCTACTTAATATAATGTTTACATACCCTACATTACTCATCTCATATGTATATACTGTACTCTATATAATCTACTGCATCTTTATGTAATACATGTATCACTAGCCACTTTAAACTATGCCACTTTGTTTACATACCCTACATTACTCATCTCATATGTATATACCTTTCTCGATACCATCTACTGCATCTTGCCTATGCCGTTCTGTACCATCACTCATTCATATATCTTTATGTACATATTCTTTATCCCTTTACACTTGTGTGTATAAGGTAGTAGTCTTGGAATTGTTAGGTTAGAATACTCGTTGGTTATTACTGCATTGTCGGAACTAGAAGCACAAGTATTTCGCTACACTCGCATTAACATCTGCTAACCATGTGTATGTGACAAATACATTTGATTTGATTTGAGAGAAAAATATCAGCCATTTGCCACACTGACCTTCCATCATTCACTTTTAACTGGATTGTTTACAGGCTGTACTAACAGCGGGACTTTTGATCACAAAAAACGATGGGTAAATAGTAAATAGCCTGCTCACCGTTCTGCAGCTTGCCTGCCAATACGTGCTTGTCCCAACCCACGTTTTTACAAATGAATGGGAACTTGCCTGCCTGCCCGCCCATTTGATCATTGCCAAATACATTTGATTGACGACCAAGATATATGCTAACTGTGGTTAACAGTCATTAAGTTCACCAAAGTGATTTTAATTTCTTGCTAGCTAACCAAATGACACCTGCATCTCTAGCTGTAGCCACAGAAAAACGATATGGGGGGAAAAAGTAGGCCACTCACCCGCTCGTCCAATGACATAACATCCTCTTAGCTAGCTTTCTAAATAAATATCTTCAGAAATAGATGAGCTAGCATATTAGCCACGTAATGACTTGTTCATTGCTCTTGCTAGTTTGATTGTATTGACATTCCCAGCCTTAGTTAACTACATTCGTCAGTTTTTGTCCAAAATATTGAGTCACAGGCCACCTGTGATCTTCACCAATACATATCTTGGTTGGACTACCAAGATATGTATTGGTGAATTATATTAATCATGCATTGAACTGCATCCATCTATTCTGCCAACAATGCCTTACTCTACGTCATGGATTTCTGAGTCAAATAAAACCTATTTTTAAACACTCTTAATAAATCCTGTTGTGACTCGGGGGCAGTATTTTCATTTTTGGAGAAAAAAACGTTCCCGTAGTAAACGGGATATTTTGTCAGGACAAGATGCTAGAATATGCATATAATTGACAGCTTAGGATAGAAAACACTCTAACATTTCCAAAACTGTAAAGATATTGTCTTTGAGTATAACAGAACTGATGTTGCAGGCGAAAGCCTGAGAAAAATCCAATCCGGAAGTGCCCCATGTTTTGAAAGCGCTGCGTTCCAATGACTCCCTATTGAGCTGCGAATGGGCTATCAACCAGATTACGCTTTCTACGTATTCCCCAAGGTGTCTACAGCATTGTGACGTAGTTCTACGCATTTATGTTGAAGAATAGCCGTAGGCGGCTACATTGAGCAAGTGGTCACCTGATGCCCCCAGAGAGATTCTCGGGTAAAATATAGAGGTAGCCATTACTCCAATCGGTCCTACTGAAAACGAATTGTCCCAATGGATATATTATCAAATAAATATTTGAAAAACACCTTGAGGATTGATTATAAACAACGTTTGCCATGTTTCTGTCGATATTATGGAGCTAATTTGGAATATTTTATGCCGTTTTTCTGGGCGATTTCTCAGCCAAACTTGAAGAACAAACGGAGCTATTTCGCCTCCAACAATAATATTTTTGGAAAAAAGGAACATTTGCTATCTAACTGGGAGTCTCGTGAGTGAAAACATCCGAAGCCCATCAAAGGTAAACAATTTAATTCGATTGCTTTTCTGATTTCCGTGACCAAGTTACCTGCTGCTAGCTGGACAAAATGCTATGCTAGGCTATCGATAAACTTACACAAATGCTTATCTAGCTTTGGCTGTAAAGCATATTTTGAAAATCTGAGATGACAGGGTGATTAACAAAAGGCTAAGCTTTGTCTCAATATATTTCATTTGTGATTTTCATGAATAGGAATATTTTCTAGGGTTATTTATGTCCGTTGTGTTATGCTAATTAGTGTCAGGCGATGATTACGCTCCCGCATGCGGGATGGGGAGTCAGTAGAGGTTAAAAGTCGGTTTTGTAGCATACACTAGGAATGAGACTTTTCACTGATATTATGATTGTCTGTTTGTTTCATATTGTTAAGGCTCTCGTTTGTGGAATGACCAGAACAAGGTGCAGCGTGGTAGGCGTACATCGTTATTTTTATTGATGACACCAAAAGCAAAATAACAACGACAAAAACGAAAGCGCACAGTTCTGTAAGGCAAAATAAACTATACAGAAAACAAGATCCCACAAACATAGATTTCCCCACCCGAGTCACACCCTGAAGTAACCAAACATAGAGAATAATAAGGATCTAAGGTCAGGGCGTGACACATATCTGCAAAGTAGTTCAAACGCTGTCAGTTCCACTTTAAAGCCATTCCCTGGGTCACAATATTGCAGTTTACATCACAATACAGCAGATTACATTACAATACAGCAGATTACATCACAATACAGCAGATTACATCACAGTACAGCAGTTTACATCACAATGCAGCAGTTTACATCATAATACAGCAATTTACATTACAATACAGCAGATTACATCACAATACAGCAGCTTACATCACAGTACAGCAGCTTACATCACAGTACAGCAGATTACATCACAATACAGCAGCTTACATCACAGTACAGCAGCTTACATCACAGTACAGCAGCTTACATCACAATACAGCAGCTTACATCATAATACAGCACCTTACATTACAATACAGCAGCTTACATCACAGTACAACAGCTTACATCCCAATACAGCATCTTACATCATAATACAGCAACTTACATTACAATACAGCAGCTTACATCACAAAACAGCAGCTTACATCACTATACAGCATCTTACATCACAATACAGTAACTTACATCACAATACAGCATCTTACATCACAATACAGCAGCTTACATCATAATACAGCAACTTACATCACAATACAGCATCTTACATCACAATACAGCAGCTTACATCACAGTATAGCATCTTACATCACAATACAGCAGCATATAAAACGGGTTGTTTGGATCCTGGATGCTGATTGGTTGATATGCAGGAGTTGTGGGACAACAACCCCCTCAAAATACCATGACGTGTTAATTTCATAATTCCACTGTCCCGCAGCCCAGGCAGGAAATTCATAAACTTCATCTCCCTCTGGAAAAAAGCGTCTACACATAATTTTCAAATGCTACTATTTGCTTTATAGCAGTTGGGGGTTGTATAAACTGTCTGCCTCTACGACCTATGCAACAATATATCATTTTACAAATGCGATCTATCCTGTACCAGTAGGCTAGCTAGCTCAAGAATGAACTTGAAACTAATAATTTACCGTGGAAACTGCAAACACTCAGAATTCCATTCAGAATGGAGTGATAGCTCACCCATGAGTTATTAGCTGCCCCTAACATTGAGAATAGAAAGCCTGGAGTGCCGTTTTAGCTGGCAATGATGTGTGGGATGTCCTATTCTCTGCCAAAGAAGAGGCAAGCACTGGCTATCACTAAACAGCAGCCAGGACCATGGACAGTTCTTCCATTGATGTGCCATCAACGGAAATGTCACTATTAACATCACCAACTAGCTTGGTTAGCTCGGTGTCACCAATCATAATAGTTGTTTCCTATGTAGGCCAATTGGATATTTATTCAATCATTATTTATTGAGATTCTCTCATCATCATTGAATCTCTGCTAGCTAGCTACATGCCAATGATTTGTTTAGCATAGCAAAATTGAATGAATAGAATGATTTGAATTAACGTCTCGGACAAAACATGAGAAAAGAACTAACAACAAGTCTGCCTGTGTCGCAATTTCAGAATGCAAAAACAAATTTAATCTTTAAAGTAATATTTGTATTAATAAAATGTCATTCTATGAAAGCAATAATGCCCTCAAACCCAAGAATAATCGTGTGACAACTGCCTCCAAGGGCTGTATCCAGGCCCTTGGCCTCAGGACAGCCCTTGTTGGGAGTTGTCACACGATAATTCCCAGGTATTGTTGCTTAATTACATCACACAAAGGTTGAGTCATGCGTCCTCCGAAACATGCGCTTCTTAACACCCACCCACACCAATTTTCTGGAGGATTCACTGTACAACTGACAACCAAAGTAATCCTGCATGTGCTCAGCCAAAAGAGTCACTAGAGCGTGATTAGCCAAATAAAGTGTGATGGCCCCCTGGCCAAACCCTCCCGTAACCCAGACGACGCTGGGTCAATTGTGCGCCACCCTATGGGACTCCTGGTCACGGCCAGCTGTGACACAGCCTGGAATTGAACCCAGGTCTGTAGTGACACCTCAAGCACTGTGATGCAGTGCCTTAGACCGCTGCACAACTCGGGAGGCCCCTCTCTCAATATCAAGGCTATGCTCACTGAGTCTGTTCATAGTCAAGGATTTTTTTACATTTTGGGTCAGTCAACCATGGTCAGATATTCTGCCACTGTGTTCTCTCTGTTTAGGTCTCCCTCTCTCCCTCCCCCTCTCCCCTCTCCCTCTTTCCCTCTCTCCCTTTCTCCCTCTCCCCCTCTCTCCCTCTCCCCCTCTCTCCCTCTTTACAGGGAATTTGAACATGCTACTTTAAAACAGCATATTGATTTGTTGTACTGAATTCCTACACGAATGACTGTCATAACACTCAAGTGAGTACTGCAGACTGAGGGTAAAGTTCACATGGAATAAAGGCACCTAGCAGCCTCACCCAGCGAAGGTTTGTTGATGACTTGTTTACCATCTGAAAGTGGCTTTTTACAGTTAAATGTTGTACACAGAGGTTGCATCTCAAATGGCATCATATTCCCTTTATAGTGCACTACTTTTGGGGACTCTGGTCAAAAGTAGTGCACTGTAAAAGGGATAGTGTTTCCATTTGGGCCATAAAAAAGTTATCGACCATAACCTCATTACCGAGGCCAGTGTCTGACTGCAGTAGAGATTACCCCACCTGGCATGACTAGAAACCTACCGGTAAGATAACCATCCTCTAATAAGGGCAGTTTAGTGATTGGAGCTATTTGCAGGGAGCTTTTAAACGTCTGGGTGGTGTTGCTACTCTGGCAAGGAAGAGGATTTGTTTGTTTCTCTAATCAATACGACTTAGGTTGTGTCCCAAATGGCACCCTATTCTCTATATAGTGCACTACTTTTGACCAGAGCCACTACAGTGCCATTTGGGATGCAGCCTTTAAGAATCCCTGCCAACTCTCCAAACAGGTATTCAATAGTGGGCGAGACTTTCTGCCAAATCATTCCAGTCCACTACATTTGACTTCTCAACTAACCGGAACAGTATTTAACAAACAATCCTTCTCTATCAGATACAGCCAACGCATAGAGAGCTAATAGACAGATAAATGACCCCTCCTCCCATATATATTCCCCTCCATTCTTTCTCCATCTATCAGTGTTATCACAGTAGTCTACTGATCTTATCCTCTCTCAAAACAGAGATCATATGGTTTTAGTAACTTAAGTAACTTATGTAAAACAATATTTTACACAGTTTTCACACAAATAAGATACTTGGCATTGAATAAAGTTGTCTCGTTGCCATAGCTATTTGAGGCTAACAGTGGCTCCAGTTCATACCGTAGAATGCACTTGTTAGCCCTGGTCATAATTGTGCAGCCAGGTCGCTCCCCACCGACTGCATAATTAATTTCCCAAACTCAGTCCCAGACACCCCAAGGGGTACACGTTTAGGTTTTTTCCCTAGCACTACACAGCTGATGCAAATAATCAACTAATTATCAAGCTTTGATTATGTTAATCAGCTGTGTTGTGCTAGGGCAAAAACCAAAACGTACACCCATTGAGGTCCCAGGACCGAGTTTGGGAATCGCTTGCATAGTTCAATGTTCAGGGAGTCTCCATCTAGCTACATTTCTCTGATATGTTGTGGTCTCTTCGTGGCCACAACAGGAGGGGATGGTACTGCAGTGAGCAGTGATGAGAGTATTGATCAGTAATGAGAGTGCTGAACTAAAGCAAGCTGGTGCATGGGGCTGTGATGACTTGTAGAGAGCAGTGTTCACTACCTCAATGGTGTGTGTGTGTTTTTGTGTGTGTGGAGGGGGGTGGGGGGTGATTTACTCAGTGGAATAACTGGACCTGATGGGAGAATGAATGCTTTTGTCAAGGAGAGGAGGGCTGAAAAGAGGCAGCATGCCCATAGAGCTCTTTTCAAAAGTAGTACACTACATAGAGAATAGGGTGCCATTGGGGAGGTACATCTATTCCCGACACTTAACTAAGAAAATATTTCCCAGCCTGTGGAAAACACTTAATGATTTCCTGCATGTGATCCACTGCCTATGAGGATGTTTAGTTTAGACTGTGTAACGGCAGATCTCCTCTTCGTCTGAAGAGGAGTAAGGATCGGACCAAGATGCAGCGTGATAAGTGTCCATAATGTTTTTAATAAAGACAAACGAACACTCGAACAAAAACAATAAACGATGACGTGAAATCTACAAAAACAATAAACGATAACGTGAAATCTACAACAACCGAAACAGTACCGTGTGGCGACAAACACACACACGGAAACAAACACCCACAAACCAACAGTGAAACCCAGGCTACCTAAGTATGATTCTCAGTCAGAGACAACTAGCAACACCTGCCTCTGATTGAGAACCATACTAGGCCGAAACAGAAACCAAACATAGAAAAACAAACAGACTGCCCACCCCAACTCACGCCCTGACCATACTAAATAAAGACAAAACAAAGGAAATAAAGGTCAGAACGTGACAGACTGTGTATTAGTTATGAATGATATTGAACTGCTAATTTACTTTACGTCTTGGATGAAAATGTAAATAGGAATAAAGTAGCCTAATGAGACATGGCAAGCCTCAAGACTGTCAAGTACAATTGCAGAATGGTGCTGTCCTCCAGGTGCATTCAGTATAAAATATAAATGTGTGTACTTATTTTTGTTTTTTACAAATAACATTAGGGGGAAAATTCCACCCAGAATCTCTGATCAGTTTTCTACAGGCTGATTGTTCAAGGTGGTGACTTAAATCAATAGAAGTTTATCCTGAAGTGTCTGTAACTCCTGAAAATGCAAATCAATAACCATTTTCAGAGGAGGCAACTCAGGCAAACTGAACTTTGGGTTTATTCCCTTGTTTCCATGCACAGGCTAGCAACAAGGATTGGGTCTTGTGTTAATAGATTACCGATCATGTATAGGTCTGTTTCAAATTCTAGATTGGCACATTGGCCCCTGAAGAAGGCACTGGAGTTCTAAAGACTGTGTAAATACTAGTTTTATGGCCAATTGAAATGTCATAGATATAGGTACACCCTTTAAATAGTGGAGTATAATAACCAATAAGATAGTGAAATGCACGCTCAGATTCCAAAAATAGCATGTTCTTAATATTGTTGTAGAACTACAGTGTAGGCCTAATACATTCTACTGACTGAATTCCAAATATACAATTACCTTTTATGTCTGTCTCATACAGTATGTTAACTATGACTATTTTAATGATCAAGAAATCAGATCAAGCCCGAACTCTGTGATGTATTATGGAGTTGTAGTTTCCAACAAGAAAATATTCCACATAGTTTAGCGCAGAAAACCTGTTAATTAACTACAATGCCCATAATCCAATGCGGGCCTACTCTGTTGGGCAGACACGGAGAGGGAGAGAAGATACAGGAGAACATGCGATGAAGAGGGATAGAAAGCAGTTGCTTCGCGAGGTGTCTCTACCTGAAAATACATGATCTAAGTGATTGATAGTTGGTATTCAGCAGTCATAAAAGTATGCCTTATTTACTTTGAAAAACTGCATAGGCAGAAGCTCTATAGAGCTGAGATGATGACTTGGAATGAAATAATGAAGTTATCAAATAAAACGTAATATACACAATAACTGAAATATTTTATTAAAGTAATGTGAATGAATGATGGTTAATAAGCAGTAATGGGCATCACTACCATCATGGGACTTGTATTAATTGTTTTGTTGTGTTGTTACAGCATTCAACCCACATAATGCATAGTGCATGTTTAAAAAGATTATTGAAACCGAAATCGAAAAACATATATATATATTTTTTTATAATCGAACAGAAACCGAACCGACCTTAAAAAGCACTAATCGCTCAACATTAGTTATCAGTGTGGTTAAAGTTAGGGTTAAGGTTAGGGTTAGGTTTAAAATCAGATTTTATGACTTTGTGACTGTGCCAAGAACTAGTGAACTACTGACCACAAGAACACAAGAACTAGTGACCACAACATTAACCACACTTTAACCACAAAGCTAACCTGTGTATCTTCGTCCCTAATGGCAGCCTGTTTCCTTTCTAGAGCTCTGCTTTTGGCCTGAAGTAGACCAAAAGCAGTGCACTATAGAGGGAATAGGATGCCATTTCGTAAACAGACAGACAAGTGTGTGTTTGTCTCCATGCCTCTGTCTGCTTCGAGGGGAGGTTAATCAAGAGCTTATCAGTGTCAAGGCACTCAGTAATGGGACAGAATGCTGCTGCAGCAGAACTGTACTGTGGAGTTTATGATCTCAAATCACCCTATTTATATTTGGAGAAGCCTGCAGTTGTTTTATTAAGCACTGAGCACCTGCAGAAGTATACTGTCTGTCTGGTTCCCAAATGGCACCCTATTCCCTACTTTTGACCAGAGCCCATAGGGCTACTAAAGTGCACTAAATAGGATGCACCTTGTCTGTAAGAAATGTCAAAGGCATTTGGGAGGAAGATTTCCCTGTAGATGTTCCAATGATGTCACCTTAGGAAGCCTGATTGTATCTGGTGCTCACATTGTGGGCCATTATTCCTATGGTCTGGAAGTGACAGGGCTATTCCAGTCCTCACAATGCCCAGACACTTCTCCCGATCGCTATTCAATTAACTTCCCTGTTTCTCTTTGTACTGCACTGTGGTTGGGGAAATTGAATGTAGCATACAAATGGTTTAGTTGCCTTGTATTCCCAGCCAAGTCAGGAGAATGTAATTTGTGTTTTGCTGTTAACTCACTCGCACAATAAAAGCTGTGGCAAAATAAAGACATAACTCAATTTTTTTTTAAAGGTGACACCCCCCTAATCCTGCTATGAATGGTCACATTTTAGCTTCCCGTCTGGTTGGGAGAAACATAAGCACCAGATGGAATTCTGTTTCCTTTGTTGTCACAGTTTTAAGCTATTGGCTATTGTTTTGTGTTAATGTTTTATTTTCAGACATCTGTGTTGGAGAAAACGAAAGAAGAGGAAGAAAAAAATCAACAAAGAATAACGCAACAATGATCAAATGTTCTCCTGCGGGGTGTATGATCAAAAAGAAAGTGGGATCAAACCACTTTGTGGAGAACGAGAGAGAAGCATTGAACGCTCTCGTCCTAGAATAGGGCCCCTGTTCTCAGGATCCACATGGGCCCCTCACTCATAAATAGTGACTTTGATCAGGGGACCAAAACAATCCAATGTGATTACTGTTTATGAATACGTGACAGACAGAAACACTGGTCTGCTCTAATTCTCGCTGTTTTCAATTATTTTTTTGGCAAGTCAGTGAAGAACATATTCTTATTTACAATGACCCGGACGATGCTGGGTTAATTGTGTACCACCATTTGGGACTCCCAATAACGTCCGGTTGTGATACAGCCTGGAATCAAACCAGGGTCTGTAGTGGCACATCTAGCACTGAGATGCAGTGTCTTAGACTGCTGCTCCACTCGGGAGCCTTATGCACGTGCTAAATAAAAAATAAATGAACACTATTCTGCTTGTTAAGTAACTGTGTTGTCATTTTTGTACCATAATTGCTTTAGAAAAATAGCTATTCTACGTTCCCTGTCCCATAACCTGTTTATGTTTCTGTCTTTTGTTCGTTCTCAAAGGAGAGAAATTACCGGATGATGGAACTTAATTAGCTTTAAGCGTGGGTAATGATGTTGCTGTGGCTCTTTAGATACGAATTGTGTCCCAAATAGCACCCTATTCCATATATATACAGTACATATTCCCTATATGCTCTGGTCAAAAGTAGTGTACTATGTAGGGAATAGCCTGCCACTTGGGACGTAACCTTTGTGTAAGTCGTATTATTAGTGAGAGATGTGAGGTGTCCATCAGTACCCGGCAGGGTAGCTAGGATTCTCTAGTGGTTAAGAGCATTGGGACAGTAACCTAAAGGTTGTTGATTCGAAACCCCAAGCCAACTAGGTACAAATCTGTCAATGTGCCTTTGAGCAAGGCACTTAACCCTATTTACTTCTGTTAGTCACTCTGGTTAAGAGTGTCTGCTCAACAACCCAAATGTAAAAATGTGCCTGGCTGGCAGAGCACTGAGAGCAGGCTCCATCCCAAATTGCACCCTCGTCCCTACATAGTGCATTACTTTTGACCAGAGACAAATATTGGCCCTGGTCAAAAGTAAGACACTATGTAGGGAATAGGGTGCTAAATGCAGACATAGACCCACAGGCACCTGTACCTCATTACTGCCATGTTTAGTCTCATTAAAATGTAAATAAGTGATACACAATAAATGAATATGATGAAAATGAAAGACTTGTCTTGCTATATTTATGCGTGGCTAACAGCTATATAATAAAGCATCTAAATGTCTTTATTTGTTGTTGTTTATGTCATACACTTAAGGTTTTAGACTTACATAAAATCGTATGGCACACAATGTCACATACATTAATGACCGTCACCCGACGTTAGGTAAGTTTATGATTAAATCAACAGGTGGATCAACCATGTGCCTTCGAAAGAGCTTTCTGATCAGGCTCTGGGCTGTTAGCCAGCACCATACATGGTTACTTAGTAATGGATTTGTGGAATAGAAGAATGTGTGACATTGGTAATCAGAATACTTTAAGTAGAGAAAATGTCTCCTGGACACGGATAGAACGTGGAGATGGGAGCAACTCTTTCTGCATTAGCGCATAAGCATGGATGAGATCATTGTTTACAGGATTTACAAATAGGCTGATGTGTTTTTTATGTTGATAAATGCAGTTTTATCTTTCATTTGATACAGTACATTTCTCCCAAATTCATTCCAATAGTTTTACCTGATGCCTGAGAGACTTTCAAGAGGATGAGCTTTGATTAGATAAAACACATAGGGGAAAGTGGGGTAAGTTGAGCCATCCTTGATTCTAGGAAACCATACACAAAATTAATAATTTGACCAAATGAGGTAGGTCTTCATTTCATGGAGTTTGTAACGGAAGAAACCACAGGGAAAAATATTTGTAAGCAAGTAAGGTCCATGAAACAGATTTTCACCAAGTCAAATGAATGTATTGTGTTAGAGGTTTTATGATGCTTGTATCTAAACCAAAGTACATACTTTTAAGATTGTTCTATACATCAGTTGGGGTCTGTAATAAACGTCAATATGAGGTACTAAACCTAGCATGAAAGTGCATCCTTGTAGCTGTGTGGGCTAATAACGTGCAAATGTTTGCCTTGGGGCAAGTTGAGTCAATGGTTGAGTCAATGGTTACGTCAATGGCAAGTTGAGAAATTTGTTTCTTTCTTACCAGGTATAATATATGGCATTATCGCCGGGATTTGAGGTAACAATAGAGCCTTGCCTATGTTAAAAGTGTTTCAAAAAGGTACAAAGTGTTAGGTGTTAAGCCTGTGTTAAAATATGCTTAAGATGACAAAAAAGCAATTGTGATTGTGTTGAATTGTGTTTGGGAAATAAAGATATTCATGGTTTTAAAATGGTAGTGGTAATATTTATTCAGTACAGACATTTGTAGGTGGCTTAACCTACCCTGTCCTGGCCTCAATTTACCCCATACGTGCAGTAAGTTGTGCCAAGAGACCACTTTTTATGGACAAGCAATGTTTTCAAAACTGCAATGTTTAAATGAATTTTGATTATCTCCAGGGATACACACCATCCTGAAATATATGTAGATATCTTTGCTAGAAAGAATACTATATTTACCTTGACGGAATGATGCTGAATATAAAGAAACGATCAATTTACCCCACTCTCCCTTATATTAAGATCACATCTCTGTTAAGCCAGGAAATTAAGAGATATTAATGTAATCAAGAATAAGCTATCTATCAAACAGAGATTCAAAGGTAGGATCTCTTTAAATGTGGCTAGACCTTCAACATGCTGATGACTCAAAAATTAAACTTTCCACTAACCCTCTCAACCCTCAAATATTGTACAATACTGCTTTTCAAGTGTGTGCCACTGTCAGTCAAACTTCTACACTTTTGCCACATGAATGGTTCAGACTCTTAGAGTATGTAAGTCTGCATCCCAAATGGCATCCTAATCCCTACATAGTACACTAATTTTGACCATCTCTGGCCAAAAGCAGTACAGTATGTAGGGAATAGGGTGCCATTTGGGATGCAACTTACATACCCTCTCCCAACCCCCTCCACTTATTCTGAGGTTTTTGTGAAAAATAATATGGAAGGAAGAGGCATTGTAAGTGGCATACAAAAAGACACATTGTTTTGAACAATGGGAAAGGAAATGTATTTGGGCTGTTTTGTGATGTGGGAACAGAGGTCAAACCTTTGTACAGTCACAAGTTCTATCTTCAACACAGGGCACAGACGTCAGTTCAACGTCTAGTTTGATTAACATTTGATTGAGTTGTCAACTATCTTGAATTCAACATGAATTCAACAAAAGAATGTACCATGTTAATGGATTTAGGTTAAAAGTTGGGTGAAAAAATGTCCCTAGGTTAATGACTTTTTGCAATTCCAATCAGTTTTTCATGTTGATTCAACGTCATCCCAATGCATTTTTTCACCTTGATTCAACCAGTTTTTGCCCAGTGGGCAGTATGTTTTTCCCAGTGTTTTGTGTACCAAACCGAGATAAAAATGTATGTTATTTTCCTTTTCCTACAGTATTTCTTATTAAAATCAATTTTTAAAAGAAGTGAAAAGTGTTGATCTAGTTGTCAAGGATACACACATTATGATTTATCATGGTGACTAGATGCAGTATGTCACACTGTGTCTGTAAAAAGCAGGAGAAGAAGAGAACACTGTGTTGGCAGGCCTCCAGTTGAGAGTCCACTAAACTACACATTCATTCCCTTTATGCACAGATAACTGGGTCACTAATTTACTCTCCCATTGCAATAACCAGACACTTACTCTGCAAGGAAGTTCAATATAGAGTCTACAACCACAGTATAATGTGCTGCAATGAAGCTAAACTAACACAAATTGACTCTCCGTCTTCCCACCATTCCCTTTAAAAATGGCTTGCAACCACAACAGTGCCATCACAAAACTATCACAATACTTTCCCCTTCATGATTTATCTGGATTTGTCTTTTTTTAATGTTATCGATGAAAACAGCTTGTACATTCTAAGTGGAAAGAGATGGAGGCTATCAGGGCCTATATGCACTATGAGGCTTTATAGCTCTCAATCAATCATACATGTCATCAACTATGGATGCGTCCTAAATTACCATATCGCTCTGGTCTAAAGTAGTGCACTATATAGGGAATAGGGTGCCATTTGGGATACAAGCCTATAGACTACTGTATTCTATTGAAATAGAACCAGGTTTCCTGGGTAGGTAGAAGAAAACAACATTTATTGTTCCCACTCTGCGAGAAAGCATGTTTGAATTAAAATGTAGTCTCCTCACATAATTGAAAAGGCTGACTTTATACAGAACAGTTCAGTACAGTATATGTAAATCATCCCAAAAACGGTGCTATCAATACAAATAAGTCTATACAAATCTCAGATTGTATATGTAAATCTTCCCCAAAATGGTGCTATCAATACAAATAAGTCTATACAAATCTCAGATTGTATATGTAAATCATCCCCAAAATGGTGCTATCAATACAAATAAGTCTATACAAATCTCAGATTGTATATGTAAATCTTCCCCAAAATGGTGCTATCAATACAAATAAGTCTATACAAATCTCAGATTGTATATGTAAATCATCCCCAAAATGGTGCTATCAATACAAATAAGTCTATACAAATCTCAGATTGTATATGTAAATCTTCCCAAAATGGTGCTATCAATACAAATAAGTCTATACAAATCTCAGATTGTATATGTAAATCATCCCCAAAACGGTGCTATCAATACAAATAAGTCTATACAAATCTCAGATTGTATATGTAAATCATCCCCAAAATGGTGCTATCAATACAAATAAGTCTATACAAATCTCAGATTGTATATGTAAATCATCCCCAAAATGGTGCTATCAATACAAATAAGTCTATACAAATCTCAGATTGTATATGTAAATCATCCCCAAAATGGTGCTATCAATACAAATAAGTCTATACAAATCTCAGATTGTATATGTAAATCTTCCCCAAAATGGTGCTATCAATACAAATAAGTCTATACAAATCTCAGAAATGTAAATCTTCCCCAAAACGGTGCTATCAATACAAATAAGTCTATACAAATCTCAGATTGTATATGTAAATCATCCCCAAAATGGTGCTATCAATACAAATAAGTCTATACAAATCTCAGATTGTATATGTAAATCATCCCCAAAATGGTGCTATCAATACAAATAAGTCTATACAAATCTCAGATTGTATATGTAAATCATCCCCAAAATGGTGCTATCAATACAAATAAGTCTATACAAATCTCAGATTGTATATGTAAATCATCCCCAAAACGGTGCTATCAATACAAATAAGTCTATACAAATCTCAGATTGTATATGTAAATCTTCCCCAAAATGGTGCTATCAATACAAATATATCTATACAAATCTCAGATTGCATTTTTATACATTTCCAGATTTCTAGAGTATTGATTTGCTTTTCAGTATTGATTAGCTTTCTCTTGCACAGTAATTCAACTGGAATATTTATTTAATCCAAACCTTTTTATGAACTCTTCTGGGCTCAGACATGTTATATTATTCAACAATGATGCTACGAATCAATTTCTTGATTGAACCTATTTGTTTGGCTCCCCAAGTATTTGAAACGGAGCAGTCCTCATTTTCCTATTGACCTGTCACTGGTGAGAAGAGAAAATTGAAAATGTAAGTAAATATTTTATGTTGGACAGAATTCAGTATCACTCTTATTACCTTCTCTAATTTGATATGCAATCTTCCCAGGTGCCTCTGCATGAGGAGGGAGAGATGGAAAATAAGAACTCAAATAGACTGGCAGTAAATGTTATTTTCCATTCGGTGATAACACTCCCCCTATGAAATATGAGCTGTCATGACGGTCTCACACTGATTAGGAATAGGCATTTTGAAGCTATAAAGTTGACCCTGGTCTTCTCAAATAAGAAACAGTTTCCCCCAGCTAAATGAAGAAATGATAGCCAACATACACAGAAACAACATTAAGGTTAATAGCACAAAGTGTTTGGCTGTTTCATAGTTTGTATGTATTGCTGTTATTGTTTTTTTTCATGTTAAACTACATGCAAATAATATGCTGTAATAAAAACAAAACTCCTCTCAAGAGTCCTAGGGGGGTAGGCTTATATTCCTATATCCAAGAAACAGTCTGTCTCTCAAATCAGCCTATCACTATCACTGCTAGATACTGTAGCTTCAGGACATGCTGAAAAGCATCAGCCCCCTGCAAGCATATGATGGACAACCGCTAGCTAGGAAAATGAAGGACAAACCTCAGTCTTCTTCTACTCTGACTGTGAAGGCGCCAGATACTGGGAAGGCAAACATCTGGCTCAGGTAGTCAGAGATAGCATTCCAAATGGCACCCTATTCCAGCTATAGTGCGCTTATTTGGACAAGAGCCCTATGGTCCATGATCAAAGTAGTACACTATAAAGGGAATAGGGTGCCATTTAGGAGGTAACCAGGGAGATAGCAGTAGCCCAACTCTGTGGTTCTCCTCTCTGTTCTCTCATCATCTGAAGCTGTGCTGCCCTGCTGGAGGATTCACTGATCCATCAGCTCCCTGTCACTGCTGTTAAGATGATGAAAGGGCCAAACATTCATGGCAAAGCTGCTGTCGATAACTGAAACTGTAAATATTTCCTGCAAACCAGAATGATTGTCAGGAATCTATTTTAAGAGATTTAACCAGTTTTGTCGTCGTTGTGGGAGATGGGGACGGGGTGTACATAATGTTAGTCTTTGACATGACTCAGAAAACAGAAATACAGAGATAAAATATATACTGTGACTTTGGCTGAGGAGGTTTTCCCATTGCAAGCATATGTCAATATAACAATGAGTGAGAATAGGGAATAATGATTGGAATATTGTGTGCAACAGAATTGAATCCTTTCACGTTACATTTGGCGTAGTCGGCAGGATTAGATATTTACTTATTTTTTACGATATCCCAATGCGTACACACTGTTTTTCATTATTAAATTACTTGTAACTTTGGAAACTTTGAAAAAGGTCTATATTAACAAGCTGTATTCTAGAGTTGGGCGATATTACGATATAATCAGAAATACACAATGTTTGACAGACATCATCAATGGCAAGGACATATTAATGTTACAGACACTAGTTTTTATATATTTAGATTTTTTATAGACTATAGTTTAACATATTTGAGCATGACTGACACCGCTGGAGTCAGTCAGTGTACAACAGTGTAGCTTACAGCTGGGCGACATGCCAAATGACCTACCTATTCCTATTTGCCATAGCCTTTTTCAATAAGTTTTTAGGTAGACTTAGCCTACTATTAACATAATGCAGGAGAACTGTAGGCCTACAATGTAGATTTTGGATGGAGTGGAGACTGACTGTGCAAAATGTCAGATAACATTTCTTTCGCTCACCTCTCTAATGTCGGATGATCATGGGCCTTTTGCAGCAGACGCTCAGTTGTCTGGCCTGTTTTAAAAGCTTAATTTCCCCTTTTGTCCCAGTCCCCATTTTATTTGAATGTGACTTGTTGGTCTAACCATATCTTTCATGATCAACTTTCAAATTAATCTAGGAGGCCAGTAACAGAGTTCTATCTCAGAAAGGTATGTTTGTGAATAGCCTAAATAAACATGATACGCTAATAATGACTGAGAGAGAACCAACAATTACAAGATAGAATAATCAAATGGGAAGTTTAAACAAACCTTAAACTTTTCTGGCCTCCACCTGACCAAAACTTCAGGAAAAACAAATTGTGTGCCGCCGAAAAATCGAAAAATCCTTGCAAACCAAATAGCCAACAATATAGGCCTACACTAGGCTACTGTTAAGAAAATGTGCAGTAAACGTTGTTTGTAAAACTTCTAAACAGATATTTATACACTGCTCAAAAAAAATAAAGGGAACACTTAAACAACACAATGTAATTCCAAGTCAATCACACTTCTGTGAAATCAAACTGTCCACTTAGGAAGCAACACTGATTGACAATAAATTTCACATGCTGTTGTGCAAATGGAATAGACAACAGGTGGAAATTATAGGCAATTAGCAAGACATCCCCAATAAAGGAGTGGTTCTGCAGGTGGTGACCACAGACCACTTCTCAGTTCCTATGCTTCCTGGCTGATGTTTTGGTCACTTTTTAATGCTGGCGGTGCTTTCACTCTTGTGGTAGCATGAGACGGAGTCTACAACCCACACAAGTGGCTCAGGTAGTGCAGCTCATCCAGGATGGCACATCAATGCGAGCTGTGGCAAGAAGGTTTGCTGTGTCTGTCAGCGTAGTGTCCAGAGCATGGAGGCGCTACCAGGAGACAGGCCAGTACATCAGGAGATGTGGAGGAGGCCGTAGGAGGGCAACAACCCAGCAGCAAGATCGCTACCTCCGCCTTTGTGCACGGAGGAGCAGGAGGAGCACTGCCAGAGCCCTGCAAAATGACCTCCAGCAGGCCACAAATGTGCATGTGTCTGCTCAAACGGTCAGAAACAGACTCCATGAGGGTGGTATGAGGGCCCGACGTCCACAGGTGGGGGTTGTGCTTACTGCCCAACACCGTGCAGGAAGTTTGGCATTTGCCAGAGAACAAAAAGATTGGCAAATTCGCCACTGGCGCCCTGTGCTCTTCACAGATGAAAGCAGGTTCACACTGAGCACATGTGACAGACGTGACAGTCTGGAGACGTCGTGGAGAACGTTCTGCTGCCTGCAACATCCTCCAGCATGACCGGTTTGGCGGTGGGTCAGTCATGGTGTGGGGTGGCATCTCTTTGGGGGGCCGCACAGCCCTCCATGTGCTCGCCAGAGGTAGCCTGACTGCCATTAGGTACCGAGATGAGATGTGGAGGCCACACACACTACTGAGCCTCATTTTGACTTGTTTTAAGGACATTACATCAAAGTTGGATCAGCCTGTAGTGTGGTTTTCCACTTTAATTTTGAGTGTGACTCCAAATCCAGACCTCCATGGGTTGATACATTTGATTTCCATTGATCATTTTTGTGTGATTTTGTTGTCAGCACATTCAACTATGTAAAGAAAAAAAGTATTTAATAAGAATATTTCATTCATTCAGATCTAGGATGTGTTATTTTAGTGTTCCCTTTATTTTTGTTATAGTGGAAGTGTTTATTCATATCCTTGAATTGCACATCGGGCATTACATATGTTCCCACAGCAGCGCTTTTGATAAGCAGGAACAAAAAATATAGGCAAACAATATATGTCTCCTATAAAAAGAATAATCTACATTTGGATAGGCTGCAAATGATCAAATGAATAAAGCACACAAAATAAGTATGAAATTTACAAAATAAATTACAGTGCAAATAAGTTTAATGTTAGGGCTAGAGGGCAGCATTTGGATGTTCTGATGACTGCCATGCCCAAAGTAAACTGCCTGTTACTCAGGCCCAGAAGCTGGAATATGCATATAATTGGTAGTATTAGATAGTAAACACGCTGACGTTTCTCAAACACTTAAGATAATGTCTGTGCGTACAACAGAACTGATATGGCAGGCGAAAACCCGAGGAGAATCCTTCCGGATTTATTTTTTTGAGGTCACTACCCATTGAAAATGCTTGTCTATGGGAAATTCAAAGGAAATCCTCCCAGACTGCAGTTCCTATCGCTTCTACTAGATGTCAACATTCTTTAGAAAGGGTTTCAGTCTTGTTTTTTGAAAAATGAGCTAGAATTTGTAGTTTTTCAAGTTGGCTCTCATTTTGACTGTAGTCTTCTTGCCATCGTGGATGGGGGCGTGCACCTCGTTATTTATCTCTGGTATTGAACATTCTACATTCCGTCTTAAATTTTATAATTCATTTACATATTAGGTTACCTAAGGATTGATTAGAAATGTTGTTTGACTTGTTTTGAAGAAGTTTATTGGTAACTTTTGGGATTCCTTTGTAAGCATGTTGAACTATTGGAACAGGTGGATTACTGAATCAAACGCGCCAAATAAACTGACTTTTTGGGGATATAAAGAGGACTTTATCGAACAAAACGACCATTTGCTGTGTAGCTGGGACCCTTGGGATTGGAAACAGAGGAAGATCTTCAAATGTAAGTGATTTATTTTATTGCTATTTGACTTTTGTGACGCCTCTGCCGGTTTGGAAAATGTTTTGGATGATTTTGTATGCAGGGCGCTGTCCTCAGATAATCGCATGGTATGCTTTCACCGTAAACAATTTTTGAATTCTGACAAAGCTGTTGGATTAACAAGAAGTTAAGCTTTAAAAACGATGTAGACACTTGTAATTTCATGAATATTTAATATTACGATTTTTGTATTTTGAATTTCGCCCTCTGCAATTTCACCGGATGTTGTCGAGGAGGGTCACTAGCGGTATGCCTAGCCTTAGGAATTAAGGCACACAACAGAATATTCTAGCCTAGGCTACATTTATTTTGAATAAGAAGCATCTGTGAAAACAGGTGTTTGGAAAAAAAGGTCAATGAAGAACCATTCTGACTATTTTTCTTTTTGTTATATATTAACCGACCTAAAGATTTCTGTGGAGTCTGTGGAGTGGGGTACCAATATTGCCTGCTATAGACCTTCTGAAAACACGTTCAGATCGAACGCTTTTTTCACAGATGCAGAGGTATTTGAGGGCGACATTGGACAAGAGTGAAAAGCGACCATCATTCCCTCTCCACCATGCCAGTGGGTCATCATCTCCTCTGATTACAGTAGGTAGGATGTGAGCTTTGCGCTGGTCCGCTGTTGTGCCCAGTGATGTCTTTTATAGTGAACATGCGCACTCAATCTCAGTTGAAATTGTCCTAAATCACCATTGAAAGGGTCTCGTATCACACTGTAGGCCTAGAACGTTTGGTTCTAAATCACCGTTCAAAGTTATCGGTAAATCAAATCAAATCAAATCAAATTTTATTTGTCACATACACATGGTTAGCAGATGTTAATGCGAGTGTAGCGAAATGCTTGTGCTTCTAGTTCCGACAATGCAGTAATAACGAACAAGTAATCTAACTAACAATTCCAAAAAACTACTGTCTTATACACAGTGTAAGGGGATAAAGAATATGTACATAAGGATATATGAATGAGTGATGGTACAGAGCAGCATAGGCAAGATACAGTAGATGATATCGAGTACAGTATATACATATGAGATGAGTATGTAAACCAAGTGGCATAGTTAAAGTGGCTAGTGATAAATGTATTACATAAGGATGCAGTCGATGATATAGAGTACAGTGTATACGTATGCATATGAGATGAATAATGTAGGGTAAGTAACATTATATAAGGTAGCATTGTTTAAAGTGGCTAGTGATATATTTACATCATTTCCCATCAATTCCCATTATTAAAGAGGCTGGAGTTGAGTCAGTGTCATTGACAGTGTGTTGGCAGCAGCCACTCAATGTTAGTGGTGGCTGTTTAACAGTCTGATGGCCTTGAGATAGAAGCTGTTTTTCAGTCTCTCGGTCCCAGCTTTGATGCACCTGTACTGACCTCGCCTTCTGGATGACAGCGGGGTGAACAGGCAGTGGCTCGGGTGGTTGATGTCCTTGATGATCTTTATGGCCTTCCTGTAGCATCGGGTGGTGTAGGTGTCCTGGAGGGCAGGTAGTTTGCCCCCGGTGATGCGTTGTGCAGACCTCACTACCCTGTGGAGAGCCTTACGGTTGAGGGCGGTGCAGTTGCCATACCAGGCGGTGATACAGCCCGCCAGGATGCTCTCGATTGTGCATCTGTGGAAGTTTGTGAGTGCTTTTGGTGACAAGCCGAATTTCTTCAGCCTCCTGAGGTTGAAGAGGCACTGCTGCGCCTTCTTCACGATGCTGTCTGTGTGAGTGGACCAATTCAGTTTGTCTGTGATGTGTATGCCGAGGAACTTAAAACTTGCTACCCTCTCCACTACTGTTCCATCGATGTGGATGGGGGTGTTCCCTCTGCTGTTTCCTGAAGTCCACAATCATCTCCTTAGTTTTGTTGACGTTGAGTGTGAGTTTATTTTTACACCACACTCCGAGGGCCCTCACCTCCTCCCTGTAGGCCGTCTCGTCGTTGTTGGTAATCAAGCCTACCACTGTTGTGTCGTCCGCAAACTTGATGATTGAGTTGGAGGCGTGCGTGGCCACGCAGTCGTGGGTGAACAGGGAGTACAGGAGAGGGCGCAGAACGCACCCTTGTGGGGCCCCAGTGTTGAGGATCAGCGGGGAGGAGATGTTGTTGCCTACCCTCACCACCTGGGGGCGGCCCGTCAGGAAGTCCAGTACCCAGTTGCACAGGGCGGGGTCGAGACCCAGGGTCTCGAGCTTGATGACGAGCTTGGAGGGTACTATGGTGTTGAATGCTGAGCTGTAGTCGATGAACAGCATTCTCACATAGGTATTCCTCTTGTCCAGATGGGTTAGGGCAGTGTGCAGTGTGGTTGAGATTGCATCGTCTGTGGACCTATTTTAAGCAAATTGGAGTGGGTCAAGGGTGTCAGGTAGGGTGGAGGTGATATTGTCCTTGACTAGTCTCTCAAAGCACTTCATGATGACGGATGTGAGTGCTACGGGGCGGTAGTCGTTTAGCTCAGTTACCTTAGCTTTCTTGGGAACAGGAACAATGGTGGCCCTCTTGAAGCATGTGGGAACAGCAGACTGGTATAGGGATTGATTGAATATGTCCGTAAACACACCGGCCAGCTGGTCTGCGCATGCTCTGAGGGCGCGGCTGGGGGTGCCGTCTGGGCCTGCAGCCTTGCGAGGGTTAACACGTTTAAATGTCTTACTCACCTCGGCTGCAGTGAAGGAGAGACCGCATGTTTTCGTTGCAGGCCGTGTCAGTGGCACTGTATTGTCCTCAAAGCGGGCAAAAAAGTTATTTAGTCTGCCTGGGAGCAAGACATCCTGGTCCGTGACTGGGCTGGATTTCTTCCTGTAGTCCGTGATTGACTGTAGACCCTGCCACATGCCTCTTGTGTCTGAGCCGTTGAATTGAGATTCTACTTTGTCTCTGTACTGGCGCTTAGCTTGTTTGATAGCCTTGCGGAGGGAATAGCTGCACTGTTTGTATTCAGTCATGTTACCAGACACCTTGCCCTGATTAAAAGCAGTGGTTCGCGCTTTCAGTTTCACACGAATGCTGCCATCAATCCACGGTTTCTGGTTAGGGAATGTTTTAATCATTGCTATGGGAACGACATCTTCAACGCACGTTCTAATGAACTCGCACACCGAATCAGCGTATTCGTCAATGTTGTTGTCTGACGCAATATGAAACATCTCCCAGTCCACGTGATGGAAGCAGTCTTGTGTGGAGTCAGCTTGGTCGGACCAGCGTTGGACAGACCTCAGCTTGGGAGCCTCTTGTTTTAGTTTCTGTCTGTAGGCAGGTATCAACAAAATGGAGTCGTGGTCAGCTTTTCTGAAAGGGGGGCGGGGCAGGGCCTTATATGCGTCACGGAAGTTAGAGTAACAATGATCCAGGGTCTTTCCACCCCTGGTTGCGCGATCGATATGCTGATAAAATTTAGGGAGTCTTGTTTTCAGATTAGCCTTGTTAAAATCCCCAGCTACAATGAATGCAGCCTCCGGATAAATCGTTTCCAGTTTGCAGAGAGTTAAATAAAGTTCGTTCAGAGCCATCGATGTGTCTGCTTGGGGGGGATATATACGGCTGTGATTATAATCGAAGAGAATTCTCTTGGTAGATAATACGGTCTACATTTGATTGTGAGGAATTCTAAATCAGGTGAACAGAAGGATTTGAGTTCCTGTATGTTTCTTTCATCTCACCATGTCACGTTGGCCATAAGGCATACGCCCCCGCCCCTCTTCTTACCAGAAAGATGTTTGTTTCTGTCGGCGCGATGCGTGGAGAAACCCGCTGGCTGCACCGCTTCGGATAGCGTCTCTCCAGTGAGCCATGTTTCCGTGAAGCAGAGAACGTTACAGTCTCTGATGTCCCTCTGGAATGCTACCCTTGCTCGGATTTCATCAACCTTGTTGTCAAGAGACTGGACATTGGCAAGAAGAATGCTAGGGAGTGGTGCACGGTGTGCCCGTCTCCGGAGTCTGACCAGAAGACCGCTTCGCTTCCCTCTTTTTCTGAGTCGTTTTTTTGGGTCGCTGCATGGAATCCACTCCGTTGTCCTGGTTGTAAGGCAGAACACAGGATCCGCGTCGCGAAAAACATATTCTTGGTCGTACTGATGGTGAGTTGACGCTGATCTTATATTCAGTAGTTCTTCTCGACTGTATGTAATGAAACCTAAGATGACCTGGGGTACTAGTGTAAGAAATAACACGTAAAAAAACAAAAAACTGCATAGTTTCCTAGGAACGCGAAGCGAGGCGGCCATCTCTGTCGGCGCCGGAAGTACCACATATCACCAGTACCACATATCACCATGATTGGTTTATATTTATTAATTAATTTTCACACAAGAAAACACAATATTGGTAAGATGATTTCCACATTGTAGTCTAATGATTAGACTTGAAATGGTTGTTTGTGCATGACACAGGCTGCATTACAAATAGTTTACTGCGTTGCTAGGCATAGATCAATGCTGTTTGGACAGGTTTTTATTTTTTTAATTTAACCTTTATTTAACCAGGTAGGCCAGTTGAGAACAAGTTCTCATTTACAACTGCTACCTGGCCAAGATAAAGCAAAGCAGTGCGACAAAAATAAGAACACAGAGTTACACATAAACAAACGTACAGTCAATAACACAATAGAAACATCTATGTACAGTGTGTGCAAATGTAAAAGATAGGGGAGGTAAGGCAATGAATAGGCCATAGAGGAGAAATAATTACAATTCAGCAATAACACTGGGGTGATAGATGTGCAGATGATGATGTGCAAGTAGAGATACTGGGATGCAAAAGAGCAAAAAGATAAATAACAATATGGGGATGAGGTACTTGGATGTGCTATTTACTGTGGCTGTGTACAGGTACTGTGATCGGTAAGCTGCTCTGACAGCTTATGCTGTCAGAGGAAGAGAGGGAGAGGGAGAGAGGGAGATATGTCTCCAGCTTCAGTGATTTTTGCAATTCATTCCAGTCATTGGCAGCAGAGAACTAGAAGGAAAGGCGGCCAAAGAGGTGTTGGTTTTGGGGATGACCAGTGAAATATACCTGCTGGAGCGCGTGCTATGGTTGCAGGTTGATGGGACGATGTATCATTCCAGACATTGCCCAACCCTACTGTCTACAAGCTTCTCACTTTCAACTGTGAAAGATGGTGCTGCAGTGGATAGTAGCCGTTTTGCGGGCTCTTGACCAATTCTATTTTTCTTAATTTTGTTTGTACATAATGTCTCTGCCAACATTTCCTATGACCTGAAACAGCTTCCTGACATCAGAACAGCAATCACTAACCTCAATTTGGATGAACATGTATTTTTCAACAAGTTCTGTACAATCTGCCTACTCCGGACCAGGCCCTAATCCCCAGGGCTCGAAAGCAGCGAAAAAGAGGCAGGCGAGGTAGCGTCCTGGCGAGATTATGTTGGTGAGCAAATAGACTGCCATTGCCCTCTGTTCCATTGGTGAATATGCAGTTACTGGAGAACCAACTGAATGAGCTCCCTTTTAGACTATCCTGTCAACGACACCTGAATAACCTTAATATGTTTCTCAGTCGTGGCTGAATGAGGACATTGATAATATCGCTGATTTTTCATCAAGACCGGATGGCAGATTCGGGTAAGAGGAAGGGAGGAGGGGTTTGTCTCGTTGCCTAAAACAGCTGGTGTGCAATCTCTAATGTCAAGTGAGTCTCAAGTTTGTTCTCTCCTGAGTTAGAATACTCTGTGTTTCGGAGGACGCATGGATCTTTACCGTTGCCTCTCCTGAGTCCATATGGGAGTTGCAGCAATGGGAGAAGACTGTAACTACCAATTGAATATCACAAAAAAGGCGTACAAAAAAACGTTTTCATAATTGCCTATTTACCACCATAAACTGATGCTGGCACTAAGATCGAACTCAATCCCGTACTCAATCCCGTCCAGAGGCTGCATTTCGCGTGGCTGGTGATTTTAATGCAGGGAAACTGAAATCCGTTTTACCTAATTTTTAACAGCATGTCACCCGTGCAACGAGAAGCGACAAAACCTAGAACACTTTTACTCCACACACACAAATGCATACAAAGCCCCCCTCCCCCAATTTGGCAAATCATACCATAACTCTATCCTTCTGCTTCCAAGAAGAAAATCAAACATGAAGAGGTCCAATGAAGTGGATGCTAAGCTACAGGACTGTTTTGATAGCACATATTGTAATATGTTCCAGGATTCATCTGATAACATTGAGGAGTTTACCACATCAGTCACCGGCTTCATTAATAAGTGCATCGATTACAGCCACCAAGACATAGACTGTTCTCTCTGCTACCGCACAGCAAGCAGTACCAGTGCAACAAGTCTGGAACCAACAGGACCCTGAACAGCTTCTACCCCAAAAACATAAGAATGTTAAACAAGACAGCTAAATAGCTAATCAAATTAGCTGATAACTACCTGCATTAACCCTTTTTTGCACTAGCTCTTTTGCACTAATACCCACACTCACACATACTTATACTGACACCCCTACACACATACACACACACACACACACACTTAATATGCCCACACACACATAACACACTCACACATGCATACTGAAGCCACACACACTCACACACACACTTTCACACTCACCACATATGCTGTCTGTCTATTATCTATCCAGTTGCCTAGTCCATTTACCCCAATTTATATGTATTACTGCGTACCCCTGCACATCGACTTGGTACTGGTACTCCCTGTATATAGCCAAGTTATTTTTACTCGTTATTGTTATTTGTTATTCTCTGTGTATTTATTCCTCGTGTCACTATTTCTTGAATACCAGTCAAATGTATTGACACACCTACTTATTCAAAGGTTTTTCTTTAATGTTACTATTTTCTACAAAGTAGAGTCATAGTGAAGACATCAGAATTATGAAATAACACATATTCAACCAAAAAACTGTTAAACAAATCAAAATATATGTTACATTTTGGATTCTTCAAATTAGCCACCCTTTGCCTTGATGACAGCTTTTTGCACACTCTTGGCATTCTCTCAACCAGCTTCACCTGGAATGCTTTTCCAACAATCTTGAAGGAGTTTCCACATATGCTGAGCACTTGTTTGCTGCTTTTCCTTTACTCTGCGGTCCAACTCATCCCAAACCATCTCAATTGGGTTGAGGTTGGGTGATTGCGGAGGCCAGGTCATCTGATGCAGCACTCCATCACTCTCCTTATTGGTCATATAGCCCTTACACAGCCTGGAGGTGTGTTGGGTCATTGTCCTGTTGGAAAACAAATGATCGTCCCACTAAGCGCAAACCAAGTGGGATGTCATATCGTTGCAGAATGCTGAGGTACCCATGCTGGTTAAGTGTGCCTTGAATTCTAAATGAATCACAGGCAGTGTCACCAGCAAAGCACTCCCACTGCATCACACCTCCTCCTCCATGCTTCACGGTGGGAACCACACATACTGAGATCATCCGGCGGTTGCAACCAAAAATCTTAAATTTGACAGATTTCCACCGGTCTAATGTCCATTGCTCGTGTTTCTTGGCCCAAGCAAGTCTCTTCTTATTGGTGTTCTTTAGTAGTGTTTTCTTTCCAGCAATTCGACCATGAAGGCCTGATTCACACAATCTCCTCTGAACAGTTGATGTTGAGATGTGTCTGTCACTTGAACACTGAAGCATTTACTTGGGCTGTAATTTCTGAGGCTGGTAGCACTAATGAATTTATCCTCTGCAGCAGAGGTAACTCTGGGTGTTCCTTTCCTGTGGCGGTCCTCATGAGAGCCAGTTTCATCATAGTGCTTGATGGTTTTCGCAATTGCACTTGAACAAATTTAAAAAGTTCTTGAAATTTTCCGGATTGACTGACCTTCATGTCTGAAAGTAATGATGGAATGTCTTTTCTCTTTGCTTATTTGAGCTGTTCTTGAAATAATATGGACTTGGTATTTTACTAAATAGTGCTATCTTCTGTATACCACCCCATACCTTCTCACAACACAACTGATTGGCTGAAATGCCCATCCCGGATCTGGGAGAATTGTCATCAACTGACACTAAGTAGCATAACGCAACGGACAAAAAATCTTACTAGAAAAGATTCATATTCATGAAATCACAAGTGAAATACATTCAAACACAGCTTAGCCTTTTGTTAATCACCCTGTCATCTCAGACTTTGAAAATATGCTTTACAACCAAAGCAAGACAAGCATTTGTGTAAGTTTATCGATAGCCTAGCATAGCATTATGCCTAGTTAGCAGCAGGCAATCTGGTCACGAAAATCAGAAAAGCAATCAAATTAAATTGTTTACCTTTGATGAACTTTGGATGTTTTCATTCATGAGACTCCCAGTTAGATAGCAAATGTTCCTTTTTTCCAGAAAAATTATTTTTGTAGCCTTTAGTTCTTCACGTTTGGCTAAGAAAACGACCGGAAATTGCGGTCACGACAACGCAGAAAAATATTCCAAATTAGCTCCATAATATCGACAGAAACATGGCAAACATTGTTTATAATCATTCCTCAAGGTGTTTTTCAAATATCTATTCGATAATATATCAACCGGGACAGAGCTTTTTTCAGTAAGACCGGGTGGAAAAATGGCTACCTCTGTCTTTTGCATGAGAAATACACAAAGAGCCATCGGATGGACACTAACACAATGTTGTCGCTCAGCCTTCTTTTTCAAAATATAAGCCTGAAACTATGTATTGTGATACTAGACACATTAAGGAAGCCATAGAAAAAGGAATCTCGTTGATATCCCATTCACTGCTCAATAGGGAAGCATAGGAAGGGACTCTTATTTAGAAACCGCTGCGTTCCTGATTGGATTTTATACTCATTCTTTTGCCTGCAATATCAGTTCTGTTATACTCACAGACAATATCTTTACTGTTTTGGAAACTCTAGAGTGTTTTCTATCCTAAGCTGTCAATTATATGCATATTCTATTTTCTGGTCCTGAAAAATAGCCCGTTTACTTTGGGAACGTTATTTCCCCCCAAGAAAATGACCGCTAGATTCAACAGGTTTTAAGAAGGAAAGAAATTCCACAAATGAGCTTTTAACAATTCCACAAATGAGCTTTTAAATGCACTCCAGATGACTACCCCATGAAGCTGGTTGAGAGAATCCCAAGATTGTGCAAAGATGTCATCAAGGCAAAAGTTGGCTACTTTGAAGAATCTCAAATATAAAATATATTTTGATTTGTTTAACACTTTTTTGGTTACTACATGATTCCATATGTGATATTTCATAGTTTTGATGTCTTCACTATTATTCTACTATGTAGAAAATAGTAAAAATAAAGAAAAACCCTGAAATGAGTAGGTGTGTCCAAACTTTTGACTGGTACTGTACATATATGTTCATCTTTATCTTTTACGCTGCATTGCTGGAAAAGGAAGTAAGCATTTCATTGTTAGTCTATACCTGTCGTTTATGAATTATGTGACAAATACAATTTGATTTGAAGTGCTCCTCTTATATCCTCTTGGGACTGGAAAACATGAGACAATGTAATCCAGATGATGTATGACTGTATTATTTCTATCCTGACTGAGTTTATGTTAAGCAGAGATGTTAAGCAAATACCATTGTCAAAAAACGATGGTACTGTAGCATCCACAAGCACATTTTGGGGAGAAGAGAGTGATCTGACACAGTGGCAGCTAAATAGATAGCTGGAGTTCTTATCAGAGCTCATTCGCCATATGTCGATGGGCCTCTCTAACTCGGCCCATAAACCAGTCCTGTGTTATTCCCCTGCAATCGTTGCCAACTGGATTAAGCTAATCTGTCAGCCTGTATTTATCTGATGACAGATCCTATGATAAAACAAGGTTTTGACTGCCTCTCTTCTGCTGCCTCTTGTTTCCTGCTCATGAACACTCTCTCTATTTTTCTACATTTCACATCTCAGTTCTTCTCTGAATAAAGGGTTTAAGTAGCAACAGAAGAAAAATGATGCAAAGCTAGTATACCTAAAAAATTGCTAGTATACCTTTTTGTATGTGTGGATGTAGATAGAATGTGTCTTTGTCTATCTCATAATGGCCGTCCATCACGTGAAAATTCATTAATTTAAATGACCAGCCATGAATTATGGATGTGTCCTAATATACTGTATTTTTTTTTTTACAGCAGCTAATCAATTCATCATCATACCTCAATCAAAGGTGTTGTGTCTAATGGAGAGAATTATTTAGTGCCACAGAAGAAGGAGAGTTAAATGTCTTGTATGCTCACTCTCCTGACCCTTCAGCCTCTCCCCCCAAAGCATAGAAGTATAATTACTAGAAGGGACAAAGCCCCACAGACCACCCATCACAGAATAATGGCATGAACGGAAATAGTTTTTCCAAAAATGTCATTTCTATGTTTTTTAGAGAACACAAAGTGTGAGGGGGTTATTAAAATAGTAATTGTTGATGACATTAGTTAGCTCTGTGTCTTTCTGTTGAAACAGTATTGAATATAACGTTGCATTAAATTCTGTATGTGTCATTTGAACTTTAGTTTCAGGAATGTTCAATTATGTTTTGTAATTTGTGGGAACATTGATGTCTAACCTATGTAGCACTTCACAGCTGTTCTCTTGCTTGAAAAATGATATGTTTCCATAGGAACAAAAACAAATGCATTCAGTGCAAAGAGTACACTGAGAGGTGAGTAATCTAAACTAATAAAACATGTCACCTTGTAACAGATTAAATTAACCTTATTTTAATTTAATTGATGTTCTACTCTATGTACATTATTTACCGGCATGATGTAAATGGATGGTATATAACTCACCTGTGCACACATGGTTTGAAAGCAATAATACAACACATCCCATATACAGCAACTGGTAATGTTACAAAGCATTGTGATTGTTGATTATTCACTACTTTCAGTGTGCCTGTGCTGCTATGTTTTCTATGTAAAAATAATAATTAAGTCCTAGATTCAATCTGAAGCAAAGACAATCCTCGATATAGTGTGATTGACATTCATAGGTCATTTCAGACTGCCAAAATATGCATCAGTTACCGTGAATGTGGTCTCCACGAATAAGGGAACATTGCCTTTAAAACGCTCATAGGGACTAAAAGCGATCGGATTGAATATGGCCCCTAGTTTACATTTTGCTTGTATGCTTTCCCACCTTCCAGGGTAGGAGAGGTGAGACTTATTTGTAATATATATATATATATAAATAGAGTGCTAGAAAAATGAATATGCTGCTATATTAACATGTGGTATCATCTGTGTATGTTGACTGTTGACAGCGTGGTGTGTTTAGCACAGCATCTGTTGAGGAGGCTTATTCTCTCATGGCAGACTGGCCACCTTGTCCATTAAACGCTATGCAACTGTCTGTCTGTGCAGTTCTCTGATCTAGCTGCAAGGCACCCTCTGTTGTTCCTCTGTCATTGCATCTCCAGTCACAGGCACTTTAAAACCAGACCTAAAAAGTAAGTCATCCTTATTTGCATTCATGTAGTGGCATCATTGGAATATGTGGCCAAAGTATGAATGGAAATGTATACAGTAAGTAAATGTGCAGTAAAAAAAGATGGAAATAGGTCTATTGTTCAGTACACAATGTTCACTTTCCATTTACAACACATCCCTAAAGTAAAAGTCTTGAACCTTTGGCATCTGAGCTGGTGAATACTGTGAAAGCTCCTGTATTGTTTCAAATCACATACAACATCTATCGCTCTCTATTATTATCACTGCAGCATTCTCACCTTTCCCAGTGCACTCCAGCCTTTTTCCTGCTAATAGTGCATCATTAAGATCCATGTGTCAGTTAATGTGAGGGACGGGTAACCTTTCCACCTGCACATATTATCTAAAGCCTGGGTAGAACACTGGAGGCAGTTGAGGGGACATTATCATGGCTCAGTCACTGATGCTGAAGAAGGAAGATTTACACTGGACAGATCAATATGACTTGACTAGTTAAATAAAGGTTAAATAAAATAAAAAATATACACATACCGTTCAAAAGTTTGGGATCACTTAGAAATGTCCTTGTTTTTGAAAGAAAAGCAACAAAAAAATATCATTAAAATAACGTCAAATTGATCTGAAATACAGTGTAAACATTGTTAATGTTGTAAATGACCATTGTAGCTGGAAACGGCTGATTATTTATAAAATATCTACATAGGCATACAGAGGCCCATTATCAGCAACCATCACTCCTGTGTTCCAATGGCACATTGTGTTAGCTAATCCAAGTTTATCATGGGGCGGCAGGGTAGGCTAGCGGTTAGAGAGTTGGACTAGTAACCGGAACGTTGCAAGTTCAAACCCCCGAGCTGACAAGGTACAAATCTGTCGTTCTGCCCCTGAACAGGTAGTTAAACACACTGTTCCCAGGCTGTCATTGAAAATAAGAATTTGTTCTTAGTTAAATAAAGGTAAAATTAAAAACATATATTTTTTATTTAAAAAGCGGAGGTCAATAATCCAGAGATTTGGCAAAGGTACAGGTCGGCAGTCAGGGTCAGGCAGACTGAGTGGTCAGGCAGGCGGGCTCAGAGACAGGAAAGGCAAGGATCAAAACCACCCCTCAGTAACTCGACGGTTAGCAGCGCCGCCCCATCGGCCACCTTCCTGGGAGCCCCAGTAACCTCCCCCAGGACGCTTTAATGGAGTGCCAAGGGCGTTTTTAGCTCAGTGTGCCCTCATTTTCGAGCTTAAGCCCTCCTTCTTCCCCTCGGATCACTCCAAGATAGCCTACCTCATCACGACAATGTCTGGGAGAGCTCTCACCTGGGCTACCGCCATACGGGAACAACAGCCGGCCATGTGCGTGAGTCTGGAGGGGTACGTGGGAGAGGTGAGGGAAGGTTTTGATGACGCGTTCTCTGGGACAATAGCGGAAGCTATACCGGAAGCTTCCAATACCAGAAGCTAATCCAGTTCCGGCAGGATGCCCGCAGAGTGGCCACCTATGCGGTGGATTTCCGCACTTTGGCAGCGGAGAGTGTGTGGAACCAGGAAGCACTGTTTGACATGTTCCTGCACGGCGGCTCGGAGGAGGTTAAGGATGAGCTTGCTGCTTGGGAGTTACCCACGGACTTGACTCCCTCATCGTTTTGACCATCCGCATCGATGGGTGATTGCGGGAAAGACGGATGGAGAGGAAATTTGATTTTGCTCGCATGTCCAGGGATTCCACCTCGCCTCCGAGTCATCCCGGACGTCCCCGACGGTCCCATTGCCCAGAGCACCCAAGGTTTCCCGACCTTCCTCAAGAGTCACCAAAGATGGCCGAAGCACTGTTCTCCACTGCTCCTATTCTGGTTCATCCTGAGCCTTCCCGTCAGTTTGTGGTGGAGGCCAATGCTTCGGATGTCGGAGTGGGGGCTGTTCTATCCTAACGTTCTTCCTGGACCTTAATTAAGCTGCATCCCTGCGCCTTCTTCTCCCACTGCCTCAACACCACAGAGAGGAACTATGATGTGGGGAAAACTATGATGTGGGGATAACCGGATGCTTGTTCCTGGCGCTGTCCGCTCCGCGGGCGTGGAGTGGGCCCATTCCTCCAGGCTTGTCACCCGGGCTCTTTTCGGACCTTGGCCTTCGTGTGACAATGTTTTTGGTGGCCTACTATGGTTCCGGATGTCGCCGGAACCATAGTAGGTCTGCATTGTCTGCGCACAGAACAAGACTCCTCGCCAAGCTCCGGCTGGTCTTCTCCAACCACTGCCTGTCCCTCACCGCTCCTGGTCCCATATATCCCTGGATTACGTCACTTGTCTCCCCCCGTCTGAGGGCAACACTGCCATCCTGACTGTGGTTGACCGATTTTCCAAAGCTGCCCACTTCATTCCTCTCCCCAAAATACCCTCGGCCAAGGAGACGGCTCTTTGCTGTCTAGTTCTTCCCCGAGCAAGAGGAGGAAGTCAGCAATCCCTCTGCCCAGATGTTCATCCACCACTGTTGCCGTACCTGTAAGACAGCCCTGGCCGCTCTGTTGAAGACCACTTCCAGGTATAGGCGACAAGCGGATAGCCACCTGACCCCTTCTCCACACTATCGACTCGGGCAGAGTGTGTGGCTCTCCAACCGGGACCTGCTCCTTCGGATGGAGTCACATAAACTTTCCCCCCATTTCATCGGCCTGTGCCCTTTATCTTCTGTTTCCAGGCCTACCCCTCCTCCCCGTGTCATTGATGGCCATTCAGCATATGCAGTGAGACACCTCCTGAGTGTCTGATGATGGGGAAGGGGTTTCCAGTACCTGGTTGACTGGGATGGGAGGTGCTGGGTCCCTGCTAGAGACATCCTGGAACCAGCCCTCATCACCGACTTACACCGCCAGATAGGACGCCAGGTGGCGCCCCTAGAGGGGGGGAGGTACTGTCACACCCTGATCTGTTTCACCTTTCTTTGTGATTGTTTCCAACCCCCCCATTATCCCCTGTGTATTTATACCGGTGTTCTCTGTTTGTCTGTTGCCAGTTCGTCTTGTTTGTCAAGTCAACCAGCATTTTTGTGTCTCATCTCCTGCTTTTCCAGTCCCTCTTTTGACCCTTGCCTGTCCTAACTCTGAGCCCACCTGCCACCCTGTATCTTTGCCCCACCTCTGGATTATTGACCTCGCCTACCCTGACCCTGAGCCGGCCTGCCTTCCGGTACCGTTGCTCCAACTCTGGTTTACTGACCCTTGACCTGTCTATTGCCTGCCCTTGTTCGATTGTTAAACCATTATTAATTTGACGTTGTCTGCATCTGGGTCTTACCTTCATGCATGATAATAGGGCTCTGTCTATTATTATTGCTACTGTCTGTTGCCTAGTCACTTTACCCCTACCTATATGTACATAGCTACCTCAATTACCTCAAGTTCTGGTACTTCCTGCATATAGCCATGCTGTTTTGAATCGTTGTTATTCGTTATTCACTGCGTATTTATTCCTCATGTAACTATTTATATTTTTACTGTATTTTTTATTTGATTTGGGACACACATCAGAGCCACACCAGGTTTCTCCTTCCTTTATGCTACAGTTGAGTGCCATGGAACTGTAGTTGTCTCTGTCTGCTCCTCTGGCTGCCCTCTCAACACTCTCCATTACGCCCCATAGAGATATAAAATATATGTTTTATGTACATTACTCCCACTCTCTCTTAAAGCCCAAATCAAATGAATAGCAGTTTTGTTACATGCGTGAAAGCGCATGTACATGCTGGAATTAGAATGCATGGTAATGAATGAGAGAAATCAGAAGGGAGCGCCAGCGGCGTCATGCACTTCAAAAATAAGTCTATTTTCTATTTTTGTTTGAGTCTACGCAAAGCAATGCTGGTAAGAAAACAGACTGTGCATCTGGAATTGTGACATGTATAGTTAAAAAGTTTATATTATATTATTAGAACTTGCACAATTGGTGGCTGACTAAATACTTTTTTGCCCCACTGTATGTATACACTACCATTCAAATGTTTGGGGTCACTTAGAAATGTCCTTGTTTTTAAAAGAAGAACAATTTTTTTAAATAACATGAAATTGATCAGAAATACAGTGTAAACATTGTTAATGTTGTAAATGACTATTGTAGCTGGGAACGGCAGATATTTTATGGAATCTCTACATAGGCGTACAGAGGCCCATTATCAGCAACCATCACTCCTGTGTTCCAATGCCATGTTGTGTTAGCTAATCCAAGTTGGTCATTTTAAAAGGCTAATTGATCATTAGATAACCATTTTGCAATTATGGTAGCACAGCTGAAAACTGTTTGTTCTGATTAAACCAGCAATAAAACTGGCCTTCTTTAGGGTAGTTGAGTATCTGGAGCATCAGCATTTGTGGGTTCGATTACAGGCTCAAAATGGCCAGAAACAAAGAACTTTATTCTGAAACTCATCCGTCTATTCTTGTTCTGAGAAATGAAGGCTATTCCATGCAAGAAATTGCCAAGAAACTGAAGATTTCTTATAGCTTTGTGTACTACTCCCTTCTTGTGTACTACTCCCTTCACAAAACAGCGCAAACTGGCGCTAACCAGAATATAAAGAGGAGTGAAAGGCCCCGGTGCACAACTGCGCAAGAAGACAAGTACATTAGAGTGTCTAATTTGAGAAAAAGATGCCTCACATATCCTCAACTGGCAGCTTCATTAAATAGTACCCGCAAAACACCAGTCTCAACGTCAACAGTGAAGAGGAGACTCCGGGATACTGGCCTTCTAGGCAGAGTTCCTCTGTCCAGTGTCTGTGTTCTTTCGCCCATCTTAATCTTTTCTTTTTATTGGCCAGTCTGAGATATGGCTTTTCTTTGCAGCTCTGCCTAGAAGACCAGCATCCCGGAGTTGCCTCTTCACTGTTGACAACTATTGTAGCTGGAAATCAGCCGTTTCCAGCTACAATAGTCATTTACAACATTAACAATATCTACACTGTATTTCTGATCAATTTGATATTATTTTAATGAACAAAATATTTGCTTTTCTTTCAAAAACAAGGATTTAGAAGTATGCTTGGGGTCATTGTCCATTTGGAAGACCCATTTGCGGTCAAGGTTTAACGTCCTGACTGATGTCTTGATGTTGCTTCAATATATCCACATCATTTTTCTACCTCATGATGCCATCTATTTTGGGAAGTGCACCAGAACCTCCTGCAGCAAAGCACCTCCACAACATGATGCTGCCACCCCCGTCCTTCAAGGTTGGGATGGTGTTCTTCGGCTTGCAAGCCTCCCCCTTTTTCCTCCAAACATAACAATGGTCATTATGGCCAAACAGTTCTATTTTTGTTTCATCTGACCAGAGGACATTTCTCCCCGTGTGCAGTTGCAAACAGTAGTCTGGCTTTTTTATGTTGGTTTTGTACCAGTGGCTTCTTCCTTGCTAAACGGCCTTTCAGGTTATGTCGATATAGGACTCGTTTTACTGTGGATATAGATACTTTTGCACCTGTTTTCTCCAGCATCTTCACAAGGCCCTTTGCTGTTCCTCTGGGATTGATTTGCACTTTTCGCACCAAAGTACGTTCATCTCTAGAAGACAGAATGCATCTCCTTCCTGAGCGGTATGACTGCTGCGTGGTCCCATGGTGTTTATACTTGCGTACTATTGTTTGTACAGATGAACGTGGTACCTTCAGTCATTTGGAAATTGCTCCCAAGGATGAACCAGACTTGTGGAGGTCTACAATTTATTTTCTGAGGTCTTGGTTGATATCTTTGGATTTTCCCATGATGTCAAGCAAAGACGCACTGAGTTTGAAGGCAGGCCTTGAAATACATCCACAGGAACACCTCCAATTGACTCAAATTATGTAAATTAGACTATCAGAAGCTTCTAAAGCCATGATATCATTTTCTGGAATTTTCCAAGCTGTTTAAAGGCACAGTCAACTTACTGTATGGAAACTTCTGACCCACTGGAATTGTGATACAGTCTGTAAACAATTGTTGGAAAATTACTTGTGTCATGTATAAAGTAGATGTCCTAACCGACTTGCCAAACTATAGTTTGTTAACAAGAAATGTGTGGAGTGGTTGAAAACGAGTTTTAATGACTCCAACCTAAGTGTATGTAAACTTCCGAATTCAACTGTATTTATCCCAAAAATATATGGGGGATTGGAAATTATGCAGACAATTACATTGATGGAAGCAACAATCTATCTGCAATATTAAAGCACCCCCTAAATAATTATATATATTTTTATTTAAAAAAGACTTGGCTATTGAAAACTGGGATTGGGAAAATTAGCACAAAAAAAACATATGCAATTTCTTGCCTTAAGCTGGACAACATTCACAAGTGACACTATATCGTTCACAATTGATAAGCTAATATTTTCACACATCACACTCTTCTTGATTTGATCATGTCTTTACATATACAAAATTATATATGTGTGAAATTTGTTTTGATTTCCTATGGACAAGTCTTGAAACAAGTTCACCGGGAAAAAATACATCATCTTTGCACTTAAATATGGAGGCAGCTTTTCCCCTGGTTCACTTTCATGCCAGCCAGGTAGGCTATACTCCTCTTTAAAGAGAAGCAATGTACTTAATATTAAGGAAGTTGAGAACTGAATAACGTCAATCATCAATCTGCATAGCCTAAAGAAATGTTGCTCAACATGAGCTCATGGGCTCTCATAAAGTGTTTGATTATATTTTTAAATACATTTACATTGATGTCAGAGTGATTAGAGGGACAATAGAGTGCTGATTACCAGGTAGTTAGCATATTGGTAGGCTACTAATGACCATCAGCAGCATCTGAGCTTGGATATTGGGCCAAATTAGAGTCAAAACGGCTCAATGTCTAGTTGTCTACAGACTTCAGGGGATGCTGCCCCCTGGGTTACAAGAGCAAGAACAAGCACACATGCTCATCACCTACCAACATACAGAACACATCTTCCCAACACCCCTTATTCAAACATTTACTTCAGCAAAGCCCAGTCTCATGCTCCTTGTCTCAGAACTAGCAGCAGAGGGATATTGGCTGCCAGCAATCAATACTGGACCAGCAACCTTAAAATATGTGCCTGGGATATGTTTAATATCAGTTTTTAAGAATGGTCCTTTCCCAACCTGCTATTCTACACTGACCAGCAGGGTGCTATCGATTATAACAGAAGGACAAACAAACACCATGGTAGAGCTGCATTAAACAAAGGACTGAAATGTTTTGGTAAACCTGTAATAGTGAAGAAGAAGAAGAAGAAGAAGAAGAAGAAGAAGAAGAAGAAGAAGATATGGTTGCCATTTTGAAAGATAAAGGTAGCACTTGAGTGACAGGGCCTAAATTGATATAGTGAGTCAGATATAACCCTCTTTAGACTCTTTATTGCAGGTAGCAGAGTACAGATGTTTAAAGGGATTGTGCAACATTTAGTCAATTAAGCCTTTTTTTCTACTTAACCAGAGTTTTTATATCACTGTGTGCAGTTTGAAGGAAATTGCTTACAGCCATTGCTGACAGCTGGCAATGTTTATGTTGTGTGATTCTGTCACAGAGGGGGCATTTCTTTGATTTACAGACACTTAAGGAGGTGTCCTTGTCCACACACACACACACACACACACACACACACACACACACACACACACACACACACACACACACACACACACACACACACACACACACACACACACATACGCACTTGTACAGCTAACCTTGTGGTGACACACAATTCAGTCCCATTCAAAATCTTATTTTCCCTAACCACTAACCCTAAACCTAACCTGTACTCTTACCCTAACCTTAACACCAACCCTAACCTTAACCCAAAAACCTAACCTTAATCCTAATGCTAGCTCCTCACCCTAGCTCCTAACCCTAACCTAATGTAATTCTAACCCTAACACTAACCGTTAAATGTTCCCAGTTGGTCCAATTCTTGTTAATTTACTACTACTACTACACACACACACACACACACACACACACACACACACACACACACACACACACACACACACACACACACACACACACACACACACACACACACACACACACACACAACACACACAGTCAATACAGTAAATGAGAATAAGGGTCGCAGGTAGCCTTGTGGTTAAGAGTGTTGGGTCAGTAACCGAAAGGATGCTGTTTCAAATCCCTGAGCCTATTAAGTGAAAGTCTATGATTGTGACCTTGAGCAAGGAACTTAACCCTAATGGCTTCTGTAAGTCACTCTGGATAAGAGGATCCTTCTAACCATATTAGTACCTACTGACCTATGGTACAGTATATTATTTCATGGCTAGATCAATGACAACTTACTGCTTTATTTATAGACAGAGTATGATGATTCTATTGATTTGACAACTGGCATTATCAAATTAAATCAATAACTACTTATTGTATTATTATTTGATCAAACCAGATCATATGAGTTATTTATTTAAGTGATCATGCCCGAGAATCCGATGTTTGGAGGATATATTGGGCTAATGAGCTAATGAGGCGTCATTTTGTCTGGCATAGAACATGTGCTCCCTCGTCAGGACACTGTTGTTCAAAGGAGCTGTCCTACAACACAGCTTACACAATCACTTCAAACTGAAGCTGGAAAGACTGCAAACTATTGTATTTATTTTATTTAACCTTCATTTAACTAGGCAAGTCAGTGAAGAACAAATTCTTATTTACAATGACGGCCTACTAAAAGGCAAAAGGCTTCCTGCTGGGACGGAGGCTGGGATTAAAAATACCAAATAAATACAATATAAATATAGGACAAAACACACATCAAGACAAGAGACACAACACAACACTACATAAAGAGAGACCTAAGACAACAACATAGCAAGGCAGGAACACATGACAACACAGCATGGTAGGCACACAACATAACAACAACATGGTAGCAACACAACATGGTAGCAGCATGGCACAAACATTATTGGGCACAGACAACCGCACAAAGGGCAAGAAGGTAGAGACAACAATACATCATACAAAGCAGACACAACTGTCAGTAAGAGTGTCCATGATTGTGTCTTTGAATGAAGAGTTTGAGATAAAACTGTCCAGTTTGATTGTTTGTTGTAGCTCGTTCCAGTCACTACCTGCAGCAAACTGAGAAGAGGAGCGACCCAGGGATGTGTGTGCTTTGGGGACCTTTAACAGAATGTGACTGTCAGAACGGGTGTTGTATGTGGAGGATGAGGGCTGCAGTAGGTACCTCAGATGGGGGGAGTGAGGCCTAAGAAGGTTTTAAATATAAGCATCAACCAGTGGGTCTTGCGGCCGGTATACAGTGATGACCAGTTTACAGAGGAGTATAGAGTGCAGTGATGTGTCCTATAAGGAGCATTGGTGGAAAATCTGATCGCTGAATGGTAAAGAACATCTAGCCGCTCGAGAGCACCCTTACCTGCCGATCTATAAATTATGTTCCATAATCTAGCATGGGTAGGATGGTCATCTGAATCAGGGATAGTTTGGCAGCTGGGGTGAAAGAGGAGCGATTATGATAGAGGAAACGAAGTCTAGATTTAACTTTAGCCTGCAGCTTTGATATGTGCTGAAAGAAGGACAGTGCACCGTCTAGCCATACTCCCAAGTACTTGTATGAGGTAACTACCTCAAGCTCTAAACCTTCAGAGGTAGTAATCACACCTGTGGGAAGAGGGGAATTCTTCTTACCAAACCATATTACCTTTGTTATGAAGGTGTTCAGAACACGGTTAAGGTTAGAGAAAGCTTGTTGGACACTAAGAAAGCTTTGTTGTAGAGCATTTAACACAAAATCCGGAGAGGGGCCAGCTGAGTATAAGACTGTATCGTCTACATGTAAGTAGATGAGAGAGCTTCCTACTGCCTGAGCTATGGTGTTGATGTGAATTGAGAAGAGCGTGGGGCCTAGGATCGAGCCTTGGGGTACACCCTTGGTGACAAGCAGTGGCTGAGAAAGCAGATTTTCTGACTTTATACACTGCACTCTTTGACAGAGGTCGTTAGCAAACCAGGCCAAAGCCCCCTCAGAGACACCAATACTCCTTAGCCGATCCACAATAATGGAATGATCTACCATATCAAAAGCTTTGGCCAAGTCAATAAAAATAGCAGCACATCATTGCTTAGAACCAATGGCAATGGTGACATCATTGAGGACCTTTAAGATTGCAGTGACACATCCATTACCTGAGAAGAACCCAGATTGCATACCCGAGAGAATACTATAGACATTAAGAAAGCCAGTCAGTTGAATATTGACACGTTTTCCAACACTTTTGATAAACAGGGCAAAATAGAAATAGGACTATAACAGTTAGGATAAGTTTGATCTCCCCCTTTAAATAAAGGTCAAACCGTGGCTGCCTTCCAAGCAATGGGAGCCTCCCCAGAAAGGAGAAACAGGTTAAAAAGTTTGGAGATTTTACATAGGCTAGTTCATGAAGGAAGGCTTCCCCATTAAAGATTTTTAGCAAGCGTCTTTGATAAATCAGGACAGGTCGTTTCACTGAGCAGTCATTACGAACAAGGCTGTAAAACAGTGATCACTAAGATCATTACAGAAAACACCAGACTGATACCTATCAGGATTATTTGTGAGGGTACCATCGAGGAGAGTAGCCTTTTCTGAGTGTTTGGAGTCATACCTTGTGGGATTGGTAATTATCTGAGAAAGATTTATGGAGTCCCATTCCTTTAGGACTTGATCAGGTGGTTTAAAACTTGTTGAGGATAGGGGGCAGTATTTTCACTTTGGATGAATTGCGTGACCATAGTGAACTGCATCAAACTCGGTCCTAGATTGCTACTATATGCATATTATTATTACTATTGGATAGAAAGCACTCTGGAGTTTCTAAAACTGTTTGAATTATGTCTGTGAGTATAACAGAACTCACAGGGCAGGCAATCTTCCAAACAATTCTGAAAGTTGGGACAACTTTGATGTCATCACCCCCTCCTTTCCCAACAAGATATGGATCTGGACGCACTTCCTACGCCTTCATCTAGATGTCCTCATTCAGTAGAAAATGGAATGCAGCATTTGCTGTGAAATTTTACCGAATGGGAGGGGAAATAGTCAGTGTCCCGACAGAATGCCATTTTCCTGTGACGCATTTCTCTGTGGGTGCTACCGCTGTTCCATTTGGCTCCAGATGAAAACGTATGATCCGGTTGGAACGTTATTGGATATATATGATAATAACATCCTGAAGATTGATTCTCTACTTAGTTTGACCAGTATATTCGACCTGGAATATATCTTTTGGAAGTTTTCGTGCGAGTTATCTTGGACCAGCAGTCAGTTTTTGGGCACGTGAGCTGAAAGTGATAGCAAATGCAGCTACTTGGACACTAGTATTGGACATTATGGGACAAAACAACGATTTATTGTGGAACTAGGACTCCTTGCACTACATTCTGATGAAAGATCATCAAAGGTAAGGGAATATTTATGTTGTAATTTCGTATTTCTGTTGACTCCAACATGGCGGAGAAATACTGTTACGTCTGAGCGCCGTCTCAGATTATTGCAATGTTAGCCTTTTTCCGTAATGTTAAAAAAAAAATCTGACAGTGGTTGCATTAAGAACCAGTGTATCTTTAATTATATGTAGAACATGTATCTTTAGTCAAAGTTTATGATGAGTATTTCTGTTATCTGGTGTAGCTTTCTATAATTCCTCTGGATATTTTGGAGGAATTTTTGAACATGGCGTCAATGTAAACCGAGATTTGTGGATATAAAAATGCATATTATTGAAGAAAACATAAATGTACTGTGTAACATGTCATATGACTGTCATCTGATGAAGATTTTCAAAAGGTTAGTGATTCATTTTATCTCTAATCCTGCTTTTGTGATTTTATCTTTGGCTGGAAAAAATGGCTGCGTTTTTCCTTTGATTTGGTGGTGGTCTAACATAAATATATGTTGTGTTTTCGCTGTAAAACATTTTAAAAATCTGACATGATGGGTAGATGAACAAGATGTTTATCTTTCATTTGAGGTATTGGACTTGGTCATGTGTGAAAGTTAAATATTTCTAAAGAATATTTTTGAATTCCCTGCGCCACCTTTGCAGTTGAACGGGGGGTCACCTAGCAGGACAAATTCAGACATACTGTAAGGGGCCAGGAGAGAGCTTAGGGCAGGTAGGGTACAGGCCGGTGCTGATGGTGGACAATAGCACCCAGCAACAAAGCTGTGCTTTGGCAAAGTGGGTGGGGTTATATCCTGCCTGTTTGGCCCTGTCTGGGGGTATCATCGGACGGGACCACAGTGTTTCCCGACCCCTCCTGTCTCAGCCCCCAGTGTTTATACTGCAGTAGTTTATGTGTCGGGGGGCTAGGGTCAGTCTGTTATATCTGGAGTACTTCTCCTGTCTTACCCGGTGTCCTGTGTGAATTTAAGTATGCTCTCTCGAATTCTTTCTTTCTCTCTCTCGGAGGACCTGAGCCCTAGGGCCATGCCTCAGGACTACCTAGGCCTGATGATTCCTTTCCACCTGGCCGTGCTGCTGCTCCAGTTTCAACTGTTCTGCCTGCGGCTATGGAACCCTGACCTGTTCACCGGACGTGCTACCTGTCCCAGACCTGCGGTTTTGAACTCTCTAGAGACAGCAGGAGCGGTAGAGATACTCTGAATGATCGGCTATGAAAAGCCAACTGACATTTACTCCTGAGGTGCTGATCTGTTGCACCCTCGACAACCACTGTGATTATTATTATTTGACTCTGCTGGTCATCTATAAACATTTGAACATCTTGGCCATGTTCTCTTATAATCTCCACCCGGCACAGCCAGAAGAGGACTGGCTACCCCTCATGGCCTGGTTCCTCTCTAGGTTTCTTCCTAGGTTCTTGCCTTTCTAGGGAGTTTTTCCTAGCCACCGTACTTCTACACCTGCATTGCTTGCTGTTTGGGGTTTTAGGCTGGGTTTCTGTACAGCACTTTGTGAGATATCAGCTGATGTACGAAGTGCTTTATAATACATTTGATTTGATTTTTGGGGACAGACTTGGTGGAGAAAACCGAGCACTGAAGGTGATCCTTGGTAAAGATTGCCACTCCCCCACCTTTGGAAGATATTTCTTGCTGAAAAAGGTTGTAACCGGAAAGGTTAACATCAGTATTCAAAACACTCTTCCTTAACCACGTCTCAGTAATGAACAACACATCTGGATTGGAGCTGTGAACCCACACTTTCAATTGATCCTTGTTAGGGAATAAGCTTAAAGTGTCAACGTGCAGAAAAAAACAGGTTTTTATGAGAGCAGAAATCAGTGAAGCAGATATCAGAGCACAAGTCAGAATTGGGGCTAGCAACAGTAGATGGGCCAGGGTGTACCTGCACATTTCCAGATATCATCAACAGTAGATGGGCCAGGGTGTACATACACATTTCCAGATATCATCAACAGTAGGTGGGTCAGGGTGTACATGCACATTTCCAGATATCATCAACAGTAGATGGGCCAGGGTGTACATACACATTTCCAGATATCATCAACAGTAGATGGGCCAGGGTGTACATACACATTTCCAGATATCATCAACAGTAGATGGGCCAGGGTGTACATACACATTCCCAGATATCATCAACAGTAGGTGAGCCAGGGTGTACATGCACATTTCCAGATATCATCAACAGTAGATGGGCCGGGGTGTACATACACATTTCCAGATATCATCAACAGTAGATGGGCCAGGGTGTACATACACATTTCCAGATATCATCAACAGTAGATGGGCCAGGGTGTACATACACATTTCCAGATATCATCAACAGTAGATGGGCCAGGGTGTACATACACATTTCCAGATATCATCAACAGTAGATGGGCCGGGGTGTACATACACATTTCCAGATATCATCAACAGTAGATGGGCCAGGGTGTACATGCACATTTCCAGATATCATCAACAGTAGATGGGCCAGGGTGTACATGCACATTTCCAGATATCATCAACAGTAGATGGGCCAGGGTGTACATGCACATTTCCAGATATCATCAACAGTAGATGGGCCAGGGTGTACATGCACATTTCCAGATATCATCAACAGTAGATGGGCCAGGGTGTACATGCACATTTCCAGATATCATCAACAGTAGATGGGCCAGGGTGTACATGCACATTTTCAGATATGATCAACAGTAATACAATCAAGGCACGGCATACTACAGGGAGAGATCTGCAGTGCTGATTTATGACATCTGAATGTGCATCATATGGCAACAAGATCATATTGTACAGCAATTTCATCAGGTAACATGAATACAAAGTCGGCGAGAGGTGGTTAGAATAGAATGGAAGGCCAAAAGTCTGTGTAACCAATAGAGAGTCTGGGTCTCAAGTGTGGGAACAAACAGTTTGTCCCACGGTTGGATAAAGAGAGTTTGTAGTCAGCAAAGTATGCAGGATTCATGAGGCAAATAGCAAAATAGCAAAATGCACAATAATTAAAAAATATATATAACGTCTTGGGGCTAGCCATTGTAAGTTCAGAGTCACTCGCCCCAACAGTGCGTGTGTGCAGAAGGCGAGCGAAAACTCGGGAGAGAGGGGGGAGTGTGGTGGGAGTACATGTACCAGATCGGGGGAGTCAGGCCAGGGCAGAAGGTGAACAGATCGGCAGGTGGAATCCAAGCAGCAGTGCAGCAGGCAACGGAAGTAGGTGTCACACCCACTTGGGAGAAGCTTTTATGTCTGGGGGCAGATTTCTGTGGAAAATGCCAGAGAATGGTCTTTGAGCAGCAGGAGGGGGCTTCAGAGGACGCTTCAAAGACTCCTGCACTTGTTGGGCCCAAAGACCTCAACACCTTTAACTTCACACCTCAGGGCACATATTGTGCATATTGTGCATATTGTTCACATATTGTGCATCTTTTGCAACTCATATTCAAGTTTAAAGTTTTATTCGTCGAATGTACAGGATGCAAATGGTATACACCGTCCAACGAAATGCTTATTTGCAGGTTCCTTATCAGGTTCCTTATCAACAACACAACAACAATAAGAAATGATAAGAGATAAGAGTACGAACATAATGTAAACGGCTCAGTAGAATAGAATAAGCATTGAATTAGTATAAGTATAATACAGGAAGGCCCAATTTATAGTCCAAAATGTACACGTGTTTTGGGGAAGTGGGGATTGGGGGACTAGTGTTTAAATTGTGCAGTATTTAGCAATAATAAGTCTGGTAGCAGCAGTTGTGAGGTATGCCTCACGGAGTGTGTGTGTGTGTGTGTTTAACTATCCTTGTGGGTACCAGAAGTCCTCACAAGGATAGCAAAACATGGAACATTCGGACAAATGTGGACATTTTGCCATTCCCCACAAGGAACATTTTTATTTTAGGCTTAGGGGTTAGGTTAAGGTTAGGGTTACAATTAGGGTTTGAAATAAGGTTAGGGTTTGAGGTTAAGGTTGGGTTTAGGGTTAAGGTTAGGGTTATGGTTAGGTTATGGGTTAAGGTTAAGGTTAGATTTAGGTTTCGGGGTTAGGGAAAATAGGATTTTGGATGGGAATGTGTGTGTGGTCTAACTTTACTATCCTATACCTCAGAAGGATACTAAAACAACAAAAAGTTGATAGGACATTTCATCGGTCCCCAAAAAGAAAAATGCTATTTTAGGCTTAGGGGTTAGGTTTAGGGTTAGGGTTACAATTAGCGTTAAGGTTAGAATTAGGGTTAGGTATTAGGTTTAGGAGTAAGGTTTAGTTTTAGGTTGTGGGGTTAAGGTTAGGGTTACGGTTAGGATTAGGTTTAGGTTAGGTTTAGATTAGGGTAAATAGGATTTTGAATGGGAATACATTTTTTGATCCCGACTTGTATAGTAAAACCAATGTGTTTGTGTGTTTGTATGTGTGTGTGTGTTCATATCTATGTCGGTGTGTGTGTGAGTTAGTGATTGCATGTGTCCTAATGTGTGAAGAGTCAGTGCAGGTGGTCAGTCCAGTTCAAGTGCTCAGCAGTCTGATTGTTTGTAGATAGAAACTGTCTCTGAGCCTTTTGGCATCAGACCTCATGCTCCGATACCGTCTGCCCGACAGCTCGTGGCTGGGGTGTGTGGGGTCCTTGATGATGTTGCAGGCGTTCCTCAAGCACCGTTTCAAGTAGATGTCCTGGATGGGTGGGAGCACGATCCCAGTGATGTACTGGGCTGTCTTCACCACCCACTGGAGGGCCTTGTGGTCGTGGACGGAGCAATTCTCGTACCAAGCCGTGACGCAAACGGTCAGGACGCTTCCGATGGTGCAGCGGTAGTATTTGTAGTACATGAATGGTTTATATTGTCCAACGGTGGAAAAGACGGAAACTGAAGTGATAATCGTCCATAATTATACATTTACATAAACCCACTTCAGTAAAAATAGAAAGTAATCAGCAGCTGTACTGACATGTAGAACAATGAGAGCACAACCCACCATCGCGGTTTGTTTTAGTTTAGGTCATCAACACAGCATGACTACATCACAACAATCACAGACAGACATGTTACAGTCTCAGGCCCCTTTCAGCGTCCAAAATGACACCCTATTCCCTACATAGTACATTACTTTTGACCAGAGCTTCAAAATGAAACGATAAACAATAAAAGTTTACAATGAAATATAGACTTTTGAATCAAACTTCTATTGTCCTGTCAATAGTTTTTGAATATCTCTTCATATCCAGACTCCAAATTGTGACCGAATGAATAGAATGATAAAGTCCAGGGAAGCATGACTGCATCCCAAATGGCACCCTATTCCCTAGTGCCCTGCTTATGGACCCTAGTCAGGTAGTGCACTATGTAAGGAATAGGGAGCCATTTCGACCACAGAAATGGTTTGTCTAAAGTGGTTTTCTATTGGAGTTGCAGTATAATCTGATTTTACAGTTCTGTAGTGAGTATTTTGCTGCAGGGCAGCCTCTATTTATCTAACCTCCCAGGACCATGAGTTGGTCGGGCAGCAGCATCTGTTGTGTGTTTGTTGTTAGTTCATCCCCAAGGCCACATGCAATATGTCCAACTTTATTTATTCAAAGGCTTCATAATCAGGGACCGGAGTCCATTTGGTCATTTTCAGCCTCTTCTCCGACTAGTCCATTGACGTGTAATACTCCACAACCTGGCACTGAGATATATTAAAAACAAATGTTATGGAGGGTAACTTGTAATACAGGGATATGTCAGATATTCTACAGATCAGAGGTGTCAAACTCATTTTGCCCCAGGGCCGCATTCGGTATTCAGCAAGACACTGAACATCTGTTATATTTTCCTAGCTGTAATTATTAATGAGCTGAACACAATCAATAAATTGTATAAATGTAGGTCCATTATCATTTATACACAGTTTCAATTTGGTTTGAGTAATTTTTAAGTATATTTTTTTATTTATTTTATTTCACCTTTATTTAACCAGGTAGGCTAGTTGAGAACAAGTTCTCATTTACAACTGCGACCTGGCCAAGATAAAGCATAGCAGTGTGAGCAGACAACACAGAGTTACACATGGAATAAACAATTAACAAGTCAATAACACAGTAGAAAACAAAGTAGAAAACAAAGGGGGAGTCTATATACAATGTGTGCAAAAGGCATGAGGAGGTAGACGAATAGTTACAATTTTGCAGATTAACACTGGAGTGATAAATGATCAGATGGTCATGTACAGGTAGAGATATTGGTGTGCAAAAGAGCAGAAAAGTAAATAAATAAAAACAGTATGGGGATGAGGTAGGTGAAAATGGGTGGGCTATTTACCAATAGACTATGTACAGCTGCAGCGATCGGTTAGCTGCTCAGATAGCTGATGTTTGAAGTTGGTGAGGGAGATAAAAGTCTCCAACTTCAGCGATTTTTGCAATTCGTTCCAGTCACAGGCAGCAGAGTACTGGAACGAAAGGCGGCCAAATGAGGTGTTGGCTTTAGGGATGATCAGTGAGATACACCTGCTGGAGCGCGTGCTACGGATGGGTGTTGCCATCGTGACCAGTGAACTGAGATAAGGCGGAGCTTTACCTAGCATGGACTTGTAGATGACCTGGAGCCAGTGGGTCTGGCGACGAATATGTAGCGAGGGCCAGCCGACTAGAGCATACAAGTCGCAGTGGTGGGTGGTATAAGGTGCTTTAGTGACAAAACGGATGGCACTGTGATATACTGCATCCAGTTTGCTGAGTAGAGTGTTGGAAGCCATTTTGTAGATGACATCGCCGAAGTCGAGGATTGGTAGGATAGTCAGTTTTACTAGGGTAAGCTTGGCGGCGTGAGTGAAGGAGGCTTTGTTGCGGAATAGAAAGCTGACTCTTGATTTGATTTTTGATTGGAGATGTTTGATATGAGTCTGGAAGGAGAGTTTGCAGTCTAGCCAGACACCTAGGTACTTATAGATGTCCACATATTCAAGGTCGGAACCATCCAGGGTGGTGATGCTAGTCGGGCATGCGGGTGCAGGCAGCGATCGGTTGAAAAGCATGCATTTGGTTTTACTAGCGTTTAAGAGCAGTTGGAGGCCACGGAAGGAGTGTTGTATGGCATTGAAGCTTGTTTGGAGGTTAGATAGCACAGTGTCCAATGACGGGCCGAAAGTATATAGAATGGTGTCGTCTGCGTAGAGGTGGATCAGGGAATCGCCCGCAGCAAGAGCAACATCATTGATATACACAGAGAAAAGAGTCGGCCCAAGAATTGAACCCTGTGGCACCCCATAGAGACTGCCAGAGGACCGGACAGCATGCCCTCCGATTTGACACACTGAACTCTGTCTACAAAGTAATTGGTGAACCAGGCAAGGCAGTCATCCGAAAAACCGAGGCTACTGAGTCTGCCGATGAGAATATGGTGATTGACAGAGTCGAAAGCCTTGGCAAGGTCGATGAAGACGGCTGCACAGTACTGTCTTTTATCGATGGCGGTTATGATATCGTTTAGTACCTTGAGTGTGGCTGAGGTGCACCCGTGACCGGCTCGGAAGCCAGATTGCACAGCGGAGAAGGTACGGTGGGATTCGAGATGGTCAGTGACCTGTTTGTTGACTTGGCTTTCGAAGACCTTAGATAGGCAGGGCAGGATGGATATAGGTCTGTCACAGTTTGGGTCCAGGGTGTCTCCCCCTTTGAATAGGGGGATGACTGCGGCAGCTTTCCAATCCTTGGGCATCTCAGACGATATGAAAGAGAGGTTGAGTTTGTTTTGTTTTAACTCAAACTATAGATGGTAAAGTTAGCTATACGGTGGCAGGTAGTCTAGTGGTTATAGTGTTGGAGTAGCAACTGAAAGGTTGCAATATCAAATCCCAGAGCTGACAAGGTCAAATTCTGTTGTTCTGCCCCTGAACAAGGCAGTTAACCCACTCTGCCTAGGCTGTCATTGAAAATAAGATTTTGTTCTTAACTGACTTGCCCAGCTAAATAAAGGTTTAAAAAAAATACAGTGCCTTCAGAGTGTATTCACACCCCTTGACTTATTCCACATTTTGTTGTGTTACAGCCTGAATTTAACATGGATTAAATTGAGATTGTGTCACTGGCCTACACATAACAGCCCACAACATCAAAGTGGAATCATGTTTTCAAAATGTTTACAAATTAATTAAATATGAAAGCTGAAATGTCTTGAGTCAATCAGTATTCAAACGCTTTGTTATGGCAAACCTAAATAAGTTAAGGAGTACAAATGTGCTTAACATGTCACATAATAAGTTTCATGGATTCTGTGTGCAATAATAGTGTTCAAAATCTCTGTACCATACACATACAATTATCTGGAAGGACCCTCAGTCGAGCAGTGAATTTCAATCACAGATTCAACTACAAATACCAGGGAGGTTTTCCAATGCCTCACAAAGAAGGGAACATATTGGCAGATGGGTAAAAAAAGCAGACATTGAATATCCCTTTGAGCATGGTGAAGTTATTAATTACATTTTGGATGGTGTATCAATACACTCAGTCACTACAAAGCTACAGGCGTCCTTCCCTACTTAGTTGCCAGAGAGGAAGGAAACTGCTCAGGGATTTTACGATGAGGCCAATGGTGACTTTAAAACAGTGACAGTTTAATGGCTGTGATAGGAGAAAACTTAGGATGGATCAAAAGCATTGTATTAACTATACAATACTAACCTACATGACAGAGAGGAAAGAAGGAAGCCTTTACAGAATTAAACTATTCCATAACACGCATCTTCTTTGCAATAAGGCACTAAAGTAAACAACAAAAAATGTGGCAAAGAAATTGACTTTATGTCCTCAATACAAAGCATTATGTTTGGGGCAAATCCAACAAAACACATCACTGAGTACCACTCTTCATATTTTCAAGCATGATGGTGGCTGCATCATGTTATGGGTATGCTTGTCATCGGCGAGAACTAGGGAGGTTTTTTTGGGTAAAAATAAACATAATAGAGCTAAGCACAGGCAATAGCCTAGAGGAAAACCTGGTTCAGTCTGCTTTCCACCAGACACTGGGAGATTGGGGTGGCATGTAGCCTAGTGGTTAGAGCATTGGACTAGTATCCTGAAGGTTGGTAGATCAAATCCCAGAGCTGACAAGGTAATAATCTGTCCTTCTACCCCTGAACAAGGAAGTTAACCCACTGTACCTTTTTCTTAACTGACTTGCCTAGTTAAATAAAGGTAAAATAAATTCCCCTTTCAGCAGGACAGCAACCAAAAACACAAGGCCAAATATACACTGGAGTTGCTTACCAAGATGACATTGAATGTTCCTGTGTGTTACAGTGTCGGCTTGAAAATCTATGGCTGTCTATCAATAATCAACATCCAACTTGACAGAGCTTGAAGAATTATTTAAATAATAATGTGCAAATATTGTACAATCCAGGTGTGCAAAGCTCTTAGAGACTTACACAGAAAGACACAGCAGTAATATCTGCCAAAGGTAATTTGGGGAATGTAAATAATATATTTCTGTATTTCATTTGAAATACATTTCCAAAAATGTCAAGAAGTATGTTTTTACTTTGTCATTATGGGGTATTGTGTGTAGATGGGTGAGATTTTATTTATTTTGATTTCAGACTTAAACACAACAAAATGTGGAATAGTTCAAGAGGTATGAATCGTTCCTGAAGGCACTGTGCATACATATTGTGTACAGTATGTTTGTGTTGTAAAATGCCCAAATCTTAAAACAGATTTGATTTGATTTCGATATTTTGTTTAATCCTAAGGGATTTATTTCCTTAACAACATAATTATATTTTAGTGTCTTTAAAATCCAGGTTACTAGATGTACAGAAGAGCAGTGGCGGTCGGTGCAATTAAAGACGACGGAGGATGATCATTTTTGTTGAGCATGGCATTATTTTTGTTGAGCATGGCCTTATTTCTACAGCATATTGGATGACTGTCATGTCCCCAACTCAATGTAACATCGATACGTTTAGGCTACTACATGATACTCTAATTTTCCCTGTAACAGTCATGAGGTTCCTACAGCCTAGACAATGAATGAAAGTTTACAACGTACAGTTGAAGTCGGAAGTATACATACATTTAGGTTGGAATCATTAAAACTTGTTTTTCAACCACTCCATACATTACTTGTTGTTAAACTATAGTTTTGGCAAGTCGGTTAGGACATCTACTTTGTGCATGACACAAGCCATTTTTCCAACAATTGCTTAGAGACAGATTATTTCACTTATAATTCACTGTGTCACAATTCCAATGGGTCAGAAGTTTACATACACTAAGTTGACTGTGCCTTCAAACAGCTTGGAAAATCCCAGAAAATGATGTCATGGCTTTAGAAGCTTCTGATAGGCTAAATTACATGATTTGAGTCAATTGGAGGTGTACCTGTGGATGTATTTCAAGGCCTACCTTCAAACTCAGTGCTTCTGTGCTTGAGGTCATGGGAAAATCAAAATAAATCAGCCAAGACCTCATAATTTGTTTTGTAGACCTACACAAGTCTGGTTCATCCTTGGGAGCAATTTCCAAACATCTGAAGGTACCACGTTCATCTGTACAAACAATAGTACGCAAGTATTAACACCATGGGACCACACAGCCGTCATACCGCTCAGGAAGGAGACGCGTTCTGTCTCCTAGAGATGAACGTACTTTTGTGCGAAAAGCGCAAATCAATCCCGAAATCAAATCAAATGTATTTGTCACATACACATGGTTAGCAGATGTTAATGCAAGTGTAAGAAATGCTTGTGCTTCTAGTTCCGACCATGCAGTAATATCTAACAAGTAATATAATCTAACAATTTCACAACAACTACCTTATACACACAACTGTAAAGGAATGAATATGAATATGTACATAAAAAAATATAAATGAGTGATGGCCGAACGGCATAGGCAAGATGCAGTAGATGGTATAGAGTACAGTATATACATATGAGATGAGTAATGTAGGGTATGAAAACATATAAAGCGGCATTGTTTAAAGTGGCTAGTGATACATTACATCAAGATGGCAAGATGCAGTAGATGGTATAGTGTACAGTATATTCATATGAGATGTGTAATGTAGGTTATGAGAACATTACAATAAGTGGCATTGTTTAAAGTGGCTAGTGATACATCTAATTACATCAAGATGGCAAGATGCAGTAGATGGTACAGCGTACAGTATATACATATGAGATGAGTAATGTAGGGTATGTAAACATTAAATAAAGTGGTAAGTGATAAATTGATTACATCGATTTTTCCATTATTAAAGTGGCTGGAGTTGAGTCAGTATGTTGACAGCAGCCACTCAATGTTAGTGATGGCTGTTTAACAGTCAGATGGCCTTGAGATAGGAGCTGTTTTTCAGTCTCTCGGTCCCTGCTTTGATGCACCTGTACTGACCTCGCCTTCTGGATGATAGCGGGGTGAACAGGCAGTGGCTCGGGTGGTTGTTGTCCTTGATGATCTTTTTGGCCTTCCTGTGACTTCGGGTGGTGTAGGTGTCCTGGAGGGCACGTAGTTTGTACCCGGTGATGCGTTGTGCAGAACTCACTACCCTCTGGAGAGCCTTCCGGTTATGGGTGGAGCAGCTGCCGTACCAGTCGGTGATACAGCCCGACAGGATGCTCTTGATTGTGCACCTGTAAAAGTTTGTGAGTGTCTGGTGACAAGCTGAATTTCTTCAGCCTCCTGAGGTTGAAGAGGCGCTGCTGCGCCTTCTTCACCAAGCTGTCTGTGTGGGTGGACCATTTCAGTTTGTCCGTGATGTGTACACCGAGGACCTTAAAACTCAGAACAACAGCAAAAACCCAGAACAACAGCAAAGGACCTTGTGAAGATGCTGAAGGAAACAGGTACAGAAGTATCTATATCCACAGTAAAACGAGTCCTATATCGACATAACCTGAAAGGCCGCTCAGCAAGGAAGAAGCAACTGCTCCAAAACTGCCATAAACTAGCCAGACTACGGTTTGCAGCTGCTCATGGGGACAAAGATCATACTTTTTGGAGAAATGTGCTCTGGTCTGATGAAACAAAAATAGAACTGTTTGGCCATAATGGCCATCATTATATTTGGATGTAAAAGGGGGAGGCTTGCAAGCAAAAGAACACCATCCCAAATGTGAAGCATGGGAGTGGCAGCATCATGTTGTGGGAGTGCTTTGCTGCATGAGGGACTGTTGCACTTAACAAAATAGATGGGAGGGAGAGGGGAAAATGAGAGGAGAAATCATGAGAGGAGAAAATGAGGAGGATCAATTGAAGCAACATCTCAAGACATCAGTCAGGAAGTTAAAGCTTGGTTGCAAATGGATCTTCCAAATGGACAATGACCCCAAGCATACTTCCAAACTTGTGGCAAAATGGCTTAAGGACCACAAAGTCAAGGTATTGGAGTGGCCAACACAAAGCCCTGACCTCAATCCTATAGGGAAATTTGTGGGCAGAAATGAAAAAGCGTGTGCGAGCAGGGAGGCCGACAAACCTGACTCCAGCTCTGTCTGGAGGAATGGGCCAAAATTCACCCAACTTATTGTGGGAAGCTTGTGGAAGGCTACCTGAAACGTTTGACCCAAGTAAAACAATTTAAAGGCAATGCTACCAAATACTAATTGAGTGTATGTAAACATTTGACCCACTGGGAATGTGATGAAAGAAATAAAAGCTGAAATAAATCATTCTCTCTACTATTATTCTGACATTTAAATTAAGGTGGTGATCCTAACTGACCTAAGACAGGGAATTTTTACTAGGATTAAATGTCAGGAATTGTGAAACACTGAGTTTAAATGTATTTTGCTAAGGTGTATGTAAACTTCCGACTTCAACTGTAGGTGCACAGGTCGAGAGAATTTTGAGTAAGTAAGATGACAGACAGTGAAACATTCAATTCCTCCTTGCTCACTCTTGCATCTATCTGATATAGGGTGTAATTATTAGTCCAACAGTTGCAAATGGGAGTTTCTATTGGACAAATTCAGGTATGTTTATACCTATTTTGTAACGTTTGCTTCGGTCTAATAAACGTTTTTCAACAGAATCAGCAGAATGAATACACCCCTGATCATATGCAAACTGTTTACTTTCATATCAGCCACATAAAAACAGTATGATCACTTTGCTTGTTGTATATATAATTCCTTCTCACAACTATCTACGCGCTCTCCTCCTCTCACCTTTTCCCTTCGCTTGTGGACTTCAGTAAACAACATATCTGTCTGTGACCAGGCAAAAAAACTTTCCAAGCCAAACCTTCACATCGTGACCAATAACCTAGAACTAATAGAACTAACATGTTAGCAAACCTGCTATAATCATGCAGTTCAGTGCACAGTCAGAAAGCAGTTTAGCAGTTACACCAGTGGCCCCGGTGGCAATAAGTTAATAACACCAAAAGCTTACCTTGACTTGCAAGAGTACCAGTGTTGGATAGCCATAGCATCCCACTGTTTTAAGTGGGTGTTTGAGTAGACTAAACTAGCTAGCTGAATTTGCTAGCTAAGTGAAAGTAAAGAAAATACAAACAAATATAGCTATTTATCTCTCTCTCTCCTCCTTGATTTTGGAATTTGTTCAAAACTGTCCAACTATTGTCTTTCTATCTCTTTGAGTCACCATATTTTATGCACTGCAGTGCTAGCTAGCATTAGTTTATGCTTCAGTCATAGATTCATTCTCTGATCCTTTGATTGGGTGAACAACATATCAGTTCATGCTGCAAGAGCTCTGACAGGCTGGAGGAAGTCCCCCGGAAGTCTATGGAAGAGGGTGAGAACCATGAGCCTCCTAGGTTTTGTACTGAAGTCAATGTACCAAGAGGAGGATACAAGCTAGCTGTCCTCTGGCTAAACCATGGTGCTATCCTACCGAGTGCTGCTGAGGCTATTTAAAATATATATATATTTAACCTTTATTTAACCTGGTAGGCTAGTTGAGAACGTTCTCATTTACAACTGGCCAAGATAAAGCAAAGCAGTGGGACACAGACAACAACACAGAGTTACACATGGAATAACATGGAATAAACAATAAACAAGCCAATAACACAATAAACAAGTCAATGACTCAGTAGAAAAAAATTAAGCCTGTATACAGTGTGTGCAAAAGGCATGAGGAGGTAGGCAACAAATAGGCCATAGGAGCGAAGAATTACAATTTAGCAGATAACACTGGAGTGATAAATGAGCAGATGATGATGTGCAAGGAGAGATACTGGTGTGCAAAAGAGCAGAACAGTAAATAAAAACAGTATGGGGATGATGTAGGTAGATTGGGTGGGCTATTTACAGATGGACTATGTACAGCTGCAGCGATCAGTTAGCTGCTCAGATAGCTGATGTTTAAAGGAAGGAAAGGTGGCCAAATGAGGTGTTGGCTTTGGGGATGATCAGTGAGATATACCTGCTGGAACGTGTGCTATGGGTGGGTGTTGTTATCGGGACCAGTGAACTGAGATAAGGCGGAGCTTTACCTAGCATAGACTTATAGATGACCTGGAGCCAGTGGGTCTGGCGACGAATATGTAGCGAGGGCCAGCCGACTAGAGCATACAGGTCGTAGTGGTTGGTAGTATTAGGTGATTTTGTAACAAAATAGATGGCACTGTGATATATTGCATCCAGTTTGCTGAGTAGAGTGTTGAAAGCTATTTTGTAGATGACATCGCCGAAGTCGAGGATCGGTAGAACAGTCAGTTTTACTAGGGTAAGTTTGGCGGCGTGAGTGAATGAGGCTTTGTTGCGAAATAGAAAGCTGATTCTAGATTTGATTTTGGATTGGAGATGATTAATTTGAGTCTGGAAGGAGAGTTTACAGTATAGCCAGACACCTAGGTATTTGTAGTTGTCCACATATTCTAGGTCAGAACCGTCCAGGGTAGTGATGCTAGTCGGGCAGGCGGTTGTGGGCAGCGAATGGTTGAAAAGCATGCCTTTGGTTTTACTAGCATTTAAGAGCTTTTTCTGCTTGAAAAAGCTAGCCTTTGCTTTCCTGACTGACTGCGTGTATTGGTTCCTTACTTCCCTGAACAGTTGCATATCGCAGGGACTATTTGGTGCTATTGCAGTCCGCCACAGGATGTTTTTGTGCTGGTCAAGGGCAGTCAGGTCTGGAGTGAACCAAGGGCTATATCTGTTCTTAGTTCTGCATTTTTTGAAAGGGGCATGCATTTTCTGTTTTCTGAATTAATTTCAATGTTGCAAAAGAGTGTACTAGAGCAAAAAACTGCAGGAAACAGAAAAACATTAACATCGGTTCTGTTTTAAGATGGTGAGGAGATTACTTTTAAAGAACGACCAGGCATCCTCGACTGACGGGATGAGGTCAATATCCTCCCAGGAAACCCGGGCCAGGTCGATTAGAAAGGCCTGCTCCCAGAAGTGTTTTAGGGAGCGTTTGACAGTGATGAGGGGTGGTTGTTTGACCACGGATCCATAGCGGATACAGGCAATGATTCAGTGATCGCTGAGATCCTGATTGAAAAGAGCAGAGGTGTATTTGGAGGGCAAGTTGGTCAGGATAATGTCTATAAGGGTGGCCATGTTTACGGATTTAGGGTTGTATCTGGTGGGTTCCTTGATGATTTGTGTGAGATTGAGAGTATCTAGCTTAGATTGTAGGACTGCCGGGGAGTTAAGCATATCCCAGTTTAGGTCACCTAACAGAACAAACTCTGAAGCTAGATGGGGGGCGATCAATTCACATATGGTGTCCAGGGCACAGCTGGGAGTTGAGGGAGGTCGATAACAGGCGGCAACAGTGAGAGACTTATTTCTGGAGAGATACATTTTTTAAATTAGAAGTTCGAACTGTTTGGGTATAGACCTGGAAAGTATGATAGAACTCTGATGTTAACATGCATGAAACCAAGGCTTTTTCGATCACAGAAGTCAACAAATGAGGTTGCCTGGGGACACTCAGGGCCTGGGTTTACCTCCACATCACCCGAGGAACAGAGGAGGAGTAGGATGAGGGTACGGCTAAAGGCTAACAAAACTGGTCGTCTAGAGGCTTTTGGACAAAGAATAAAAGGAGCAGATTTCTGGGCGTGGTTGAAAAGATTCATGGCATAATGTGCAGACAGTGGTATGGTGGGGTGCGGGTACAGCGGAGTTAAGCCCAGGCACTGAGTGATGATAAGAGAGGTTGCATGTGTGTGAGGTGGGACAAAGGAGGTATCAGAGGTATGATGAGTGGATCTAGGGGCTCCACTGTAAACTAAAACAATGATAACTAACCTAAACAACAGTATACAAGGCATATTGACATTTGAGAGAGACATAAAGCGAGGCATAAAGCAAACACAGGTGTGGCTACTGTAGACCTTCATTTCAAAACACTGTGTTTTAATCAATTATTTGGTAACGTGAATATATTTAGTTTATCTGAAACTAATGATGATTCACTTTTTTAAAAATTCACTGAGGAGGATGGTCCTCCCCTTCCTCCTCTGAGGAGCCTCCACTGCAGTAGATTGTGTTAATAGTTGTCAGGGGCATTTCAGTAAGGTGGTCTATTTAGTCTAGAGTCTAGTCTACCCCTCATGATCTTCACTTAAGAAAAGATGCAGTTGTTCTGCGTCAGCAGCATTGTTTTTCGTGTTAAGTAAATGAATTGCAAATGTGAGTTAGTGGGAGGCATTTCACTCCAGACTGGTCTCCTGCCATCTGTTTTGGGTGATTTTTAATTGGTCTTGAGACCACTTCGCTAGAGATATGTACTGTACGCCTCCACCATTTTCCATCATGGAGTTTGTTATGTGTAAAGGAATAAGACTCTTCTAGAAGTTTCTCGATCTTCCTCACTACTGCTGTAATAGCATGACGTTCATTGAAGTGTCCCTTTCGTAACTTTCTGGTAACCTTCCTTCAACTTTGTGATGTTACCTGTAGTGCTGTTTCATAAAGTATTTACTTGTTAGCAAAGTTATGGAATTATGACAGCAAGCATTGGGAAGTGGGTGTGTGGACTGATATGCCATTTCAATAAACATGATAAGGTTACCATGCTGATGTTATGATTATTGGCACAGGAGGAATGCAGGTAGACTAACTGTTTAATAAAACTCAACACATGCCAGATTTTATAACACCCTGTTAGATAACATTAGGGTGCTTGTTTTAGTTATTGTACAGTTTGCCTCAAAATCTCACACATGGGCCAACAGTTAGACTAAATTAATTATGACTGAAGTCATGGGGATATTAGTTGGGGAATAAGCTCATTTCCCTGAGGCACTACAAAAGGTAAGCTACTGTATGTCCGAGTAGGGAAAGAGAGTCTATTGCATTGTTGAGGAAAGAAGGATCAAGAATCAAGGAATACATAAACAACACTGCTTGTCCCTGCAATACTGTACCTAGGTAAGTACCACTTATCCAGCTTAAAAGGGAGGATGTGCTTAGATGTCTTTCTGTATGATAGGCTCAGCATTGCCCTGGTCCTATGACTAATCTATACAACGTCAGAGCAGCTCACAGATTACTGCACCTGTACATAGCCCACCTATAATTTATAATTTATAATTTAACAACTACCTCTTTCCCTAATGTATTGAATTTATTTATCTATTTTGCTCCTTTGCACCCCATTATTTTTTATTTCTACTTTGGACATTCTTCCACTGCAAATCTACCATTCCAGTGTTTTACTTGCTATATTGTATTTACTTTGCCACCATGGCCTTTTTTGCCTTTACCTCCCTTATCTCACCTCATTTGCTCACATCGTATATAGACTTGTGTATACTGTATTATTGACTGTATGTTTGTTTTACTCCATGTGTAACTCTGTGTCGTTGTTTGTGTCGAACTGCTTTGCTTTATCTTGGCCAGGTCGCAATTGTAAATGAGAACTTGTTCTCAACTTGCCTACCTGGTTAAATAAAGGTGAAATAAAAAAAATAAAAAATAAAATAACGTCATGTACTATAGGGAACTAATTTAAGCGCTGTGGGCTACGTTGCCATCTATGTACTAGTCATCATCCAAATAATTTGGTACATCATTCACATCCCATCACATCTAAAACGTTATCATCATTTCACAATGAAAATATTGTACCAAAGACATGTACTGTGACCATGTATTTTGTCAGAGGGCACAGATAAGCCCTGTTTCTTACCGGGGTTTACAGATGTTCATCCTACAATATGTTGGGGGTAAGTGGTCCTGACCTGATTATCCTCTCAGAATGCCCCCTTACACAAAAACATGTGGCAGAGAGAGTGGACAGCTGGGTTTAGGATGTACTGTACGTTCTTGGAATGACCTCTGCAGCTGAGTAAGCACATCCATTGTCATTTAAAGGATTTTTATGGAAAGTGGGTAGAAAGGCTGAAATAAAATATTTTGGGAATGGATGTTACTGTTTTTAATGCTGTTTCTAGTGCACAAATATATTTCATATATCAAATAAACCATAGTAATTAAATGGTTAAAAGGATGTACGCTACACTACATAACCAAGAGTATGTGGACACCTGCTCGTCGAACATCTCATTCCAAATTCATGGGCATTAATATGGAGTTGGTCCCCCCTTTGCTGCTATAACAGCCTCCATTCTTCTGACAAGGCTATCCACTAGATGTTGGAACATTGCTGTGGGGACTTGCTTCCATTCAACCACAAGAGCATTAGTGAGGTTGGGCACTGATGTTGGGTGATTACAAAGTTGGAAGCACAGAATCATCTAGAATGTCATTGTATGCTGTAGCCCCAGACCATTATTCTTCCTTCACCAAACTTGGGCAGGTAGTGTTTTCCTGGCATCCGCCAAACCCAGATTCGTCCATAGGACTGTCAGATAGTGAAGCGTGATTCATCACTCCAGATAACACGTTTCCAGTCCAATGGCGGCGAGCTTTACACCACTCTAGTAAATGATTGGCTGCTCGGCCATGGAAACCCATTTCATGAAGCTCCTGACAAACAGTTCTTCTGCTGATGTTGCTTCCAGGGGCAGTTTAGAACTCGGTAGTGAGTGTTGCATCCGAGGACAGATTATTTTTATGCGCTACGTGCTTCAGAGCTTGTGTGGCCTACCATTTAGCGACTGAGCCGTTGTTGCTCCTAGACGTTTCCACTGCACAATAACAGCACTTATTGTTGACCGGTGCAGCTCTAGCAGGGCAGAAATTTGACAAATTGACTTGTTGGAAAGGTGGCATCCTACTGTATGACGGTGCCACGTTGAAAGTCACTGAGCTCTCCAGTAAGGCCATTCTACTGAAAATGTTTGTTTATGGAGATTGCATGACTGTCTCGATTTTATACACCTGTCATCAATGGGTGTGGCTCAAATAGCCTAATCCACTAGTTTGAAGGGGTGTCCACATACTTTTGTATATATAGTGTATATCCCCTTATTCAAACAGTTATAGACTGCCAATCTGAGATTGCTCCAAATGTAATCGTTTTATTATATTTCTGATACCATGGATATACTGTATATTTGGTACAGATGTAGGATCTTAATTTGATCACCCTGTTGCAGGAGAACTAAAAAAATAACCTTATTATTTTCACTTGTTATGTAGCCTAAATGTCAGGCTGGTCCTTCCCAAACTTGTAAAATATGGAACTGAATGTCAGTGTGAAGATCAGGGCCATAATGTAGGTAATAAACATGAAGACAAGAAAAGGACACAGATAATACCACATTGTCTGCACCAATACATGCACATCTGCCTGCAATATACATGTGAGTCCCAATTTGATTTATTCTATAGCCAAATTACTCAATATCCATAGTACAAACATGTATGTTTTTTTAAATTGAACCTTTATTTAACTAGGCAAGTCAGTTAAGGACAATTTCTGATGGCCTAGGAACAGTGGGTTAACTGCATTGTTCAGGGATCAAACGACAGATTTTTACCTTGTCAGCTCAGGGATTTGATCTTGCAACCTTCTGGTTACTAGTCCAATGCTCTAACCACTAGGCTACCTGCCGCCCCAGATGTGGCTACCTGCCGCATCTCTGAGGATCCCATGTCCTCAGAGAGATGCATCAATGAAGTGGGTAATAACTCATTGATTCTGAGCTATACCATAATAGCGACCTGTTCCATAGACATTTTACATATCGTACACTACAGTCAGCCATCTGGTAAACAGCCCATGATAGCCATGCACAATGTCCTCTCATGACATTGGCAGCAGATAGTAACACATTTTTCCCTCCTTAGGCTGGCTAAATGCTAAATGCACAATGTTATCGCTCAGGTTGCTATGGCAGCTGTAGTTTAGAGGAAGGATGGAGTGGGAGAGAAGGGATGTTTCCATGGCCGTGTGTGCATGTGTGTGAAGAGGAGAAGAGAAAAGAAGAGAAGGAGGGGTGAGGAGAGGAGAGGCGTGCCTTTGGCTAAATATAAAACTATCCCCAGGCCCCCAGAGTGGAACTCCTCCATCCTCCATGCTCTGAGCTAAATGTTATCAGTAATCTGAAATGACCTTGTGTCAGATCCATGGCCGGGCCCCTCTCAAGATGTTCCTTTCTTCAATCTGCTTCCCTGGGATATGAGCTTGAAATAAATAAATGAATAGCCCTTATGGGATTTCTTCCTTTACTTCCTCTGTCTTCTTTGCCCATTTTATTGTTTGTACAAAGCCTTCACAGGAAACCGCTCATGTCTCGAGTAAATATCTTTTGATATGGATATGGTGAAGAAGCAATCTTGATCTCTGAACCCGCTTACTTCTCACTAAATGAGCAAGCTGTACACAGGACATACTGTTCAAATGAAACAGCAATGCGTTCTGTTGCTTTCTGATCGGCAGTTTTGTATATTAGCTGTATCAATACATTGTCTGGTCTTGGATTGCCTGACCGTGAAAATATCAATCATTGTCATCATGTTTTGACACGAGTTACAATATTCAATGCAATCATTTAAAATCCAGTGTTGTATTGCATGTATTTATCCCTCATTGCATAGGAGAACAACCATAGTAGAATAATTCTACCAAGCAGCACCATCCTGTTAGATAGGAGAGCATGTGTAAAAACAAAATGATCCAGTTGTATTACTTTAAAGATGCACTGCGTAAAAATCGCGTTTTCAAATAGCTCCGGCCAAAAAGCTATGTATTGCAACTTTAACTTAATTTGACATGCATATGCACCATTGAGAGCATCCTGTCGGGCTGTATCACTGCCTTGTACGGCAACTGCACCGCCCACAACCGAAAGGCTCTCCAGAGGGTGGTGCGCACACCGCCTCGCCGGGGGCAAACTACCTGCCCTCCAGGACACCTACAGCACCCGATGTCACAGGAAGGCCAGAAAAGATCATCAAGTACAACAACCACCTGAGCCACTGCCTGTTCACCCCGCTACCATCCAGAAGGCCAGGTCAGTACAGGTGCATCAAAGCTGGGACCAAGAGACTGAAAAACGGCTTCTATCTCAAGGCCATCAGACTGTTAAACAGCCATCACTAACACAGAGAGGTTGCTGCCTAGATACAGATTTGAAATCATTGGTCACTTTAATAAATGGATCACTTGTCAGTTTAATAATGCCACATCAATTATGTTTACATATCTTGCATTACTCATCTCATATGTACAGTATATACTGTATTTTATACCATCTATTGCATCTTGCCTATGCCACTCTGTCATTGCTCATCCATATATTTATATGTATATCTTCTTATTCCATTCCTTCACTTAGATGTGGGTATATTAAGTAGTTGTTGTGGAATTGTTAGATTACATGTTAGATTTGCTGCACTGTCGGAACGAGAAGATCAAGCATTTCGCTACACTCACAATTACATCTGCTAACCATGTGTATGTGACTAATAACATTTGATTTGATTTGAGATGTAGGAACTTCATTTGAGCCAGTTTGCTACAATAGTCCTGCAGCAACAGGAAATGTTGGTATAAGGGGTTGATACATTTATCACAAGGGAAAGTCTGAAATTACTTTGTGGAAATTACAAACTTCAGAAACCTTTTTTAAACTTCATATACACTACAAGTTTTTAATTTCCTCCATTGCAAGAATGTTCCCTTGCAACAGGGTGAGACAATTAAGATCCTACATCTGTAGGAGAACAAACATGGTAGAATAATTCTACCAAGCAGCGCCATCCTGTTTGATGGGAGATCATGTATCAAACAAAATGATCCTGGTGTATTACTTTGACTTAACTTGACATAGACCCTTACTCCATTAAAAAGAAGACATAGGTTCATTTCCATGTTTAAGTGGGTGAAGGCCTACTGTATATAGGAGCAATAATAATGATAGTGAAGCTGGTCTTGGTTCAGATAAGGTGAAAGAAAATGTCATCTTAGTTCTTGATTGACACAGAGGAACTTATCCTCAGTTTCCCTTGCTCACTTAGACAGCTCTTAGACAACTCTGTGTATCCCACATTGTGTTTTAATTCATTCTGACACAAATATTCCTTCTGAATCATTCATTGGGACATGCTATATCTGTGACTGCCAGAAGCCCTGTATGACTTAGCGGTAAAATAAAATTTAAAAAGAAATCTACGTGTCTCTGAATATTTGAACTAAACAACCTCTGTTATTGATATACACGTGCGCTCCATGGTATCAGGTTCTGTCCCAAATGGCAGCCTTCCTTTTATAGTGCACTACTTTTGACCAGGGCCTATAGGGCTATGGTCAAAAGGAATGCACTACACCATAGAGAGAATAGGGTGCTATTTGGGATACTACAACATGACACAGACTCATTCTTTTTTTAAGAATGTACTGTTTGACATTCTGGAACATACTAACATGTTTCCCTTGTGACGTCAGTGTATATCTGTTTACAATACATTGGATTAGTTGGCTTGTTTTCCAATTCTGTTTTTCCAAACCTTAATTTAAATGGTAAATTACCACTAGCCTTTTCCAATTTAAATATTCATAAAATTACAGAACTACATTACGTGTGTGTGTCCCAAATGGCACCCTATTTCCTATATACTGCACTACTTCTGATCAAAGCCCTATGGGCCATGGTCAAAAGTAGTGCACTACATCAGAATCACCTTTATCACCAAGTACATTTACACATACCCAGAATTTGCCTTAGTGAGGATGTGCTGCCAGCAATAGACAATATACAGGCGTAATACAGACAGACACAAGTCCACACAGACATACAAAATATACAATATCGGAACAGTGGCCATAAAACATACAATTCTGGAGTATAGGTGATTACAGTGGGAATGATCAATTTACAGAGGGGATATATCTAAATAAGGGAGGGATACTGCCGTGGTGTATATAGAGTTTATACAACGTGTGGGTCTAATCCTGAATGTTGATCTCCAGTTGTCCCATATTAATGTGTCGGGTGTCGGGACGAGACAGACAAGCAGGCAGCGTTTCTCCATCAGTCGAAATCATGAATCAGCTGGCATAATTTTTATGGATATATACAGAGAAAAGTAAATTGAAAAAGGTACAACGAAACAAAGTGCAGCTAGTTTGCAGTCTTTTCAGCTTCATTTTGAAGTGATTGTGTTAGCTGTGTTGTTGGCTAGCTCAGTGTCCTGACTAGTGAGCACATTTTCTATGTCAGGTGAAATCCAAATAAATGTCACTAGAAAACAGTTTAAGCAAATGCAAATACAACTACTTTACTGTTATTCCGGCTGCACTTTTTGACGTGACTGTAAGTTAGGCGTAGTTGGCTAGCTAGCGAGCAAGGGATCAGAACGTTGCCAGCCAGTATGGCAACAGAACATTTAGAACGAACGGCTAGGTCGCGTCTCTGGCAACCAATAGAACGAACAATCAGCCGGCTTAGGTAGCAACCCTAGATTTGTCTGGACTATTTCTTGTGGAATGATGAATAGTAGTATGAATAAATTCATCAAAATAATGTTTTTAATAATAATATGTCAATCATTATTTGAATATGTTGGTAAGCCATTGTATAAAGTGATAATGCTCGACTTCATCTCGGGCCTAACAACACCCGTGCCAATATATCCTCCAAACACCAGTTTCGAGGGCATTATCACTTAAATATGCAGTGCATATCCAGTGTTGTACGTAGTGCAAATGCAGATTAGTATTTGAGCTCATTGATGACAAGGTGGAGTAATTGGCCCAATGCAAAGTCACAAATCCCTATGAGCCCGATGGCCGGTTGATGAGGGCCACAACATGGGGGAAGAAACTGTTCAGGTGGTGGGCGGTAGAGAATAGGATGGTACAGGGAATAGAATGGTATAGGGAACAGGATGGGTATAGAGAATAGGGTGGGTATAGGGAATAGGATGGTATAGGTAATAGGGTGGGCGGTAGAGAATAGGATGGTACAGGGAATAGGATGGTATAGGGAACAGGATGAGTATAGGGAATAGGGTGGGTATAGGGAATAGGATGGTATAAGGAACAGGATGGGTATAGGGAATAGGATGGGTTTAGGGAATAGGGTGGGCGGTAGAGAATAGGATGGTATAGAGAATAGGGTGAGTATAGGGAATAGGATGGGTTTAGGGAATAGGATGGGTATAGGGAATAGGGTGGGTATAGGGAATAGGGTGGGTATAGGGAATAGGATGGTTATAGGGAATAGGGTGGGTATAGGGAATAGGATGGTATAGGGAATAGGGTGGGTATAGGGAATAGGATGGGTTTAGGGATTAGGATGGGTATAGGGAATAGGATGGGTTTAGGGAATAGGATGGGTATAGGGAATAGGATGGGTATAGGGAATAGGGTGGGGGAATAGGATGGGTTTAGGGAATAGGGTGGGTATAGGGAATAGGATGGGTTTAGGGAATAGGGTGGGTATAGGGAATAGGATGGGTTTAGGGAATAGGGTGGGTATAGGGAATAGGATGGGTTTAGGGAATTAGAATAGGATGGGGAATAGGGAATAGGGAGTATAGGGAATAGGATGGGTTTAGGGAATAGGGTGAGTATAGGGAATAGGATGGGTTTAGGGAATAGGGTGGGTATAGGGAATAGGATGGGTTTAGGGAATAGGGTGGGTATAGGGAATAGGATGGGTTTAGGGAATAGGGATGGGTATGGGTTTAGGGAATAGGATGGGTATAGGGAATAGGGTGGGTGGGTATAGGGAATAGGAATAGGGTGGGTATAGGGAATAGGATGGGTTTATGGGGGAATAGGATGGGTATAGGGAATAGGGTGGGTATAGGGAATAGGATGGGTTTAGGGAATAGGGTGGGTATAGGGAATAGGATGGGTTTAGGGAATAGGATGGGTATAGGGAATAGGGTGGGTATAGGGAATAGGATGGGTTTAGGGAATAGGATGGGTATAGGGAATAGGGTGGGTATAGGGAATAGGATGGGTTTAGGGAATAGGGTGGGTATAGGGAATAGGATGGGTTTAGGGAATAGGATGGGTATAGGGAATAGGGTGGGTATAGGGAATAGGATGGGTTTAGGGAATAGGGTGGGTATAGGGAATAGGGTGCCATTAGGGATGCACACATTGGCTCTACTTTATTTCCAAGAGCATGTTGTTTCTGTGAGTGTTGTGTTGTGATCCTAACATGTACGTATGTGACCAGCAGGGTCTCGGAGTGTGTCATCTCTATCAAAGCCCCATCCTGTGAATGTAATGAAACTATACATCATATTTCTAATGGGCTTCTTCCTAACATACAATATAAGACAGCAGGGTGTTTCCCCTGGAGCTAATGCATTATAGTGTGCAATAATGAATCCAAAATCGCACCCTATTTAGTACATTTTTAGTGTGTAGGGAATACGATGCCATTTGGAACGCAGGATTACTATCTCTGCAGTGTCTTCTATCCTCTACAACGTGCAGCTGAGAGCTGAGAGCTCGGCTCCCTCAGAGCAAATGAAGAGCCAGTTAAATGCATCTGTCAGCGTTAGCATTTGAGTGTCTCTCCGCCACTTCCCTCACTTATATAATCACATTCTAATTCTGCTTAATGCCTAATGTTGGAGCTTTCTGAGCTCTTTGCTTCTAAGCACTCTTGCTTTGAAATTCATCTCAATAGTCATTCTCAATAGTAACTGCCGTCCTTTACTTGTTCTTGAATTTCCAAACATTGGAAGACCACTGAGAAATGTTGTGAACCAAAGCAGCGTTTAGCTACAGCTGTATCCCACATGGTACACTATTCTCTATATAGTGTACTACTTTTGACCAGAGTCCAATGGGCGCTGATCCAAAGTAGTAATAGGGTGCTGTTTGGAACGCTGGCAGTGTTTAGCTATGGCTTCCTCTCGAACAGGAGAACAAAGTATGTCCTGGCCACAGCTCATCCACAGAGGAATACCCTCATCCCATTCCAGGTTGGCTCTGCTCTGGCTCTACAGAAATGGATTTGAAGCGCTATGATCCCTCAGTTGTTAGAAAAGCTCTATATAAATCCAATCCATTATTATTATTATTGTTATTAGAATCACAGTGCTCTTCTCCCTTTTATCTTCTACTGTAGTCTACTCTCTTCTCCCTATTATTTTTACTGTAGTCTACTCTCTTCTCCCTTTTATCTTCTACTGTAGTCTACTCTCTTCTCCCTTTTATCTTCTACTGTAGTCTACTCTCTTCTCCCTATTATTTTTACTGTAGTCTACTCTCTTCTCCCTTTTATCTTCTACTGTAGTCTGCTCTCTTCTCCCTTTTATCTTCTACTGTAGTCTACTCTCTTCTCCTTTTCACTTGTACTGTAGTCTACTCTCTTCTCCCTATTCTATTCTACTGTAGTCTACTCTCTTCTCCCTATTCTCTTCTACTGTAGTCTACTCTCTTCTCCCTTTTATCTTCTACTGTAGTCTACTCTCTTCTCCTTATTCTATTCTACTGTAGCCTACTCTCTTCTCCCTTTTATCTTCTACTGTAGTCTACTCTCTTCTCCCTATTATCTTTACTTATCTTCTATTATTTTTTTACTGTAGTCTACTCTCTTCTCCCTATTATTTTTACTGTATTCTACTCTCTTCTCCCTATTCTCTTGTACTGTAGTCTACTCTCTTCTCCCTATTATTTTTGCTGTAGTCTACTCTCTTCTCCCTATTCTCTTCTACTGTAGTCTACTCTCTTCTCCCTATTATTTTTACTGTAGTCTACTCTCTTCTCCCTTTTATCTTCTACTGTAGTCTACTCTCTTCTCTCTTTTATCTTCTACTGTAGCCTACTCTCTTCTCCCTTTTATCTTCTACTGTAGCCTACTCTCTTCTCCCTATTATCTTCTACTGTAGTCTACTCTCTTCTCCCTATTATCTTCTACTGTAGCCTACTCTCTTCTCCCTATTATTTTTACTGTAGTCTACTCTCTTCTCCCTATTATTTTTACTGTAGTCTACTCTCTTCTCCCTATTCTCTTCTACTGTAGTCTACTCTCTTCTCCCTATTATTTTTGCTGTAGTCTACTCTCTTCTCCCTATTCTCTTCTACTGTAGTCTACTCTCTTCTCCCTATTATTTTTGCTGTAGTCTACTCTCTTCTCCCTATTCTCTTCTACTGTAGTCTACTCTCTTCTCCCTATTATTTTTACTGTAGTCTACTCTCTTCTCCCTTTTATCTTCTACTGTAGTCTACTCTCTTCTCCCTTTTCACTTGTACTGTAGTCTACTCTCTTCTCCCTATTCTATTCTACTGTAGTCTACTCTCTTCTCCCTATTCTCTTCTACTGTAGTCTACTCTCTTCTCCCTTTTATCTTCTACTGTAGTCTACTCTCTTCTCCTTATTCTATTCTACTGTAGTCTACTCTCTTCTCCCTATTATCTTCTACTGTAGTCTACTCTCTTCTCCCTTTTATCTTCTACTGTAGTCTACTCTCTTCTCCCTTTTCACTTGTACTGTAGTCTACTCTCTTCTCCCTATTATATTCTACTGTAGTCTACTCTCTTCTCCCTATTCTCTTCTACTGTAGTCTACTCTCTTCTCCCTTTTATCTTCTACTGTAGTCTACTCTCTTCTCCTTATTCTATTCTACTGTAGTCTCTTCTCCCTTCTCCCTATTATCTTCTACTGTAGTCTACTCTCTTCTCCCTTTTACTTGTACTGTAGTCTACTCTCTTCTCCCTATTCTCTTCTACTGTAGTCTACTCTCTTCTCCCTTTTATCTTCTACTGTAGTCTACTCTCTTCTCCCTTTTCCTTTACTGTAGTCTACTCTCTTCTCCCTATTCTATTCTACTGTAGTCTACTCTCTTCTCCCTATTCTCTTCTACTGTAGTCTACTCTCTTCTCCCTTTTATCTTCTACTGTAGTCTACTCTCTTCTCCTTATTCTATTCTACTGTAGTCTACTCTCTTCTCCCTATTATCTTCTACTGTAGTCTACTCTCTTCTCCCTTTTATCTTCTACTGTAGCCTACTCTCTTCTCCCTTTTATCTTCTACTGTAGTCTACTCTCTTCTCCTTATTCTATTCTACTGTAGTCTACTCTCTTCTCCCTATTATCTTCTACTGTAGTCTACTCTCTTCTCCTTATTCTATTCTACTGTAGTCTACTCTCTTCTCCCTTGTATCTTCTACTGTAGCCTACTCTCTTCTCCCTTTTATCTTCTACTGTAGTCTACTCTCTTCTCCCTATTATCTTCTACTGTAGCCTACTCTCTTCTCCCTATTATTTTTACTGTAGTCTACTCTCTTCTCCCTATTATTTTTACTGTAGTCTACTCTCTTCTCCTGTATTACTCTCTTCTCCCTATTTTTACTGTAGTCTACTCTCTTCTCCCTATTCTCTTCTACTGTAGTCTACTCTCTTCTCCCTATTATCTTCTACTGTAGTCTACTCTCTTCTCCCTATTCTCTTCTACTGTAGTCTACTCTCTTCTCCCTATTATCTTCTACTGTAGTCTACTCTCTTCTCCCTTTTATCTTCTACTGTAGTCTACTCTCTTCTCCCTTTTATCTTCTACTGTAGTCTACTCTCTTCTCCCTTTTCACTTGTACTGTAGTCTACTCTCTTCTCCCTATTCTATTCTACTGTAGTCTACTCTCTTCTCCCTATTCTCTTCTACTGTAGTCTACTCTCTTCTCCCTTTTATCTTCTACTGTAGTCTACTCTCTTCTCCTTATTCTATTCTACTGTAGTCTACTCTCTTCTCCCTATTATCTTCTACTGTAGTCTACTCTCTTCTCCCTTTTATCTTCTACTGTAGCCTACTCTCTTCTCCCTTTTATCTTCTACTGTAGTCTACTCTCTTCTCCTTATTCTATTCTACTGTAGTCTACTCTCTTCTCCCTATTATCTTCTACTGTAGTCTACTCTCTTCTCCCTATTCTCTTCTACTGTAGCCTACTCTCTTCTCCCTATTATTTTTACTGTAGTCTACTCTCTTCTCCCTATTATTTTTACTGTAGTCTACTCTCTTCTCCCTATTCTCTTCTACTGTAGTCTACTCTCTTCTCCCTATTATTTTTGCTGTAGTCTACTCTCTTCTCCCTATTCTATTCTACTGTAGTCTACTCTCTTCTCCCTATTATTTTTACTGTAGTCTACTCTCTTCTCCCTTTTATCTTCTACTGTAGTCTACTCTCTTCTCCCTTTTATCTTCTACTGTAGTCTACTCTCTTCTCCCTTTTCACTTGTACTGTAGTCTACTCTCTTCTCCCTATTCTATTCTACTGTAGTCTACTCTCTTCTCCCTTTTATCTTCTACTGTAGTCTACTCTCTTCTCCTTTTATCTTCTACTGTAGTCTACTCTCTTCTCCTTATTCTATTCTACTGTAGTCTACTCTCTTCTCCCTATTATCTTCTACTGTAGTCTACTCTCTTCTCCCTTTTATCTTCTACTGTAGCCTACTCTCTTCTCCCTTTTATCTTCTACTGTAGTCTACTCTCTTCTCCTTATTCTATTCTACTGTAGTCTACTCTCTTCTCCCTATTATCTTCTACTGTAGTCTACTCTCTTCTCCCTTTTATCTTCTACTGTAGCCTACTCTCTTCTCCCTTTTATCTTCTACTGTAGTCTACTCTCTTCTCCCTATTATCTTCTACTGTAGCCTACTCTCTTCTCCCTTTTATCTTCTACTGTAGCCTACTCTCTTCTCCCTTTTATCTTCTACTGTAGCCTACTCTCTTCTCCCTTTTATCCTCTACTGTAGTCTACTCTCTTCTCTCTTTTATCTTCTACTGTAGCCTACTCTCTTCTCCCTTTTATCTTCTACTGTAGCCTACTCTCTTCTCCCTATTATCTTCTACTGTAGTCTACTCTCTTCTCCCTATTATCTTCTACTGTAGTCTACTCTCTTCTCCCTATTATTTTACTGTAGTCTACTCTCTTCTCCTTATTCTCTTCTACTGTAGTCTACTCTCTTCTCCCTTTTATCTTCTACTGTAGCCTACTCTCTTCTCCCTTTTATCTTCTACTGTAGCCTACTCTCTTCTCCCTTTTATCCTCTACTGTAGTCTACTCTCTTCTCTCTTTTATCTTCTACTGTAGTCTACTTTCTTCTCCCTATTATCTTCTACTGTAGTCTACTCTCTTCTCCCTATTATTTGTACTGTAGTCTACTCTCTTCTCCCTATTATCTTCTACTGTAGTCTACTCTCTTCTCCCTATTCTATTCTACTGTAGTCTACTCTCTTCTCCCTTTTATCTTCTACTGTAGCCTACTCTCTTCTCCCTATTATTTTACTGTAGTCTACTCTCTTCTCCTTATTCTCTTCTACTGTAGTCTACTCTCTTCTCCCTTTTATCTTCTACTGTAGTCTACTCTCTTCTCCCTTTTCACTTGTACTGTAGTCTACTCTGTTCTCCCTATTATCTTTACTGTAGTCTACTCTCTTCTCCCTATTCTCTTTTACTGTAGTCTACTCTCTTCTCCTTATTCTCTTCTACTGTAGTCTACTCTCTTCTCCCTTTTATCTTCTACTGTAGTCTACTCTCTTCTCCCTTTTATCTTGTACTGTAGTCTACTCTCTTCTTCCCTATTCTCTTCTACTGTAGTCTACTCTCTTCTCCCTTTTATCTTCTACTGTAGTCTACTCTCTTCTCCCTATTATCTTCTACTGTAGTCTACTCTCTTCTCCCTATTATTTGTACTGTAGTCTACTCTCTTCTCCCTATTATCTTCTACTGTAGTCTACTCTCTTCTCCCTATTCTATTCTACTGTAGTCTACTCTCTTCTCCCTATTATCTTTACTGTAGTCTACTCTCTTCTCCCTATTATTTTTACTGTAGTCTACTCTCTTCTCCTATTCTCTCTACCTATTCTCTTCTACTGTAGTCTACTCTCTTCTCTCCCTTGTATCTTCTACTGTAGTCTACTCTCTTCTCCCTTTTCACTTCTACTGTAGTCTACTCTCTTCTCCCTATTATCTTTACTGTAGTCTACTTCTCTTCTCCCTATTCTCTTTTACTGTAGTCTACTCTCTTCTCCTCTCTTCTCCTTATTCTCTTCTACTGTAGTCTACTCTCTTCTCCCTTTTATCTTCTACTGTAGTCTACTCTCTTCTCCTTTTCACTTGTACTGTAGTCTACTCTCTTCTTCCCTATTCTCTTCTACTGTAGTCTACTCTCTTCTCCCTTTTATCTTCTACTGTAGTCTACTTTCTTCTCCCTATTATCTTCTACTGTAGTCTACTCTCTTCTCCCTTTTATCTTCTACTGTAGTCTACTTTCTTCTCCCTATTATCTTCTACTGTAGTCTACTCTCTTCTCCCTATTCTATTCTACTGTAGTCTACTCTCTTCTCCCTATTATCTTTACTGTAGTCTACTCTCTTCTCCCTATTATTTTTACTGTAGTCTACTCTCTCCCTATTCTCTTCTACTGTAGTCTACTCTCTTCTCCCTTGTATCTTCTACTGTAGTCTACTCTCTTCTCCCTTTTATCTTCTACTGTAGTCTACTCTCTTCTCCCTATTCTCTTCTACTGTAGTCTACTCTCTTCTCCCTTTTATCTTCTACTGTAGTCTACTCTCTTCACCCTTTTATCTTCTACTGTAGTCTACTCTCTTCTCCCTGTTATCTTCTACTGTAGTCTACTCTCTTCTCCCTGTTATCTTCTACTGTAGTCTACTCTCTTCTCCCTATTATCTTCTACTGTAGTCTACTCTCTTCTCCCTATTCTCTTATACTGTAGTCTACTCTCTTCTCCCTTTTCTCTTCTACTGTAGTCTACTCTCTTCTCCCTTTTATCTTCTACTGTAGTCTACTCTCTTCTCCTTATTCTATTCTACTGTAGTCTACTCTCTTCTCCCTATTATCTTCTACTGTAGTCTACTCTCTTCTCCCTTTTATCTTCTACTGTAGCCTACTCTCTTCTCCCTTTTATCTTCTACTGTAGTCTACTCTCTTCTCCCTATTATCTTCTACTGTAGCCTACTCTCTTCTCCCTTTTATCTTCTACTGTAGCCTACTCTCTTCTCCCTTTTATCTTCTACTGTAGTCTACTCTCTTCTCCCTTTTATCTTCTACTGTAGTCTACTGTCTCTTCTTCTCTTTTATCTTCTACTGTAGCCTACTATCTTCTCCCTATTATCTTCTACTGTAGTCTACTCTCTTCTCCCTATTATCTTCTACTGTAGTCTACTCTCTTCTCCCTATTATCTTCTACTGTAGTCTACTCTCTTCTCCCTATTATTTTACTGTAGTCTACTCTCTTCTCCTTATTCTCTTCTACTGTAGTCTACTCTCTTCTCCCTTTTATCTTCTACTGTAGTCTACTCTCTTCTCCCTTTTCACTTGTACTGTAGTCTACTCTCTTCTCCCTATTATCTTCTACTGTAGTCTACTCTCTTCTCCCTATTATCTTTACTGTAGTCTACTCTCTTCTCCCTATTATTTTTACTGTAGTCTACTCTTCTCCCTATTCTCTTCTACTGTAGTCTACTCTCTTCTCCCTTATTATCTTCTACTGTAGTCTACTCTCTTCTCCCTATTCTCTTCTACTGTAGTCTACTCTCTTCACCCTTTTATCTTCTACTGTAGTCTACTCTCTTCTCCCTGTTCTATTCTACTGTAGTCTACTCTCTTCTCCCTATTATCTTCTACTGTAGTCTACTCTCTTCTCCCTTTTATCTTCTACTGTAGCCTACTCTCTTCTCCCTATTATCTTCTACTGTAGTCTACTCTCTTCTCCTTATTCTATTCTACTGTAGTCTACTCTCTTCTCCCTTGTATCTTCTACTGTAGCCTACTCTCTTCTCCCTTTTATCTTCTACTGTAGTCTACTCTCTTCTCCCTATTATCTTCTACTGTAGCCTACTCTCTTCTCCCTATTATTTTTACTGTAGTCTACTCTCTTCTCCCTATTATTTTTACTGTAGTCTACTCTCTTCTCCCTATTCTCTTCTACTGTAGTCTACTCTCTTCTCCCTTTTGTATTCTACTGTAGTCTACTCTCTTCTCCCTTTTCACTTCTACTGTAGTCTACTCTCTTCTCCCTTTTCACTTCTACTGTAGTCTACTCTCTTCTCCCTATTATCTTTACTGTAGTCTATTCTCTTCTCCCTGTTCTCTTCAACTGTAGTCTACTCTCTTCTCCCTGTTATCTTCTACTGTAGTCTACTCTCTTCTCCCTATTATCTTCTACTGCTACTGTAGTCTACTCTCTTCTCCCTATTATTTTTACTGTAGTCTACTCTCTTCTCCCTATTCTCTTCTACTGTAGTCTACTCTCTTCTCCCTATTCTCTCTCTCTCTCCTTTTATCTTCTACTGTAGTCTACTCTCTTCTCCCTATTCTCTTCTACTGTAGTCTACTCTCTTCTCCCTATTATCTTCTACTGTAGTCTACTCTCTTCTCCCTTCTCCCTTTTATCTTCTACTGTAGTCTACTCTCTTCTCCCTTTCATCTTCTACTGTAGTCTACTCTCTTCTCCCTTTTATCTTCTACTGTAGTCTACTCTCTTCTCCCTTTTATTTTCTACTGTAGTCTACTCTCTTCTCCTTTTATCTTCTACTGTAGTCTACTCTCTTCTCCCTTTTATCTTCTACTGTAGTCTACTCTCTTCTCCCTTTTCACTTCTACTGTAGTCTACTCTCTTCTCCCTATTATCTTTACTGTAGTCTACTCTCTTCTCCCTATTCTCTTCTACTGTAGTCTACTCTCTTCTCCCTTTTATCTTCTACTGTAGTCTACTCTCTTCTCCCTATTCTCTTATACTGTAGTCTACTCTCTTCTCCCTATTATCTTCTACTGTAGTCTACTCTCTTCTCCCTTTTATCTTCTACTGTAGTCTACTCTCTTCTCCCTTTTCACTTCTACTGTAGTCTACTCTCTTCTCCCTTTTATCTTCTACTGTAGTCTACTCTCTTCTCCCTTTTATTTTCTACTGTAGTCTACTCTCTTCTCCCTTTTATTTTACTGTAGTCTACTCTCTTCTCCCTATTCTATTCTACTGTAGTCTACTCTCTTCTCCCTATTATTTTACTGTAGTCTACTCTCTTCTCCTATTCTCTTCTACTGTAGTCTACTCTCTTCTCCCTTTTATCTTCTACTGTAGTCTACTCTCTTCTCCCTTTTCACTTTACTGTAGTCTACTCTCTTCTCCCTATTCTCTTCTACTGTAGTCTACTCTCTTCTCCCTTTTATCTTCTACTGTAGTCTACTTTCTTCTCCCTATTATCTTCTACTGTAGTCTACTCTCTTCTCCCTATTATTTGTACTGTAGTCTACTCTCTCTCTCCCTATTATCTTCTACTGTAGTCTACTCTCTTCTCCCTATTTCCATTCTACTGTAGTCTACTCTCTTCTCCCTATTATCTTTACTGTAGTCTACTCTCTTCTCCCTATTATTTTTACTGTAGTCTACTTCTCTTCTCCCTATTATTTTTACTGTAGTCTCTCTCTCCCTATTCTCTTCTACTGTAGTCTACTCTCTTCTCCCTTTTATCTTCTACTGTAGTCTACTCTCTTTCTCCCTGTTCTATTCTACTGTAGTCTACTCTCTTCTCCCTATTATCTTCTACTGTAGTCTACTCTCTTCTCCCTTTTATCTTCTACTGTAGCCTACTCTCTTCTCCCTTTTATCTTCTACTGTAGTCTACTCTCTTCTCCCTATTCTCTTCTACTGTAGTCTACTCTCTTCTCCCTTTTATCTTCTACTGTAGTCTACTCTCTTTCTCCCTATTCTATTCTACTGTAGTCTACTCTCTTCTCCCTTTTATCTTCTACTGTAGTCTACTCTCTTCTCCTTTTCACTTGTACTGTAGTCTACTCTCTTCTCCCTATTATCTTTACTGTAGTCTACTCTCTTCTCCCTATTATTTTTACTGTAGTCTACTCTCTTCTCCATATTCTCTTCTATTACTGTAGTCTACTCTCTTCTCCCTTTTGTATTCTACTGTAGTCTACTCTCTTCTCCCTTTTCATCTTCTACTGTAGTCTACTCTCTTCTCCCTTTTCACTTCTACTGTAGTCTACTCTCTTCTCCCTATTATCTTCTACTGTAGTCTACTCTCTTCTCCTTATTCTATTCTACTGTAGTCTACTCTCTTCTCCCTTTTATCTTCTACTGTAGTCTACTCTCTTCTCCCTTTTATCTTCTACTGTAGTCTACTCTCTTCTCCCTATTATCTTCTACTGTAGTCTACTCTCTTCTCCCTATTATTTTTACTGTAGTCTACTCTCTTCTCCCTATTCTCTTTTACTGTAGTCTACTCTCTATTTTCCCTATTCTATTCTACTGTAGTCTACTCTCTTCTCCCTATTCTCTTCTACTGTAGTCTACTCTCTTCTCCCTTTTCATCTTCTACTGTAGTCTACTCTCTTCTCCCTATTATCTTTACTGTAGTCTACTCTCTTCTCCCTATTCTCTTCTACTGTAGTCTCTCTCTCTATTTCTCCCTTTTATCTTCTACTGTAGTCTACTCTCTTCTCCCTATTATCTTATACTGTAGTCTACTCTCTTCTCCCTATTATCTTCTACTGTAGTCTACTCTCTTCTCCCTATTATCTTCTTTTACTGTAGTCTCTTCTCTTCTCCTTATTATCTTCTACTGTAGTCTACTCTCTTCTCCCTTTTATCTTCTACTGTAGTCTACTCTCTTCTCCCTTTTCACTTCTACTGTAGTCTACTCTCTTCTCCCTTTTATCTTCTACTGTAGTCTACTCTCTTCTCCCTTTTATCTTCTACTGTAGTCTACTCTCTTCTCCCTTTTATTTTACTGTAGTCTACTCTCTTCTCCCTATTCTATTCTACTGTAGTCTACTCTCTTCTCCCTTTTATCTTCTACTGTAGTCTACTCTCTTCTCCCTTTTCACTTCTACTGTAGTCTACTCTCTTCTCCCTTTTATCTTCTACTGTAGTCTACTCTCTTCTCCCTATTCTCTTCTACTGTAGTCTACTCTCTTCTCCCTTTTATCTTCTATTGTCTTCTACTCTCTACTCTCTTCTCTCCCTTTTATCTTCTACTGTAGTCTACTCTCTTCTCCCTTTTATCTTCTACTGTAGTCTACTCTCTTCTCCCTTTTATCTTCTACTGTAGTCTACTCTCTTCTCTCTTTTATCTTCTACTGTAGCCTACTCTCTTCTCCCTTTTATCTTCTACTGTAGCCTACTATCTTCTCCCTATTATCTTCTACTGTAGTCTACTCTCTTCTCCCTATTATCTTCTACTGTAGTCTACTCTCTTCTCCCTATTATTTTACTGTAGTCTACTCTCTTCTCCTTATTCTCTTCTACTGTAGTCTACTCTCTTCTCCCTTTTATCTTCTACTGTAGTCTACTCTCTTCTCCCTTTTCACTTGTACTGTAGTCTACTCTCTTCTCCCTATTCTCTTCTACTGTAGTCTACTCTCTTCTCCCTTTTATCTTCTACTGTAGTCTACTTTCTTCTCCCTATTATCTTCTACTGTAGTCTACTCTCTTCTCCCTATTATTTGTACTGTAGTCTACTCTCTTCTCCCTATTATCTTCTACTGTAGTCTACTCTCTTCTCCCTATTCTATTCTACTGTAGTCTACTCTCTTCTCCCTATTATCTTTACTGTAGTCTACTCTCTTCTCCCTATTATTTTTACTGTAGTCTACTCTCTCCCTATTCTCTTCTACTGTAGTCTACTCTCTTCTCCCTTGTATCTTCTACTGTAGTCTACTCTCTTCTCCCTTTTCACTTCTACTGTAGTCTACTCTGTTCTCCCTATTATCTTTACTGTAGTCTACTCTCTTCTCCCTATTCTCTTCTACTGTAGTCTACTCTCTTCACCCTTTTATCTTCTACTGTAGTCTACTCTCTTCTCCCTGTTCTATTCTACTGTAGTCTACTCTCTTCTCCCTATTATCTTCTACTGTAGTCTACTCTCTTCTCCCTTTTATCTTCTACTGTAGCCTACTCTCTTCTCCCTTTTATCTTCTACTGTAGTCTACTCTCTTCTCCCTATTCTCTTCTACTGTAGTCTACTCTCTTCTCCCTTTTATCTTCTACTGTAGTCTACTCTCTTCTCCCTATTCTATTCTACTGTAGTCTACTCTCTTCTCCCTTTTCACTTGTACTGTAGTCTACTCTCTTCTCCCTATTATCTTTACTGTAGTCTACTCTCTTCTCCCTATTATTTTTACTGTAGTCTACTCTCTTCTCCCTATTCTCTTCTACTGTAGTCTACTCTCTTCTCCCTTTTGTATTCTACTGTAGTCTACTCTCTTCTCCCTTTTCACTTCTACTGTAGTCTACTCTCTTCTCCCTATTATCTTTACTGTAGTCTATTCTCTTCTCCCTGTTCTCTTCAACTGTAGTCTACTCTCTTCTCCCTTTTATCTTCTACTGTAGTCTACTCTCTTCTCCCTGTTATCTTCTACTGTAGTCTACTCTCTTCTCCCTGTTATCTTCTACTGTAGTCTACTCTCTTCTCCCTATTATCTTCTACTGTAGTCTACTCTCTTCTCCCTATTATTTTTACTGTAGTCTACTCTCTTCTCCCTATTCTATTCTACTGTAGTCTACTCTCTTTTCCCTATTCTATTCTACTGTAGTCTACTCTCTTCTCCCTATTCTCTTCTACTGTAGTCTACTCTCTTCTCCCTTTTCACTTCTACTGTAGTCTACTCTCTTCTCCCTATTATCTTTACTGTAGTCTACTCTCTTCTCCCTATTCTCTTCTACTGTAGTCTACTCTCTTCTCCCTTTTATCTTCTACTGTAGTCTACTCTCTTCTCCCTATTCTCTTATACTGTAGTCTACTCTCTTCTCCCTATTATCTTCTACTGTAGTCTACTCTCTTCTCCCTTTTATCTTCTACTGTAGTCTACTCTCTTCTCCCTTTTCTCCCTTTTCTCCCATCTTCTACTGTAGTCTACTCTCTTCTCCCTTTTATCTTCTACTGTAGTCTACTCTCTCTCTTCTTTTATTTTCTACTGTAGTCTACTCTCTTCTCCCTTTTATCTTCTACTGTAGTCTACTCTCTTCTCCCTTTTATTTTACTGTAGTCTACTCTCTTCTCCCTATTCTATTCTACTGTAGTCTACTCTCTTCTCCCTTTTATCTTCTACTGTAGTCTACTCTCTTCTCCCTTTTCACTTCTACTGTAGTCTACTCTCTTCTCCCTATTATCTTTACTGTAGTCTACTCTCTTCTCCCTATTCTCTTCTACTGTAGTCTACTCTCTTCTCCCTTTTATCTTCTACTGTAGTCTACTCTCTTCTCCCTTTTATCTTCTACTGTAGTCTACTCTCTTCTCCCTTTTCACTTCTACTGTAGTCTACTCTCTTCTCCCTTTTATCTTCTACTGTAGTCTACTCTCTTCTCTCTTTTATCTTCTACTGTAGTCTACTCTCTTCTCCCTTTTCACTTCTACTGTAGTCTACTCTCTTCTCCCTTTTCTCTTCTACTCTGGTTTTATCTTTTTCCTCCATGCCTTTTTAATCTGTCCTCCAATGTTTGAATCGCGCCACCGCCTGTCACCCGGCACACGGTGCCCACGACTATACAAGTGCCAGTGTTGTTCTGTGGGCAGGGGTGTGGAGGGAATCCAATCTCATGGTTCCAACAGGGACACCAGGCATTTCATCTGGTCACACCTCATCCTGCACCATGCTCAGATTGTCCTCTGGGTGCATTCCAGTGCACACGGAGGGGGCCGAAGCATCTCACTCTCCGCCACCTGCACTTCAAGGGTCTCTTTCTTCCTTGCACCCTTGCTCTTGCTGTTTTTTTGCGTTTGTGTTTGTATGGCTGCTTTTTTCTTTCTCTCTCTCCACTGTGATGGATCTGAGGGAGAGTTGTCTGTGTGATGCTGAGAGGTGAGGCAGAGGCATCTGTTTGTTCCAGCTATAGCCTAGTGGTGTTGGGCAGAAGCTGAAGAACACAGCAGGATGGAACATTTCCAAAAGTCTCCTTATGTTCCCTCCCAATGGTTTTCTATGTGTTTAGATCTAGGACCATGGATTTGTACAAGATTAAATACCAAGTCATTCAGGTGAATTGTCAACAGTGTAAAATTGTACAACAAATATCATCAAAACTGGACCTCAAACTTCCCCCAAAATATAATTAGTGAAGGTTAGGGCTACTGGGGTGCAGGTTAGTTTTGTGGGCACATTGTTACTTTGTAAATGTCCTGATATGAAGGAGAGGAGAATATTAGTTGTGACTCAACTCTCAGTGGGTTTATGCATCTTAAATAATGATTCCTCTGCAACAGATTGTTCAATACAATCCTGGTACGCTGAATAGGCCTAGTCTAGAAACTGTATTAAAAAGCCCATTCCAAGCCAGCATGGTTTCACATTGGCCCTGGAATCATAACATGTAAAAGGCCTTCAGAGTGAGAGCCTGAATTGTCTACATCCCAAATGGCACCCTATTCCCTATTTATTGCACTACTTTTGACCGGGGCCCATAAGACTGTTCAAAAGTAGTGCACTATGTAGGGAATGGGGTGCCATGTTGGCCTCAGCCTGAGACTGACTGACTGACTGGGAGGCAAGAGAAGCCTATGCCTCGGCAGGCCAAACAGCCTAGTTAACTGAGATGCCCAGTTGTCTCCTATCACAAAGGTTGTTTGCCAAGCTGGCACCCTCTCTTTTATTTCTCTTTCAAATGTAACTGTTCCCTCTTCTGACAAAATTATCTGTGTTTAGTTGATTATAGTGGTGGCCATTGTGTTGTGTTCTCATGGCATTATGTGAGTGGGTGTAGATGGAAAGGATTGGGGTGGTGGCAGAAGTTTTTATATACTCCAGGAGGAGGGACTCACTCATTTAGCAAATGAGAAGGACGACACGTTTATCTTGCAGATCACGGAGATTGGTGATTTGTAAAAGAGATCTGTGCTCAACCACTTAACTGCTAAAAACATCAAACTTTCCTCATCAGACTGGTTATTTTTGGTAAACTACATGAATTGTTCATATAAAAAAAGATTTAGTTTGTTTTGCACAGTTCTTTCTCACGCTGATGCTTTTCAAAATAACAATTGCTATTGATTTTTCATGACGATGTAAAATGCTTGAAACAAAACTATACTATATTGGAACTAGAAGCGCTTCGTCTAAACTCTAAACTCATTATTAATTTACTGTATATTTACAATTAAAAGTTTCATAAATGAAGAGCAGAGAAAAACAAACGTTTTGGCAGCATTGGATCGAGAACATCGTAACCTTTTTTATTTACATTTTTTCTACTTTTTACCCCTTTTTCTCCCCAATTTCATGATATCCAATTGGTAGTTACAGTCTTGTCCCATCGCAGCAACTTCCGTACAGACTCGCGAGAGGCGAAGGTAGAGCCATGCGTCCCCTGAAACACGACCCCGCCAAGCCGCATTGCTTCTTGACACACTGCTCGCTTAACCCGGAACCAGCCGCACCAACGAACATCGTAACCTTGATGAGAAGTTTCTTCTGATTAGGAAACACACATCTATAAGACTGTGGCTATGTGAAACAAGTTCAGAGGAAGAAATTCAAAGGCTTGGACATCTCTGATGATTGATCACTTACAGTATCAGCAGTGCTGAGTGTTTAAGGTGTGGAGTGAGGAGATGAGAGAAAACATCTGGAGGACAAGGCCACACACACACACACACACTCTCTCTTTCTCACACACACACACTTTAAGTCACTCAACGTATCCCCTAGCAACACAAAAAAAACATTAAGACGACTGACAGAGATAATTTCAAAGTCACCCCAAACAAGCCGTCGGCATCTTTACCAATGACTGTTTTCCCCCATGAAACTAGGAACTAAATGATTATGATACATGAGTCCTTCAGGGGAGTCTACATGTCAGTGTTTTGAATTCTCCATACTTAGACTTAGGGCTCTAGTCAATCCGTATAGTGGAAGTTCAGCATTGCAGCGTGATACAAATTTAAAGGCAATGACCCCGCATTAGTGGAGACTGCATTCACGGTAAATGCTGCATATGTAGGCTCATTCGGAAATTACCTTTACATTTCTATCATGCAATCTGTAACGCTTCAGCAATACAGATTGAATATAGCCTTTAGATGTGAATTGGAAAGATGATACATCTTGGAAAGATGATACAGAGAAATAGAGAGAGAGAACAGAGCGAGAGAAATAGAGAGAGAAAATTAGAGATAGAGAGCAATAGAGTGAGAAAAAACAGAGATAAAGAGAGAGCTAGAGAGATAAAGAAAGGGAGAGAGAAAGAGATAAAGACAGAGTTACAGAGAGAGAAATAAAGAGAGAGATGTAAACACATGTTTCCCATGCCAGTAAAGCCCTTAAATTGAAATTGAATTGAAAATGAATTGAGAGAGAGATAGAGAACGAGACAGAGGCAGAATATGACACTTGAAATGTCTCTATTATTTTGGAACTTGTGTGAGTGTCATATTTACTGTTCACTTTTTATTATTTATTTAACTTTTGTTTATCCATTTCACTTGCTTTGGCAATGTAAACATGTTTCCCATGCCAATAAAGCCCCTTAAATTGAATTTACATAGAGACGAGCATCACAGCCAGAGAGAAACTCCAGGACCATGTCAACTGATAAAACATCCTGGAGAGAGAATAACTTACATAGAGTTGAAAGATGATACATCTTGGAAAGATGATACAGAGATAAAGAGAGAAATATAGAAAGAGAGAGCTAAAGAGCAGAGAGAGAAATAGAGAAAGATAGCGAGAGATAAAGAGTTAGAGAGAGATGAAGACAGAGAGATAAAATAGAGAGAGAAAGATAAATAAAGAGAGAGAAATAAAGATAAAGAGAGAGAGATGGAGAGAGATGGAGAGAGAAAGAAAGAAAGAGAGAGATAAAGAGAGAGCTAGAGAGAGCTAAATAAGAGATTGAGAGAGAGAGAGAGAGAGAGATGAAGACAGCGTTAGAGAGAGAAAGATACAAAGAGAGAGAGGGATGTAAACATAGAGATAAAGAGAGAGAGATAAAGAGAGATAAAGATACAAAGAGAGAGAAAGAGAACGAGACAGAGAGATGGGCTTCACAGCCAGATAGAAACTCCAGGGCCATTTGAACTGGTAAAGCAACCCGGAGAGAGAATAACTTACATAGAGTTGAAAGTGAGAGCCAGAGAAGACTCAGAGTGCTCTGCTCTCACATATTGTTTTCCACTGAAGTGAACCCAGCCAACATGAGGCACAAACTTGGCAGAGGAGGAATGGAACAGTTCTCTTCACACACCAAGGTACCGACAGGGTCAATGAGGTGGGATAATGCCATACAGATTTTGAGGGAAAAGCACTGCAACACACTCAGGTTGTAAGCACCTTAGGACCTTAGGACTTTTTAAAGTTTATTTCAGATGGCTTGTCACAGATAGGGGACTTGTGGTTTAACTTCAGTCAAGTTTTTATCTGATATTGACATAGCTACACAACAGAACAATTTCAAGACTTCTTGCTAAGCCCTTTGTTAGCGCAGGTTTCAAAAACAGCTGCTATAAGATGATAAGAATGCAACTAACACTTGGAGACTGCTGAATCAACAGAAATAACCGTTGGTATAAGCTGTATCTGTTAGATTGGATTTGTGAAGACGGAACGGAATTAATATCTTCTGACTTGAACTTCAATCCAAACATCACTCTGACTGAGGCTTTGAAATGTTAGAAAATATGGGGCGACATAAATGTGAACATATGATTCTGGTTGAAGATTGCAACGGTCTGTGAGTTGCACTGTAAATGCTGTGAACATTGTTCACATAAATGTTTTGAACAATTTCAGCAGTATCAAAACTCTTATTCCTGCAAGAATACAAAGTATTGCAGTATTATGTCGATATATTTTGGTTCTTGTCAACCTTTCTTCATTGCCAAACTCCCACTGATGTCACATCTAAATCCATATTTCTGACATAGCTAAGAGTTAGTATTCTGTTCGGCTTGTATGTTGACATCAAACTTGATCTCTTAGAAACAGATTTACATCCCGTTGATAATGGGGGAATAGAGCCTATCCATTGTGAAATGATTGCCATTCTAATGGACACCAGTAAGGATCCTTTAGTTGTAATCTTAGACTACGAGATAAACACTAAACAACACTCAGCATTGCCTGCTGCAAGCCTTCAAATGGAGAGAATTCTTGATGACCTCATTTATGTTTTTTTTTTCTCCAGGAATCGTGGCAGTGCACTATTACATCTCTCTAGATTGGAGAGTCTGGTTGGATTTCACATACTGTGGCCTGGCCTCTTATTGTGTTCAAGTAGAGCTGTGTTCTGCACTGCATTTTGATGCTGTCTAGTTTTTCTCAAAATTCCTTGACGTCTTCACTTTGTATTTTATAAATGTTGTATTTCTTGTCGTATAAATCTACCTCTAACATTGTATAAATAAAAGGGCTGAATGAATCGTATTTACTTGTCCTTAAGAAAATAAAACATAAGCACTACTTTCAGTGTTATATATATCAAATGTAAAGCAAACTGTATTGACTTTTCTCTCTCTAATATAAAATAAAAACTGGATTAAATAGTGGAGCATTCATGGTAACTATTCTCCAGGTCGTTGCTGTAAATTACAATGTGTTCTCAGTTAATTTACCTTGGAAAATAAGGGTTAAAAAATAAATTAATAATAATAATTTTAAAGGATGATATTGTTTCACTTCTTTGGTTTGGATCCAACTGAGACACAGGAAGATTATGTTTGTCAGTCAGAGGCTGAGCATTATTTCAGAAGGAAATGAGAGCGCTACCAAAGACATTAGATTTGTCATGAGATTTCATGAGGGGATGGCAATGGTGATGGTGAGTTTGTGCATGTGTGTGTGTGTGTGTGTGTGTGTGTGTGTGTGTGTGTGTGTGTGTGTGTGTGTGTGTGTGTGTGTGTGTGTGTGTGTGTGTGTGTGTGTGTGTGTGTGTGTGTGTGTGTGTGTGTGTGTGTGTGTGTGTGTGCGTGTGTGTGCGTGCGTGTGTGCTGGCACAATTACTGTATAATCATGTAACCGACATGAAGGTCGTCATGAAAATAAAATAACTGTCATAACTGTAAAATAAAAAAAACAGCTGACTGAAGACGGGACGGCTCAGCATTCGTGTAGTTGAGTCCGTTTCCATGGTAACATGTACTCTTTACAATCGTGATGAAATTTTGTGGCCCTTTGCTGAAACAAGCAAGGTGTTGTAGCAAACAAATCTTTGGCTGCCTAGGCAACGCCCCCTTCCCTGCATTCAGGAGAGAGACTGATTTTACCGGTGACCAATAACCGTCATCCAAAATTCCATGACTGTCACAGCCCTAGCGTACATGCATGTGTGTGTGTATGGGAGGGGATCCTTAATAAACATTTCAGATGAGGAGGGTAGTTGGAGGGTCTTATATTATGACATGGCACAATTACAAGAGTTTTATTCTTCTTCATGCAAATTGATCTTTTCACCAATTTCACATTTTCACCTAAAATTAGATAAATATAGCACTGTACTGTAGTTTACAACTTTGGTTTAAAAGAAGTGTATGGTGTATTTTATTTATGACTATTTATTCAGTGGCATAACTTTGAGTTGGTGACCATTCTCGTCAGTGATGCTCTCCATTTCTCTTTTTGATGAATGTGGACTCAAAGATAATGACAAGGAAAGACTAAATTGCACCAGTGGCTTCAATCTGCATCTGATCTAGAATTTTGTGCATGGCAGTACACATAAACAAACACCTTGTGATACTTTAATATAAGGGCCTTGAGAGTGAAAATACACATTTGTTTATGAACACATGTGGGCAGACAAATAAGATAGCACTGTTAATAAATTATCTTAGATTTGAGGGTTATATGAAAGAGAGGAATTTGTTTTACGTCCACCTTCTGAGTCATAATACATCATAATTACCACAGTACCTTAAACTGTGGTAATGGAGAGGCAGGTAGCATAGTGGTTAGAGCATTGGGAGGTTGCTATATCAAATTCCCAAGCTGCCAAGGTAAAAGTCTGTCTTCTGCCCCTGAACATGGCAGTTAACCCACTGTTCCTAGGCCATCATTGTAAATAAGAATTTGCTCTTAAAACGTCTTATGGCTGCAGGGGCAGTATTGAGTAGCTTGGATGAAAGGTGCCCAGAGTAAACAGCCTGCTCCTCAGTGTCAGTTGCTAATATATGCATATTGTTATTAGTACTGGATAGAAAACACTCTGAAGTTCCTAAAACTGTTTGAATGATGTCTGTGAGTATAACAGAACTCATATGGCAGGCAAAAACCTGAGAAGAAATCCAAACAGGAAATGAGAAATCTGAGGTTGGTCGATTTTCAACCCAGGCCCTATTGAATTCACAGTGGGATATGGATGAAGTTTCACTTCCTAGGGCTTCCACTAGATGTCAACAATCTTTAGAAACTTGAATGAGGCTTCAACTGTGTTTTGGGCCTGAATAAGAGCTGAATGAGTCAGGTTACTGGCAGAGAGCTATTTCCTGCTTGCGCGCATTTTCACATGATATCGATTGCTTCTCTAGACACAAAGGAATTCTCCGGTTAGAAGATTATTGAAGATTTATGATAACAACACCCTAAAGATTGATTCTGAAATGTTTCTTCAACTTGTAATGTAACTTTACATATCCAAACGCTAATTCTGGTCAGCGTTATATCGGACAAAAACTTCAAAAAGTGATATTACCGGTTGAAGAAACATTTCAAACTAAGTACAGAATCAGTCATTAGGATGTTTTTAACAAATAGTTTTAATAAAGTTCCAACCGGAGTATTCCTTCTTGTCTTCGTGAGCAATGGAACTCAAGTGACTACCATGAGGAAAAAGTGGGATCACAAAAGGGCTGCTTGATGGACAGCTGATATATTCCGCTCTCATTCACTCCCACAACAACATAGAAGCCTCATTATAATTCATATTGATGGTTGATATCTAGTGGAACCCCTAGACAGTGCAACATCATTCATATCTCAAGGGGATTTCATTGGGGACTCTGGTGAATACATACAAGCTCAGATTTCTGACTTCCTGTTTTGATTTCAACTCAGGATTTTGCCTACCAATATAGGAGTCCTGTAATACTCACATACATCATTGAAAAAGTTTTAGAAACTTCAGAGTGTTTTCTATCCAATACTAATAATATTATGCAAATATTAGCAACTATGACTGAGGAGCAGGCCGTTTGATATGGGCACCTTTTCATCCAAGCTACTCAATACAGCCCCTGCAGCATAAAAAGTTAATCCAACAAAGGCAGGCTAATGACAGGTCAAGGGCAGGCAGAAAAGGTCAACACCGGGAAAACTAGAAAACAATTACAATCGAGAGACAGGAACAGAGGGAAAAACACTGGTAGGCTTTACGAAATAAAATTAACTGGCAACAGACAAACAGAGAATACAGGTATAAATACACAAGGGATAATGAGGAAGATGGGAACAGGAGACAAAGGGATGTGAGACATGGGTTTAACTCTGGACACGTGAAAGGTGGGATGTATATGAAGGGTATGGGGCAACAGATAGACGAACAGCAGAGGGGCTAATAATTTTGGAAATGGGAAACAGGCCGATAAACCGGGGGGATTCCACCTGGAGGGAGAGATCCCGGGTGGATATGTCATGTATTGTCATATTATGTCTTGTTCCTGTTCTTTCTCTTCACTCCGTTTCCCTCTGCTGGTCGTATTAGGTTACCTTCTCTTCCTCTCCTTCCCCCAGCTGTTCCTCATCTTCCCTAACTACCTCGTTCACTCTTTTCCCACCTGTTCCCTTTTTCCCTCTGATTAGGTCTCTATTTCTCTCTCTGTTCCTGCTTCTTTCTTTGTCAGATTCTCGTTTGAGTTTCTCATGCCAGAACCAAACTATCGTCTTGTTTGCTTCACCCTTGTCCCATCCTGTCGGAATCTGCCTGTTCTTCTGATGCTACGTGTTATCAGGTACCTCTGTCCGCTACGACCCGCACCTACCCAGAGAGACCAGCAGTCTGTCGCCGCAACCCAGCTATTCTCCTCTGCTGCTAAGAAGGGGACTCTTTTGTAAATATCAGAAGGACTTTCTGTTTCATTTGTCGCCCTCTCTGAGGGTTGTCTATTTTGCCATTTTTCTACATCTGAAGAGGATCTATGTCTTCCCTGTGTTTTTTACATTAAAGGACTCTGTTTTTGTTAAACCGCTTTTGGGTCCTCACTCAAGTCATAACAGGATAGCCATACCTTCTGCCCGAGATGATACCGGGGAGCCGGGGTCCGATGTTGATCCGAATGTTGTTGACAACTGGAGGTGGTCTTGAGGAGGGCCAAACCGGCTCTCCTCCAGGTACGACAGCGGAGGACAAATATCTGGGCAGAAGGTATGCCAACCTCTCCTTCCTGCTCGGGGAAGAGTGGGGGATGATACCCCAGGAACACTCAAATGGCGATAGGAGACCAGGCAGCGCAAAGTATTTTCGAGGTCCTGGTTGGCTCGCTCCGACTGGCCGTTGGACTGGGGATGGAAGCCAGAGGACAGGCTGGCCGAGGACCCAATGAGGGGCAGAGCGACTTCCAGAACCGGGTGAGAACTGAGGACCCTGTTCGGAGACCATGTCCATGGGCAGTCCATGGATCTGGAAGACATGCTGCACCATGGGCTGGGCCGTCTCCTTGGCCGAGGGTAGTTTGGGGAGAGGAATGAAGTGGGCAGCTTTGGGAAACCGGTCGGCCACAGTCAGGATGGCAGTGTTGCCCTCAGATGGGGGAAACCCTTGACAAAATCCAGGGATATATGGGACCAGGAACGGTGAGGGACAGGCAGTGGATGCAGAAGACCAGCCGGAGCTTGCCAATGAGACTTTTTCTGAGCTCAGACCGTGCAGGTGGACACAAATGTGGCAACTTCTGGAACCATAGTAGGCCATCAATAGCGTTGCACAAAGGCCAGAGTTTGACGGGGGCCCGGGTGGCAGGCAAGCCTGGAGGAATGGGCCCACTCCAGGACCGTGGAAAGGACAGTGTCAGGCACAAACATCCGGTTATCTGGGCCCTCCCCAGGGTTCGGCTGGGACCACTGCGCCTCCCGGACCTGTTTCCCTATGCCCCAGCTGAGTGCCGTCAACAGGCACGAGGTGGGAAGGATGGTCTCGATCTCCGGGATGGTAACCGTGGGACTATAGTGGCGAGACAATACAGTGCCACTGACACGGCCCGCAACTAAAACATGCGGACTCTCCTTCACTGCAGCCGACGTGAGGAAAACATTTAAACTTGTCAACCCTCGCAAGGCTGCAGGCCCAGACGGCATCCCCAGCCGCGCCCTCAGAGCATGCGCAGACCAGCTGGCTGGTGTGTTTACGGACATATTCAATCAATCCCTATCCCAGTCTGTTGTTCCCACATGCTTCAAGAGGGCCACCATTGTTCCTGTTCCCAAGAAAGCTAAGGTAACTGAGCTAAACGACTACCGCCCCGTAGCACTCAGTTCCGTCATCATGAAGTGCTTTGAGAGACTAGTCAAGGACCATATCACCTCCACCCTACCTGACACCCTAGACCCAATCCAATTTGCTTACCGCCGAAATAGGTCCACAGACGATGCTATCTCAACCACACTGCACACTGCTCTAACCCATCTGGACAAGAGGAATACCTATGTGAGAATGCTGTTCATCGACTACAGCTCGGCATTTAACACCATAGTGCCCTCCAAGCTCGTCATCAAGCTGTGCAACTGGGTACTGGACTTCCTGACGGGCCGCCCCCAGGTGGTGAGGGTAGGCAACAACATTTCCACCCCGCTGATCCGCAACACTGGGGCCCCACAAGGGTGCGTTCTGAGCCCTCTCCTGTACTCCCTCTTCACCCACGACTGCGTGGTCACGCACGCCTCCAACTCAATCATCAAGTTTGCGGACGACACAACAGTGGTAGGCTTGATTACCAACAACGACGAGACGGCCTACAGGGAGGAGGTGAGGGCCCTCGGAGTGTGGTGTCAGGAAAATAACCTCATACTCAACGTCAACAAAACTAAGGAGATGATTGTGGACTTCAGGAAACAGCAGAGGGAGCACCCCCCTATCCACATCGACTGGACAGTAGTGGAGAGGGTAGTAAGTTTTAAGTTCCTCGGCTTACACATCACAGACAAACTGAATTGATCCACCCACACAGACAGCATTGTGAAGAAGGCTTGTCACCAAAAGCACTCACAAACTTCTACAGATGCACAATCGAGAGCATCCTGTCGGGCTGTATCACCGCCTGGTACGGCAACTGCTCCGCCCACAACCGTAAGGCTCTCCAGAGGGTAGTGAGGTCTGCACAACGCATCACCGGGGGCAAACTACCTGCCCTCCAGGACACCTACACCTCCCGATGTCACAGGAAGGCCATAAAGATCATCAAGGACAAAAACCACCCGAGCCACTGCCTGTTCACCCCGCTATCATCCAGAAGGCGAGGTCAGTACAGGTGCATCAAAGCTGGGACCGAGAGACTGAAAAACAGCTTCTATCTCAAGGCCATCAGACTGTTAAACAGCCACCACTAACATTGAGTGGCTGCTGCCAAAACACTGACTCAACTCCAGCCACTTTAATAATGGGAATTGATGGGAAATGATGTAAAATATATCACTAGCCACTTTAAACAATGCTACCTAATATAATGTTTACATATCCTACATTATTCATCTCATATGTATATGTATATACTGTACTCTATATCATCTACTGCATCTTTATGTAATACATGTATCACTAGCCACTTTAACTATGCCACTTTGTTTACATACTCATCTCATATGTATGTACTGCACTCAATACCATCTACTGTATCTTGCCTATGCCGCTCTGTACCATCCCTCACTCATATATCTTTATTTACATATTCTTTATCCCCTTACACTTGTGTCTATAAGGTAGTAGTTTTGGAATTGTTAGCTAGATTACTTGTTGGTTATTACTGCATTGTCGGAACTAGAAGCACAAGCATTTCGCTACACACGCATTAACATCTGCTAACCATGTGTATATGACAAATACAATTTGATTTGATTTGATTTGAGACAGGGCGTCCAGCTTGACGTTCTTGGACCCCGGCCGGTAAGAGAGGGAAAAGTTGAACCGGGTAAACAGCATTGCCCATCATGCTTGCCTTGATTTGAGTCGCTTGGCGGTGAGGAGATACTCCAGGTTTTTGTTGTCGGTCCACACAATGAACAAATGTTCCGCCCCTTCCAGCCAGTGCCTCCATTCCTCAAATGCCATCTTCACCGCAAGAAGCTTCCAATTCCCCACGTCGTAGTTCCTCTCCGTAGCGTTGAGGCGGTGGGAGAAGAAGGCACAGGGATAGAGCTTAAGGTCCAGGGCAGAACGTTGAGACAGGACAGCCCACACTCCGACATCCGAAGCATCGGCCTTCACCACGAACTGATGGGAAGGGTCAGGATGAACCAAGACAGAAGCAGTGGTGATGCGGTGTTTAAGGTCCCGGATCGCCCGGTCAGCGGCAGAGGACCACGTAAAAGGAGTGCAGACAGAGGGGATGCCAGGAAGCGGCGATAAAAGTTTGCAAACCCCAGGAAATGTTGCAGCTGCACCCTGGACATAGGCTGAGGCCAATCCACTGTGGCTCTCACCTTTCCTGGATCCATCTGGACACTCCCAGCAGAGATAATGTAACCCAGTAAGGGGATAGTGAAGTGATGGATCTCGCACTTCTCCACCTTCACAGACAGCTGATTCTCCAGAATGCATTGAAGAACCTGCCGTATGTGGAGCACGTGTTCTTGGGGTGAGCGGGAGAAGATGAGGATGTCATCAATGTAGACGAAGATGAACCAGTTAAACCTGTCACGGAGAACATCATTTTCCAGAACCTGGAACACAGCAGGGGCGTTGATGAGGCCAAAAGCAGAAAAGTGCTCCATATGGCCCACCAGAGTATTCGCTCCTACCGGTGAACCTGGCCTTTTAAAGGACAAGAGGACACAAAATGACCAAGAGTCCCACAATAGAGACAACTCTTCATGTTGATCCTGTATTGTCGTTCCGCTGGGGACAGCCCAGCTCTGCCTAGTTGCATAGGCTCGGGAAGAAGGTGACTCGGGTGTCTTCAGCGACTTACGGGGGAGATCAGGAACTCTCGGGTTCTCTCGGCAATGGGACCGTCGGAGACTTCCGGGATGACTCGGAGGCAAGGTGGAATCCCTGGACGTGCGAAATCGAATTTACTGTCCCTCCGTCGTTCCCTTAATCGCCCATAGATATGGATGGGCAGGCAAAAGACAGGTCAAGGCCAGGCAGGGGTCAGTAATCCAGATGGGGCAAAGGTACAGGATGGCAGGCAGGCTCAGGTTCAGGGTAGGCAGAGGTCAGTAATCCAGATAAGTGGGGCAAAGGTACAGGATGGCAGGCAGGCTCAGGGTCAGGGCACGCAGAAAAGGTCAACACCAGGAACACTAGAAAACAAGAACAATTGAGAGACGGGAACAGAGGGGAAAAGGTAGGCTTGACGTAACAAAACGAACTGGCAACAGACAAACAGAGAACACAGGTATAAATACACATGGGATAATGGGGAAGATGGACAACACCTGGAGGGGAGTGGAGACAAAGACTGAAAAGATTTGGCATGGGTCCTCAGATTCTCAAAAGATTCTACAGCTGCACCATCGAGAGCATCCTGACAGGTTGCATCACTGCCTGGTATGGCAACTGCTCAGCCTCCGACCGCAAGACACTGCAGAGGGTAGTGCGTTCGGCCCAGTACATCACTGGGGCCAAACTTCCTGCCATCCAGGACCTCTATACCAGGCGGTGTCAGAGGAAGGCCCTAAAAATTGTCAAAGACTCCAGCCACCCTAGTCATTGACTGATCTCTCTGCTACCGCACGGCAAGCAGTACCGGAGCATCAAGTCAAGGTCAAAAAGGCTTCTTAACAGCTTCTACCCCCAAGCCATAAGACTCCTGGACATCTTATCAAAGGGCTACCCAGACCCCTCTTTTACGCTGCTGCTACACACATTATCTATGTATAGTCACTTTAACTCTACCTACATTTACATGTTATCTCAATTACCTCGACGAACTCATGCCCCCGCACATTGACTCTGTACCGGTACCCCCTGTTTATAACCTTGCTATTCTTATTTTACTGCTGCTCTTTAATTATGTTACTTTTATTTTACATTTTTTACTAAAAGCACTGTTGGTTAGGGGCTTGTCAGTAAGCATTTCACTGTTTTATTCTGTTCTGTTATCTTCGGCACTTGTGACAAATAACATTTTATTTGATTTTATTTGTCATGGTACTGTTATAGTACTGTTATGGTTCTGTCAGGGTACTGTTAAGGTACTGTTATCTGTTATGGTACTATTATGGTACTGCTATGGTTTTGTCACAGTACTGTAATGGTTCTGTCATGGTACTGTTATGGTTCTGTCATAGTATATTTATGGTTAGGTCATTGTACTGTTATGGTACTGTTATGGACCTGTTATGGTTCTGTCATGGTACTGTTATGGTTCTGTAATGGTGCTGTTATGGTTCTGTCATGGCACTGTTATGGTACTGTTATGGACCTGTTATGGTTCTGTCATTGTACTGTCATGGTACTGTTACGGAACTGTTATTGTACTGTTATGGGTCTGTCATGGTAGTGTTATGGTTCTGTCATGGTACTGTTATGATACTGTTATGGTTCTGTCATGGTACTGTTATGGTGCTGTTATGGTTCTGTCATGGTACTGTATTATTCTGTTATGGTCTGTTGTGGCACTGTTATGGTACTGTATTGTTCTGTTATGGTCTGTTGTGGCACTATTATGGTACTGTTATCGTGCAGTTACGGTTCTGTCATGGTACTGTTATGGTTCTGTCAATTCACTGTCATGGTACTGTTATGGTACTGTTGTGATTATTTTATGGTTTTGTCATGGCACTGTTATGGCACCGTTATGGTACTGTCATGGTACTATTTTGGTAGTCATCGTACTGTTATGGTATGTTATGGTACTGTTATGGTTCTGGTCATGGTACAGTTGAGGGACTGTTATGTTGTTGTTGTGGATATGTAATGGTACTGTTATGGTTCTGTCATGGTACTGTTATGGATCTGTTAGGGTTCTGTTAAGGTACTGTTATGGTTCTGTCATGGTACTGTTATGGTACCGTTTGTGTACTGTTTTGGTTATGTCATGGTACTGTTATGGTTCTGACATGGTACTGTTATTGTACTGTTATGGTTCTTTCATTGTTCTGTTGTGGTACTGTTATTGTACTGTTATGGTTCGGCAATGGTCCTGGTAAGTTACTGTTGTGGTACTGTTATGGTTCTGTCATGGTACTGTTTTGGTACTGTTATGTTTCTGTCATTGTACTGTTATGATACTGTTATGGTTCTGTCATGGTACTGTTATGGTTCTAACATGCTACCTTTATTGTACTGTGATGGTACTGCCATGGTACTGTTATTGTACTGTTATTGTACTGTCATGGTTCTGTCATGGTACTGTTATGGTACTGTTATGGTTCTGTCATGGTACTGCTATGGTTCTGTCATGGTACTGTTATGGTTCTGTCATGGTACTGTTATGGTACTGTTATGGTTCTGTCATGATACTGCTATGGTTCTGTCATGGTCTTGTTATCATACTGTTATGGTTATGTTATGGTGCTGTTGTGGTACTGTCTTGTTACTGTTATGGTACAGTAATGGTATTGTCATTGTACTATTATGGTACTGTTATGGTTCTGTCGTGGTACTGTTACGGTACCGTTTTTGTACTGTTTTGGCTATGTCATGGTGCTGTTATGGTTCTGACATGGTACTGTTATTGTACTGTTATGGTACTGTTATGGTTCTTTCATTGTTCTGTTGTGGTACTGTTATGGTTCTGCAATGGTCCTGGTAAGTTACTGTTATGGTACTGTTATGGTACTGTCATGGTACTGTTATTGTACTGTCATGGTTCTGTCATGGTACTGTTATGGTACTGTTATGGTTCTGTCATGGTACTGTTTTGGTACTGTTATGTTTCTGTCATTGTACTGTTATGATACTGTTATGGTTCTGTCATGGTACTGTTATGGTTCTAACATGCTACCTTTATTGTACTGTGATGGTACTGCCATGGTACTGTTATTGTACTGTTATTGTACTGTCATGGTTCTGTCATGGTACTGTTATGGTTCTGTCATGGTACTGCTATGGTTCTGTCATGGTCTTGTTATCATACTGTTATGGTTATGTTATGGTGCTGTTGTGGTACTGTCTTGTTACTGTTATGGTACAGTAATGGTATTGTCATTGTACTATTATGGTACTGTTATGGTTCTGTCATGGTACTGTTACGGTACCGTTTTTGTACTGTTTTGGCTATGTCATGGTGCTGTTATGGTTCTGACATGGTACTGTTACTGTTTGTACTGTTATGGTTCTTTCATTGTTCTGTTGTGGTACTGTTATTGTACTGTTATGGTTCTGCAATGGTCCTGGTAAGTTACTGTTATGGTACTGTTATGGTTCTGACATGCTACCTTTTTTGTACTGTTATGGTACTGTTATGGTACTGTCATGGTACTGTTATTGTACTGTCATGGTTCTGTCATGGTACTGTTATGGTACTGTTATGGTTCTGTCATGGTACTGCTATGGTTCTGTCATGGTCTTGTTATCATGGTACTGTTATGGTACTGTCATGGTAATGTCATTGTACTGTTATGGTTGTGTTATGGTTCTGTCACGGTACTGTTTTGGTACTGTTAGGGTACCTTTATGTCACTGTTTTGGTTCTGTCATGGTACTGTTATGTTTCTGTCATGGCACTGTTATTGTACTGTTATGGTTCTGTCATGGTACTGTTGTGGTACTGTTATTGTTCTGTCATGGTATTGCTATGGTTCTGTCATGGTACTGTTATGGTTCTGCCATGGTCCTTTTAAGGTACTGTTATGGCACTGTTATGTTTCTGTCATGGTACTGTTATGGTTCTGTAATGGTGCTGTTATGGTTCTGTCATGGCACTGTTATGGTACTGTTATGGACCTGTTATGGTTCTGTCATTGTACTGTCATGGTACTGTTACGGAACTGTTATTGTACTGTTATGGGTCTGTCATGGTAGTGTTATGGTTCTGTCATGGTACTGTTATGATACTGTTATGGTTCTGTCATGGTACTGTTATGGTGCTGTTATGGTTCTGTCATGGTACTGTATTATTCTGTTATGGTCTGTTGTGGCACTGTTATGGTACTGTATTGTTCTGTTATGGTCTGTTGTGGCACTATTATGGTACTGTTATCGTGCAGTTACGGTTCTGTCATGGTACTGTTATGGTTCTGTCAATTCACTGTCATGGTACTGTTATGCTACTGTTGTGATTATTTTATGGTTTTGTCATGGCACTGTTATGTTATGGTACTGTCATGGTACTATTTTGGTAGTCATCGTACTGTTATGGTATGTTATGGTACTGTTATGGTTCTGGTCATGGTACAGTTGAGGGACTGTTATGTTGTTGTTGTGGATATGTAATGGTACTGTTATGGTTCTGTCATGGTACTGTTATGGATCTGTTAGGGTTCTGTTAAGGTACTGTTATGGTTCTGTCATGGTACTGTTATGGTACCGTTTGTGTACTGTTTTGGTTATGTCATGGTACTGTTATGGTTCTGACATGGTACTGTTATTGTACTGTTATGGTTCTTTCATTGTTCTGTTGTGGTACTGTTATTGTACTGTTATGGTTCGGCAATGGTCCTGGTAAGTTACTGTTGTGGTACTGTTATGGTTCTGTCATGGTACTGTTTTGGTACTGTTATGTTTCTGTCATTGTACTGTTATGATACTGTTATGGTTCTGTCATGGTACTGTTATGGTTCTAACATGCTACCTTTATTGTACTGTGATGGTACTGCCATGGTACTGTTATTGTACTGTTATTGTACTGTCATGGTTCTGTCATGGTACTGTTATGGTACTGTTATGGTTCTGTCATGGTACTGCTATGGTTCTGTCATGGTACTGTTATGGTTCTGTCATGGTACTGTTATGGTACTGTTATGGTTCTGTCATGATACTGCTATGGTTCTGTCATGGTCTTGTTATCATACTGTTATGGTTATGTTATGGTGCTGTTGTGGTACTGTCTTGTTACTGTTATGGTACAGTAATGGTATTGTCATTGTACTATTATGGTACTGTTATGGTTCTGTCGTGGTACTGTTACGGTACCGTTTTTGTACTGTTTTGGCTATGTCATGGTGCTGTTATGGTTCTGACATGGTACTGTTATTGTACTGTTATGGTACTGTTATGGTTCTTTCATTGTTCTGTTGTGGTACTGTTATGGTTCTGCAATGGTCCTGGTAAGTTACTGTTATGGTACTGTTATGGTACTGTCATGGTACTGTTATTGTACTGTCATGGTTCTGTCATGGTACTGTTATGGTTCTGTCATGGTACTGTTTTGGTACTGTTATGTTTCTGTCATTGTACTGTTATGATACTGTTATGGTTCTGTCATGGTACTGTTATGGTTCTAACATGCTACCTTTATTGTACTGTGATGGTACTGCCATGGTACTGTTATTGTACTGTTATTGTACTGTCATGGTTCTGTCATGGTACTGTTATGGTTCTGTCATGGTACTGTTATGGTACTGTTATGGTTCTGTCATGGTCTTGTTATCATACTGTTATGGTTATGTTATGGTGCTGTTGTGGTACTGTCTTGTTACTGTTATGGTACAGTAATGGTATTGTCATTGTACTATTATGGTACTGTTATGGTTCTGTCATGGTACTGTTACGGTACCATTTTTGTACTGTTTTGGCTATGTCATGGTGCTGTTATGGTTCTGACATGGTACTGTTATTGTACTGTTATGGTACTGTTATGGTTCTTTCATTGTTCTGTTGTGGTACTGTTATTGTACTGTTATGGTTCTGCAATGGTCCTGGTAAGTTACTGTTATGGTACTGTTATGGTTCTGACATGCTACCCTTTTTGTACTGTTATGGTACTGTTATGGTACTGTCATGGTACTGTTATTGTACTGTCATGGTTCTGTCATGGTACTGTTATGGTACTGTTATGGTTCTGTCATGGTACTGCTATGGTTCTGTCATGGTCTTGTTATCATACTGTTATGGTTCTGTTATGGTTCTCTCATGGTACTGTTATGGTACTGTCATGGTAATGTCATTGTACTGTTATGGTTGTGTTATGGTTCTGTCACGGTACTGTTTTGGTACTGTTAGGGTACCTTTATGTCACTGTTTTGGTTCTGTCATGGTACTGTTATGTTTCTGTCATGGCACTGTTATTGTACTGTTATGGTTCTGTCATGGTACTGTTGTGGTACTGTTATTGTTCTGTCATGGTATTGCTATGGTTCTGTCATGGTACTGTTGTGGTACTGTTATTGTTCTGTCATGGTATTGCTATGGTTCTGTCATGGTACTGTTATGGTTCTGCCATGGTCCTTTTAAGGTACTGTTATGGCACTGTTATGTTTCTGTCATGGTACTGTTATGGTACTATTATGGTTCTGTCATGGTACTGTTGTGGTTCTGACATGCTACTGTTATGGTACTGTTATGATACTGTTATTGTTTTGTCATGGTACTGTTATTGTACTGTTATGGTACTGTTATGGTTCTGTCATGGTACTGTTATGGTTCTGTCACGGTATTGTCATGGTTCTGTTATGGTAATGTCAAGTTCCTGTTAAGGTTCTGTCATGGTACTGTCCTGTTACTGTTTTGGTACTGTCATGGTAATGTCATTGTACAGTTATGGTACTGTTATGGTACTGTCATGGTACTGTTATTGTACTGTCATGGTTCTGTCATGGTACTGTTATGGTACTGTTATGGTTCTGTCATGGTACTGCTATGGTTCTGTCATGGTCTTGTTATCATACTGTTATGGTTCTGTTATGGTTCTCTCATGGTACTGTTATGGTACTGTCATGGTAATGTCATTGTACTGTTATGGTTGTGTTATGGTTCTGTCACGGTACTGTTTTGGTACTGCTAGAGTACCTTTATGTCACTGTTTTGGTTCTGTCATGGTACTGTTATGTTTCTGTCATGACACTGTTATTGTACTGTTATGGTTCTGTCATGGTACTGTTGTGGTACTGTTATGGTTCTGTCATGGTATTGCTATGGTTCTGTCATGGTACTGTTGTGGTACTGTTATTGTTCTGTCATGGTATTGCTATGGTTCTGTCATGGTACTGTTATGGTTCTGCCATGGTCCTTTTAAGGTACTGTTATGGCACTGTTATGTTTCTGTCATGGTACTGTTATGGTACTATTATGGTTCTGTCATGGTACTGTTGTGGTTCTGACATGCTACTGTTATGGTACTGTTATGATACTGTTATTGTTTTGTCATGGTACTGTTATTGTACTGTTATGGTACTGTTATGGTTCTGTCATGGTACTGTTATGGTTCTGTCATGGTATTGTTATGGTTCTGTTATGGTAATGTCAAGTTCCTGTTAAGATTCTGTCATGGTACTGCTATGTTTCTGGCATGGTCTTGTTATCTTACTGTTATGGTTCTGTTATTGTTCTGTTATGGTACTGTTATGGCACTGTTATGGTAATGTCAAGTTCCTGTTAAGGTTCTGTCATGGTACTGTCATGTTACTGTTTTGGTACTGTCATGGTAATGTCATTGTACAGTTATGGTGCTGTTATGGTTCTGTTTTGGTTCTGTCATGTTACTCTTTCGGTACTGTTTTGGTACTGTTATGGTACTATTATGTCACTGTTTTAGTTCTGTCATGGTACTGTTATTGTACTGTTATTGTTCTGTCATGGTACTTTTATGGTTCTGTTGTTGTACTGTTATGGTTTTATGATAGAACTGGTATTGTACTGTTATGGTACTGTCATGGTACTGTTATTACCTTACCTTATACCTACTGTATAATTATGTTATTGAGCCACAGGAGAAGCCATGTGTTGTGTTTGAGTGCCTGTCTGGTCAGTATGGCAATACAAAACATACATTACAAATGCTAATCTTAATACCTGATCAGATGAACTCGTTTTTAAAATTCCGATGGATATCTGATTTAATTTGAGCCTCAAATACTCTACACACTAACGACAGTGTCTAAGGTAACATTGTAGCAGCCAAGACAAAACTATTTCCCTTTCTCTTACACATCATACATTGTGCACGTAGAATATTAACACCTGATCAATTTGGCCATATGCAATTTGTATTACTATTTTATTATATCTAGGAAGAGTTTTTTTCTATTGACATATCAGAATGCCATTATGCCATTAGTCATGGGATGATATCCATGGTCATTTGAGAGCCTTTAAATCTTTTGAATTTTGCAAGACAGCTGTGCATCATACACTTTACCACCCCCAATTTGAATCACTTTTCAAAAAGTATGCATCAATATATGTAAAGTTTTAAAAAATAACATAACTCCTACTGATTTTCTTATTTGGCACCATATTTATTTATGAGTTTTGTCTGCGAGATAATTTCCATGGTTATTGTTCAGAGCTGTCTAACAGACAGACAGACCAGTGACAGCTTTTGGAGATGCACAGACAAGACAGACTGAGATATTTATGGGCTGATTATAGAGAGGATGGCATTCAATTAATATCTGGAAATGTCATGCCAATTACCTGTGTCAATCATTTTTATATGAGGCTCTGTCGTCAGTTGGTCATGCAGGTTTGTCACTCCCATGGCAATGAGCCACGACCTTGTCTTGGTCTGCATCCCAAATGGCAAACTATTCCCTGTGGGTCCTGGTCAAAAGTAGTGTATTCACCACATAGGGAATAGGGTGCCATTTGGGATGCAGAGGGTTTTGGCCATCTTTCTTTCTGAATAAAAAACATCCTCCACCTCCTATTGGATGAAAGGTCAGGGCTATTAAGGAGATAAAGAAAGACAGAATTATTACACACACTTTAATCATAGCCTAAAATCATTGTCTTACGTCAGATAGCGCAACATCCGTCTGCACATTTGTCGCGTAGGAGTGACGTTGCCTGGAGGAAGACAATGACCCCAAAATGTCCTATGCTATTTAAAGATATATTTATATCAGAAGATAATTGCTTTAGAGGGTGTTTTTAACATTTCAGTAATGTTTTCCGTTTAGATCCTATAACACCACATTATCTCAAGTAGAATTAATTTACTGAGTGTTAACCCAACATTATTATTGGGAGGTAATATGTATGATTTTCACATGGTGATATTGACTGTAATATTGACAAGTATAACAAACATTACGAACACCTTTCTAATATTAAGTTGCACCCCCCCCTTTGCCCTCAGAAAAGCCTCAATTCGTTGGGGCAAGGACTAGAAAGTGTTCCACATGGATGCTGGACCATGTTGACTCTAATGCTTCCCACAGTTGTGTCAAATTGTCTGGATGTCCATTGGGATGTCCATTTTCATACACACGGGAAACTGTTGAGCATGCATAACCCAGCAGTGTTGCAGTTCTTGACACAAACTGCCTGGCACCTACTACCATACCCTGTTCAAAGGCACGTAAATATTTTGTCTTGTCCATTCACCCTCTGAATGGCACATATACGCAATCCATGTTGCAATTGTATCAAGCCTTAAAATCCTCCTTCAGCCTGTCTCCTCCCCCTCATCTACACTGATTGAAGTGGATTTAACCAGTGACATCAATAAGGGATCATAGCTTTCACCTGGATTCACCTGGTCAGTCTATGTCATGGGGTTCTTAATGTTTTGTATACTCAGTGTATATATAGTTATTTATTTCCAGATTTATTAAATATGCTTAGAGCTTCCAAATTTTTTGGGCCAGTGCACTCAATTATTCCATTGTCTCTGTCTTACCAGGGAGAATAGTCATGCTTCTCATGTAATGAGTCTCATTTGTGAGTGATCAGTTAGTCATGGTTGCTGTGTGGATGAGCTGGCTGGGCCTCTCCAGAGTCTTCCTACTAATGACAGAGCAAAAATAAAACCTCTCGGGAAACAGTATCTAAAGTACCTTCAGAAAGTATTCATACCCCTTGACTTATTCCACATTTTGTTGTGTTACAGCTTGAATTCAAAATAGATTCAATAGATGCTTTTTCTCACCTATCTTCACACGATACCCCATAATGATAAAGTGAAAACAGGTTTTAGAAATGTTTGCAAATATATTGAAAATGAAATACAGAAATGTCTCATTTACATAAGTATTCACACCCCTGAGTCAATACTTTGTAGAAGCACATTTGTCAGTGATTACTGCTGTGAGTCTTTCTGGGTAAGTCTCTAAAAACTTTCCAGTACTGGATTGTGCAACATTTGCCCAATTGTCTTTTCAAATTTCTTCAAGCTCTGACAAATTGGTTGTTGATCATAATATGGCTACCATTTTCATGTCTTGCCATAGATTTTCAAGCATATTTAAGTCAAAACTGTAACTCAGCCACTCAGGAACATTCACTGTCTTCTTGGTAAGCAACTCCAGTGTAGATTTGGCCTTGTGTTTTAGGTTATTGTTCTGCTAAAAGGTGAATTAATCTCCCAGTGTCTGGTGGAAAGCAGATTGAAACAGGTTTTCATTTACCATTTGCCTGTGCATATCTCCATTACATTTATTTCTTTATCCTGAAAAACTCCCCAGTCCTTAACTATTACAAACATACCCATAACATGATGCAGCCAACACTATGCTTGAAAATATGGAAAGTGGCACCCAGAAGTGTGTTGTATTGGATTGGCCCCAAACATAACACAAAAAGTGAATTGCTTTACCACATTTTTTTCAGTATTTCTTTAGTTGCAAACAGGATGCATGTTTTGGAATATTTCATTCTGTAGAGGCTTCCTTCATTTCACTCTATCAATTTGTTTATTATTGTGGAGCAACTACAATGTTGTTGATCCATCCTCAGTTTTCTTCTGTTGTCACAGCTATTCAATTCTGTAACTGTTTTAAAGTCACCATTGGCCTCATGGTGAAATCCCTGAGCGGTTTCCCTCCTCTCCGGCAACTGAGTAAGGAAGGATGCCTGTATCTTTATACAGTGGCTTGCGAAACGATTCACCCCCTTAGCATTTTCCGATTTTGTTGCCTTACAACCTGGAATTAAAATAGATTTTTGGGGGGTTTGTATCATTTGATGAACACAACCACTTTGAAGATGCAAAATATGTTTTATTATGAAACAAACAATAAATAACACAAAAAAAACGGAAAACTAGAGCGTGCATAACTACTCACCCCCCTCCCCCCTCCAAAGTCAATACTTAGTAGAGCCACCTTTGCAGCAATTACAGCTGCAAGTATCTTGGGGTTTGCCTCTATAAACTTGGCACATCTAGCCAATGGGATTTTCGCCCATTCTTCAAGGCAAAATTACTCAGCTCCTTCAAGTTTGATTGGTTCCACTGGTGTACAGCAATCTTTAGGTCATACCACAGATTCTCAATTGGATTGAGGTCTGGGATTTGACTAGGCCATTCCAAGACATTTAAATGATTCCCCTTAAACCACTCAAGTGTTGCTTTAGCAGTATAATTAGGGTCATTGTCCTGCTGGAAGGTGAATCTCCGTCCCAGTCTCAAATCTCTGGAAGACTGAAACAGGTTTCCCTCAAGGATTTCCCTGTATTTAGCGCCATCCATCATTCCTTCAATTCTAACCAGTTTCCCAGTCCCTGCCGATGAAAAACATTCCCACAGCACGATGCTGCCACCACCATGCTTCACTGTGGGGATGGTGTTCTCGGGGTGATAAGAGGTGTTGGGTTAGCGCCAGACATAGAATTTTCCTTGATGGCCTAAAAGCTCAATTTTAGTCTCATCTGACCAGAGTACCTTTTTCCGTATGTTTGGGGAGTCTCTCACATGTCTTTTGGCGAACACTAAACATGTTTGCTTATTTTTTTCTTAAGCAATGGCTTTTTTCTGGCCACTCTTCCGTAATGCCCAGCTCTGTGGAGTGTGCAGCTTAATGAGGTCCTATGGACAGATACTCCAATCTCTACTGTGCAGCTTTGCAGCTCCTTCAGGGTTATCTTTGGTTTCTTTGTTGCCTCTTTGATTAATGCCCTCCTTGCCTGGTCCATGAGTTTTGGTGGGCGGCCGTCTCTTGGCAGGTTTGTTGTGGTGCCATATTCTTAAATTTTTTTAATAATGAATTTAATAGTGCTCCGTGAGATGTTCAAAGTTTCAGATATTTTTTTATAACCCAACCCTGATCTGTACTTCTCCAAAACTTTGTCTCTGACCTGTTTGGAGAGATCCTTGGTCATCATGGTGCAACTTGCTTGGTGGTGCCCCTTGCTTAGTGGTGTTGCAGACTCTGGGGTCTTTCGGAGCAGGTTTATATATACTGATCATGTGACACTTAGATTGCACACGTGTAGACTTTTTTTAATGAATTATGTGACTCCTGAAGGTAATTGGATGCACCAGATATTTTTTAGGGGCGTCATTGCAAAGGGGTTGAATAAATATGCACGTACCACTTTTCCTTTTTTATTTTTTTGAAACAAGTAATTTTTTTCATTTCACTTCACCAATTTGGACTATTTTGTGTATGTCCATTACATGAAATCCAAATAAAAATCCCCTTAAATTGCAGGTTGTAATGCAGAAAAATAGGAAAAACGCTAAGGGGGATGAATACTTTTGCAAGGCACTGTAGTCACTGGATGTTTTGATACACCATCCAAAGCATAATTAATAACTTGTTCAAAGGGATGTTCAAAGAGATATTACTTTTAGCCATCTTCCAATAGTTGCCCTTCTTTACGAGGCACTGGAAAACCTCCCTGGTCTTTGTGGTTGAATCTGTGGTTGAAATTCACTGCTTGACTGAGGGACCTCACAGATAATGGTATGTGTGAGGTACAGAGATGAGGTAGTCATCCATACAATGTATTATATGACTTGTTAAGCAAATGTTTACTCCTGAACATATTTAGGTTTGCCGTAACAAAGGTGTTGAATTCTTATTGACTCAAGACATTTCAGCTTAAAATTTCTATAAAAAATTTAAAATGAAATCCATTTAATTGAATCCAATTCAAACCATTTAAAATCCAGGATGTAACACATCAAAATGTGGAGAGAGTGAAGGGGTGTGAATACATTCTGAAGACACTCTATTTATATTACCAGTCTCTCATACAGTGCATTTGGAAAGTATTCAGACCCCTTCACTTTTTCCACATTTTGTTACGTTACAACTCATTTTAAAATTGATTTAGTAGTTTTCCCCCTCATCACTCTATACACAATACCCCAAAATGACAAAGAAAAAGCAGGTTTTTAGATTTTTTTGCAAATGTATTACAAATAAAAACCTGAAATATCACATTTACATACGTATTCAGACCCTTTACTCAGTACATCGTTGAAGCATATTTGGCAGTGATTACAGCCTTGAGTCTTCTTGGGTATGATGCTTGGCTTGGCACACCTGTATTTGTGGATTTTCTCCCAATCTTCTTTGCAGATCCTCTCAAGCTCTGTTAGGTTGGATGGGGAGCATCGCTGCACAGTTATTTTCAGGTCTCTCCAGAGATGTTCGATTGGGTTCAACTCCGAACTCTGGCTGGGCTACTCAAGAACATTCAGAGACTTCAGAGACCAGCGTTGTCTTGGCTGTGTGCTTAGGGTCGTTGTCCTGTTGGAAGGTGAACCTTTGCCCTAGTCTGAGGTCCTGAGTGCTCTGGAGCAGGTTTGCATCAAGGATATCTCTGTATATTTTGCCTCAATCCTGACTAGTCTCCCAGTCTCTGCCGCTGAAAAAAACATCCCCACAACATGATGCTGCCACCACCATGCTTCACCGTAGGGATGGTGCAAGGTTTCCTCCAGACGTGACACTTGACATTCAGGCCAAAGAGTTCAATCTAGGTTTCATCAGACCAGAGAATCTTGTTTCTCATGGTCTGAGAGTCCTTTAGGGGGCTTTTGGCAAACTTCAAGTGGGCTGTCATGTGTCTGAGGAGTAGGGCTGTGCCTCACCGGAGGTCCTGAGTCATGAAGGCAGTCAAATTCTACATGACCATTTAGTTACGTAATTAGGCTTCTCCAAGCTCTGATGCTGCTCATGGTCATTAGTAGCATACCAAACTTGCTAACTACCTGGTACTCAGCACTCTATTGTCACTCTAATCACTCTGATATCAATACAAATGTAATAGAAAAGCAAATAAAACACTCATGAATGCCCATGAGCTTATGTTGCACAACATTTCTATAGGCCATGCAATTGCGTGAGAAAACAGAGTGATGGCCTCTACTAAATAGAGGAGGATCCCATCAGCTTTTTATAGGCTAAGACTACTATATTTATTTCAAAACTTTCTTAATATTAAGCACATTGCTTATCTTTACAACATGATTATAGCCTACCTGGGTGACATGAAAATGTATTACAGGAAAAGCTTCCTCCATCCGCTATTTAAGTGTATAGATGACATGTATTTTTTTCCTGCTGCCCTTGTCTCGAGACAGGTGAATGATAATGGTACATTCTAAATCAAAACAAATTTCACACATATATTATTTAGTATATGTAAATATTAAATCAAGAATAGTCTGATTGGTGACAACATTAGCCTATCACTTGTGAATTATATATTATCGCTTGTGAATGATGCCCAGCATAAGAAACATAATTTGTTTTACAACTTTTTCTAATCATAGTTGCACACCCCATGTAGCCTAGCCCATAGGACTATATGTTTTGGTAAGTTTTGTATCACTAGAGTGGCCAAAAAACATATTAAAATGAATCCCATGAATCCTCTTTTCAAGGGGTTTAGAGCCTAACTGGTATACATAAGCAGCACGTGAGTTTTAAGTTTGTGGAAGATAATTTTCACCATAAAAATGCACTTTTATAATAAAAGCGTTAAATGCATAATCACATTTGCGGTAATTTTTGATAATTGTATTTCCTCGCTAATAGAACATTCCTACTTATAGCCTAATGCCATGTGCACATTGCTGCGCTTATAATATGAATAAATAGCCAAATAGTTTATCAACATTTTAAGCTAAACGTTCTGGTCTGTTGTGTCAGCCACATTGTGTAGACATTTTTGGGGGGATGCTCGTGGTTGTATTCATTTTGGATCTACTGCATCCCACAAATGTCCCAGACTATGTTTGGAATATTTGTTTCTTGCACGGAATAGTATTGGTTGACTTTTGTCCTATGGGGGACAGTAGACTGAGATAGGCTAGTGCTTTTGCTGTTCATTAGGCCTACTCATCTCGTTGGCTGACGAAAAGTAACTTTTGCACTTATGTTTCTCCATAAAAATGTGGCATCGGTCCAATACCACAGTGCACAGCTGAAGCACGTGCCAGACATGGCTAACATGAGGGGACAGGTTGAGAGAACTGAGCAACTATTAACAAAGGCAGGAAATGAAAACATTCTGCTAGTCGAGGAACTGCGTTTGAAATCTGAACAATGAAATGTAATTGCAAATACTTATGACGATGAACGAGCACAAACTCTCCAACAAAATTGTTGTCTCCAGGAACAACTCGATTTAGCCAAAACTAAATACGATGTAGTCCAGTTCCAACTAGATAAATCTGTCGAGTTATCTACAAACAGGAGCGCGAAATTTGATAACATGCAGGCAGTTTTGTCGAACGTTACACAAGGTAAGAATGTTCTACTCCAAATTCTGCAGGCCAAAGACAATCAATTAGTGAACACAATGACTAAGTTTGATGACAAATCAGCATAACTCATTTAAGTCACTGACCAAATGAATGATGAGAGAACTAGGGTGATGAAGATGGAAATCTTGATTTCTAAGCAATCGGAAGAAATCTCATCACTGAATCTCTCGCTCCATACTCAAGACCTCTATCTGCAAACCATAACAGATAAGTTTGAGACCGAAAGGAGCAAGTGCAACAGACTCTGCAAGGCAGCAGAATACCACCCTTAGGTACCATCTAGAGGAAATCCAGAATGGTCATGCTCTTCAGTGTGAGTACCCATCCAAGCAACCGGAGCCCTGTACTCAAAGTGAAGACGATAGGTTTCAGACATTGCCTCCATCAAGTGTCCCTCAGTCATCTCCTCTTGGCCATTCAGCACCGAGTAATATGGCGCCTCTTGGCCAACAAAGCCAAAGCTTGGCTTCTCCTCTTGGCCATTCGGCCCTACTTTCCCCACAGGATGAAGCCAACCCTCTCCGCCCGCTTGATGCGGAATACCTTGACAAACTCGCCAAGAATTTCCCCACCTTTGACCCCGTTCCAGGTTGCCAAACGATACTGAGATGTTCCTAGGACGCGTTGGGTGGCTACCCGAACGCTACGGGTTCTGACAGGGTTTACCTGTTGAAGCGAACGTCGAATAGGCACGTGACGAGGTTCATTCGTCTACAACAGCAACACGTGCTAAATGACTACGCTAAGCTTGCCACAGCTTTGAAATTAGAATTCAGGGGTTCTGCGACTCACAAACACGATAGCTCACTGGCTAACATGGTCAAACAAGCTCAGAACGAACACCCTGAATTACCCAGCTTACTATCATAGGCTTCGTTCAGCTTACTTTGGCCTAGCTTACGTTGGCTTGCCTATCTTACAACTCAGAGAGCTTGCAAGCACAGCTTTAGAGGCATCAAAAACTTGCAGCGCTAAGAGCCTTGACCACTCGGTCCCGAGACACAAAGGGGGGAATAGTAACCCAGACCCATGATGAGCCTTATCGAGGCCGGTGGGGGGTCGAGACTGTGGACATCACCGTATGAGGCCGCCAAAGCATAAATCAAATCTAGTTGTAAACCTTTGAGAACAGTGAGGAGCAGACAGGCCCCTAGACGGGGATTATCTTAGAACACATCTGAGATAGTACTAAGGTGTACCACACTGTTCGTAAAGGAAGTTCAGTGGACTTGTCCACCTCCAAAACAAATGGCAACAATAATCATTCCTTGCCATGTGTAGTAGCCACTACAAGACAACTAGTAAAATGCTCTAATCATGTATTCTTATAGGATAACATTTCAGAATAAATCGGTAGGACAACTGGACCCCTTGAGTACCAGTACCAATACGACAGTCAGTCCAGCAACACTCAGTAAGAGGATTAGTAACCTCACAAGTTAAATTACTATTGATAATAGCGACATAGGAGTCACTCAGAGTGCAACACGGGAAGGGAATCTCCATTGCACTCTTAAAATTGGTTAACACACGCCACTAATAAATAGAAACCTCCGTTCAGGAGAAAAGTTATTAGAAGTCATGAACCATGGTCACACCACGTACGACTGGTCTAATACCGGCATGAGGTTAGCCGTGGATAACCGTGGATAACATAGCTATGAAGTGGACTTCTTCATACCTACCACCACTACAATAGTGGAAGACAGTGACTGGTAGTAAAACCACTACAGACTCCCGCGACACCAATTCTGACTGACGTCCAGGCATCCACCTGAAAATTACCTGACTACGTCAGACTCATTCGGAACAAGTGCTAATCTGCCAGGATACTTGGTTTCCTTACCTTGACATGTGCGCTTGCGTAAGCATAAACGCACATGCCGAACATCCAATTAGGATTTATGCTAGGATCACTTAAGGGTCAGAGCAAAATACCAGCCTTAGTAAAGTTGAACATTTATTTTGAGGCCGTTAACTCTACAGCTACAGCACTCACCAGTTTTCTTCTCAGAAGTCCATAGGTCATCCCTGTAGACTGCCCAAAACTAGTGCCTTACAGCTGTAGACTTATCATGTAATTATCAACTTAGGATAGTACCCTAAGCAACACCCCACAAATTAGGAAAGCCCTAGATATGACATTAGACAATGCCATGATAGGGTCATTTTGCCAAGACCACGGACGTAGATAGAATACAGTCCAATTAGAAGATTAAGGGGTATAACTATATTTTGTTTTGTTTATGCTTTCATTCATTTTGTTTCATTTTCTTCGGCACGTAGAAAGTGATAGAGCCATAAACAACTTCCCCATACAACCATCAGTTAGTGCCACAACTCCGCTCATTTTGGAGGAAATGTAATGATATATTTCATGAGTGTGTGTGCGTTAACATGGCGACGCCATCCGGACATCCGCTGCTCAGCCTTGGAACGGACTTCTTCATTTGCAGACACCCTACCCGGGTCGACAACCAGAGGGGGGACTGCAACAGCGATCACCAGCTGGACATATGCTGCCCAGCCTTGGAGCGGACTTCATTCGCATAAACCCTACCCGGGTCGACCACCAGATGGGGACCAAAACAGCCCACGGTCATTTTTATGTTGGTTTGCAACATGCAGGTTAATCTCAAGATTAAACCCAACATGGGGAGACTGTCATGACGTTGGCCTGTGGGTAAGGTTTATGACCCCCCCCATAAATACCTTTCTCCCTTCCCTCTCTCTTGACTCTACAGAGGGACTCTTGAATAGCCTTTGTTTAACAGAGATTCTGGGAACATCAGAAGGTGGGGGGAAATTAACCATATTATGGTAATCCAACCAGTTGAACATATGCATTGGTACTTAATGAATATGATGTCAATTCAGTTGTCATCTGAGACATTCTCATCAATGATAGGATGACATAATCGGTGCAGTGGAAAGTCTACACATCATAGTTATCAGATTCACATGGAATTGTTGTGCAATGTAAATGTTTGAATATGAAATTATTTGGGAGGGGATGAAATGTGATTTTAGCTTCTAAAATGTGAGAATTGGGTTTTCATGAGTGAATTAGGCCCGACTCAGTGGCCCGCACACGTGAAGAGACATTGGTTATAAACTATAAAACACGCCCTCCTCTCCCTTCCTATATAAAGCCTTGACGACAATATAACTTTCTGTTCCGGGTACATTAGGATGACGATCCGATGTCAGAAGGGTTCAGATAATAACTACAGAACGAAGCCAACCTCAGCGTGAACTTTGGTTACGAATGGTATGAACTTTGAACTCTTATTCACTACAGAAGTGATACCTCCTAGCTGTTGAGTTAGCAACAGCAGCTGCAAACGTGGGCTAGGAAAGAACAGACAGAGTTACCCGTCTACCACACAACAAAGTCACTACAATGTTTCCCGTTCACCACCAGAGACACTCTTCAAAGGACAAAGGACTCTGTTGAGTAATCTACCACCAACCTATTGAAGCGCAGCTCTGAGTAAATATTCATTGCATTTTCCTTTTCCAAATGAGCGCTAATTTAGAATGCATAAGATTCTGTATTTATTATAGAGACATCGCTTCTCCCTTTGTTCCTCAAGTCTTTCCGCTCTTTCACTTAAACCCAACCCACTTTCTTTGTGTAACCAGCTGTCATATCAGTTCTGTCCACTAGGGACAATTTCCTTTTATGACGTAATTTGTAATCAATGTATGGTTCAGTTGGGTGAAGGAGAAATGGGGGAGGCTTGGGCAAGTTGCTGTGGGGGGTGCAGGGCTGTTGACCAGGGTAGGGGTGGCCAGGTAGAAAGCATGGCCAGCGGTAGAAAAATGCTTATTGAAATTCTCAATTATCGTGGATTCATCAGTGGTGACAGTGTTTCCTAGCCTCAGTGCAGTGGGCAGCTGGGGGGAGGTGCTCTTATTCTCCATGGACTTTACAGTGTCTCAGAATTTTGGGAAGTTTGTGCTGCAGGATGCAAATTTCTGTTTGAAAAAGCTAACCTTTGCTTTCCTAACTGCCTGTGTATATTGGTTCCTAACTTCCCTGAAAAGTTGCATATTGCGGGGCCTATTTAATTCTAATGCAGTATGACAGGATGTTTTTGTGCTGGTCAAGGGCAGTCAAGTCTGGAGTGAACCAAACCAAACTCCCCAAAATTCTGAGACACTGTAAAGTCTGTTCTTAGTTCTACATTTTTTGAATGGGGCATGCTTATTTAAGTTGGTGAGGAAAGCACTATTAAAGAATAAGCAGGCATCTTCTACTGACGGAATGAGGTCAATACCCGGGCCAAGTCGATTAGAAAGGCCTGCTCGTTGAAGTGGTTTAGGGAGCGTTTGACAGTGATGACGGGTGGTCGTTTGACCGCAGACCCATTACGGATGCAATTATTGTGAAGGTGTAGGCTATATTACGTGGATTTACTATACTTTTTAAAATGTAGATGTTCCAAAGGTCTGAATCAGTGGCATGCAGGTTACGTGTGGAAGCCAGGAGATGCTACATGTGTTTATGTTAATTAACGGTAAATTATGATGAGACCGACAGTTATTTGCTTGACAATCAAATTTCGTGACAGCCACAGCCCTATTGGCTTCCGTCTGTCCGTCTGGGCACTCAACCATAAAGGCCTGATTGGTGGAGTGCTGCAGTGATGGTTGTCATTCTGGAAGGTTCTCCCATCTCCACAGAGGAACTCTGGAGCTATGTCAGAGTGACCATTGGGTTCTTGGTCACCTCCCTGACCAAGGCGCATCTCCCCCGATTGCTAATTTTGTCCGGGGGGACAGCTCTTGGAAGAGTCTTGCTGGTTCCAAACTTCTTCCATTTAAGAATGATGGAGGCCACTGTGTTCCTGGGGACTTTCAATGAGCTGAAAGATCTTCCCCAGATCTGTCTCTCGACACAATCCTGTCTCGGAGCTCTACGAACAATTCCTGGTTTTTGCTCTGACTTGTACTGTCAACTGTGGGACCTTATATAGACAGGTGTTTGCCTTTCCAAATCATGTCCAATCAATTGACTTTACCACAGTTTGACTCCAATCAAGTTGTAGAAACCTCTCAAGGATGATGGAAACAGGATGCACCTGAGCTAAATTTCGAGTTTTGCAGGTTTTCGAGTCTCATAGCAAAGGGTCTGAATACTTACGTAAATAAGGTATTTCTCTTTTAAATTTTTATAAATTTGCTAACATTTCTAAAAATCTGTTTTCACTTTGTCATTTATGGAGTATTGTGTGTAGATTATTTTTATTTAATCAATTTTAGAATAAGGCTGTAACGTAACAACATGTGGAAAAAGGTAAGGGGTTCGAATACTTTCCGAATGCACTTTATACTTCATATGCTTAGGATGCGCTTGATAAGAGATTTAAGTAAGAAGTACACTGTCTAAGAGAGGTTTAATACCATCTCAATCCCTGACTGAGTGATATACTTCTTGTCACTTCTTGACATTGACTACACTTCTTGACATTGACTGCCACATATCTGAGTGTCACAAGTGCTGGGATTTTAAAATGGTGAACCTGGACTCTAAGATCATGTTTCTGTCTACATCTGCTCTTCTTCTGCTGTTTTGTTTTGTTTTCCAGTCAGTTTCCTCACAGGGCTGTCACACTACATGTAAGTCTACAGACTGTACAGCCGAGGACCCCAATGCCTCACCTCCTCTTGACTCCTCTAAAGCAGAAAGCCTCAGATGGGCTGTCATCAGACTCTCTTTGTGGGCCGACAGCCACACTCAAATCCTCTTTACAATAGCTGGAAGCATGCCAAGTGAGAAGTACCTCTACTATGTCGCAGCCTCAGCCATACTGAGAATAGGTTACATGACGCCGGCTTCACCACTTTATCCCAGTTAGGTAGCATCAGTAACACACATATACAGGTACACACGGAGGCACACACACAAGCAGGCAACGCACACATACAACTCACCCTCCCCAAGTACCATCAGTTCAGTCTGAGTACCAGTATCTTTAGCTAACATTCAATTCCTTGACATTCCTTTTCATTCCCAAAGAGACTGGCCTTTCAGCAATCTCACCGTTCAATATCAGTCACTATATTTTCTTTATTGCACATTTAATTAAAAGGACGCATTTCGCGATGTTCAAGTTAAATTAATTGGCACAAAACATGCGTCAGACCAAAACATAATTTGTATTTGGCTTGCATAGCACAGGTGGTGGTTGCTCAAATTCACTGTAGTCGGCTAGGCCTAATATACTGTAGGTTAGCATACGATTGGTGAATTAATAGCCCAGCCTATGAATTAACTTCAAACAGTGTAAACACATCTCTGTTTACACTGTTCCCTTCTAGTGCAATTCATGCTTCTCTGCTGGCATCTCCACTGGCCTCTCTCTTCCATCCCCTCTCTATTCCTCTTATAGCCGTTGAACCAGTAGCCACACCCAATGCTTTTAAAAATATTTAAAAATATATATTTTTTAATTTCACCTTTATTTAACCAGGTAGGCCAGTTGAGAACAAGTTCTCATTTACAACTGCGACCTGGCCAAGATAAAACAAAGCAATGTGACACAAACAACAACACAGAGTTACACATGGAATAAACAAGCGTACAGGCAACAATACAATAGAAAAAAAGAAAGTCTATATACAGTGTGTGCAAATGGTGTGAGGAGGTAGGGCAATAAATAGGCCATAGTAGCGAGGTAATTACAATTTAGCAGATTAACACTGGAGTGATAAATGAGCAGATGATAATGTGCAAGTAGAGGTAATGGTGTGCAAAAGAGCAGAAAAGTAAATAAAAACAATATGGGGATGAGGTAGGTAGATTGGGTGGGCTATTTACAGATGGACTACATACAGCTGCAGCGATCGGTTAGCTGCTCAGAAAGCTGATGTTTAAAGTTGGTGAGGGATATATAAGTCTCCAGCTTCAGCGATTTTTGCAATTCGTTCCAGTCACTGGCAGCGGCCAAAGGAGGTGTTGGCTTTGGGGATGACCAGTGAGATAAACCTGCTGGAGCGCGTGCTACAGGTGGGTGTTGTTATCGTGACCAGTGAGCTGAGATAAGGCAGAGTTTTACCTAGCATAGATTTATAGATGACCTGGAGCCAGTGAGTTTGGCTACGAATATGAAGCTAGGGCCAGCCGACTAGAGCATAGAGGTCGCAGTGGTGGGTGGTATAAGGGGCTTTGGTAACAAAACAGATAGCACTGTGATAGACTGCATCCAGTTTGCTGAGTTTGTTTGTATTGGAAGCTATTTTGTAGATGACATCGCTGAAGTCGAGGATCGGTAGGATAGTCAGTTTTACTAGGGTAAGTTTGGCGACGTGAGTGAAGGAGGCTTTGTTGCGAAATAGAAAGCCGGAGAGTTTACAGTCTAGACAGACACCTAGATATTTGTAGTTGTCCACATATTCTAGGTCAGAACCGTTGAGGGTAGTGATGCTAGTCAGGCGGGTGCGGACAGCGAACGGTTGAAAAGCATGCTTTTGGTTGTCCCCGAAGTAGCAATATGTTTTGGTCACTTATTTTGAACATTTAAAAAATATTTGTATTCGGGAAAGAAGCACCATGCTCTTGGTTGCTGGATATAAAATAGGCTACAGCGTTCACAATGAACTGGCGGGGAAGTTTGATTTGTAAGAGCTTATCTGGTATGATGTGATCACATTGGCTGGTGGGAAAAATGCAGGAATCCTCTGTTGTCTCTTGCCCAATGTTTATGTTAACAATGAAATGTTGTACATCAGAACACCCAATGTTAGAATTTTCAAATAAAGTGTATGAATTAAGTTAACGTTTTCCTATCAGTCTAATTTGCATAAACATTGTGATTGGAGTATAGCTGTGAGCGTTATCGAATCAGGGTCAAATCCTCTGATCTCCTTGAGTTCATTAACAATAGAATGTTCGTCTTTGAAGATAGCCAGAAGTCCAGTCTCTTTGGAAAAGTCAAGGAGTGGCAAGGAGTGGAAGGTTAGCTGAAGAGATTGGTACTCAGGCTACGATCAGTAAGAATCAGTCTCCAATGCTGCAGACTAAAAGCTGCATGTCATAACAACATGCTATCAGACTAAGGGAGAAAAACATACCCCACTAAACTCCTGGAGTGAAGGCACTATGGTCACTGACAGTGAGTCTGGAAGCAAAGCGCTGTAGTCAGTCTCAGGTAGCAACAGTAACGAAACACACACACACACACTTACTGTCACAGTCATGGCTATTACTGTCAGTTTTATAGAAACCAGCCAGGTAGATGGTAGAGGGGACAGGAGCGTATAATCATAATCTGGACAGACAAGATGGAAATGGTCTCTGATGCTCCGCATGTCTGTCTGTGTCTCAGTCCATGTTCATAGATATAGAAAACAATACAATGCATTTCTGAGAAAGGTACGGTAGCTACGAAGCGGAATGGATGTTCTCAGGCTAGACAAATTCTCACAGAAGCTTCAGGAACCAAATCAGAGACAGTGAGGTGCATTACTTACGATGTACATATACATTTAAACTCAGTTTTTCAAAATTCCCTGTCTTAAGGCAGTTAGGATCACCACTTTATTTTACGAATGTGAAATGTCAGAATAATAGTAGAGAGAATTATTTATTTCTGCTTTTATTTCTTTCATCACATTCCCAGTGGGTCAGAAGTTTACATACACTCAATTAGTATTTGGTAGCATTGCCTTTAAATGGTGTAACTTAGGTCAAACGTTTCACGTAGCCTTCCACAACCTTCCCACAATAAATTGGGTAAATGTTGGCCCATTCCTCCTGATAGGGCTGGTGTAACTGAGTCAGGTTTGTAAGCCTCCTAGCTTACACATACTTTTTCAGTTCTGCCCACACATTTTCTATCGGACTGAGGTCAGGGCTTTGTGATGGCCACTCCAATACCTTGACTTTGTTGTCCTTAAGCCATTTTGCCACAACTTTGGAAGTATGCTTGGGGTCATTGTCCATTTGGAAAACCCATTTGCGACCAAGCTTTAACTTCCTGACTGATGTCTTGAGATGTTGCTTCAATATATCCACATAATTTTTCTTCCTCTCCTCACGCCATCTATTTTGTGAAATGTACCAGTCCCTCCTGCAGCAAAGAAACCTGACAACATGATGCTGCCACCCCCATGCTTCATGGTTGGGATGGTGATCTTCGGCCTGCAAGCCTCCCCCTTTTTCCTCCAAACATAACAATGGTCATTATGGCCAAACAGTTCTATTTTTGTTTCATCAGACCAGAGGACATTTCTCCAGAAAGTACGATCTTTGACCCCATGTGAAGTTGCAAACCGCAGACTGGCTTTTTAATGGTGGTTTTGGAGCAGTGGAATCTTCCTTGCTGAGCGGCCTTTCAGGTTATGTCGATATAGGACTTGTTTTACTGTGGATATAGATACTTCTGTACCTGTTTCCTCCAGCATCTTCACAAGGTCTTTTGCTGCTGTTCTGGGATTGATTTGCGCATTTCGCACCAAAGTACATTCATCTCTAGGAGACAGACGTGTCTCCTTCCTGAGCGGTATGACGGCTGCATGGTCCCATGGTGTTTAGACTTGCGTACTATTGTTTGTACAGATGAACGTGGTACCTTCAGGTGTTTGGAAATTGCTCCCTAGGATGAACCAGACTCGTGGAGGTCTACAGTTTTTTTCTGAGGTCTTGGCTGATTTCTTTTGATTTTCCTATGATGTCAAGCAAAGAGGCACTGAGTTTGAAGGTAAGCCTTGAAATACATCCACAGGTACACCTCCAATTGACTCAAATTATGTCAATTAGCCTATCAGAAGCTTCTAAAGCCATGACATCATTTTCTGGAATTTTCCAAGCTGTTTAAAGGCACAGTCAACTTAGTGTATGTAAACTTCTGACCCACTGGAATTGTGATACAGTGAATTATAAGTTAAATAATCTGTCTGTAAACAATTGTTGTAAAAATGACTTGTGTCATGCACAAAGTAGATGTCCTAACCGACTTGCCAGAACTACAGTTTGTTAACAAGAAATTTGTGGAGTGGTTGAAAAACGAGTTTTAATGACTCCAACCTAAGTGTATGTAAACTTCTGACTTCAACTGTATGTCAGGCCATATCGAAAAGTATGACTGAATATTTGCTGCTGTTTTCTTAAATGAAGTGTCATCCTGAGAAGGGTAATTTAGCAAGCACACAAAAAGCTTCTTGCCAATTATTGTGTGACCATGGTAACCGTTGTGTTGGTGAAAATCACAAGCTATTGAATTTGATGATGCCATCCTGTGACTACCTTTAGCCTGTGACAAGTTCATGGGTAACACCTATATGTTTCAGAGTGAGGGAAGTGTTTAAATATACTGAAATGTAAAACCCCTATCTAATGTGGTTGGATATGCAAAGTTTACTGGCTCCCATAGTTTTGGATTGATAATTAAGTAATGTTAAAAAAGACAACTCTCAGAGGAAGAGGAAATGACAGAGTGAGCATCGGTGTTGTTCAGTGGACCACTTCATGTTGCTTTTACTGGCTGTGTGATGCAGTATTCCTTCTACAGAGGAAAAATGGAAACATAAGGACCCTTGTGAACTTCCAGGGCTACTGGTCTAGTAAGTGATAATGCCAGAGAAGCCGGTGTTTGGAGGATATATTGGCACGGATGTTGTTTGGCCCGAGACGAAGTCTGTATGTTAATATTCTACATGTCAATATATACAGTATGTCGTATAGTTTTTCTTTAGGCTACAATGGAGCGATGCAGCCCAGTATGAAATAACTACTGAATGGTAAACATTGCTGAGGTGACATTTAGCAGATCACAGAGAAATAATGAATACAATCACTTCCTTTTTCACATACACACGCTAGATATTCATACTGTAGCTGTACACTGAGTGTACAGACTGACCAGGTGAATCCAGGAGAAAGCTATGATCCCTTACTGATGTCACTTGTTAAATCCACTTCAAGCAGTGTAGATGAACTGGAGACAGGGTAAAGAAGGATTTTTAAGCTTTGAGACAATTGAGACATGGATTGTGTATGTGTGCCATTCAGAGGGTGTAACGGTATTCCTGTGGTGAAGTAGAGGCGGACCAAAATGCAACGTGGTTTCTTTGATTCATGTTTAATAACAAAAGATAAACACTACAAAAACAATAAACGTGGAAACCCAAAAACAGCCCTATCTGGTGCAAAACACAGAGACAGGAACAATCACCCACAAACACACAGTGAAACCCAGGCTACCTAAATATGGTTTCCAATCAGACACAATGACTAACACATGCCTCTGATTGAAAACCATATCAGGCCAGACATAGAAATAGACAAACAAGACCAACAAATCCAACATAGAATGCCCACTCAGATCACACCCTGACCAACCAAAACATAGAAACATACAAAGCAAACTATGGTCAGGGTGTGACAGAGGGTGAATGGGCAAGATAGTATGGTAGAACTGTAGGTTCCAGGTGCACCGGTTTTTGTCAAGAACTGCAAAACTGCTGGGTTTTTCACGCTCAACAGTTTCCCGTTTGTATCAAGTATTGTCCAACACCTAGGGGGCATCCAGGCAATTTGACACATTGGGAAGCATTAGAATCAACATGGGCCAACATCCCTGTGGAACGCTTTGGACACCGTGTCGAGTCTATGCCCCTATAAATTGACGCTGTTCTGAGGGCAAAGGGGGGTTACTGCAACTCAGTATTAGGAAGGTGTTCTTAATGTTTTGTAGACTCAGTGTATAGCTGATATTAAACTGTTTATGTGTTTAAAGTTGCTAGTAGCAGGTTTTTAATTAGAAGCTATTTATTTTCTCAGGGTGCAGATAAAGTCTAATTACGGTAAGATACCGAGCAGATTATTTCTGCCGCTCTTTGATATTTCCGTCACTTGTAATAATATTTCTGGGGCCTTATTAGGAAAGAGAATGGTTCTTTTAATAGATTGGAGGCTCTTAGGCCCTGGTCAAAAGTAGTGCACTATATTGGGAATAGGGTGCCATTTGGAATGCATTCAGAGTGATAAATCATTACAGTCAGCCAAACCCAATATATTATGGCTTAATCTGCTTATAAGAGCCTGCAGAGGACGATCTTGAAGCACAGCAAGGTTCCTTAACTTTCCCCCTCCCATATACCCCTCTGGATCACAAACGGAACATATCAACATATCATCAAAACTCTAGTCCAAAAGGCCATTAGGCAGACTCTGGGAGGTTTATGCTAATAACAGATACACCCCACATGATTGCAAGTGATTGATTAATAATGATGTATTACTGTATGATAAGTATTGAAATTGATTGCAGCTTTGGTCAAGAGAGTATTTGCATAAGAAGAACCAAAAACATTAAGATCCTCCAGGCTCTTATCATCACTGTGTCTCTAAACCGGGGTGATGAGATGGTTGGGTAATGGTCGGCTAATGTTTGCTCTGTGAGATATGAATGCTTTGCCCAGGGAGGGAAACGAGAGAATGGTCAGGGAGGGGATCAAAGGAAGGAGAGAGAGAGAGTCTTTCTAGTTAAGGCTAGTTAATATAGGTTGACATTTACAGGGGAAAATGCGTATTGTATTCTAATTGAATGTCTCTCTCTCTTTGTCACTGTCTCTCTCCCTCCCCTTCGCTCCCACTTATCCACCTCCCTCCCTCCTCATCTGGCCCTCTCTATCTCTCTAACACATTAAGATTCAGAGTGCAGCCTCCACTTATCCTTCAAGTGAAAAAAGATTGTTGGGAAACAATTGGCTGTAATGACTAGCCGGGTCACCAGTGAATTCAGTCTTAATGAAAGCTGATGCCTTCTATACTGCCGATGGAACAGGAATGGGAAACATGCCTGGAAATGTTGTGTCCATAGAGAACACACAACAGTGAACCTCCTAACACTGATCCTATTGTTCACCACTGGAGCAGGTCCAGAAATGCATAATAATATGACATCATACTGAGCACTGAACACTGTAATTATCCCAAACAGAGATTGAATGTGTCTCAGTGAAGAGGACATTTTTTATTTGTCACCCTGTCTCTTAGGACCCTTGTATCCAGATGTCTGAAGATGGCTTCAGTGCAAAGATATCAAGGTGTCTCGTGATGTAATTTCTTATACAGATAGTTATGGAGACAGATTACGGACCTGCATGGTCTCAATCTAGCTTGGTCCCAGATCTGTTTGTGCCGTTTTGGCAAATCATATGGTCATTGAAGTTGGCTTTACACAAAAAGATCTAGGACCACTCAGTTCAATTGACTAAAGGTGATAAATGTCATCCTGTTATGATTCACAGTTGTAGGTGGTTCAACATTTTCCTCTTAGAAGAGGTTAGTAAAGTGATCATAGCTTCCACACACATAGCAGGCTAGCCTGAGGCCGTGAGATCCACAGACAAGTCTATCAGATATGCAGCTCCACACCTTCCTCTGTCACACACACAGTAGGTGGAGCTTTGAGGTGTGAGTTGTCCATGAAGAACACTCACCTAACATAACATCAACATTTTGCCCAATTTGAACTGATTGAACTTATGTGTTGATTGAACAAGTCCACTTGTGATGAGCTACACCGCAGGCTAGCCTGCGGACAAGACTATATCAGTGTTGTAGTCTCAGATACAATCCCTGTCAATGACGTTTTGTAAATGACATGTATGGTTTCGTCCCAAATAGTGCAAGTGGCATAATAGACTCATCAAGGGGTATCTCCCTGAACTTTTTAGACCCTTTTAAGTAATTTTACATTACTAATTCAACTCATGTGTTGATGGAATAGGTCCTGGGTTGCGTCCCAAATGGCTCCACTATGTTGTAATAGGGTGCCATTTGGTATGCAGCCCTGATCGCCCATGTAGTTCATATCTGATGTGCTGCACGGCCAAGGTCTGACCTACCTGTGGCAGAATACATTAGTGGAGCTGTCCTTCTCTCTCACAACACCACCCTGACCCTGGCCTGAGCCCAACACACTCAATTATACCACCCCAGAAAATAGCTTTAGCTATGTATTAGGATCACTTGGGGGCAATTGGTCCACAGCCAGTCAGTCAGTCAGCGGTGTTGAGGTGTTCCCGTGCTTTACTATAGAAATTATACCCCCTGATCTGACTCCTTGCCTGGGGAATGGGACAGCGACAGTGGTTGCATCCTAAATGGAACCCTATTGCCAAATGAGTGCACTACTTTTGACCTGGGTCCTATGGGGAAATAGGGTGCCATTTGGGACACAGTATGAGTGTGCTTGGGGAATAGGATGCCATTTGAGACACAAAATGAGTATGCTTGGGGAATAGGGTGCCATCTATGCATCCATCTTTATCCTGTACATCATCATTATTAAAGTTGACTGTTGGTGAACCGACTTACATTTGAAATGTTTTGAATACAATTACACTTTGCAAACTCTGATTGGTTTTGTGCTGATGTTTATTTTTTTGTGCTGGTTTTTATACTTCCTAAACTGCTGTAAGACACTCTGCTCAAACTGTACTGGAATGACAGATGGTGGAAGGACTTTTTAAGCTAGAGGTAAATTGCTGTTGCCAAGTTATTGCCAGTAACTTCATTGCTGGGTGGACAATTATTGACCATTACAATATATTGTCCATTAGTTTTGTAAGCAATATCACCTCAAAGGCTAAAGCTTATAAAGATATATATCAAGGTATGAAGTTAAGACCCAGATGCAGACCGTGTCGAAGTAACAATGTTTATTACAGCAACAGCAACAGGGGCTCAGGAACAGGATGGCAGGCAGGCTCAGGGTCAGGTCAGGCAGAGTTTGATAATCCAGAGGTGGGGCAAAGGTACAGGATGGCATGCAGGGTCAGGGGCAGGCAGAGTGGTCAGGCGGGTGGGTACAGGGTCGGGACAGGCAAGGGTCAAAAACCAGGAGGACGAGAAAAGAGAGACTGGGGAAAAAGAGGAGCTGAAACACAAAAACGCTGGTTGGCCTGAAAAAGAAGACGAACAGGCAACAGACAAACAGAGAACACAGGTATAAATACACAGGGGATAATATGGAAGATGGGTGACACCTGGAGGGGGTGGAGACAATCACAAAGACAGGTGAAACAGATCAGGGTGTGACAGTACCCCTCCTCTTGGGGCGCCACCTGGCGTCCTACCTGGTTGACTGGGGTGCCGGTGGTGGAAGTCAGAGATGAGGGCTGGGTCCAGGATTTCTCTAGCAGGGACCCAGCACCTCTTTTCTGGGCCATAACCCTCCAAGGATATGGGGCAACAGAAGGTGGATAGCAGATAGGCTAATGATCTTGGAGATGGGGAAAGGGCCAATAAACCAGGAGGACAGTCTGCGAGACTCCACCCAGAGGGGCAGATCCCGGGTGGACAGCCATACCTTCTGCCCGAGACGATACCGGGGAGCTGGGGTCCAATGGCGATCCACTTGTCATTGATACCTGGAGGTGGTCTTGAGGAGGGTCGACCGGGCTCTCCTCCAGGCACGACGACAGCAGCGGACAAACATCTGGGCAGATGGAATGCCGACCTCCTCTTCCTGCTCAGGGAGGAGCGGGGGCTGATACCCCAGGGAACACTTAAAGGGAGATAGGCCAGTTGCAGAGAAGTGAAGGGTGTTGTGGGCACATTCGACCCACACAAGGGGCTGGCTCCAGGTGGTGGGTTTGGCGAAGTCCAGGCAGCGCAGGGTAGTTTTGAGGTCCTGGTTGGATCGCTCCAACTGGCTATTGGACTGGGGGTGGAACCCGGAGGACAGACTGGCCAACAACCCAATGACAGTGCAGAATGCTTTCCAGAACTGGGACGAGAACTGAGGACCCCGGTTGGAGACCATGTCCATGGGCAGTCCATGGATCCGGAAGACGTGCTGCACCAAGAGTTGGGCTGTCTCTTTGGCAGAGTGTAGTTTGGGGGAGAGGAATTAAGTGGGCGGCTTTGGAAAACCAACCCACCACAGTCAGGACGGCGGTGTTGCCATCAGACGGGGGAAGACCCGTGACAAAGTCCAGGGAGATGTGAGACCAGGGACGGTGGAACACAGCAGGGGCGTTGATGAGGCCAAATGGCATGAACAGATACTCGTAGTGGCCACTGGCTGTGTTGAAGACGGTCTTCCACCCATCCCCCTCTCGTATCCGCACCAGGTGGTAGGTGTTTGTAAATCCAACTTGGAAAACAGAGTGGCCCCCTGGAGTGGCTCGAAGGCTGAGGAGATGAGCGGTAGCGGGTAACGGATCTTAACTCTAATGTCATTGAGTCCCCGGTAGTCAATGCACTGGTGCAGGGTCTTGTCCTTTTTCTCTATGAAGAGAACCCTGAGCCGGCGAGAGAGGAAGAGAGATGGGTAACGATGCTTCGTGGGTGTCAGTTGTCTGTGTGTGCAGAGGGTCACTGGTTTGAGCCAGGGGTCGGGGCGAGGGGACGGACGAAAGTTAAACTGTTACACTAGGGAGAAGGTCAGCCCCGCAGTCATAGGGTCGATGCAGTGGAAGTGACATGGCCCGTGCCTTGCTGGGCCCTGTTACTCCGCGGGAATGACAGAGAGGTCCGGGGCACCGTCCGAGCTCTCGGGAAGACATCCCGGGGTGGGTTGTGCTGACTTCAGGCAATGGGCATGGCAGAATGGGTTCCAGCCCATGATGGCACCAGAAGACCAGTTTATGAGGGGATTATGTTGTTGGAGCCAGGATAATCCCAATACCACGGGAATCAGAGGTGACTTGATGAGCAGGAACTGGATAGCCTCGCTGTGATTCCCAGACACCTGTAGGTTGATGGGAGTGGTGTATCAGCCTATAGAGCGCCCATCCAGCGCTCCAACATCCATGGGAATGGAAAGGGGAAGAGTGAGGATGTTTAGCTCGGATGCCAGTGTAGTGTCCAAGAAGCTCTCATCAGCCCCAGAGTCATTGAGAACCGGTAGAGATTTGCACTTGTCTCCCCACAGCAGAATGGCATGAAAAGGAGTGCAAGCTGGATAATCAGGAACATTCTCCAAATGGCCCACCAGAGTACTTGCTCCTACCGGTGAGCCTAGCTTCTTTAAAGGACAAAAGGACACGAAATGACCAAGATACCCGCAATACAGACAACTCTTCGTGTCAATCCTGTATTGCCATTCCGCTGGCAACAGCCCAGCTCTGCCTGGTTGCATAGGCTCAGGATTGGTGACTTGGCCCTCTTCGGCAGCCTTCGGGGCAGGACGGGGAGCTTTAGATCCTCTCGGCAACAAGACCTTTGGGAGCTTCCAGGATAACTCGGAGGCAAGGTGGGATCCTCGGGCGTACGAGCGAAATCAAAATTCCTCTCCCTTCGTTGTTCCTGTATTCTCCCATCGATATGGATGGTCAATGCGATGAGGGAATCGAGCTCCATAGGTGACTCCCAGGCTGCAAGCTCGTCCTTGACCTCCTCCGAGACGCCATGCAGGAACATATCGAACAGTGCCTCTTGATTCCAAGCACTCTCCGCTGCTAACGTGCGGAAATCCACCGCATAATCAGCTACACTGCCGGAATCCTGCCAAAGCTGAATTAGCTTCCGGGCGGCCTCTCACCCGGTGAACAGGGCATCAAAGACCTTCCTCACTTCTACCACGAAACCCTCCAGACTAGCGCATATTGCTAGTCTGTTGCTCCCACATGGCAGTAGCCCAGGTGAGAGCCCTCCCAGACATCAGCTTTATGAGGTAGGATATCTTGGAGCAATCCAAGGGGAAGAGAGGGCACACTGAGCTAGGAATGCCCGACAGGTGCTCGGCTCTCCATTGAAGCATTCTGGAGGAAGTAAGTGGGTCTTTGGAGAAGGTGGAGTGACGGATGAGATGGCACTGCTATCAGCTGAGTCGCTGGGGAGCTGTGGGGTTACCACCGTGGTAGGCGGCCGCCGAGACAACCCGTGGAATTTCTCCAGCAAACTGTTCAACGCCCGGTCATGGCGTTCAGCCAACGTTTGGACCCCCTCCACAAGGCCATGAAGCAATTCCTTGTGCATACCAATAGTGGCTCTCTGGGTGGATATGGTGTTGCTTAGCTGGCCCGGGTCTGCTGAGTCAGTCATGGCCAGTTCGTACTATCAGGTATGAAGTCAAGGCCCGGATGCAGACCGTGTCGAAGTAACAATGTTTATTACAGCAACAGGGGCAAAGGATCAGGACAGCAGGCAGGCGCAGGGTCAGGCAGAGGTCGGTAATCCAGAGGTGGGGCAAAGGTACAGGACGGCAGGCAGGCTCAGGGTCAGGGGCAGGGGCAGTCAGAGTGGTCAGGTGGGTACAAGGTCAGGACAGGCAAGGGTCAAAAACCAGGAGGATGAGAACAGAGAGGCTGGGGAAAACCAGGAGCTGAAACATAAAAACACTGGTTGGCTTGACAATCAAGACGAACTGTCAACAGATGAACAGAGATCAGAAATACATGGAGGATAATGTGAAAGATGAGCGACACCTGCAGTGTGGTGAAAGATAAGTGAAACAACATAAGGATTGCCTAATATATAATATGCATACTTCTCAATGGCTTTCAGCTCAACTAACATCTTGTCTTCAGTACAACAGAAATAGAGCATGGGTGCAACTGCCATTAAAACTTTTGGATTTAGAGACATTGACTTGGTCACATAACTTAACCCTTTTCATTGGTTGATCCGCCTCATAACGTCAGTTGAATTCAAAAACTGCGACAGCTTTGTTAGGGATGGTAAGGGTCTGTAGCTATAGAAACCAACCCAACCGATATATCACGATTGCAGTGTGCAGTTCCTGTGCTCTTTGAAACAGCCCTACTGGCGACAGAAACCTCTTTAAGAAGCAACCCTGCAGAATAATAAGAGACAGTTCCATTTTTATAAACAGCATATTAATGCTCTCTTGTTGGGGGAAGATCAGCACTAGCCTGGCTTATGTGACCCACGTGACTCACAGCGCAGGAAGAGCTGTGACCACACCAGTGGCGACCCTCATTCAGGGCAGGTTGAGACCCATATTTTTGGCAAAGATAAATAAATACAAAAACATATATTTCTTTTTTTTGGGGGGGGGGGCTTGCCTGTATTGTATGTTATTTTGGCATTAATACGAGTCACATATCAGTTTGCAAACAATCTAAAAAATATCTAAATGTATCATTGAGTTAATGAAGTCTCTTTTATTTTCTTGGGTATGGCAGCTCCAAAATGCAGGTGTTTCAGCCTAGCTCAGTGCTTTCTGGGGTGGTGAGGCAAGACAGCAGAAAATAGGAGTGTTGTGCCGTGTGTTCTGTCACTCATGGGGAAAATACGTCACCAGTCCTTAGTAAGGGTAGACATCAAAAATGCTCTGGGTCTTGCCATATAGGCTGCATTTCAAACACTTAACAAACACACCCTCTCCCCTCAGCCCTCAAATTAAGTGGACACTTCTGATGATGTATCATGACGTCTGACAAGTATACACTTGCAGGGCAAGGGGGAGGAAGGAAGAAAGAAAGGATTTTTAAATGGTCCGCCCTTCCCCGGAAAATCGTCAATCGTTCATCCCGTGATGATTGTGTTTTCAGCCACCGGTAGCTTGTGGGTGCTTTATATGTGCTACAGTCAATACATACATTAAATATAGAATTATTAATATATTCATAATGTATGATAGCTAGCAAATTAATTAGTTAAATAACAACCTGCCTAGCTGGAACTTCTAAAGAAGGAACATGTTTTATTTCTATATTTTCCAAAAGCTGACCAAACAAAAACATCATTATTTTCACAAGACGTGTTTGTGCCGTTATGTGCATTAGTAGCACAATTTATAACTTATTTACATTTGTTTTTACTTACACTTGTATGTTGACTTCATATTGATGTTGAGGTTTTAAGTTTTGGCTGACTTTTCTAAGCAGATGTACAATCATCCTGAATTTAATCATGGGGCGTTTCAGGCCCCGAAGTGAACATAATTGTACACTCGAAAACTCCATTAAAAACGAGGGCTGAGGGGCTTACGTTGTAAACTTCCCTTGCTTGGTTAATCATTTGGACCGATGACAAATATGGCTGTCAGGATTCTCCCAAGGTCATAAGGCGAGGGTAAGTGGACGAGAGTGTGTCTGTAATGACTTTGAAACACAGCCATAGTTACATTAGTAGTGCCCTTCCATGAAGGCTAAAGGCAATTGGCCACAGATAAAATTACATCAAATCACGTTATATGTAGCTTTGATTGGACTGATCATGTCAACATCTTACTTTCTAAATCTTAGCTAGCAGTCATCATCATGAATCAAGTCGACAATCTGCTGGCAAATCCTTTTTAATCCTCGTCATATGAAGATAAAAAATAATAAAGAGAAGTTATAGATAAAACATATCGGTGCTCATCGGCTATTGGACATAAACATTACACAGCAAGTTGGAAATCGCAAATTCAACATTGAGTGGTTCGGAAGGAATCACTGACAGTGGCTAAGCGCAAGCATTGCAAATGGAAAGTTGGGAATAAATGGGTTCAGACTTGGAAAATACATTTTGAACGGTCATCCAACTCAGAATTGTAAATCTTTCACTTTCTCTTTCTTTGATGACACAATTTGCCCACAAAGGACCGCTGCACCACCTTCCTGTTCAAGTGAGCACATCACAACAAGATGAGTCCAAAAATGTCTTAAATGCTGCTGCATTAATTATGTAATATGCCAGAGAGAAACAGTTGAAGTCAGAAGTTTACATACACCTCAGCCAATTACATTTAAACTCAGTTTTTCCCAATTCCTGACATTTAAACCTAGTAAAACTTCCCTGTTTTAGGTCAGGTAGGATCACCACTTTATTTTAAGAATGTGAAATGTCAGAATAATAGCAGAGAGAATTATTTATTTCAGCTTTTATTTCTTTCATCACATTCCCAGTGGGTCAGAAGTTTACATACACTCAATTATTATTTGGTAGCATTGCCTTTAAATTGTTTAAATTGGGTCAAACGTTTCGGGAAGCCTTCTACAAGCTTCCCAAAATAAGTTGGGTGAATTTTGGCCCATTCCTTCTGACAGAGCTGGTGTAACTGAGTCAGGTTTGTAGGCCTCCTTGCTCGCACATGCTTTTTCAGTTCTGCCCACAAATGTTCTATTGGACTGAGGTCAGGGCTATGTGATGGCCACTCCAATACCTTGGCTTTGTTGTCCTCAAGCCATTTTGCCACAACTTTGGAAGTGTGCTTGGGGTCATTGCCTATTTGGAAAACACATTTGTGACCAAGCTTTAACTTCCTGACTGATGTCTTGAGATGTTGCTTCAATATATCCACATAATTTCCCCACCTCATGATGCCATCTATTTTGTGAAGTGCACCAGTCCCTCCTGCAGCAAAGCACCCCCACAACATGATGCTGCCACCCCCGTGCTACATGGTTGGGATGGTGTTCTTTGGCTTGCAAGCCTCCCACTTTTTCCTCCACACATAGCAAAGATCATTATGACCAAACAGTTCTATTTTTGTTTCCTCAGACCAGAGGACATTTTTCCAGAAAGTATGATCTTTGTCCCCATGTGCAGTTGCAAACCATAGTTTGGCTTTTTTAGAGCAGTGGCTTCTTCCTTGCTGAGCACCCTTTCAGGTTATGTTTATAAAGGACTCGTTTTACTGTCGTTTTATTGTCAAAGGCTATTATTGACAATTACATGAAGTTGATGCAAAGAGTCAATATTTGCCGTGTTGACCCTTCTTTTTGAAGACCTCTGCAATCCGCCCTGGCATGCTGTCAATTAACTTCTGGGCCACATCCTGACTGATGGCAGCTCATTCTTGCATAATCAATGCATGGAGTTTTTCAGAATTTGAGGGGTTTTGTTTGTCCACCTGCCTCTTGAGGATTGATCACAAGTTCTCAATGGGATTAAGGTCTGGGGGGTTTCCTGGCCATGGACCCAAAATGTCGATGTTTTGTTCCCCGAGCCATCATGCTGGAAAAGGCATTGTTCTTCACCAAACTGTTCCTTGATGGTTGGGAGAAGTTGCTCTTGGAAGATGTGTTGGTACCATTCTTTATTTGTGGCTGTGTTCTTAGGCAAAATTGTGAGTGAGCCCACTCCCTTGGCTGAGAAGCAACCCCACACATGAATGGTCTCAGGATGCTTTACTGTTGGCATGACACAGGACTGATGGTAGCGCTCACTTTGTCTTCTCTGGACAAGCTTTTTTCCGGATGCCCCAAACAATTGGAAAGGGGATTCATCAGAGAAAATGACTTTAACCCAGTCTTCAGCAGTCCAATCCCTGTACCTTTTGCAGAATATCAGTCTGTCCCTGATGTTTTAATTGGAGAGAAGTGGCTTCTTTGCTGCCCTTCTTGACACCAGGCCATCCTCCAAAAGTCTTCACCTCACAGTGCGTGCAGATGCACTCACACCTGCCTGCTGCCATTCCTGAGCAAGCTCTGTACTGGTGGTGCCCCGATCCCGCAGCTGAATCGACTTTAGGAGACAGTCCTGGCCCTTGCTGGACTTCATGGGCGCCCTGAAGCCTTCTTCACAACAATTGAACCGCTCTCCTTGAGGTTCTTGATGCAATCTTACTGGCAGCAATATCCTTACCAGTGAAGCCCTTTTTGTGCAAAGCAATGAAGACGGCATGTGTTTCCTTGCAGTACCCATGGTTGACAGAGGAAGAACAATGATTCCAAGCTTCCAGTCTGTTATTCAAACTCAATCAGCATGACATAGTGAAACCCCAGCCTTGTCCTCGTCAACACTAACACCTGTGTTAACAAGAGAATCACTGACATGATGTCAGCTGGTCCTTTTGTGGCAGGGATGAAATAAAGTGGAAATGTTTTGGGGGGGATTCAGTTCATTTGCATGGCAAAGAGGGACTTTGCAATTAATTGCAATTCATCTGATCACTCTTCATAACATTCTGGAATATATGCAAATTGCCATCATACAAACTGAGGCAGCAGACTTTGGGAAAATTAATATTTGTGTCATTCTTAAAACTTTTGCCCTCGACTGTATACTGTAGCTAAGAAAGTAATACTAAGTGTATGTTGTGCAGTAAGCTGTTAGTAGCCCAGGTGCCTCACCCTAATAATTTGGTCTATTTTCCCCTCTTAATTTCGCCTAACGTTACTGTTCTGTCTCGGGGGTGCACATGTAGCCTATAACCTGTTTTTGAGAAATGCCATCATCTAATATTGTAAGAGCTTTCATTGTCTGCTTATGTGCCCCCTTTATTTATCCTACGGTTATGACTTGGTGTACAGGGAAAATACTGTCGGAGCCGCCTATGTTCTGCATTCTGTCGCTGTACATTTCAAAAGTGCTGAACACATAGTTATATTGACTCCGTCCGTATTATCTCGCTCATTAATGTCTTAATCAAAATTATGGAGTGCCACTTATGTGCTCATCGTTCCGTTACGTCATAGTTTGTACATTTCAATTGTCAGTAGAAACTACATTTGTTTAAATAAGTCAGCCATATCAGCTATGTTTTTTAAAAGGGCAGTAAACGAGGCTGAATTAATTGTTTCACTGCCAGACAAGGCTCCGCTGAAAGTCATGTGCAGCGGTGGTAAGGATTCACTCCAAGGTGCTGAAAAGAAAGCTCTGCTGTTGGTACAGCTTTATGTAGGCCCTAATAGTTTGCGGGCACCGCTTGTCACCGTTATAGTGCAATTCATGTATTGTTTATTGTTGTGTTGTGTAGTGGCTTTGCTGGCATGCATTAAAAAAAAATCATGTGCTAAAATCGCCATTGGACCACACTGCGTTTTTCTTTATCTGGGGTTGAGACTTCTCGTTGTTTGGATTAGAGAATTAAACCATTATAAGGGAAGGGGGCAGCGTTCTGAGTCTGTGTTTGGCTGTGTGTGTGTTTGAGTGAGAAAGAGGAGAGATAACCAGTAAAAGCAAAGCCCCCGTTGTGTAGACAACGTCAAAGAGCCATTCCAGACTCTGAAGTCAGGAGGACTTTGAGAGTTAGATCTTAGCCAGACTAGATCAGCACGTCCTAGAAAGCTATTGCTTGTCTTTTCTAATCCAAACAATACGTTTTTTTTAGTAGCCTATTATATCCTAGAGAATATGATTATTTTGATGAGTTTTATTTTGTAACTCAAGTTTCAACAGATGATAATGTACACACATTAAAGATACAATCTCAAACTTTTGTATAATTTCAGTCAATAGCATTGAAAGTGGTGCTCAACAGCCAAAAGTCGTCCCTCTTCTTTACGAATCCAATTCCTACTATATGTTACAAATGTGTTTTCCTTAAAATCCTGGAGTGCATCTTTAAGTTACAATGTACAGGTTACTGTGGGTAAGCTTCTGGCTGGTCTAGAAACATTGTGATGAAATTAATGTTACTAAACATAAATTCAAACAAGATTAATCTGTGCTATAGGGACATATGAGCCTATATATAACATGACATTTACTATTTATGGTGAAAAACTTCAAAGTCAAAGTAATGCATCAACTCCGAAAGACATGTATCTGCCTAAATCAAAGACTTGGTTTTAAACGATATTAGGTAAAAACATAATTAGATGCATATGACAAACACAAGCATTGCACACTTTTTATGCTGTTCTCACATTTCCTGAGAAAAACATCTGCAAGTGAATAAGGGTTTGTTTTCACAGAGCCTGTTAGTGCATGAATATTTTTGGTTCATAAAAGCACATTGCATAATTGGAAAGAGAGATAAAAGGCATACTGTGGGTGAGCTTTTACACAATATGGAGGGTGATCAGCTGAATATTATTTACAGACACACAGACACACAGACACACACACCTTGAACGCGAGGCCCCATGTGATTATACACATTCTCCCCACTGTTTTACTTTACATAAATTACTGCAGTAATGATGGAGAAGTTTGTTTGAATGCGGTGTTATTTCCATGCCACAGCAGGTTGGGCTGAAAGAACAGAGGGTCTCAGAGCACAGTGGGTGGAGGTTGTGGAAATATAATGACTCAGAGGACTGGGGCTCAAAGTTACACAGCAGTGGAGAGCCACGGAAGTTAAGTGCACTCTGGTGACATTACAGAGCCAGCCAGACAGTTGTTCTGTAGGCAGACAGTCGATGCTTACTGTAAAGTGTGTTGAGTAATTATAGCCAAGAAAGGAATCGATTCCTAATGTGAAGTACTGCATCAAGAACAACTGGAGAGTTCCAAAAGGAGGAGAGCAAATGTCACATGGTTTTAAGGTACACTGCAAGGACAGCATTATCTTCTGTATATGGGTCGTTCCATTTCATTTCAGCAATACATGACAAACACCATTTCTGATCATCTGACAATGGCTGCTGTTTTACAGGCTCCTAACAAATTTTTTTATTTTAAAATTTTACCTTTATTTAACTAGGCAAGTCAGTTAAGAACAAATTCTTATTTTCAATGACGGCCTAGGAACAGTGAGTTAACTGCCTGTTCAGGGGCAGAATGACAGATTTGTACCTTGTCAGGTCGGGGGTTTGAACAACACTCTAACCACTAGGCTACCCTGCCGCCCCAAATTGTGCTATTGTGTGTGTTTTTCCTCGTTATTTGTAACTTACTTTGTACATAATGTTTCTGCCACCGTCTCTTATGGCTGAAAATAACTTCTGGATATCAGGACAACAATTTCTCACCTCGTTCTTTAGCGAGTCGGACGCAAAGAATTTACATCAGACACCGGACAAGGCCGAAATCCCTGTCAGTCACATGAAGAACAGACAGAGATATCAGGGACGTAGGTCGGGGTGCCTTGTAAGGATCCGACATCGAGTGGGTAATCCGCTTCTACCATCAATCATATTGGCCAACATGTAATCATTGGATAAAAACATCGATGAGCTCCAATCAAGACAAACCTACCAACGGGACATTAAAAACTGTAATATCTTATGTTTCACAGAGTCGTGGCTGAATGAGGACATGGATAACATAGAGCTGGCTGGGTTTTCAATGCATCGGCAAGATAGAACAGCTGCCTCTGGTAAGACAAGGGCTGGCGATTTGTGTCTATTTGAAAATAACAGCTGGTGCACAAAATCTAATACTAAGGAAGTCTCGTGGTATCTCATGATAAGCTGTAGACCACACTACCAAGAGAGTTTTTAATCTACATTTTCCGTAGCTGTCTATTTACCACCACAAACCGATGCCTTCACTAGGACTGCACTCAACGAGCTGTTTAAGGCCATTAACAAACAAGAAAATGGTCATCCAGAGGCAGCGCTCCTAGTGGCCGGGGACTTTAATGCAGGGAAACTTAAATCCATTTTACCTCATTTCTACCACCATGTTACATGTGAAACCAGAGAGAAAAAAACTCTAGACCCCCTTTACTCCACACACAGAGACAGGTACAAAGCTCTCCCTCACCCTCTATTTGGGAAATCTGACCATAACTCTATCATCCTGATTCCTGCTTACAACCTAAAACTAAAGCAGGAAGTACCAGTGACTCGCTCAATACGGAAGTGGTCAGATGACCCAGATGCTAAGCTACTGGACTGTTTTGCTAGGACAGAGTGGAAAATGTTCTGGGATTCTTCCGATGGCATTGAGGAGTACACCACATCAGTCACTGGCTTCATCAATAAGTGCATCGATGACGTCATCCCCACAGTGACTGTACGTACATATCCAACCAGAAACCATGGATTACAGGCAACATCCGCATTGATCTAAAGGGTAGAGCTGCCACTTTCAAGGAGCGGGACCTTTACCCAGACGCTTATAAGAAATCCCGCTATGCCCTCCAACAAACCATCAAACAGGCAAAGAGTCCATACAGGACTAAGATTGAATCGTACTACACCTGGCTCCGACGCTCGGCGGATGTGGCAGGGCTTGCAAACTATTATGGACTACAAAGGGAAGCACAGACGCGAGCTGCCCAGAGACATGAGCCTGACAGATGAGCTAAATTACTTCTATGCTCACTTCGCGGCAAGCAACAACGAAGCATGCTTGAGAGCACCAACTGTTCCGGACGACTGTGTGATGTCATTCGCCGTAGCCAATGTAAGTAAGACATATAAACAGGCCAACATTCACAAGGCCACAGGGCAAGTTGGATTACCAGACGTGTACTTGAAAGTCTGGTAATGGCTCACATCAACACCATTATCCCAGAAACCCCAGACCCACTCCAATTTGCATACTGCCCCAATATATCCACGGATGACACAATCTCTATTGCACTCCACACTGCCCTTTCCCACCTGGACAAAAGGAGCACCTACAGTACGTGAGAATGATATTCATTGACTACAGCTCAGCGTTCAACACCATAGTGCCCTCAAAGCTCCTCACTAAGCTAAGGACCCTGGGACTAAACACCTCCCTCTGGAACTGGATCCTGGACTTCCTGACAGGTCGCCCCCAAGTGGTAATGTTAGGTAACAACACATCTGCCATGCTGATCTTCAACACAGGGGCCCCTCGGGGGTAAGTGCTCAGTCCCCTCCTGTACTCCCTGTTCACCCATGACTGCATGGCCAAGCATGACTCCAACACCAGCATTAACTTTGCCGATGACACAACGGTGGTAGGCCTGATCACCATCAACGATGAAACAGCCTATAGGGAGGTCAGATAACAACCTCTCCCTCAACGTGATCAAAACAAAGGTGATGATCATGGACTGCAGGAAAAGGAGGGCTGAGCACACCCCCATTCTCATCAACGGGGCTGTAGTGGAGCAGGTTGAGAGTTTCAAGTTCCTTGGTGTCCACATCAACAATGAACTATCATGGTTCAAACACACCAAGACAGTCGTGAAGAGGGCACGACAAAACCTATTCCCCCTAAGGAGACAGAAAAGATTTGGAATGGATCCTTGGATCCTCAAAAAATTCTACACCTGCACCATTGAGAGCATCCTGACTTGTTGCATCACCGCCTGGTATGGCAACTGCTCGGCCTCCAACCGCAAGGCACTACAGAGGGTAGTGCGTACGGCCCAGTACATCACTGGGGCCTAGCTTCCTTCCATCCAGGACCTCTACACCATACCCCCTGTATATAGCCTCCCCCTTGGATCTGTACTGGTACCCCCTGTATATAGCCTCCACATTGACTCTGTACCGGTACCCCCTGTATATAGCCTCCACATTGACTCTGTACAATCGCCGCATGTTTAAGAACTACTGAACGTAACGCGCCAATGTAAAATTAGAATTTTTGATATAAATATGCACTTTATCGAGCAAAACATACATGTATTGTGTAACATGAAGTCCTATGAGTGTCATCTGATGAAGATCATCAAAGGTTAGTGATTAATTATATCTCTATTTGTGCTTTTTGGCTGGAAAAATGGCTGTGTTTTTCTGTGAGTTGGTGGTGACCTAACATAATCGTTTGTGGTGCTTTTGCTTTAAATTATTTTTGAAATCAGATATTGTGGCTGGATTAATGAGAATTTTATATTTAAAATGGTGTAAAATACTTTAATGCTTGATGAATTTTAATTATGAGATTTTTGTTGTTTTGAATTTGGTGCCCTGCACTTTCACTGGCTGTTGGCGAGGTGGGACGCTACCATCCCACATATCCCAGAGAGGTTAATAGCAGTAAAGCCAAATAAACATTTTCACTGCCAAAAAAATGATCAAATAATTGTTTTTATTCTTCAAGGGGTCTTAAAATTCAAAATCAAATAGGAAAATGATCATTGGAATGACCTTCTTAAAACAATTCCATATAGCTTACACTACTCGTCAATCATAAAGAACTGATACTGTATACTGTTGGGATGGGTTTGATGTGGGATTTTGGGTTCTTCATGTCTTAATCAGTGTGAAAATCAGACATTGAGTACTATAGTTATTGAATATTATATGAAACTCATAAACTTTCAAAATAATGTTTCAAAAATGCTAATCTTACCTGTTTCTAACTACAGAATCAATATCAGAACAATCTGAGATGGTGGGTGTCGAAATCCATCCTCTAGTGAGTTTTGAGCTGGAAAGACTCACATCTAGAATAGTTGTCTAGGTGATTTGTGGAAAACGATAAAGGCTGAGTTATGAGTATACTATCAGTAGTTTGTGATCATACATGGAACATGTACATGTTTGTGACTGAACTACAGACGAGCCATCTCAATCTGTTTTTAGATTAACCCAACATGGAAACTAGAAGATAAAAGGGGGAAAATAACATATGACCTGTTACATCTGCTGCTACTCTCTGTTATTATCTATGAATATTAACTTTAATAACTCTACCTACATGCACATATTACCTAAATTACCTCGACTAACCGGTGCTTCCGCACATTGACTCTGTACTGGTACCCCCTGTATATACTGTAGCCTTGCTATTGTTATTTTACTGCTATTGTTACTTTTATTTCTTATTTTTTTGTAGGTATTTGTCTTAAAACTGCATTGTTGGTTAATGGCTTGTAAGTAAGTATTTCACTGTAAGGTCTACACCTGTTGTGTTCAGCGCATGTGAAAAATAGAATTTGAATTGATTTGATCTACTTCAGTAACACCACCTTTAGACCAGATGGCTTTGCTTTCTGTCTGTTGCTCCTGGATGGATGGCCTTGGATGCTGTTTGATTGAACAGCTTTTACACAACACAACCCTCGGTTATAGACTAGACACAGCCTGGTAGCTACAGCCTGGTAGCTACGGCCTGGTAGCTACAGCCTGGTAGCTTGACTCTAGGAAATAATCCTGCATTGCAAGTGGCACAACAGCAAATAGGATTTAGTTCATATTGCTTTGTTAAATGGCAGGTGACATGTCTATTTTAATCCAGGGGGTCAGGCCAGCAGGTGGCTGAGAGAAGACAATAAGATATCATGCATCCCAAATGGCACCCTATTCCCTATATAGTGCACTACTGTTGAATTTGGTCCTGGTCAAAAGTAGTGCGCTATGTAGAGAATAAGGTGCCATTTGGGACACATACCAGGACTTATCCCTCCATCCTGGCTCTCTTCTAGAATAAAGCGTCTTTCCCCTGAACTCATTGTCATTCAGGGCAGAGGAGAGGCCATGGGGCTGATAAGACAGGCAGCTTAGCCTCTGTTGACAAAACCCTGAAACAATTGGGCAAAAGCTAGTCCCTCCGTTTTGATCTGTAGCACCGGGCACTGTGAGAGGCTCTAAGCAGGGAGACTTGGTGAAGCTCTTGATGTGTCCCAAATGGAACCCTATCACTTATATAGTGCACTACTTTTGACCAGATCCCTATGGGTCCTAGACAAAATATGGCGCCATTTGGGATGTTACAGCCTAAGTGAAGCTCTATCTTTGTCTTCCACTGCTGGGAAGAGCGGGATAAAAGGTCAAATCCTGGAAGCCCACTGTGAGATTCCATGGTTTTATCTGCTAATACTACAAATACTACTAACACTAATAATCTTCTGGTGGGGAAAACAACGAGAACAATGTCATTTTCAGGACCATTTTGAATTTAATTAAGGTTAGGGTTAGGGTTATAGGTTAGGGTTATAGGTTAGGGTAAGAGGTTAGGGTAAGAGGTTAGGGTAAGAGGTTAGTGTTAGAGGTTAGGGTTGGGTAACAGGTAGGTGCAAATGTTGCAAATGGTTGGCATTACAATAGTTTTTTATAGAAATATCCTATAAGTGTTCTGTGCAAAGTTGTTTTTCTGAAATTGGCATTGCTCCATTTTCATGTTATTGTCTGTGTCATTGTCTGAGCTTTAGCAATGAACTAAAAAGCTTCACATCTTACCTTGCACCCACACAAACACACACATTGCATTCTATAGCTGGCAGTCACCTTTAGAATGTCAGCTCGCTGTCCTACTTTATATGTGAGTGACAACAGTGAACTCACAGGATCAGCTATCATACCACTTTTGAGACGATTGGCAATCAGAGAGAAGAAAAGTCAGTTGACTTTTTAGCTCCCACATGTGTCCCATCTCAGTAAGCAAAACCACATTGTTTCAACGTTGTGACCATTTTGTGGATTGTAGCAGCCATGTTGCCAGGAACATCATCCAAGTCAGTAAGCTCCTTTATCACAACCTGCACAAACAAAATATTTAAAAGCTGGAAAGTTGCCATGCATTTGTGTAGCCACAAACATTCATGTGACCTCTACCCAACTACAACCTAACTGCAATGTTGTTTCACAGTTGTGGCAATATTGTGACAATGTTTTGTCAATGTTACGTGTTAACCAGGATGATGCTGTGTTTAATTGGATCTCTCCCAAGCCTCCTAAAGATGTTAGCCAACTCAGACACGACCCTGGCTGAGGTCCAACATGCCCTGTGACTTACTGTGGAGTTGATCCACTAAAGACAGACAGATAGTTAAAAGCCAAGGCTAATCTCCTGAAGAGGATCTGCTGGCTGTCCAGACTCATATCATCACTATGTCACCACCCTCTAATGCCAATTACTGGACCCACCACAGCTTACTGTACTGTGCAAGCCACTGAGCCATGCTGGACTTATTTGCCTTCTGATCACAGTGGATGTGTCACAAATGGCAACCTATTATCTATTTAGTGCAGTACTTTTGGTCAGGGCCCATACGGATTTGGTCAAAAGTAGTCCCCAATGTAGGGAATAGGGTGCCGACAGTGACTGAATGGAGCTCTGGTCTGACCAATGTAGCACAATCTGCATGGACAATCAATATTTAGCTAATTAGCTGTTTCCATAATATACTGTAAGAAGTCATTATTGTTTCATGATTTTGAATATGGCAATATAAATTAACTGATAAACTCTACAGCCACAGGAACAGTTAGGCAACCAAAAGGACGGCACTCGCTGTTGGTGGCGACCCCCTCCCACCCTCGACACACCCTCTGCAGCCGCCAGTTACGACCCCTCCCACCCTCGACACACCATCTGCAGCCGCCAGTTATGACCCCTCCCACCCTCTACACACCCTCTGCAGCCGGCAGTTACAACCTCTCCCACCCTCTACACACCCGGTTCAGCTGCCAGTTACGACCCCTCCCACCCTCGACACACCCTCTGCAGCCGCCAGTTACGAACCCTCCCACCCTCTACACACCCTCTGCTGCCGCCAGTTACGAACCCTCCCACCCCCACCCTCTGCAGCCGCCACGAACCCTCTGCAGCCGCCAGTTACGAACCCTCCCACCCTCGACACACCCTCTGCAGCCGCCAGTTACGACCCTTCCCACCCTCGACACACCCTCTGCAGCCGCCAGTTACGACCCCTTCCCACCCTCGACAGTTACGACCCCCTCCACCCTCGGCACACCTCTGCAGCCGCCAGTTACGACCCCTCCCACCCTCGGCACACCCTCTGCAGCCGCCAGTTACGACCCCTCCCACCCTCTACACACCCTCTGCAACCGCCAGTTACGAACCCTCCCACAGGATGGAATGAGAGGAGAGGAGGAAGTCAGGGTGAGTAGAGTGGAAGGGATAAGAGGAAGGGACAGGGGGTGGGGTGACAGGCGGGGAGATATGTAATTCAAATTTGAGGTAGCTTTTGACAGATTATTTTTCAGGCCTATGAAAGCCAGTATTCCTGGAGGAGCTGATGAGGGAGGAGGATATTGGGTAGACTGACTCTCTCTGCATGAGCAGAGAGCAGAGAGATTCAGAGCACCAGGCACTGCTGTGGTCTGTATCCCCCCCATCCCCTTAGCCTCATAATTACCAGACCGATTACCGCTGCGCTATCATTCATGTAAACTAGCGAGATCAGGAGGCTTGTGAGGCTTCCAATCAGTAGAAAAACAATCTTATCTTACCCCTTTACCTAAGACGTTATCTCAGACTTCCCTCATAAGCATATAATCAATACAGACCACCAGAGGACGATGGAGGAGAGGATCATTTTGAGATTGATCACGCAGCCTCAATCAAATCATCTGCCCCTTTCTCTGTTACAGAAATGTGCCAATTGTTTTAATACAGTATATATACAAAAAATGTAAATGGGGGATTGGAAATGATGCAGACAGTTACATTGATGGAAGCCACAATCTATCTGCAGTATTAAAGCTGATCTACCCCCTAACTCTTTCTTTTTTTTAAGAATGTGCCAACTTCAAATACTCTGTTAGCAAAGTGTGCCAACATCACAGCGATTATTCATAGAGGTTATGACAATATGAACATATGGCAGCTGTTTTGGCTTGATTTGTGTGTGTGTGTGTGTGTGTGTGAGGCTGCTGAGGGGAGGATCGCTATAATGCCTGGAACGACGCAAATGGAATGGCATCAAACACCTGGAAACCATGGAAACCATGTGTTTTATGTTGTTGATACCTTTCCACCTTTTCCATTGCAGCCATTACCACGTGCCCGTCCTCCCCAGTTAAGGTACCACCAACCGCCTGTAGTGTGTGTGAGTGTTACAGGCATACTAATGGACATTTTTATAGAGGTTGATACATTTTTTGTAAGGGAAAATTTCTGAAATTTCTAAGTGGAAATTACAAACTTCAGAAGCCTTTTTTTAAACCTCAAAAACACTACAAGTTTTACATTTCCTGCTTTACAGGAAAGTTCCCCTGCAAAAGGGTGATCAAATTAAGATTCTATATCTGTAGGAGCGAGGAGGTATAATTCAGTGTTTTTATGAAACAGCTTTATGGCTCCCATGACAAGAGTGTGCCTCAGAGGGACACGGACACTGACAGCTCTGGGACTGTGAACATCAGGAAAGCACACCGGGAGTTGTTGGCTGCCAGGAGTGATAGTAAGAAACATGGCCCAGCCAATCTGTGTTTTGTGTGAGCCTTACCAAATGGCACCCTATTCCCTATTTAGTGAACTACCTTTGACCAGGGCCCATAGGGCATTGGTCAAAAGTAGTGCACTATATAAGGAATATGCTGCCATTTGGGACGTAACCTTTGTGTGAGCTGTGCCAAAATCTAGGGGGGCTGATTAACTGAGTCCTGTAACTAACAGAATGCTGGTGGGGAGCAGGTAGATGACAAATACATTCCTGGGGAGTTTTGGCAGCAGTAGGGCTTATATTTAGAGAGAGGTCACCTTGGTTGCATCCAACTACTTTTGACCAGAGCCCTATAGGGCCTTTTGGGACACAACAGAATGTTGCATAGTGCAACACTGCATAGTGTTGTGAAGTTATCTCTATGCTGGGAGCATTATATATTATATATTATATAATAACCCTACATGTAAATATTACCTCAATTACCTCGACTAACCGGTGCCCCCGCACATTGCCTCTATACCAGTACCCCCTGTATGTAGCCTCCACATTGACTCTGTACCGGTACCCACTGTATGTAGCCTCCACATTGACTCTGTACCGGTACCCCCTGTATGTAGCCTCCACATTGACTCTGTACTGGTACCCCCTGTATATAGCCTCCACATTGACTATGTACCAGTACCCCCTGTATATAGCCTCCACATTGACACTGTACCCGTATCCCCTGTATGTAGCCTCCACATTGACTCTGTACCAGTACCCCTGTATATAGCCTCCACATTGACTCTCTACCGGTACCCCCTGTATATAGCCTCCACATTGACTCTGACTACCCCCTGTACCAGTACCCCCTGTATATAGCCTCCACATTGACTCTGTACCAGTACCCCTGAAATATAGCCTCCACCTTGACTCTGTACCAGTACCCCTGTATATAGCCTCCACATTGACTCTCTACCGGTACCCCCTGTATATAGCCTCCACATTGACTCTGTACCAGTACCCCCTGTATATAGCCTCCACCTTGACTCTGTACCAGTACCCCCTGTATATAGCCTACACATTGACTCTGTACCAGTACCCGCTGTATATAGCCTACACATTGACTCTGTACCAGTACGCCCTGTATATAGCCTCCACATTGACTCTGTACCAGTACCCCCTGTATATAGCCTACACATTGACTCTGTACCAGTACCCGCTGTATATAGCCTACACATTGACTCTGTACCAGTACGCCCTGTATATAGCCTCCACATTGACTCTGTACCAGTACCCCCTGTATATAGCCTACACTTTGACTCTGTACCAGTACCCCCTGTATATAGCCTCCACCTTGACTCTGTACCAGTACGCCCTGTATATAGCCTCCACATTGACTCTGTACCAGTACCCCCTGTATACAGCCTCCACATTGACTCTGTACCAGTACCCCCTGTATATAGCCTCCACATTGACTATGTACCGGTACCCCCTGTATATAGCCTACACATTGACTCTGTACCAGTACCCCCTGTATATAGCCTCCACCTTGACTCTGTAACAGTAGCCCCTGTATATAGCCTCGCTATTGTTATTTTACTGCTACTCTATAATTAGTTCTTACTTTTATTTCTTACTTTTCTCAGATATTTTTCTTAAAACTGCATTGTTGCTTTAAGGGCTTGTAAGTAAGCATTTCACTGTAAGGTCTACACCTATTGTATTCGGCGCATGCCACTAATAAGGTTTGCTTTGATTTGATTATATCACTCTAAAGAATTTTATACCGGGCACAGGTGGCTAGAGGCACCTTAATTGTGGAGGAAGACTCATGGTAATGGTTTCCATGTGTTTAATACCACTCCATTCCAGCCATTATTATACGTGTCCAGTTAGAATAACACAAAGTCAGGAAAGGTAGTGAACACAACCCTCTTTAGGACTAGAGTCTCTCTTAGGATGTATTCATGTATGTTTTCAGCGTCATACTTTTAAGAGAATGCTTATAGGCCTATTATCAGCCAATCCTTAATCCAGCATGTTCAACTATTTACCATCCTTTCAGTACCAAACGTTTTATTGTTATAAATCCGACAAGTGACCAGGCTGACCAAACCACAGTAAATTCTGTCCGTCCAATTTAATGGTGTCTGCTCCTCCTGCTCTCTCTGGCACAGATGGATCTGAGCTAGGCTCTAGGGCTGGATCAGCCACCACAGAGAGAGAGAGTGTCTGTTTGTCTCCACCTAGAGACTGGACAGTCTCCTCTCCTGGACTACCCTGACAGCCCTTTTCACTGACCCCTACCCTGAGACGCTGTCGCTGGCCAGGCTTCCAGGAACCAGGAGCTGGCTGGGGGCTCCAGGGCAGACCCCTACCACAGGACAGCCTCCATCATCACCATAATTACAGGAAGAGGCTGAGTCTGAAGAGGTTCAGGAGCTTTTCAGGAGAGTCATTAGAATCTCTTGACCTCTTAAAATGTTGTTATGTTCTGAAATTGCTGTAAATTGCATGGTATCAGGATTATGAATGAATATCTTAACTATGATACAGAAAAAAGACCCAATTGTCTATATGTCTTCAGGATATAAACCAACATGTATTGTTTGGAGAAAGCATGGCAAAGAACACAAGGTTAAATAGACCTTCATAGGGAAGAGACTGAGTCATTAATTCTGCATATACCTTAAACTGTAGTTTCAGGTTCTTATTCATGGCAAAAATGACATCAACATCCTCTCTGTGTGTGTTTATCAGTACCTCCTTTAACATATCCCATTCCCTCTTTTCCATCCCATTTAAGTAACTCGGGGTCCATCTAGTCCAGCTTCAGGGAGGTGTGAGGCAGTATAATTAAGTTTGGCCCGTGACTCACGTATCCCGTGGCTCCAGAACTATGCATTACCATTCCTAGGCAAAGCAGGGGCCATAGCATGGTGGCATAGTGAACTCAAAGGGGATTGAGCTAACAGCTACCTTTTCCAGAGAGATGGGCTACATCCCAAATGACACCCTATTCCCTATATAGTGCACTACTTTTGACCAGAGCCCATATGGCCCATGCACTATATAGGGAATAGGGTGCGATTTGGGACACAAGGGCTCACCACAGTCCAGCAAGCTAGACTCAACCTCATCAGATGGATACTACTCACTGAAGCTATCCAGCTGCTCAAGACCATATCAAACACATTGTGATGACTCAACACAACATGGTGGGCAATTTGTTTCTCCCTTGTCACTTCAAAAATAACAGAGGAGGTCCAGGATGATGTGACGGTGGTGTTACAGAATTGAAAGAGGATTGTGTTTTTTTAAATGTACTTTACCATTATTTAACTCGGCAAGTCAGTTAAGAGCAAATTCTTATTTTCAATTAATGCCTAGGAACAGTGGGTTAACTGCCTTGTTCAGGGGCAAAATGACAGATTTGTAAGTTGTAAAAAAACGGTACCACCTGTGCTGTGTGCATCAAATGAATGCTCTCTTGCTCTGTCAAACTTACATTTATAGCGAGCCTAAATGTAATCAACCCACACAGCAAGTTTCAATACTTATGAGTCTAACTATATATACAGCAGTTGAAGTCGGAAGTTTACATACACTTAGGTTGGAGTCATTAAAACATTAAAACTCCTCACATTTCTTGTAAACAAACTATAGTTTTGGCAAGTCGGTTAGGACATCTACTTTGTGCATGACACAAGTAATTTTTACAACAATTGTGTACACACAGATTATTTAACTTATAATTCACTGTATCACAATTCCAGTGGGTCAGAAGTGTACATACACTAAGTTGACTGTGCCTTTAAACAGCTTGGAAAATTCCAGAAATTGATGTCATGGCTTTAGAGGCTTCTGATAGGCCAATTGACATAATTTGAGTCAATTGGAGGTGTACCTGTGGATGTATTTCAAGGCCTACCTTCAAACTCAGTGCCTCTTTGCTTGACATCATGGGAAAATCAAAAGAAATCAGCCAAGACCTCAAAAGAAATTGTAGACCTCCACGAGTCTGGTTCATCCTTGGGAGCAATTTCCAAATGCCTGAAGGTACCACGTTCATCTGTACAAACAATGGTACGGCAGTATAAACACCATGGGACCAGGCAGCCGTCATACCACTCAGGAAGGAGATGCGTCTCCTAGAGATGAATGTACGTTGGTGCGAAAAGTGCAAATCAATCCCAGAACAGCAGCAAAGGATCTTATGAAGATTCTGGAGGAAACAGGTACAAAAGTATCTATATCCACAGTAAATAGAGTCCTATGTCGACATAACCTGAAAGGCCACTCAGCAAGGAAGATGCCACTGCTCCAAATCTGCCATAAAATAGCCAGACTACAGACTGCACATGGGGACAAAGATAGTACTTTTTGGAGAAATGTCCTCTGGTCTGAGGAAACAAAAATAGAACTGTTAGGCCATAATGACCATCGTTATGTTTGGTGGAAAAAGGGATAGGTTTGCAAGCTGAAGAACACCATCCCAACCGTGAAACACGGGGGTGGCAGCATCATGTTGTGGGGGTGCAATGCTGCAGGAGAGACTGATGCACTTCACAAAATAGATGGCATCATGAGGTAGGAAAATTATGTGGATACATTAAAGCAAGATCTCAATACATCAGTCAGGAAGTTAAAGATTGGTATGGGTCTTCCAAATGGACAATGACCACAAGCATACTTCCAAAGTTGTGGCAAAATGGCTTAAGGGCAACAAAGTCAAGGTATTGGAGTGTCCTTCTCAAAGCCCTGACTTCAAACCTATAGAAAATTTGTGGGCAGAACTGAAAAAGCGTGTGTGAGCAAGGATGCCTATAAACCTGACTCAGTTACACCAGCTATGTCAGGAGGAATGGGCAAAAATTCACCCAACTTATTGTGGGAAGTTTGTGAAAGGCTACCTGAAACGTTTGACCCAAGTTAAACAATTTAAAAGCAATGCTACCAAATAATCATTGAGTGTATGTAAACTGTATATCAATTGTATATCAATTTTCATGTCAGAGACCTTATCTCCTTACCTAAATGGTCTCTCTTTTGTCTTTTTGACACCTGTACATTTGGTTTTGACCCTGATCCCCTGGACCACTAAATCTTGCAACAGGGGTAGAACTTCTGTTCAGAGATCTTTACCTGCAGTGCCTTTTACCTTCTATGTCAGAGACACAGAGGCTATATCCCTAATGACACTCTATTCCCTTTATGGTGCGCTAATTTTCACCAGGTTACATAGGCTATGGGCCGTGGTCAAAAGTAGTGCACTATAAAGGAAATTGGGTGCCATTAGGGACACATTAGAGAGACAGGGCTCTTAATACAATGTTTGACCCCTCTCAGTAACCTCTCAGTAAACCTCTCATGATAATTGCTGTTTCTGGCTGCCTCATTCTGTCTGGCAGAGAGAACTTGTCTCCTGTAGAATATAAAAGGATCTGTTTGGCATTGGGGGAAGTTCTACCCCAAATAGATCTGCATTAATTTCCAAACTGAAGCAAAAATAAATTTATTCATTTTCAGAGGTTTGGGGATTTAAAAAAAAGAAGTGTCTTTTGATCAAGACAGAAAACAGTGATTTTAGATTATTAATAGTGCAGGGTTGGAACCAGAACAGTTAACCTTGCGGGGACACAAAATTCAGTCCCAAAATCCTATTTTCCCTAAACCCTAAGCCTAACCCTAACCCTAACGTAGACCCCAAAACCTAACCTTAAACTGAACCCTAAACCTAACCCTTGCTCCTAACGCTAACGCTAACCCTAAAACTAACCATAGCTCCTAAACATGAACCTAATTCTAACCCTGACACTAACACTAATTCTAAAAATAAAAAATAAAAAAATAACATTTGACCTTGTGTGGACAAACAAAATGTCCCCAGGTGGTCAAATGTTTCTTTGTTTAATATTCGTCTGGGAACTTCTGGTCCCCATAAGTATAGTTAAACAAGTCCACACACACACAAACACACCAGACATCTGAAATTGGAGTCATTGCCCTCTCTCTCTGTCTGATTATTCAGCTTCAAATCAATGGCCTTTCCTTGGCAGCGAGTCCCACCAGAGACCAATCATAAAGAGATCCAGTTTCAGGGGAGGGAGAATGGGATCTGCATACATCATACCACAGAGGGAGAATGGGATCTGCATACATCATACCACAGAGGGACAATGGGACCTGCACACATCATACCAGAGAGAGGGACAATGGGACCTGCACACATCATACCACAGAGGGACAATGGGACCTGCACACATCATACCAGAGAGAGGGACAATGGGACCTGCACACATCATACCACAGAGAGGGACAATGGGACCTGCACACATCATACCACAGAGAGGGACAATGGGACCTGCACACATCATACCACAGAGGGACAATGGGACCTGCACACATCATACCACAGAGAGGGACAATGGGACCTGCACACATCATACCAGAGAGAGGGACAATGGGACCTGCACACATCATACCAGAGAGAGGGACAATGGGACCTGCACACATCATACCAGAGAGAAGGACAATGGGACCTGCACACATAATACCACAGAGGGACAATGGGACCTGCACACATAATATCACAGAGAGGTACAATGGGACCTGCACATATCATACCACAGAGGGACAATGGGACCTGCACACATCATACCACAGAGGGAGAATGGGACCTGCACACATCATACCACAGAGAGGGACAATGGGACCTGCACACATCATACCACAGAGGGAGAATGGGACCTGCACACATCATACCAGAGAGAGGGATAATGGGACCTGCACACATCATACCAGAGAGAGGGACAATGGGACCTGCACACTCCACACTACAGAGAGGGAGAATGCTAACTGCACACATCATACCACAGACAGGGACAATGGGACCTGCACACATCATACCACAGAGAGGGACAATGGGACCTGCACACTCCACACTACAGAGAGGGAGAATGCTAACTGCACACTCCACACTACAGAGAGGGAGAATGGGAACTGCACACATCATACCACAGAGAGGGACAATGGGACCTGCACATATCATACCACAGAGAGGGACAATGGGACCTGCACACTCCACACTACAGAGAGGGAGAATGCGACCTCCACACTTCGTACCACAGAGAAGGACAAGATTGGGACCTGCATACACCACACTACAGAGAGAGAGAGAGAGAGAGAGAGAGAGAGAGAATGGGACCTGCACACACCACACTAGAGAGAGAGAGAGATATATATATATATATCTGCACACACCACACTACAGAGAGAGAGAGAGAATTGGACCTGCACACACCACGAGAGAGAGAGAGAGAGAGAGAGAGAGAGAGAGAGAGAGAGAGAGAATGAGAGAGAGAGAGAATGGGACCTGCACACACCACACTACAGAGAGAGAGAGATATATATATATATCTGCACACACCACACTACAGAGAGAGAGAGATAATGGGACCTGCACACACCACACTAGAGAGAGAGAGAGAGAGATATCTGCGCACACACCACACTACAGAGAGAGCGAGAGAAAGAGAGAATGGGACCTGCACACACCACACTAAAGAGAGAGAGGAGTGAGAATAGGACCTGCACACACCACACTACAGACTGCATTGGCTCAATTCTCTCCCTTTTTCCATAAGCTTCAATTTCCAATTTCAAGCTTTTTATGTTTTATTTTTCTCCTGTAGTGATGTGATTTAAAGGAGCCCATTGCCTGCAGTCCAAGCAAACCTGCCTTAAAGGGGAATCAGGGAAGGGGTGGCAGAGTAAAAGTAACAGCCTTTTCCAGAGTGGAACAGGGAACAGAGTAAGAGCCTTTTCCATTTTGATCAGGGATACACATTCTCTGTTGGGTGTCATGCTTGCATGAGTAGGCTCTGTCTTTGTGCAGTGCTGCCTACCTCTCAGTAGGGTATATTACATGCGATATGTTCAACATTGATTCCCTATGTAGTTGCATCATGCCCTTGGTATTGTAGTTGCGTGGTCAGTGTCAGGATCGGGGGTAGAGGACAGTCAACTTGGTTGCCGGTGGTTCACAAATGAGTAAAACTGTTGCTGTTAAAAGCTTCCAAATTATTCATGTTTAGAGTGAATTATTCATTTGATGTACTGTGAGAATGAATTCATGCTCCCCTGCCTACTGTTGCTTTAGATCATACCGTGGAATATAACATTCATTTAATGAGCCAGATTTGCATATAGCTTGATTGTTTATTGTCGTAATGTGTACTAAGCCTTTGTTGATATGAGAGAAGTTATGCGTTGCAGAGGAAAAGGAGAAATCACAGGTGTCTGCACTTCAGGGCTGGATCCACTCAATGAAAAGCATACTAATAAGTAATGACAAGTAGTAACAGTTCCCACCAAAGACAAGGAGGAACTCAAACAACTGATTATCTGACTACTGGGACTAAAAAACCTAGACAAGTGAGACAATAATTGTTATATTTAAAAAAGGCTTCAGTAGTCTACACAGTAGATAGGCTTCACCCCAAATAGCACCCTATTCCCTATAGGAATAGGGCGCCAGGTAGCCTAGTGGTTAGTTCGTTGGACTAGTAACCAAAAGGTTGTAAGATCGAATCCCTGAGCTGACAAGGCAAAAATCTGTCGTTCTGCCCCTGAGCAAGACAGTTAACCCACTGTTCCTAGGCCATCATTGAAAATAAGAATTTGATCTTAACTGACTTGCCTCGTTAAATTTAAAAAATGTAGTGCACCATATGGGCCCTGGTCAGAAGTGGTGCACAGAATAGGGTGCCATTTGGGAAACAGACATTGTCTCCCTAAGTGGGTGGTTAGGGCAGTGTGTTCATAGTATCTTTCTTTTAGTCTGTATTTATTCCAGAGTCAGTATCTTTCTTTTAGTCTGTATTTTTTCCAGAGTCAGTATCTCTCTTTTAGTCTGTATTTTTTCCAGAGTCAGTATCTTTCTTTTAGTCTGTATTTTTTCCAGAGTCAGTATCTTTCTTTTAGTCTGTATTTTTTCCAGAGTCAGTATCTTTCTTTTAGTCTGTATTTTTTCCAGAGTCAGTATCTTTCTTTTAGTCTGTATTTTTTCCAGAGTCAGTATCTTTCTTTCTCTAACTACCACCTTTATTCTCTGGAGCCAAAGCATCTTCATTACATTTCACAATTTGTCTGGGAAAAGCTTATCTTTTGAGTGGTAACTGGTTATACTCAGTGCAGTGCAGTGCAGTCATAAAGAGCTATGTTTTTGGCACTAAAAGCTTTACACGACTACAAATGTTCCCTTCGAAAAAATTGTTTTTACTGTACAAGGAAAGGTCTTGTAATATTTCCTGAAATATGACATTTTCTCAAAGATTGGACATTATATTTTACAAAATGTCACAATCAACATTACTGTTGGATTTAAATAGACTTGTGTAGAAGGTACAAGACCGATCGGCGGCATGTTACTATAACATGATTTAGGACTAATGAAATGTTCATATTACCTGGGAAAGGTCAGACTATTTTGCTGCATGTTCCCCTTCTCGCTTAGCTTGATAAATGATTGTTATCACTGGCAGGAGGCAGGACAACACGTTGTCTGATTGTTATCACTGGCAGGAGGCAGGACAACACGTTGTCTGATTGTTATCACTGGCAGGAGGCAGGACAACACGTTGTCTGATTGTTATCACTGGCAGGAGGTTATCAGGAGGAGGCAGGACAACACGTTGTCTGATTGTTATCTGACAATACGTTGTCTGATTGTTATCACTGGCAGGAGGCAGGACAACACGTTGTCTGATTGTTATCACTGGCAGGAGGCAGGACAACACGTTGTCTGATTGTTATCACTGGCAGGAGGCAGGACAACACGTTGTCTGATTGTTATCACTGGCAGGAGGCAGGACAACACGTTGTCTGATTGTTATCACTGGCAGGAGGCAGGACAACACGTTGTCTGATTGTTATCACTGGCAGGAGGCAGGACAACACGTTGTCTGATTGTTATCACTGGCAGGAGGCAGGACTGTTAACTGGCAGGAGGCAGGACAACACGTTGTCTGATTGTTATCACTGGTTATCAGGCAGGCAGGACAAGACGTTGTCTGATTGTTATCACTGGCAGGAGACAGGACAATACGTTGTCTGATTGTTATCACTGGCAGGAGGCAGGACAGGACAACACGTTGTCTGATTGTTATCAACACGTTGTCTGATTGTTATCACTGGCAGGAGACTGGCAGGACAACACGTTGTCTGATTGTTATCACTGGCAGGAGGCAGGACAACACGTTGTCTGATTGTTATCACTGGCAGGAGGCAGGACAATACGTTGTCTGATTGTTATCACTGGCAGGAGGCAGGACAACACGTTGTCTGATTGTTATCACTGGCAGGAGGCAGGACAACACATTGTCTGATTGTTATCACTGGCAGGAGGCAGGACAACACGTTGTCTGATTGTTATCACTGGCAGGAGGCAGGACAATACGTTGTCTGATTGTTATCACTGGCAGGAGGCAGGACAACACGTTGTCTGATTGTTATCACTGGCAGGAGACAGGACAACACGTTGTCTGATTGTTATCACTGGCAGGAGGCAGGACAACATGTTGTCTGATTGTTATCACTGGCAGGAGGCAGGACAACACGTTGTCTGATTGTTATCACTGGCAGGAGGCACGTTGTCTGATTGTTATCACTGGCAGGAGGCAGGACAACACGTTGTCTGATTGTTATCACTGGCAGGAGGCAGGACAACACATTGTCTGATTGTTATCACTGGCAGGAGGCAGGACAACACGTTGTCTGATTGTTATCACTGGCAGGAGACAGGACAATACGTTGTCTGATTGTTATCACTGGCAGGAGGCAGGACAACACGTTGTCTGATTGTTATCACTGGCAGGAGGCAGGACAACACGTTGTCTGATTGTTATCACTGGCAGGAGGCAGGACAACTGGCAGGAGGCAGGACAACACGTTGTCTGATTGTTATCACTGGCAGTCTGAGACAGGACAGGATACGTTGTCTGATTGTTATCACTGGCAGGAGGCAGGACAACACGTTGTCTGATTGTTATCACTGGCAGGAGGAAGGACAACACGTTGTCTGATTGTTATCACTGGCAGGAGGCACAACACGTTGTCTGGAGGCAGGACAACACGTTGTCTGATTGTTATCACTGGCAGGAGGAAGGACAACACGTTGTCTGATTGTTATCACTGGCAGGAGACAGGACAACACGTTGTCTGATGGCAGGAGGCAGGACAACACGTTGTCTGATTGTTATCACTGGCAGGAGGCAGGACAATACGTTATCTGATTGTTATCACTGGCAGGAGGCAGGACAATACGTTGTCTGATTGTTATCACTGGCAGGAGACAGGACAATACGTTGTCTGATTGTTATCACTGGCAGGAGGCAGGACAACACGTTGTCTGATTGTTATCACTGGCAGGAGGCAGGACAACACGTTGTCTGATTGTTATCACTGACAGGAGACAGGACAATACGTTATCTGATTGTTAACACTGGCAGGAGGCAGGACAATACGTTGTCTGATTGTTATCACTGGCAGGAGGCAGGACAACACGTTGTCTGATTGTTATCACTGACAGGAGACAGGACAATACATTGTCTGATTGTTATCACTGGCAGTAGACAGGACAATACGTTATCTGATTGTTATCACTGGCAGGAGACAGGACAATACGTTGTCTGATTGTTATCACTGGCAGGAGGCAGGACAATACGTTGTCTGATTGTTATCACTGGCAGTAGACAGGACAATACGTTGTCTGATTGTTATCACTGGCAGGAGGCTGGACAATACGTCGTCTGATTGTTATCACTGGCAGGAGTCAGGACAATACGTTGTCTGATTGTTATCACTGGCAGGAGGCAGGACAATACATTGTCTGATTGTTATCACTGGCAGGAGGCAGGACAATATGTCGTCTGATTGTTATCACTGGCAGGAGGCAGGGCAACACATTGTTTCGGTCATCCATTTCTATGTTTTTTTATGAGCCAACTGTCCATAAAACCAACCTAACCATGGCGGATGCCACACTGCTACTAGATTCTTCTTCTTCAGTGTCTTGGTGACTGTTTTGCATCCCAAACGGCACCCTATTCCCTATATAGTGACCAAGGTTCTAAACATATGACCTGTTACATCTACTTCAGTAACACCACCTTTAGACCAGATGGCTTTGCTTTCTGTCTGTTGCTCCTGGATGGATGGCCTTGGATGCTGTTTGATTGAACAGCTTTTACACAACACAACCCTCGGTTATAGACTAGACACAGCCTGGTAGCTACGGCCTGGTAGCTACAGCCTGGTAGCATTCTATTTTTTAAAATGTATTTAACTAAGCAAGTCAGTTAATTAAGAAGCAACTATTTTTTACAATGATGGCCATGGAACAGTGGGTTAACTGCGTTGTTCAGAACAACAGATTTTTACCTTGTCAGCACAGGGATTTGATCTTGCAACCTCTCAGTTACTGGCCCAATGCTCTAGGCACTAGGCTACCTGCCACCCCAGCTTGACTCTAGGAAATCATCCTGGATTGCAAGTGGCACAACAGCAAATAGGATTTAGTTCATATTGCTTTGTTAAATGGCAGGTGACATGTCTATTTTAATCCAGGGGGTCAGGCCAGCAGGTGGCTGAGAGAAGACAATAAGATACTATGTGGATGCATCCCAAATGGCACCCTATTCCCTTATTAGTGCACTACTGTTGACCAGGGCCCATAGGTATATGGTCAAAAGTAGTGCTCTATATAAGGGAAAGGTGGCTACTTGGGACACACCCGTGGATGCTGTTCAATATGTCCTCCATATATCACCCATCAGTGAGCCATAATGGATGCAATTTCTTTTAATGTTTTTTCTTTCTCCTGCTACTATGAGTACTGAGGCATATCAGAAGTCACCACCACCTCATAAGCTGTGACTTGGAAGTGACATTAACCCACTTGTCAGGCTGACTGCGAAGAAATTGAAGGCTAGAAAATTCAAAGAGGATTTCTTACTCACTTCAATATTACTGTATCAGTCAGCCTTTGTAGATCTACGCATGTATGAGCCAATATCAACTAGTGATGATGAGGATTATATTTTGATGGCTGTGTGCACTCTAGCCAAAGTGCTTCATCAATTTGGAAATGGGATTGGTTGATTAACATGGAACATATCATTACACTAATGCTCAAATAATATTGCCATAATGGGCTTTCATGTGTCTCAGCCTGTTGACTCAACCTGTTAAAATAAAAGCCTTAATTTACTATAATAGTATCTGTCCATGAAAACATTATGGACAAAAAACAACAATGATAAGAACCCTATTCTTGTTCAACAGGTTCCATTGACATTCCTCTCATCTTGGATCTTGTCCATCTCCCTCCACGATTTCTATGGACTGTTCCATCATGCTCTGACTGCATCCACATCAGTGACCACGCTTTGTGCCATCACACTTGTGTGTGTGTATGTGTGTGTGTGTGTGTGAGAGTGTGAGTGTGTGTCTGTGTGTGTGTGCGTGTGTGTGTGCGTGTGTGTACATAAGAGCGCCCGCCATCGCTCCCCTCTCGTGTAGTGAGTCAGAGATGCCTCGGCCATCTGTCAGTGAAAGTACCTTAAGAGAAGCTCAAATACGTCTAATATTAGCCGTTCCCAACCAATGCACATCCCCTTTGAGGCTGTGTCCTGGAGGAAGACCATCTGGCTATGTAGTTTCAGTATTGGACGAAGGGAGAGGCAATGCTACTTGATCATGTCATATTGGCTACTGCACTGAATGTACTTTTATATTTTTGTTAATATGTTTTTATTGACTTGTACTTTGACTAGATTTGGAATGTGGGAGGGTGTCTACTCCGTGACCATATCATACTAGTGTACTGAATGTGGGAGGGTGGCTACTCCGTGACCATATCATACTAGTGTACTGAATGTGGGAGGGTGGCTACTCTATGACCATATCATACTAGTGTACTGAATGTGGGAGGGTGGCTACTCCATGACCATATCATACTAGTGTACTGAATGTGGGAGGGTGGCTACTCTATGACCATATCACACTAGTGTACTGAATGTGGGAGGGTGGCTACACCATGACCATATCATACTAGTGTACTGAATGTGGGAGGGTGGCTACTCTATGACCATATCATACTAGTGTACTGAATGTGGGAGGGTGGCTTCTCCATGACCATATCATACTAGTGTACTGAATGTGGGAGGGTGGCTACTCTATGACCATATCATACTAGTGTACTGAATGTGGGAGGGTGGCTACACCATGACCATATCATACTAGTGTACTGAATGTGGGAGGGTGGCTACTCTATGACCATATCATACTAGTGTACTGAATGTGGGAGGGTGGCTGCTCTATGACCATATCATACTAGTGTACTGAATGTGGGAGGGTGGCTACTCAATGACCATATCACACTAGTGTACTGAATATGGGAGGGTGGCTACTACTTTTGGTTGGTAATTATTGTCATATTTCACTGTAGAGCTTCCAGTCCTGCTCAATATGCCTTTGCTACCCCTTTTGTTCCACCCTCCACACATGCAGTGACCTCATCTGGCTTAAATGGTGCCTCTAAAACAAAACCTCTCTCATCGTTACTAAATGCCTAGGTTTACCTCCACTGTACTCACATCCTACCATACCCTTGTCTGTACATTATGCCTTGAATCTATTCTTTCACGCCCAGAAATCTGCTCCTTTTACTCTCTGTTCCGAACGCACTAGACGACCAGTTCTTATAGCCTTTAGATGTACCTTTATCCTACTCCTCCTCTTTTCCTCTGGTGATGTAGAGGTTAACCCGGGCCCTGCAGCCCCCTGCACCACTCCCATTCCCCAGGCGTTCTCATTTGCTGACTTCGGTAACCGTAAAAGCCTTGGTTTCATATATGTTAACATTAGAAGCCTCCTCCCTAAATTTGTTTTATTCACTGCTTTAGCACATTTCGCTAACCCGGAGGTCCTAGCTGTTTCTGAATCCTGGCTTAGGAAGGCCACCAAAAATCCTGACATTTCTATCCCTGACTACAACATTTTCCAACAAGACAGAAATGCCAAAGGGGGCGGAGTTGCAATCTACTGCAGAGATGGCCTGCAGAGTTCTGTCATACTTTCCAGGTCTGTGCCCAAACAATTTGAGCTTCTACTTTTAAAAATCCACCTTTCCAGAAACAAGTCTCCCACTGTTGCCGCTTGTTATAGACCCCCTTCAGCCTCGAGCTGTGCCCTGGACACCATATGTGAATTCATTGTCCCCATCTATCTTCAGAGTTGGTAATGTTAGGTGACCTAAACAGGGACATGCTTAACACCCCGCCGTCCTACAATCTAAACTAGATGCCCTCAATCTCACACAAATTATCAAGGAACCCACCAGGTACAAGCCTAAATCCATAACCATGGGCACCCTCTTAGATATCATCCTGACCAACTTGCCCTCTAAATACACCTCTGCTGTCTTCAACCAGGATCTCAGCGATCACTGCCTCATTGCCAGCGTGCGTAATGGGTCCGCAGTCAAACAACCACCCCTCATCACTGTCAAACGCTCCCTAAAACACTTCAGCGAGCAGGCCTTTCTAATTGACCAGGCCCGGGTATCCTGGAAGGATATTGACCTCCTCCCGTCAGTAGAAGATGCCTGGTTGCTCTGTAAAAGTGCTTTCCTCACCATCCCCCTCTTCAAAGGGGGAGACACTCTAGATCCAAACTGTTACAGACCTATATCCATCCTGCCCTGCCTTTCTGAAATCTTCGAAAGCCAAGTTAACAAACAGATCACCGACCATTTTGAATCCCAACGTACCTTCTCCACTATGCAATCTGGTTTCTGAGCTGGTCATGGGTTCACCTCAGCCATGTTTAAGGTCCTAAACAATATCATAACTGCCATTGACAAAAGACAGTACTGTGCAGCCGTCTTTATCTACCTGGCCAAGGTTTTCGACTCTGTCAATCACTCCATTCTTATAGGCAGACTCAAAAGCCTTGGTTCCTCAAATAACTGCCTCGGCTGGTGCACCAAATACTTCTCAGAAAGAGCAGTGTGTCAAATCGGAGGGCCTGTTGTCCGGACCTCTGGCAGTCTCTATGGGTGGGCCACAGGGTTCAATTCTCGGTGCCGAGTCTTTTCTCTGTATATATCAATAATGTCGCTCTTGCTGCTGGTGATTCTCTGATCCACCTCTAGGCAGACAACACCATTCTGTATACATCTGGACCTTCTTTGGACACTGTGCTAACAAACCTCCAAATGAGCTTCAATGCCATACAACACTCCTTCCGTGGCCTCCAACTAATTTTAAATGCAAGTAAAACTAAATGCATGCTCTTCAACCGATTGCTGCCCACACCCGCCCACCCGACTAGCATCACTACTCTGGACGGTTCTGACTTAGAATATGTGGACAACTACAAATATCTAGGTGTTTGGTTAGACTGTAAACTCTCCTTCCAGACTCACATTAAGCATCTCCAATCCAAAATCAGATCTAGAGTCGGCTTCCTATTTCGCAACAAAGCCTCCTTCACTCATGCTGCCAAACATACCCTCGTAAAACTGACTAACCTACCGATCCTTGACTTCGGCGATGTCATTTACAAAATAGCCTCCAACACTCTACTCAGCAAACTGGATGTAGTCTATCACAGTGCCATCTGTCTTGTCACCAAAGCCTCATATGCTACCCACCATTGCGACCTGTATGCTCTCGTTGGCTGTCCCTCACTAGATATTCGTTACCAAACCCACTGGCTCCAGGTCATCTATAAGTCTTTGCTAGTTAAAGCCCTGCCTTATCTCAGCTCACTGGTCAACATAGCAACACCCACCCATAGCACGCGCTCCAGCAGGTATATTTCACTAGTCATCCCCAAAGCCAACACTTCCTTTGGCCGCCTTTCCTTCCAGTTCTCTGCTGCCAATGACTGGAACGAATTGCAAAAATAAATTAAGCTGGAGTCTTATATCACCCTCTATAACTTTAAGCATCAGCTATCAGAGCAGCTGATCACTGTACCTGTGCATAGCCCATCTGTAAATAGCCCACCCAACTCTCTGATCCCCATATTGTTACTTATCCTCTTGCTCTTTTGCACTCCAGTATCTCTACTTGTACATTCTCCTCTGCACATGTATCACCATAGTGTTAATGCTAAATTGTAATTATTTCGCCTTTAGGGCCTGTTTATTACATTAACCGCCTACTGAATGTGGATTTTTCTATTTCTATTTGAGGTAACTCCATGAAAATAAATATATATATATATATATATATATATATATATATATATATATATATATATTACTGTTTGTGGGAGGGACTGTTTTTGCTTTATCTTGGCCAGGTCGGAGTTGTAAATGAGAACTTGTTCTCAACTGCCTTACCTGGTTAAATAAAGATGAAAATAAATATATATATATATATATATATATATATATATATATATATATATATATATACTGTACTGAATGTGGGAGGGTGGCTGCTCCGTGACCATATCATACTGTACTGAATGTGGGAGGGTGGCTGCTCCGTGACCATATCATACTAGTGTACTGAATGTGGGAGGGTGGCTGCTCCGTGACCATATCATACTAGTGTACTGAATGTGGGAGGGTGGCTGCTCCGTGACCATATCATACTAGTGTACTGAATGTGGGAGGGTGGCTGCTCCATGACCATATCATACTAGTGTACTGAATGTGGGAGGGTGGCTGCTCCATGACCATATCATACTAGTGTACTGAATGTGGGAGGGTGGCTGCTCCATGGCCATATCATACTAGTGTACTGAATGTGGGAGGGTGGCTGCTCCGTGACCATATCATACTAGTGTACTGAATGTGGGAGGGTGGCTGCTCCGTGACCATATCATACTAGTGTACTGAATGTGGGAGGGTGGCTGCTCTATGACCATATCATACTAGTGTACTGAATGTGGGAGGGTGGCTGCTCCGTGACCATATCATACTAGTGTACTGAATGTGGGAGGGTGGCTGCTCCGTGACCATATCATACTAGTGTACTGAATGTGGGAGGGTGGCTGCTCCGTGACCATATCATACTAGTGTACTGAATGTGGGAGGGTGGCTGCTCCGTGACCATATCATACTAGTGTACTGAATGTGGGAGGGTGGCTGCTCCGTGACCATATCATACTAGTGTACTGAATGTGGGAGGGTGGCTGCTCCGTGACCATATCATACTAGTGTACTGAATGTGTTATTTCTCTTTTTCTTTTTTTGTTATCATGTTATTGAGCTAAAATAAATGAATCTCTGCCTTTTTTGTTGAGTGCTCCAACTCCTTCACAATCAAGTGTACACATTTCTATTTTCTGTGTCTTAATGCTCAGAAATATATTACATACAAGTAATCATCATGGTCAGAGAAAACTTGATACTCTGCTGTGGTCCACTAGACAGTCCATGTGAATTCTATACATGCGTTTAAATGCAGAGTAAATCTAATTTCCAGAGCTTGTCCCTGAGCTACCCCTGTAGTGCATGTACCATGGGGACCAAATTAGCATTTGGGGAAATGGTTTAATACATTGAGCTCAGGGGAATAGCCTGGTCCCAGTGTATTATGCTCTGTGGTGTCTTGAGAAATGGAAGGCATAGATGGCACCCTATTCCCTATATGGTGCACTACTTTTGACCAGAGCCCTAAATAGTGAATTGGGTGCCAGTTTGGGATGCAGTAAGCCTACTAATAATACCCTAATGTATCTTAGAGATGTTGAAAGGTTCTATCCTCTGGAGTTGCAATCTGTTTAACTGGTACTCAATGTTCCCATTACAAAATCATTTAAAAGTAGAACAAGTTGAAAATTATTTATTTTAAATTGTTAAACTTTATGTAATGCAGTCAGTCAGACAGACAGACAGACAGACAGACAGACAGACAGACAGACAGACAGACAGACAGACAGACAGACAGACAGACAGACAGACAGACAGACAGACAGACAGACAGACAGACAGACAGACAGACAGACAGACAGACAGACAGACAGACAGACAGACAGACAGGAAGGCAAGCAGGAAAAAAGGCAGGCAGTCAGACAGCAGGGGACAAAAGACAGAGATAGAGACAGAGATACAGACAGACAGGAAGGGTAGACAGACAGGCAACCAGTCGATACAGTGGTCCTCTCCTCTAAATGGCTTGTTTTTCCAGTGAGCCCCGGTCTAACTGATACCCACTGGAGACCCTGAGATCACTCCAGTTATCCTCAGAAGCCATCCACGGGATATCCTATCCTATCTGGGGGTCATTAGGACAGTGCCCTGCGCCCCAGAACTACATGGCTTTGCATTCAAGAAATTAAAAATTAAACAGCCTGATATCTCTTTTTGCTGTCTACTCTAGAAGAAGGAGGGAAGGAGGGAAGGGAATACGGGAAAAGAAGATTCCCTCTGTGCAATGAGATGGACAAGAGAGGGATGACATCAGGAACTCAATATTCTGAGAAAAAACACTGTCTGGAAGAAGGGAAAGGGAAAATGAACAAGGCATGCAACTAATTATGATTATTAACAGATCTAGTTAGACTGAAGACGGATCCATAGTTGCTGAGGGCACACAGAACATTTTGGGGAAATAATGTTGTTTATGAAAAAGTTGCCAATAGTTTGTTATTAACTGGCATGCAGGATGGAAACAGTAGTTTTATTTAACAGGAAAAGACTGGTTCTAAGACCAAACCACACTGTTAGCTTCATGTCAACTGAGCAGCCACTGTTAAATATGTCTATCCCACTGAGCACAGACGTCATTTCAACGTCTAGTTTTGAATTAAATTTGGTTGAGATTTCAACTAAGGTGAATTCAACGTGAAATCAACAAAAAATGTAACCTTGTCATTGGATTTAAGTTAAAAGTTGGAGAAATAAAAACACGAAATTCCCTTGCTTTGAATACTTTTTGCAATTTCAATCAGTTTTCGACGTTGATTCAACATCATCACATTGAATTGTTTGGTTAAAGTTACATGGAAAGAATGTTGATTCAACCAGTTTTTGCCCAGTGGGATCTGTACATCTTTACAAATGTATAAAAAGGCAACTCACTACAAATCGAATTGTTCCACAATGCATATCTTTTAAAGTAAGCACAATCCAGACAGGGGCTGAAACATACCCATTCACTCCCCCAATAGGCTTTCTCTGATTCCATTACAGTAAGACTTGCTGATACCAACACCTGCTTGGCTATGGAGAAGAGGATCTGTCTGTCTTCCGCAAACTGTTCTGTCAGAGATGATGCCTCATTGTTTTACATCCTGACCAGCTTACTCATCGATTGCTCCAAGGTTGAGTGTCAACTCATGTTAAAGGCAATCGACTTCCAGTGTGAAACATTCTGTTGACTCACAATTGACTCACTTGTCTTCTCTGCAGTTTCCACTACAGTATCAGCTTAAAGAAACATGGGAGTTATCCACAATGCATTGCAGCATGAGAGGATAGCTATTTGAGGGTTATGGGAGGCAAATAACTATTATTATAGTTATTCCTATTTGAATCCAGCCAGAGTGAGGATATCCAACAATTTGAACTTTTAATCACCGGCTACCTGCATTTAGAATGACTGCCAAGGCACAGGGAAGATTAATTAATGGGACTACCTAAAATAATGTAAACTGAAACAAACATCTCAGTAACATGGGGGCTCCTGAGTGGCGCAGCAGTCTAAGGCACTGCATCTCAGTGCAAGAGGCATCACTACAGACCCTGGATTGATTCCAGACTGTATCACAACCGGCTGTGATTGGCCCAGCATTGTCCGGGTTAGGGTTTGGCCGGGGTAGGCCATCATTGTAAACTAGAATTTGTTTTTAACTGACTTGCATCGTCAAATAAAGGTTAAATAAGAAACGGGTCCAACTACTGACAGATTGGATTAGTTTATAAAAATGTATGTTATTTATCTTTGCGTAACATAAGATTAGTCAACCAATCAATGTTCATACAAAAACATAGATATTGAAACAAACAATTCTGAAAATCAACCTGCAATAGAGCATGCTTGGAAATATGATAATGATGGCTGTGGTTGGAGTGCTTTACTCTACACAGAGTAAAGATGATACAATCATACTCAACTCTGGCTATTAACACCAACAGTGTGGTTATTTTAGACCACTGAGTGTTAAGTTAATTTAACTCCTGAATCAACACTAGACATGCTACACTGAAAAATGACACTGTGTAAAACTAGCCAGTTTGCTGTGTAGCGTACAATACACTGCAGGTTCACTCAGACTCCCTTCTATTCTCATACTCTCATACTCTAAAATCACAGAAAATACTCATTTAAAAGAGAGAAATCATGCCAAAGATATCAACAATGTCAATACTGTATATGTAAAATGAGTAAAGGAATACCAGATACATGCACAAATATTCCGATATTCGTAAAACATTCTCACACCTATCTTTTTAAACTGATCAGATTACTCAAACTCTTGATTTGAAACACTGAGGTCAACACTAATGCTCAGTCACTATTTAAAATAAAGGAAAAAATGTAGAATCCTTCTTGAATTCCAAACAATCATCAAATAACCCTTTCTTCCGTTAAAACGTACATAGGATGAAAAAGGTTCTAGGTAGAGCTCTTTGCCTTACAAAGAACCCTTGTCTTCCAAAAGGGCTCTTCAGATGAAATCAGTTATTGGTAGAACCCTATCCCTCCGCAAAGAACCTTTTTGGAACCATTTCTTCTAAGCGTGTACAGTAGTACTGCTGTGGTTTGATACACCAGAGACCTGCAGCGCCCTTTGGAGTTCAATTGAGGCTCAACTATGTGACTGTGCTTTCAGTGGCTCTACTAAACTACGTGACTGTGCTTTTAGTGGTTCTACTACTCTATGTGACTGTGCTTTCAGTGGTTCTACTACAATATGTGACTGTGCTTTCAGTGGCTCTACTAAACTATGTGACTGTGCTTTCAGTGGCTCTACTAAACTATGTGACTGTGCTTTCAGTGGCTCTACTAAACTATGTGACTGTGCTTTCAGTGGTTCTACTAAACTATGTGACTGTGATATCAGTGGTTCTACTAAACTATGTGACTGTGCTTTCAGTGGTTCTACTACACTACGTGACTTTGCTGTGTCAATGGTTCCAAGAGAGAGAATCAGGATTCTCCCCTGAGCAGCAACATTGTGTATGTCCCAAATGGCACCCTATTAGTGCACCTCACTACTAAAAAAAAGTGCATTACGTAGGGAATAGAGTGCCATTTGGGACGCACCCATTGAGAGGCATAGAGAGAGGCAGCACTAGAAGCAGTGCTGCTTCTAGCAGCACTAGAAGCAGCATTGTCTCTGAAGCACTAGCCACTCTAACCGTCTTCAGGATTAGTGAATCTAAGCCCAGGGCCACTGGAGGATTCCGGGATAGCTTGACGACAGGATCTCTCTGACGAATAGACTTGTCTAATTTCTTGTTCAAGATTTCTAGACCCTATCTCTCTCGCTCTACTCGCTCTTGTTCTCCTTCTAATAGGAAAACCAAATAATTCAGGTTTTCTCTCTCTCTCTCTCTCTCACTCTCCTTTTCTCCCTCTTTCTTTCTCCCCTTCTCTCTGATCAACATATGATAACACATCACATGCAGGTGACTGGCAGGCAGAATGATCCCATCTCCTTTCTATCCAACAGACTAGGCTTTTGAAGTCATTCTGCATTACTCTCGTTGCTCTTTCTTCGGCTATTTCTCTTCTCAGACAATTTCAATCCTAACACAATTGAGAGGCTTTGATTGCCTTGGTCAATTGAAAGCATCTCACAGGAGGAATCAATGACAACAATAACCATTTGACTGAACGTAATTAAACCCTTTGGTTGTCATCCCAATGACATCACCACGGACAAAAGAAAGAGCCTGCTTTCTAAATGGAAACCCATTCCCTATGTGGTGCACTGCCTTTGACCAAGCTCTATAATATACAGTATTTCGATAATGACTCAAATCTATTATCCATCCATACAGTACATTATCTCATCAACTCAAGAAATGTTATACATTATTTTATTTTTCACAATAGCATTTGTTCAAATTTGAATGGGCAGCCCTGATTAACAGTGAGATACCCAACCTATACAATAATATATTGATACATGATTGCCACAGCATTGTACCTCTCTCCCTCTCCTAACAATCTTCCCTGTCAATCTCATTACATTATTATGGTTAGCTCAGCTGCATGGACCTGTGTTATCATTCAGTATCTGATCATCGCTGTGCTATTTATCTCCATCCAGGGTCTCCCATGTCCAGGAGCATTCATCTGACTGGCCTTTGTCTGTCTAACCTGACATCCTGTATCTCTATTCTATTGACATGTTCTGGTCTGGATAGGCCATTGGGGTGACTACAGTATCTTCACTTACCTCTAAGGTCAATGTCCGCGCCCCCATGGAAATGTAATCAACCCTTCTAAATGACCTTGCTCTTTCCAAGAACAGGTTCATCCTTTAATATTAAACCTCCGCTAATCTTCCCAGGGTCCACCTTTATATCTTAGTCTTAATTCTTCATCATTTTTGGCTACAAAAGTTTTGTCATGACAATAAGAATTGTGTAACAAAAAATACAGGCAGCTGCCTCTGGCCATTACCAATAACCTGTCAGAAAAACTACGGTCAGAAACAGTAGAGGAGAACAATAGAAACATCTTGCAGAAGTGAAACTCATGTAGAGAGAGAAATGATATCTGCCTGTTATAGTCCAACTACAAACATAATTATCCTATAATGTTGACAGTGTTCCGCTGATAGATGCTACACCCACTCCTTCTGAGCCTCATGGATGCAACCTAAATACCATTTCAGAAGCACCCTATGATTGATGTTCTCCACATCCCTCAGAGACTGCGTACCAAGTGGCACCCCATTCCCTATACAGTCCATAGGGCTCTGGTCAAAAGTAGTGCATTATGTCGGGTATAGGGTGTCATTTGGGATGCTGACTGTGTATCAGTCTACCACTGGCCCTGACTAGAAAGCACAGGGTGACAGTAATAACATGCTATAGATTTACATCACAAACACAGACCCAGTCATTAGATGTTAAATGCTACGTTGAGTCCGGATTATAAAAGAGACTTGACTCCATTGGTGATGGTGGGTTTTCTCTCTATGACCGCATCCCAAATGGCACCCAATCCTTTTTATAGTGCACACTTTTTTTCCATAGCCTTATGGGCCCTGGTCAAAAGTAGTCCACTACGTGGGGAATCGGGGGCCATTTGAGATGCAGGCTCTATGCGTTGATTGGTCTTCTTCCATAGTGCTGCTGCTGTAGTATGGCATTTGACTAGCAGTAACTATGACAGCACCCACTGGAAAGGTCAATACCTTTAAGCAGGTCTGTGATTTTTGGTGACAACATAGCGGGGAAGGAGTGTTCAGTGGACTCATTGCTGAGGGACAGCTCACATTGTGGCAAAAATATAAGGATTATATGAACATGTTATACTCTGCATATACCTGTCAAACTTAGCACTTAGCACTTTAGACTATCAGCACTTTGGCATAGCATCCGTTTAATGTAGGCCTGCAACAATATGCAATGTACACATGTACTGTACGTTGTGTTATATTGTATGCTGTGTCTTGTTTTAGCATGAATATGTGATGTACAGTAAGCAAAGTTAAAAGCAGTCTCACAGGGACTTCTTGGTTGGCTTGCGACGGAATGGCTAAGTTCCGGTATGTTGTAAATAATTAAACCCCAAATTAATATTTTCGAAATTTGAATATATATAAAGCTTCAGAATAAATGAGTGGGGGAGGTAGAACGAGGTAGAACGATGTCAGAATAATTTTAAAACACAAGTTAAATAGATGGATAAAGCTGAAATGGATGAAGATATACAGTACACGGCCCTCAACAAGCAAGGCAAGATGGTGACAACAAAAGTGAACCAAAATAAGAGGGAACCTGACTACATTCAAGGACGAATTTAAGAATGAAAGAGACGAATTTAAACACAAAGTTACCGCGAGGCTCCAGGAAACTGAATTGGAACTTCAAACCCAAAGTACAACTTTGAAAGGGGCACAGACACGGATCACTAGAAGAACAAAACATGTAAATTGGTGAAGCTCTTCTCCTGTCATTGAAACAACAACAACGAATACAGGAGAAGCTGATGGACCTTGAGGGAAGGTCCAGGCGCAATAATATCCGTATGTACATACACGCCGACATACATGCCGACATACACAGATCTTCAGATCCATATAGCACACAGAGCACTTGATCAAAAACCAAGCTCTGATCTACCCCCTAGATCCATTGTTGTCAACATCCTTAAATATAATACCAAGGAAATTATTTTGAGGAAAGTCTGGCAGAAGAAGATTAAACATGGAACACGATTCGGCTCATGAGGTGATTCAGAGATGCAAATCCTATGCTGGACTGAAGAGAACCCTTAAAGAAAAAGGATACGCTTTCAATCCCCCATGTACAAGATGACATTCCACTGGGAGTCTGGGGGTCGACAGCAGTATGGTCAAGGCAGCGCAGGACATGAGGAAGAGGGGATTCAGTATCGAGGTACTGGCCAGAGGAGAGGACGGGCCTAACAGCATCAACAGTGAGGGACAACTACAACGAGTGCTGACGTGGAGGCGTGTGGGAGGGGAGCAGAATGCAGCCGGAGCCGTAGGAGAGGAGAAGGTACAACAAGCAGGGGACAGATTACAGGAATTCAAGCAACCTAATTCTAAGGATTCATAGATTATTTATAATAACGGGTATGGGGTATTTCCTAGGGCTGAAATATGAGGTAGCTATGAGGTAGGGTAGATGGATAACATCTATAGATGGTGGTTTAGCTAGCTAGGATAGATGGATAACATCTATAGGTGGCGGTTTAGCTAGCTAGGGTAGATGGATAACATCTATAGATGGCGGTTTAGCTAGATAGGGTAGATGGATAACATCTATAGATGGTGGGTTAGCTAGCTAGGGTAGATGGATAACATCTATAGATGGCGGCTTAGCTAGCTAGGGTAGATGGACAACATCTATAGATGGCGGTTTAGCTAGCTAGGATAGATGGATAACATCTATAGGTGGCGGTTTAGCTAGCTGTTGGAGAAGGATAACATCTATAGATGGCAGTTTAGCTAGCTAGGGAAGATGGATAACATCTACCGATGGCGGTTTAGCTAGCTGGGAGAGATGGATAACATCTATAGATGATAGTTTAGCTAGCTTGAGTAGATAGATAACATCTATAGATGGTGGTATAGCTAGCTAGGGTAGATGGATAACATTTATAGATGATAGTTTAGCTAGCTGGGGTAGATGGATAACTTCGATAGATGGCGGTTTAGCTAGCTAGAGTAGATGGATAACGTCTATAGATGGCGGTTTAGCTAGCTGGGGGAGATGGATAACATCTATAGATGACAGTTTAGCTAGCTAGGGTAGATGGATAAGGGTAGACGGATAGCAACTATGGCTGGCTGGTTGGTTAGCATATTGCTTGGCCGGGTTGACCAAGAAATGTATAGTTAGCCAAACAGCATGTAACAAATCTGGCTAATTTGTTTTGGGGCTAAATACTCTTATTGTTTATAGGTTATAACCCAGCCTTGGATAGGGTCACTTGAGGATTAAGGCGAGTAACGCATAGTCTTATAGAGAGAAGACTATTCACAAGTTTTATGAGAAGACTACAGCGAATGCGTAACCTTACCACGAAAATCCACACTGACAACTGTTTGTAAGCATTTATAAGAAACGTCTATGTGGACGACAAATAACACAAGGTATTTTTGAATACGGCGTGTTATTTATATGTATAGCAGTATACATATGAAGCATAGCAAGTAACGACAAGATAATCGTTAAAGATGCACAAAGGTAATAAGGGAGATGACCGAGTGTGTTTGGGAATAGTACTAAGTGAATCTGGATGTGAAAGTTGTGTGATTGTGAGATATGACACAAAGGATTGAAATGTGGATAATAAGTACTGTTAAGACATTTTGATTGACATATGATATTAAACTGATTGAAATTTGGATAACAACGTTGAAATTAGAAAAAAAATAACAGATTGAAAATTGGATAATAGGATAAAAATGTGCTATAACATCCTGAGTGAAAGAGACCTGTCAGGGGACTAGCTCCAGTGTGAATGCGAGCTGAGTTTTCCAGTTTTGTATGAGAGAGTTCTTTGATCTATAACGTTATCTAGGGGTTCTGTCCACCACCACCCATCGATCTACAGGTAGTGAGCACTGACAGGAGAAGCTGTTGAAAAGTTTGAGAGGGTAACAGGGAACATGATATGCGTACCTCTCGTGCAGCTGCGTTGTGATTGTTGCTGTGTTGTGGAAGTGAAAAGCTAAATATTTATAATGTTATCAATGGATTCTGTATGGAGATATGAAAGAAGAGAATATTATTCCCAAATATGCTGACAAATAGAACAACTAGTATAAATATCTAAACCCCTGTATGAATAGAACACTAGCCTAGATGCGGAATTTGTGATGTAACACAAATGTATAATGGTTACTAGAGATAAAGTAACATAATATTAAGTATAATAGGTTATTATGATGATCTGATGAAGTAACAATAGAAAACTAATAATAATATCAATATATAACTTGCATACCCACACTTAGATGCATGTACTGTAAGTGGTGTAAAAAGTATTCTGATGAATGTTAAGAGTGGTCCCTTTATGGATCATTTGAGGTGTGATAAGGTTAAAGCATTGTGTGGGACTTGACTTGATAAAACTATAAATAGAACCAATGTCACACCCTGATCTGTTTCACCTGTCTTTGTGATTGTCTCCACCCACCTCCAGGTGTCATCTGTTTTCCCAATTATTCCCATGGTATTTATTCCTGTGTTCTCTGTTTGTCTGTTGCCAGTTCGTCTTGTCTTGTCAAGTCAACTAGCGTGTTTTTTCTGTGCTCCTGCTTTTTACAGATCTCTATTTTTCTAGTCCTTCCGGTTTTGACCTTTGCCTGCCCTGACACTGAGCCTGCCTGTCTGAGCATTCAGCCTGCCCTGACCTCGAGTCTGTATGCCACTCTGTACCTCCTGGACTTTGACCGGGTTTATGATCTTTTTCCTGTCCATGACCTGTCTCTTGCTTGCCTCTTGTTTTATAATAAATATCAGAGACTCAAACCATCTGCCTCCCGTATCTGCATCGGGGTCTCGCCCTGTATCGTTACAACCAATAAATGTTAAACATGATTTTCTGTTAATTCAACTTAAGGCTACAATTTATTGTACTCCTTGTACTCCAAGTTTTCGTTGATATCCCAAATGATGAGATATTAAACCAATGAGTAAGCAGGCAAATTGAACCACTCCCCCAAGGACAAGCGGGCATCTGACACTGCCTCACACTCTATTTTGTCTCAGGTGCCAGAAACCTTAAGGATAGAACATTCCAATGACAGTGGACTGGGCAGTGCTAGCCCAGTTATAGTAAATGTTTTTCTCCTCTCTTCTGAATTGACCAATGTATTTATAAATTCGGCACATTACATATGACTCTTAAAATAATAGACATTTAATAAGTGTTTAAGAAAGTGAATATCCAACAGAAATGTGAAGTACATTTATAGAGTAAATTTGATAGGTTAGACTAAAATGAAAAAATGCCTTCCAATATGGAGAAAGTTATCATGTTTGTTTTATTTTAAACCTTGCAGTAGGGGTAAAAGCAGAACATTGTTTGAGAGTGATCCGTGTGTATTAGGAGTAGTGATTGAGAATGTTTTTTTTTTACTGGAAAAAGTAGAAGTGTTTTAGTTGAAAGAAACAGATTATGGAGACTAGTGAAAGTAACAAAGTGAATGGTAATTGGCTTTCAGATAGCATTCTAATAATGCAATATCTTAGTCATTTGAAGATTGGGACTGATATTAAATTAGAGGCTGCTCACTCTTCAAGTCATGGTCCTCTGCTCTCGTGTTTAAGTCATCTGTTGTTTGTGATTTAAGATAAGCTTCCCGTGGAACAATAGATAGCTGCCAGCACACACTGAACTCAAACAGGCTGTAAGAGAGACAGTGGGGAAATTTGTGACAGAGGTATGAATAATTTAATTTATTTCTCAATTCTATAGTTTGGGTAGCACCACGGATTTAAGTAAGGTAATGTCATCTGAAACAATAATCTGTTTACATTACGTGGAACAGTGTCCAGTGATTTAACTTCTCTAGGATAGGGGGCAGCATTTGTCATTTTGGATGAAAAGCATGCCCAAATTTAACTGCCTGCTACTCAACCCCAGAAGATAATATATTATGAGATATTATTAGTAGATTTGGATAGAAAACACTCTGAAGTTTCTAAAACTGTTTGAATCATGTCTGTGAGTATAACAGAACTTATTTAGCAGGGGGACAAACCATTCAGATTTTTTGTTGTTGAGGTCACTCTCTTTTTAATGGGTTTTCATTGGGAATCCAGATTTCTAAGGGACCATCTTGCAGTTCCTACCACTTCCACTGGATGTCAACAGTCTTTAGAAATTGGTTGAGGTTTTTTCTTTGAGAAATGAAGAAGTAACACTGTTCAGAATGAGGCTCGAGGGAATTGTACTCTTTGTTAGAGGCGCATGACCTGAAAGCTCGCTACACTTTGTTTTCCTCCGGTATTGAACACAGATCATCCTGTCTTCAATTGTTGCGATTATTTACATTAAAAAATACCTAAAGTTGTATTACAAAAGTAGTTTGAAATTTTTTGGCCAAGTTAACAGGTAACTCTTAAGATATTTTGTAGTCACGTTGCGCAAGTTGGAACTGGTGTTTTTCTGGCTCCAACCCGCCAAATAAATGGACATTTTGGATATATATCGACGGTATTAATCGAGCAAAAGGACCACTTGGGATGTTTATAGGACATATTGGAATGCCAACAAAAGACACTCGTTAAAGGTAAGGCATGAATTATATTTTTATTTCTGCGATTTGTGTCGAGCCTGCATAGTTGAAATATGCTTTTCTCTCTTTGTTTACTGGGGTGCTATCCTCAGATAATAGCATCGTTTGCTTTCGCCACAAAGCCTTTTTGACATCTGACATGTTGGCTGGATTCACAACAAGTGTAGCTTTAATTTGGTATCTTGCATGTGTGATTTGATGAAAGTTTGATTTTTATAGTAATTTATTTGAATTTCCTGCTGTGCATTTTCACTGGCTGAGTATAGAGTATAGAGTATAGAATATTTTGATATAGAAGCTAAAATCTAAGTGCTTACATTAAAATGTAATGATTATTATCACACAATTGATAAGAGTATGGAATGTTGATGGAACATTTATGTTGCTGCTTCTCTATTTAGCTATCTCTATGTGCTATGGTTGCGCTTTTCTATAAACTAATTTCTGTGTTCATGCAAGTGACTGATTGAGTAAATCCTCACTATCAGTGTCTGCAATTTGGCAGTACGCCCAGCACATTGTTTAGAGAAAGGGATATCTCAGTTTCAATGTTTCAGCTTAGAGAGAAGAAGCCTCATGAGGTAATGGTATGTCACATGCATGACCCAGTATTGATTGTTCATATGAATGGAGCAAACGTTAACGTGATTAATTATGAATAAGCTAAATCATGCAAATATGACTTGTCTGCAGTATATGAGAGAACTAACGGGACTACGGGACTACCCTAGCTCCTGACAGACGCTCAGACATAAAACATTCCCTAACCAGAAACCGTGGTTTGATGGCAGCATTCGTGTGAAACTGAAAGCGCGAACCACTGCTTTTAATCAGGGCAAGGTGTCTGGTAACATGACCGAATACAAACAGTGCAGCTATTCCCTCCGCAAGGCTATCAAACAAGCTAAGCGTCAGTACAGAGACAAAGTAGAATCTCAATTCAACGGCTCAGACACAAGAGGCATGTGGCAGGGTCTACAGTCAATCACGGACTACAGGAAGAAATCCAGCCCAGTCACGGACCAGGATGTCTTGCTCCCAGGCAGACTAAATAACTTTTTTGCCCGCTTTGAGGACAATACAGTGCCACTGACACGGCCTGCAACGAAAACATGCGGTCTTTCCTGCACTGCAGCCGAGGAGAGTAAGACATTTAAACGTGTTAAACCTCGCAAGGCTGCAGGCCCAGACGGCATCCCCAGCCGCGCCCTCAGAGCATGCGCAGACCAGCTGGCCGGTGTGTTTACGGACATATTCAATCAATCCCTATACCAGTCTGCTGTTCCCACATGCTTCAAGAGGGCCACCATTGTTCCTGTTCCCAAGAAAGCTAAGGTAACTGAGCTAAACGACTACCGCCCCGTAGCACTCACTTCCGTCATCATGAAGTGCTTTGAGAGACTAGTCAAGGACCATATCACCTCCACCCTACCTGACACCCTAGACCCACTCCAATATGCTTACCGCCCAAATAGGTCCACAGACGATGCAATCTCAACCACACTGCACACTGCCCTAACCCATCTGGACAAGAGGAATACCTATGTGAGAATGCTGTTCATCGACTACAGCTCGGCATTCAACACCATAGTACCCTCCAAGCTCGTCATCAAGCTCGAGACCCTGGGTCTCGACCCCGCCCTGTGCAACTGGGTACTGGACTTCCTGACGGGCCGCCCCCAGGTGGTGAGGGTAGGCAACAACATCTCCTCCCCGCTGATCCTCAACACTGGGGCCCCACAAGGGTGTGTTCTGAGCCCTCTCCTGTACTCCCTGTTCACCCACAACTGCGTGGCCACGCACGCTCCAACTCAATCATCAAGTTTGCGGACGACACAACAGTGGTAGGCTTGATTACCAATAACGACGAGACGGCCTACAGGGAGGAGGTGAGGGCCCTCGGAGTGTGGTGTCAGGAAAATAACCTCACACTCAACGTCAACAAAACTAAGGAGATGATTGTGGACTTCACGAAACAGCAGAGGGAACACCCCCCTATCCACATCGATGGAACAGTAGTGGAGAGGGTAGCAAGTTTTAAGTTCCTCGGCGTACACATCACGGACAAACTGAATTGGTCCACTCACACAGACAGCATCGTGAAGAAGGCGCAGCAGCGCCTCTTCAACCTCAGGAGGCTGAAGAAATTCGGCTTGTCACCAAAAGCACTCACAAACTTCTACAGATGCACAATCGAGAGCATCCTGGCGGGCTGTATCACCGCCTGGTACGGCAACTGCTCCGCCCTCAACCGTAAGGCTCTCCAGAGGGTAGTGAGGTCTGCACAACGCATCACCGGGGGCAAACTACCTGCCCTCCAGGACACCTACACCACCCGATGTTACAGGAAGGCCATAAAGATCATCAAGGACATCAACCACCCGAGCCACTGCCTGTTCACCCCGCTATCATCCAGAAGGCGAGGTCAGTACAGGTGCATCAAAGCTGGGACCGAGAGACTGAAAAACAGCTTCTATCTCAAGGCCATCAGACTGTTAAACAGCCACCACTAACATTGAGTGTCTGCTGCCAACACACTGACACTGACTCAACTCCAGCCACTTTAATAATGGGAATTGATGGGAAATGATGTAAATATATCACTAGCCACTTTAAACAATGCTACCTTATATAATGTTACTTACCCTACATTATTCATCTCATATGCATACGTATATACTGTACTCTATATCATCGACTGTATCCTTATGTAATACATGTATCACTAGCCACTTTAACTATGCCACTTTGTTTACATACTCATCTCATATGTATATACTGTACTCGATACCATCTACTGTATCTTGCCTATGCTGCTCTGTACCATCACTCATTCATATATCCTTATGTACATATTCTTTATCCCCTTACACTGTGTATAAGACAGTAGTTTTGGAATTGTTAGTTAGATTACTTGTTGGTTATTACTGCATTGTCGGAACTAGAAGCACAAGCATTTCGCTACACTCGCATTAACATCTGCTAACCATGTGTATGTGACAAATAAAAATGTGATTTGATTTATCTAGTTTGGTGGAACCTCTCCAGTGTGCTGATAATAAACAATGATTAATTTAAGACTGACTTCGAGTGTCCCTGTGTAAGAATTTCCACAACAGTCTACTTTTGTTTTTTATTGACATGTTGTACCCTGATGTTCATGGTTTGAATGTTTTTTTTGTAACCGGTGTTACAATACCATCTTGATGTACAAAAATAATACAACATGTGACTAATGACATTACTGTCGTGACATTGTATTAGTTAATGTGACGACTGTTGCTCATCGAATGATTAAAGGTTTCTAATTGTGTGATTAACTGAATCAAGCAATTATTAACTCATTAACCTGGGGCACCATGGGAAAATTAGTTTTATTGTGTTTCTATTTCCCAAATTAACTCAAAGAATATCAGAATATCGATTTTACAACAGTTGCTAATTAATCAGTTTCCTCTACAGTCTCATTCTGAATGTCGCATAATCCGGGAATCTTCACGGACCCGGGTCTCACCAATGAGTTCGTACCACACCAATCTTAGTTGAGTATTTCTTTACTAGAAAGCTAAAATGATGATAAAAGATACACATACACAAAAACACATTCTAGGTTATTGATTAGAACTTAGTATAACGAGACAACACACTATGGCTCGTGTTACCCAAAATGGGGATTTAAAAGAGAGAGAAAAAGAGAAAGTACATGAGAGAAATATACACTTGGGTGCATTTGTCAGCTATGCTTATTTTAACCCTAGCCTTGCCCCAAACTGCCGCTCTTATGGATCCGAATATAATGATGTAATTACGTGTGGGAGGGCTCAGATGGGAAGCTCCGCGTGGGTCGTTTAGGCTTCTCAATGACGCACTTCTCCGGCGTAACTCTCTGGTTGTCCTCACGATGTCAGTGTCCTTTTGGTCTGATTCCTCCCCCTTGCTCTTCTGAGGGCAGACAGCTCTGTAGCCCAGGGCTCACAGCATAGGAATGAAACAGTGTAGATAGCACGATTCGATGGAGAGTGGTTAGGTGGTCCATCTTAAATTCACCCGCTTAGACACAGCTACTCATCAGTAGCATGGGTAGGAAAAAAATTATTTGTCTTCAACCTTGGGTTGAGTTTTGGTTTCGTTGACTTTTTAGACCTCGGCTGCAGCTTGGGTCACTTAGTCTGATACGTTAATTCTTCACACACATATCTTATATCCTCGTGTCAGAAGTGGGCATAACCACCTTAAGGGCAATTCTCTGGGCGTACCAAGTTAAATCGAAACATTTTGTAACCCGTTTGTGCCGTGAATTCCATCTCTATCAATTTTTACGGTGCATTCGACGTAATTACACACGGTAACCCATTGTTTATCTAGTCATGGTTGGTTTCAGTGCATTCCTCTGGATGTTTGCAACATAGCCAAACATCATTGTTTTTTTTGCAGGGAGTATTGACCGAAGTGAACTGATTTGAAGACAACAAGCAATGACTACCTTGCGCACCAATCATTTTAGCGAAGCTTCGTTGATGGACTGTATTTCTACCCAAAGACCACTGATCTTCTTGAAATCTAGCTGGGTAGATAGCCAATGAGCTGAGATAAACGCCAGTATGTAATGGTTTTGGGTTGGACCACCATTCCTTGTTTGATATCGCACGTGTAACGAACTCCATTCTCGCCTTGACGATCAGAGGAGTTGCTGTGAGGATTGTTACGCGTAGCTGTATTTCAGAAATTTGTATTTTCAACGATTTCTTTGAAGATATCATGGCGAATAAATCAGGAAAAGTGAAGTCAAAGTCTAAAGTGAAAGTGAAAAAGTGAAAGTGAGACAGATCTTTTGTTTGAGGAATCTTTGAGTGTTATGATTCAAACAGGAACTGAGGAGCTGTTTCTGCAAGGACAGGACGTACTTCTGGGCGGGTAAGTGCTGATGCCATTTTATGAAATATATATATATTTAGGTTTTTTTTGCAATGAAATGTGTGGTTTGTTTGTGTATGTGTGTTTGTGTGTGTGTGTGTGTGTGTGTGTGTGTGTGTGTGTGTGTGTGTGTGTGTGTGTGTGTGTGTGTGTGTGTGTGTGTGTGTGTGTGTGTGTCTATATATATTTTCCATGTCAGATATATATATTTTCCATGTCAGATATATATATTTTCCATGTCAGATTATATTTTCCATTTTTTTATTCAAATGGAATGGAGTAGAACAGCAAACAAACACATGGCCACTGCGCCTGCTGCTCCTCTTCATTTCCATATGAAATAGCCATTGGGTGCTGTTCAGGGGAGGGCAGGCCCACAACAATGGCCGGAGTTGAATGGAACAGCACTTCACCTTAGTGACTGTTCCCTCTGCTCTATACAATACATATCTGTTTATTTTATGTGATGATAAAAGGCTCATACAATACTAATATTTGTTTAATGTTTTCTTTCACAGTGATAGCGACTCCAACTGGGAGCCCCCAGGGCCAAGCTGCCCGCTCTACCTCTGCCCCCAGTGGTGTTCATATGCCACAGTTCATTAATGCAGGCATGACTGTGCCTCAGGGCCAAAAGGGCACAGAATGGAGGTGTCGTTGTGTTCTGTGTCGCATGAACTGCACCACTTGTTCAGTTTGCCTCTGCTTTACAACAGAAAGAGACTGCTATGGGACATGGCACAGGCAGCAAAATATTGTGTCAAGGACTTCCAAAGGGTGTACTGTTTTTTAAAAAATATTTATTTTTTAAAACTTTTTTTTGTGTGTGTGTGTGTGTGTGTGTGTGTGTTAGAATTGCTTTTTGATATGTTGTATATAGTTATTTTCACTGTTGTATATAGTTATAGATCATTTCACCAATTCGGCCACTTGGGTACATTTGAGCAACTTGTGTGGGACACCTGGGTGACTTCACGCTAAATGTCATGTAGCTCTCCCATTCCTGAAGTTATCAGTCTGAAACTCTGCTCACCTACAGTTGCCCTCTTGTGTTATCTATCAAAATTATCTCCAGCATCCTATCTGACTGTGTGGCTATTCTAGTACATGTGAAAGTTGATGCTACAACAATAAAAAACAGAAAACGTATGCTCTTTCTTTCTCTTTTCTTCCACCAGATCTACTGTGTTATATTCTCCTACATTCAATTAACATTTCCACAAACTTCAGAATGTGTCCATTCAAATGATACCAAGAATATGCATATCCTTGCCTCTGGGGCTGAGCTACAGCTACAGATTAGGGTATGTCTTCGGGCGGAAATTGAGAACAAAGGGATGCAGTCTTAACAGGTAAAGAGGCAAGGTCTAGATTTGACTCAAATCCAATTTTAGACAACTAACTTCACATGTCATCTTTACAAAAATATTCTCTTTGATTTGGAGATTTTCCACACAACGTACAATTTATAAACACCAAGCATTTCCTAGGAAATCTCTTACAGTTACAAAGTCTTAGTAATAACATACAAACAAAAATAACATACATTATCATATTCCATCTATCGTCATGACCACCATTGTGGCTGACGGAAACCATTGTTCCAAAGTCCCTTTATTGTATGTTTAATGTTCTGAGGTTGGTTCTCCATAGTGAGAGGACACAGGAATGTTGTCTGTGGCCTAAGATTTACCATGGGCGTGAGGGGTCATAAAAACCCCACATCTTCAGACCCCTAGATCTCTCTTCCTCTGTTGGGGTTGAGAGATAATCTGTAGGGTTGTGGTCTCCTGTAACCTGACCTGATCAGGACAGTCATGACATTACTGTAAATTGGTGTCCCCAAATGTGAATGGTTTGAACAATCCTATTAAGAGAAATAAGGTTATTACAAAAAATGAAAAAGGAGAACGCACAGGCCATATTCAACCAAGAAACACATTTACCACAATTGGAAAATGAAAAACTAAAAAGTAGATTTACAATGGTAAAGGGGAAAATAGAACACAAAGAGATAATGTTTGTTAATGTTTGTTAATGTTTATGCCACTCCAGAGAGTGACAAGTTATTTTTACACATTTATTTGAAACCATTGCATCAGAAGCAGAGCAGATTTTCATTTGATTGGGCAATTTGAACATTATAATCTAATTAAATTATAATCTGAACACAACCAGTACTAAGAGAAATAAAATGCACCTTACAAAGTTGATTAACACCGCATTGATAGAACTGTGACTCATCATGAAGGACCCCATTGGAAAGGCATTATAACCATTACTCTGTCCCTCACTCAGTCTATTCTAGGATAGATTATTTTCTTATGAAACAGAGGAGATAGGTATAGAGTGAAGGAATGTGGGATTGGGGTTTCCGATGTATCAGACCATAGTATCATTTGTATGGCCATACATCTAAACTGTAGGAAAATAAATACTGTGTGGAGATTGAATGTGGGCATTTTGAACAACAAGGCAATGGTAGATTAAATTAAAATGGAAATGGTAGATTAAATTACAATGTAAATAAGGAGATTAATCCTAATATTCTATGTGATGCAGTGAAGGTGGCCATTTGTGGAAAACTAATCGCACTTACAACATTCCAGAAGAAAGATAGATTGCCTATACAGTGCATTCAGAAAGTATTCAGACCTCCTGACTTTTTCCACATTTTTTTTTACATTACAGTCTTATTCTAAAATTGATTAAATTGTTTTTTCCCACTCATCAATCTACACACAATACCCCATAATGACAAAACAAAAACAAAAAATAAAACTTTACATTTATTTCTGCAAATGTATAAAAAAAAACTGATATATCACACTCAGTACTTTGTTGAAGCACCTTCGGCAGCGATTATAGCCTCGAGTCTTCTTGGGTATGACGCTACAAGCGTGACACACCTGCATTTGGGGAGATTCGCCTTTCGTTCTTTGCAGATCCTCTCAAGGTTTGTCAGGTTGGATGGGAAGCTATTTTCAGTTCTCTCCAGAGATGTTCGATCAGGTTCAAATGTGGGCTCTGGCTGGGCCACTCAATGACATTCAGAGACTTGTCCTGAAGCCACTCCTGTGTTGTCTTGGCTGTGTGCTTAGGGTTGTTGTACTGTTGGAAGGTGAACCTTCGCCCAAGTCTGAGGTCCTGAGCACTCTGGAGCAGATTTTCATCAAGGATCTCTCTGTACTTTGTTCTGTTCATCTTTCCCTCGATCCTTCCCTCGAGGTTTCTTCCTCACGTGACGCTTGGCATTCAGGCCAAAAACAATCTTTGTTTCTTCAGACCAAATAATCTTGTTTTTCATGGTCTGAGAGTCCTTTAGGTGCCTTTTGGCAAACTCTAAGCAGGCTGTCATGTGCCTTTTACTGAGGAGTGGCTTCCGTCTGGCCACTCTACCATAAAGGCCTGATTGGTGGAGTGCTGCATAGATGGTTGTCCTTCTGGAAGGTTCTCCCATACAATATATAAGATAAGAGATCCACAAACTAGACATAGAGAATATATTTGTGGACTGTTACAAAAGCCTGTACACTCAACCACCCACTGTAGATAAGGATATAATGAAGGAGTTTCTCAATTCTCTGGATTTGCCATTTATTGGGAAAACACAGAAAACAGCCTCATGGCACCCAATACAGAGGAAGAGGCAGTGAGTGCAGTTACTGGACTTAAGAACGACAAATCTCCAGGCAGTGACGGCTTCCCATCAGAGTGGTAGAAAACCTTTAATGTGGAATTGACCCCTTTGCTGATAACACCCAAAGAAGGTAAAGAAAAAGAATGATGTAATAGCTACCGCTATTACATGTAGATTATTATTAACTGTATACCTCAATTATATCCAAGAGATTTGAAAAGTTCATGTCAGATTTGACTGATGAAGACCAAACCGGATTCATTAAGGGTCGTCAAACACAAGACAATATCAGAAGGACTTTACATATTATCAATGCTATTTAAAAAGGCAGGACAAGTGCAGAGAATGCTTTTGATTGTGTGAATTAGACACTTCTATATCATGTTCTGGAAAGGTTTGGATTTAAAGAAGAGTCAATCAAATGTATCAGACATTTTTCTGAATCTGACAGCTAGAATAAAGATGAATGAGAATTTGACAAACAAGATGAACCTCAAAAGGGCCACACGACAGTGTTATTGCTTGTCCCCAACCTTTTTCACCCTATCTATAGAGCCTCTAGCGCAGGCAATTAAACAGAGAGAACCTGGGGGGTATCACTGTGGGAGAAGAGGAACATATCATTGGACTGTTTGCAGATGATGTCGTAGTGTATTTGAATAAACCAGAGGCAAGTTTCCCTAAGCTGATGAATCTATTAGAGGAATATGGACATTATTCTGGATATAAATTGAATGTGCTTAAAAGGTAGATCCTGACATTTAACTATTCCCCTTCTCTAGAAATAGTATTAAGACCAAATCTGTTTTGAACTGGAATTCAAAATCAACTAAATACTTGGGTGTGATTTTAACCAAAAATACCTCAAAGATATATAAAGCTAACTACGACCATATATACAGTGGGGCAAAAAAGTATTTAGTCAGCCACCAATTGTGCAAGTTCTCCCACTTAAAACGATGAGAGAGGCCTGTAATGTTCATCATAGGTACACTTCAACTATGACAGACAAAATGAAAAAAAATAAAAATAAAATCACATTGTAGGATTTTTTATGAATTTATTTGCAAATTATGGTGGAAAATAAGTATTTGGTCAATAACAAAAGTTTATCTCAATACTTTGTTATATACCCTTTGTTGGCAAGGACAGAGGTCAAACGTTTTCTGTAAGTCTTCACAAGGTTTTCACACACTGTTGCTGGTATTTCGGCCCATTCCTCCATGCAGATCTCCTCTAGAGCAGTGATGTTTTGGGGCTGTTGCTGGGCAACACGGACTTTCAACTCCCTCCAAAGATTTTCTATGGGGTTGAGATCTGGAGACTGGCTAGGCCACTCCAGGACCTTGAAATGCTTCTTACAAAGCCAATCCTTCGTTGCCCGAGCGGTGTGTTTGGGATCATTGTCATGCTGAAAGACCCAGCCACGTTTCATCTTCAAAGCCCTTGCTGATGGAAGGAGGTTTTCACTCACAATCTCACAATACATGGCCCCATCCATTCTTTCCTTTACACGGATCAGTCGTCCTGGTCCCTTTGCAGAAAAACAGCCCCAAAGCATGATGTTTCCACCCCCATGCTTCACAGTAGGTATGGTGTTCTTTGGATGCAACTCAGCATTCTTTGTCCTCCAAACACGACAAGTTGAGTTTTTACCAAAAAGTTATATTTTCATTTCATCTGACCATATGACATTCTTCCAATCTTCTTCTGGATCATCTCCCTGAGATACCAATGCAGCTGGTGGCAAAAGAGCTGAGCGCAGAACTCTAGGATATACTGCATCAGGTAACTTCAGTAAACTACATCGAAGTTCCACGCCTGTTTAAAAAACTGTGTGGAGGTAAGGGCTCAGAGCATGACAATTTGCTATTTCACACCAAGGCTGTCACGCCCTGACCTTAGAGATTTTTATGGCTCTATTTTGGTTTGGTCAGGGTGTGATTTGGGTGGGCATTCTATGTTCTTTTATTTCTATGTTTTTGTTTTTCTTTGTTTTGGCCGGGTATGGTTCTCAATCAGGGACAGCTGTCTATCGTTGTCCCTGATTGGGAACCATACTTAGGTAGCTTTTTCCCACATGGTTTTTGTGGGTAGTTAATTTCTGTTTAGTAATTTGCACCTTACAGGACTGTTTCGGTTATTCTCTTTGTTATTTTTGCTATCGTGTTCCATTTTAAATAAAGCATGAACACTTACCACGCTGCGCTTTGGTCCGATGATTCCTCTTCCTCATCTTCAGATGATGAATACGGTTACAAAGACTCGTGGTTATCGAGGGGGAGCGCGTTCAAAATATTTTTTTAATTGAGAGAGGAGCTATTGTCATTCACAATGGACGTGAAATAAAAAACCCTAACCCTAACCCTTTGTTTAAGGCTAGGATAAGGGTTAGGGTGAGGATTAGGGTTAGTAGGGTTAGTAGTTCAAATGTTACTGGTCGGGTAGGGTTAGGGTTAAGTTTAAGGCTAGGATAAGGGTTAGGGTTAGGTTTAGGGTTAGGATTAGGGTTAGGGTTAAATTTAAGGCTAGGATAAGGGTTAGGTTTAAGAGGGTTTATGTTTGCATTGGTGTCTAACCTTGGGTTGCACGGGCCTATTTCACCTCTGACCGGTATGGAGAAAGTGGGAGGACATGAGAGGCCGAGAGCTCTGAGGGGTTAGGGTTAGGATTAGGGTTAGGGTTATGTTTAAAGGCTAGGATAAGGGTTAGGGTTAGGGTTAGGATTAGGATTAGGATTAGGATTAGGATTAGGGTTAGGGTTAGGGTAGGGGTAAGGGTTAAGTTTAAGGCTAGGATAAGGGTTAGTAGGGTTAGTAGTTAGGGTTAGGGTTAGGGTTAGGGTTAGGGTTAGGGTTAGGGTTAGGGTTAGGTTTAGGGTAAGGGTAAGGGTAAGGGTAAGGGTTAAGTTTAAGGCTAGGATAAGGGTTAGTAGGGTTAGTAGTTAAAATGTTACTGGTCAGTTAGGGGTAGGGTTAAATTTAAGGCTAGGATAAGGGTAAGGGTTAAGTTTAAGGCTAGGATAAGGGTTAGGGTGAGGATTAGCGTTAGGGTAAGGGTTAAGTTTAAGGCTATGGTTGGGGTAAGGGTTAGGGTAAGGGTTAAGTTTAAGGCTATGGTTGGGGTAAGGGTTAGGGTAAGGGTTAAGTTTAAGGCTAGGATAAGGGTTAGGGTTAAGTTTAAGGCTAGGGTTGGGGTAAGGGTTAGGGTAAGGGTTAAGTTTAAGGCTAGGATAAGGGTTAGGGTGAGGATTAGGGTTAGGGTTAAGTTTAAGGCTAGGGTTGAGGTAAGGGTTAGGGTAAGGGTTAAGTTTAAGGCTAGGATAAGGGTTCGGGTGAGGATTAGGGTTAGTAGGGTTAGTAGTTAAAAAGTTACTGGTTGGTTGACCATCTACAGAATGGACTATCCAAATAAAGTGCTACCTTAGAGTCACAGTAAGTGACATACTATACATTTCATTATTCTCATTCCCTCTAACTCGTTCTGTCTGATTAAGGTCTCTGACCAGAATGTCACAGCATTTCTTTATAATATGGATCAACAATCAACTACAATAAACTATTTTTATAATGGGGAGAGCATGGTGCATCACCTTCTAATGTATTGCTTTGTTTCAGTATTTAAGGTTTCATGTTTGAGCATGAAACCCAGTTTATCCCTTTAAACCTAACTCCAAATTCCAGATAGTCTGTATTGAAGGCTAACAACAACAATAATAACATGATTTCAGGAGGGACACTAAACTAACGACACCGCTGGTTTTTCTTGTCTGATGTGATTAGTGGGCGTGTCAACAAATGTCATTGAATTTCATAATTGACCCAGCCTTTGTCCCATTAGCATTAAGTGATTGGGGAGCTGGCACTAAGGGTCATCTTCCATGCTGTGATCTGGAGGTCTGGAGAGGGAGGAGAGGCATTGTCCCTGTGGGAGGTGAAAGTAGGGATGGTGCTGTTCCTCCATTGTTGTTGTGCCATATGCACACTGCTCTAAGGCCATTACAGGGCCAGCCAGCTTAACTCAACTGAATTGCATGTGTGTGTGTGTGTGTGTGTGTGTGTGTGTGTGTGTGTGTGTGTGTGTGTGTGTGTGTGTGTGTGTGTGTGTGTGTGTGTGTGTGTGTGTGTGTGTGTGTGTGTGTGTGTGCGTGTGTGTAAGAGCGTGTGGGTGGGTGATTGGGTGTGTGGGTGCGTGCGTGTGTGTGTCTGTGTATGTGTGTGTGTGGGGGGGGGTGTATTTGTGTGTGTGCGTTCGTGCAAGTGGGTGTGTGCATGCGTGTGGGTGTGTGCGTGCGTGTGTGTGGGTATTTGTGTGTGTGTGTGCATTTGTGTGCGTGTGATTGGGGGAGGATAGAGGATGGTGATGGTGTAACCTCTTGAACTACTAAATGAATCACATTCTGGCCCGTCTCTAAGGGATATGCAAAGGAGAAACCAGCAACGCTTTTAATCATTGATTTATATACTTAATTACAGTGTTACACTAGGCACAGATCAATCATGCTACTATATATATATATACACACACACACACACACACACACACACACACACACACACACGAACACACACACACACACACACACATAGAGAGAGAGAGAGACACACGTGTTTCAAAGGCTTTGGCAGAAATCCCTATGAAGTGCCAGTTGATGTGTAGGTGTCTGATGTAAGCACCCAGTGATGAGTCATAGGTGCATTACTAAACATCCAGAAACAGAAATGTTGTAACATTATATACAATAGTAACACTACATACAAGGACAAGACCAGAAATAGGCTTCTTGGTGTATAGTACTGTTTTCCATCTCCAGTATATTGTGAGTTTTGTTGTTGCCTTTGTGTTTTCATGTTTCTCTTCAACGACTTTCACCGACAATGTTCTGCTCTAAGAGTGGAAGCTTGGTGTTGTAACAATCCCTAGGAAGCACCATGTAAGCCATGGGGGAGGGGTTATTGTGCTTATCTACCAGCTAAACCCCATCAAAATAATAAGCTCTCTCCTCCTCTCAATTCCTATCCTATCTATCCTGAGCTTTTCTCCTTCAAAAACTGCAGGGTTAGAAATAGCCCAGCTTGACTAAATAAAGAAACCAAGCAGCGCTGGATAATTTGGCACCACACATCAGAGTAGTAGGAGCTTATTAAAACTCCACACAGTGTGTAACAGATATTATATTCCCCAGCACATAAATGGGTCAGCGATACTATATATTCCACATGTTGTGACACATTAACTGTTATGTTATTGTTATCATAATGCTACTTATACAACACGCACACGCACACACACACTACGAAAATTCCAAAGCTACAGTATACAGTAGAAGGATATATCAAAAGCTAAATTGGATATACCTTAGTAATAAATGAGAGTACATGTAACATGTTATACATTCTGACAGCATACTGAAGGAGCTCAAGCAGATGGTAAAATTGCCATATATGTCGAATTGTGTACAACACAACTCAGAATAAAAAGCTACATTTGTCTTATTCACTGTGATAATCCATCATTGAAAATCTAAAACTGATTCCACATGTCACTGCTGTAGACATATTATTTTTTATATTTGAAGGACAAATGTGTACTTTTCTATTGTGCGTAGGGTAATACTGTACATTACAGAGATGTTGGTCCAGGTTGAGTGCTTCACTGATCTCTGGCATGTGATTCCTCACAAAGAGAGGATGCTGTGTCTGAAATGGCACCCTATTCTGACCTCATATTCTGACCTAGCTTACATTCTGTTTCGCTACACTGATAGCGCAGCGGTATTCAGTCTGGTAAATATGATGCTAACTCTTTTCCCTATGACCAGACCCTATGGGCCCTGGTCAAAAGTAGTGCACTATATAGGGAATAGAATGCGATGTGGGACTCAACCATGGTTCTGAGTGGGCTGAGGTGAGGTATATCTGTGACACACATCAATCTGGTCCCTGTGCTCTGAGCGTTTGAGCAGATAAAAGATTGATGTTCAATAAGACCTGCACTCAGTGAACAAAATCCTTCATGTCGTTTTTTCCCCCCTACTATAAGATCAGATTCTACCATCATTCATATTGGACAAGGTCCGCATTAAAAAGCTATCTCTGTCCACAACGGTTTGTGGTTTCAAAATACTACCGCATATGCAGTGCAGCCCAGCTCACATAGAAAATCAAACAATGGTTTTTTTGTATAAATAGATAAATCTAATGCATAGATACATCAAATGTATATTTTAGCTAAAGTGCTTCCAAACTGCTCTCCTAGAGGCCATCTGAATCTGAATAGCTTCTGAATAGCTTCTGTACTGTATGTCTGGTTATTGTTAATGAGGGTCAATAACAATGACTTACAGTGACAGTCACAGTGAGACGGTCCAGAAGTAAAAACATACAACAAGATAAAACAATAAAACATTTGATTTGATTTGATTTCTATGATCTAGTCAGCCAGCTCACAAGTCAGAATGTGGTCTGAGCTGGACCTCAGGCCTTAGAGATAAAAGCATTTCTGATTTTATTTGTTTCTCTATTGTCCGGTCAGCCAGCTCACATTAAAGGGAGAGTTGTTGACCTCAGCTTTACTTTAGACCACCTCTGAGATATTATATGAAAATGTCTGATATTGGGGTGAACTATCCCTTTAACTCCTCCTAAAGTCTCGCACATTAGGTCATCATATACATGTAGTCTGAATTCCAAATAACACCTTAATTATTCCCTATGTAGTGCACTACTTTTGACCAGGGCTCCGGTCAAAAGTAGTGCACTATATAAAGAATAGGGTGCACACATAGTACTATGCACACATAGTACTGGTTCTGGGTCATAAGACCTTCATCAGAGCATCAAAGCAGGGAGGGTAGAATTAGGGGTTGACTGTGGCAAAAGCACTAGCCTAGCCGACTGCTCACAAAGATATGTCTGTGATCTGTCAAGGTATTTTTAGACTGAGGAAGTAAACAGACTAGCTGTAGGCTAAATTCCTATAACCACATTGACTTTAGTAAACTTATTACAAATATCATTAGCAGATACATCTTTTCAAACACTTTATTGAATAAGGTAATTAGGTTTGGAGGACATGCTAAACTTGTTATCATATAAGTGTTTATAGAAAACGTCTGTTTTACGTAGTTGGTCAGCCTACTATCTGGCCTACCAATCTGAATTTGCCAATAAAGCTGTAGCCAAACCACAAACTCTCAATGCCATAGAGATGCTGTAAAACTAGTAATTTATTAAGGGCTCTGTTCAATCAGGTCAACTTTAGCCAACATTTTTTACTTCACTCATTTTCTTCTCAAACCCTGACCTGGACTGTTTGGTCTGTTTTGCAAGCGTTACCGGAAGTCTTGTGATGTTGCGCCTCTGGGTTTAGAAACTCTGTGGTTACACCTCTAACACCGCCTAAACATCAGCCAAAAACTATTTTTTGAGAAGACATTTTGTAAATCCTGCAAAATTCAGGGGACCCTCCATCGATGTTTTTGTCACTCTCACTCAGATATCATATGAACAAGTCATGGCAAATCAGAAAATAAGCTTTAAAACTGCATATGTTTCTCTCCGGCCCATGGAAAAATTTGTAGGATTGCATGAAATTAGTTTTAAAGCTGCAAATATGTACCTTTTTGGGCAACCTGACAAAACTCTGATAGAAATGTGAGTTATAGATCTGTCATTCTCATTGAAAGCAAGTCTAAGAAACAGTACATCTGCTCTATGTGTGCTATTTCTATACTTCCCATTTTTAAGTTTAGTTTTTTGCATCTTTTACTTTCGGTTTTGTATACCAGCTTCAAACAGCTGAAAATACAACATTTTTGGTTATGGAAAACATATTTCACAGCAGTTTAGTTGGTACAATCATTCTCTACACTATACCTGTTTGTTTTGTAACATATTTTGTCATTATTTTGTCACACTGAAATTAGGCAAACTCTAAAACAAATTTCAACCAGGAAATGGCAAGCGATTTCTGCATAGTGCCTCTTTAGAAACGGACAAATGTTCTCTCCATCCTATGGCAAAAATGTGTAGAATAGCAGGAAATTAGTTTTAAAAACGGAAACACGTTTTCTGCACAATGGGTAGAATTGTATGAAATTTGTTTTAAAACTGCAACATTTTCTCTCTGCCCCATGACAAAAAAACAATTATTGCAGGACATTACTAAAATTATTAAAAGTATACTTTTTAGCTCCACTATGTGTTGGGTAAAGGTCGCTACGTTACCCTGTTTCTTATTGAGACCATGTCCCCACGCTTCTCTACACCAAGTCTCTTACTAAAACTGTTAAACAGCCACCACTAACATTGAGTGGCTACTGCCAACACACTGTCAATGACACTGACTCTACTCCAGCCACTTTAATCATGGGAATTGATGGGAAATGATGTAAATATATCACTAGACACTTTAAACAATGCTACCTTATATAATGTTACTTACCCTACATTGTTCATCTCATATGCATACGTTGATACTGTACTCTATATCATCGACTGCATCCTTATGTAATACATGTATCACTAGCCACTTTAACTTTATGCCACTTGGTTTACATACTTATCTCATATGTATATACTGTACTCGATATCATCTACTGTATCTTGCCTATGCTGCTCTGTACCATCACTCATTCATATATCCTTATGTACATATTCTTTATCCCCTTACACTGTGTATGACAGTAGTTTTTTTGGAATTGTTAGTTAGATTACTTGCTCGTTATTACTGCATTGTCGGAACTAGAAGCACAAGCATTTCGCTACACTCGCATTAACATCTGCTAACCATGTGTATGTGACAAATAAAATTTGATTTAAATTTGATTTGATTTGATTACCTGTACTTGACTCTCCGATGGCCTCACTTGCGCCATTCAACTTCTGACACTAATGTAGCGAGTCCAGGGAGTAGCCCCGACTGGGACTTGGACGCAGGTCCAGTGACCGTCAAGCCGACACCTTAACAACACCTTAACCATTACACCAAAAGGTCCGATATAATGTGAGGGGTTCGAGTTTGGGAAACCCTGCCGTAAATTACCGACCATATCCGACAAAGCCCGAGAATGCCGGCGGACAACCTGTGTGTGAGAGCAAAGCAGAACGCTACGCGCGAGCAAGAGAGAGGGGGATTATTGTGCGTTCATGAGCGCTACAGTCACTGCGCGAGGAACAGCGGGTGAGCTACTGAGAGGAGAGGAGACATTTGGACAACATTGCTGCTATACTTGTAAAATATATGGTCTAATTTAGCAGAACTGTCCACCAAGGTCCTATACATGTCAAGGATTATACTTGAAATGATTCCTGGTATAGTTTATTACGGAGAGGACGCATACCCGGAATAGAGTGAGCTGGACGGCTGGGCTGAGAAGGAAAGGAATTGTACTCTTTCTGAAGTGGTCGGGAGAAGCAAGTGGTTGCTATTTGCTAAAACAGAAATGCCAACGACCAGGGGACCTAGAGGGTGAGTTCTCGCTTTTCATATTCAACTGACATTGGTTGGGGTGTTTGAAATGATCTATCACATCATTTGTTGGAGTGGCATGGACCGGGTAGTATGGAACTGATGCTGAGGCTAAACTGCATCTTGTTGATAGGCTAATGATGACCACTGGTTTGTGGTGTAGGCTGGTTATTGATAAAGCATCATTTCGTCACGTTGAAAAGTTATGTGGTCAGTATGAGCAGGATATTGTTTTTCTGGCTACTTCATGACATGCATTCAAATGTCCATTGATTTAGAGCTTGTTCGAGATCAATACGGCTGTATGCACGCCTCACGGGCAAGTCGCAGGCAGGAGTACCTGTCAAGCCGCGCTCTGCTCTGATCACCCGTGGAACCTGTTACATAGACAAACATGTTTGGTGAATTACATGATGTGTAGAGAGAAGGTCAATTAACCAAGCACTAGCATTAAAACCTTTGTTTACGTTGCCTCAACATGGGGCATATAAATGATTTGAACAATTCCGTTTTATATTAGCCTAGTTGTTTGCGCAATACTTGGCATATGTCTCGAACTTGCAGTTGGATAGGCTACCTATAAAATACTCATTTATATCATTGTAAAATCTTAAACTATAATGCATAGACTACGTGAAGGTCATTATTATAGCCCACAAATCCGGCGTCCACAGTCAGCAAATTAGTTGTTTATGGACCAATAGAAACAAGGGTCTGCGCAGACTGGTGTTGGTGATGAAACGGATGGTTAGGCTACGCGCCGATCTATTTCAGATTGTTTGAAAACTATGGATGAAAGCCTGACTGTCATTGCTTTATTTATCACATTATATGTGGAACATGCGAATATGGAGATGCAGGTGTCAATGGCGCTAAATAAATACATGTCAGTTATTTCTCATCAATCCACATTATGCATTATTTCCATAGCCACAAAATGATGTCATCAATGTTGGAGTCTATTGGCCTGGCTCTTCCCCGCTATCATTTGTGTAGAATACAATCTACGTTTTTAGAGCAGTTCGGAGTACATGCTTTGCCTTGATCATTTTCAAATATACTTTTTCCATCAATTGAAAACAGCCAGTGGTTCCACACAGCAGAACTAACACACAGCAAGTCTCTCTAGGGAGAGAGATTGGAGTTGAGGAGGAGAGTGCAACATCATCTATTGGGTTTGACGCATTCATTCGCCTTATTCATTCGCCTTTGAATCCAACTCGTCCTCGCTCTGTTTCTGTGCTGTCTGCGTGACTTAGGACACCTGACTACTCCTTTATGCAGAACTATTACAATATAAGAGGATGCGTTCGACCCGCTATAGCGTGCATCAATAATTTTGCATTAATTTTGCCTTATACGTTTTTAATTGTAAACGTTGTAAAAATGCAATTCCATTATTGTCGCATTATAATTATTATAATTATAATTATAATAATACGTATAGTAATACAAATACTACTACTAATGAGAATAATATAGGACTTTTTTTTAAACTAAATACCAATTTGAATTTCTAGTAATTCCTGAATTTTGGCATTTGTCTTTTACTATCCCACTGGTAACACACTGGTTGAATCAACGTTGTTTCCTGAACCAACGTGGATTAGACCTTGAATTGATGTCTATGCCCAGTGGGATTTCATTGACTGAGTAATTAAAATCTAATTTCAGGAGCTGTGTCTTCTCCCAATGCTCTTAAATAGGAATCCCAGTGCCCCTTTATTTCAAAGTACACTTAGATTTAGAAGGAACAATAATGTAAATCTAAATACATGTATAATCTTCTTAAAATCGGTCTTTGCTTGGTATATTCATAAGGGAGCACATAAGGGAGCAAAAAATGTAATGTTAAATCTCTCATATGGTTATTTATGACTAATTATTTGCATTTGTCCTTTAAAGGACTATTGAGTTGTATGTAGTATGTAGATTCATGAGGATGGACTTCACTACATACATTAGAATAGCATTGACTGTCTTCTATGGAAAAGGGGATGACCTAGCAAGTTGTACAACTGAAATGTGTCTTCTGCATTTAACCCAACCCCTCTGAACATGAGAGGTGCGAAGGGCTATAGAATCTAATATTGTATTTGAGAGGAGTCTGTTGCTCTGTGTGAGAGAGAAGGGGGGTAGAGCAAGCAATGGAATACTTATTTAACTGGGCAAGTCAGTTAAGAACAAATTCTTATTTCCAATGACACCCTAGGTACAGTGGGTTAACTGCCTTGTTCAGCGGCAGAACAACTGATTTGTACCTTGTCAGCTCGGGGATTTGATCTGGCAACCTCTTGGTTGCCAGTCCAACGTTCTAACCACCTGGCTACCTACCGCCGCGCCATATGTAGTGTGTGTGATAGAGTGTGTCTTATTAGAGACAGCTAGTCTGTGGAGTGATGTGGCCAGTGCATCTGTTTGTGCCTCTGCCTTCAGCTAATGAGTGGCTGGCCCGGTTGGTGATGCTGAGCTCTCACTGGTAAACAAAAGGCATATACTGCTGCCTGACAGACCATAATTACCAGCGTTGTAACCACTCATCTCTACAATCTCTCCACACACTCTTCAAGTCTCTCTCTCTATTCCTCTGTTGTAACCACTCCCATCTCCATACTCTCCAGTTCTCTCTGTCTAATCTGTTGTTCTCACAGTGGACCCCCCTTCCCTTCCTTTCAAACCCAGCTCTCTCTCTCTCTCTCTCTCTCTCTCTCTCTCTCTAGTCCTCTTTTTTTCTACCCTCCCTTCCCTTCCTCTCCCTCTCTGTCTCTCTCTCTTTGGGGCCCTGACTCTGTGCCCATGTTCACTCGTGCTTTCTACATTCAAAAATGGTGTGCTATTTCGGGGATGAGTGCTACTGTAAACATATTAGTACATATTAGTGCTACGGTAAACATATTAGTGGGGAGGACCAGTATATTTTGTCCCTCCTTTCTCAGCACGCTACAACCAGCCAGGGCACGGTGACGTAGTGTTGCTGGCCCCCAACCAGTTAGTATCAGTGGTGGTTGCATTATAAAACCACTTGGACATCATTGCTTCACACAGTTGTGTGAAGTTGGCTGGATGTCCTTTGGGTGGTGGACCATTCTTGATACACATGGGAAACTGTTGAGTGTGAAAAACCCAGCGGTGAGGGAGTTCTTGACACAAACTGGTGTGTCTGGCACCGACTACCATAACCTGTTCAAAGGCACTTACAACTAACCCTAACCCTATTCGCCCTTCTGAATGGCACACACACATAATCCATGTCTCAATATTCTCAAGGCTTAAAAATCATTCTTTAATCTGTCTCCTCCCCTTCATCTACACTGATTGAAGTGAATTTAACAGGTGACATCAATCAAGGATCATAGCTTTCACCTGAATTCACCTGGTCAGTCTGCCATGGAAAGAGCAGGTGTTCTTAATGTTTTGTACATCCCGTGGCAAAATGTGTGGCTTTTTTTGACTGATACATCCAATGGTTCACAGTCTCCCTGGGTTCTATAGTCATGTTGATATTGACTGTGTGTGAATGTTTTGCTTTGAAGTTCAATAGACAGAAACGGATCTACTTTGACATTTAAAACGATAGTCAGCATACATTCCATATGCATAGTACCTACAATTCCACGCTTTGCAAGTCTAATATTGATATTTCACTTGAGGGCATATTGCATCTTTAAAGAACTCACTCCATGGTGCAACTCCCCAAGTCAATATTAAAATAGATTTTGATACTCGGTCTGCCTCATATCGAAATCATTATTTGCTTAGCCGCAGTGGACCGGGTTCTCTGCTTGGTAGCTGTCCAGGCTTATCATGGCTGAACTGGAATTAGACATTTATACACTATGCATCCCAAACAGCGCCCTATTCCCTATAAAGTGCACTGCTTTTTTACCAGATCTCTATGGGCCCTAGTCAAAAGTAGTGCACTATAAAGAGAATATGGTGCCATTTGGGAAGCAGCCCCTGTGTTGTGTGGACTGGAGATGGATGGTTGAAACAACAATAACAACAGGGTCCGAGCTGTAGTGTCCAAGCCCAGGCAGTGTTTGCTGTTCTCTCTGTGTCTGTCTCCAAGAAGGGACCGGAACATGCAGTGTGTCACTGGGTTGTCAATGTATTGTCCATCTGCTGATTGACCTATTTGAAGAACAGTCCAGGGTTTCTATATCCTTCATTTCCCCACAATGGAACAGCAACATAGTTGCTCTGGGTTTTCAATTACACCGGTCCATTGTTTGCTGTTCGGCCAGGAATAGGCTTCAGGGTCTAGCTGTGAATGTTTTTGTTTCATCTCGTCACACGTTAAGGACAAGATCCTATCATCCACAACCACAGACTTAACTGTGTCCCAAATGGCACTGTATTTGCTATGTAGTGTGCACTGTATAGGGAATAGGGTGCTGTTTGGGACTCATCCCTAAAGGGTATGATTCCCCTGCAGTGATACCAAGGCAATTGGCCCTGTATCTAACACTACACTTTGTATGTGGTCTGCCACTTTGTTTTCTGTCTGTGTTCTCAGGATGGGATGTTAGTGGATAGATTTGAATAATGTAAACGTTATTAAACAGAATACACTTCATTAAAACTGTTCGCTTTGTGATTGCGAGGCCTGTGGGTAATAGATGGAAATAATTCAAAATAAATTGGGATCACTGTGTCACAACAATATCCAATAGTGTTTTCTATTCAATTCAACACATTTATTTTAATTACATTTTATTTGAACCTTTTTGGTAGCCTGATGCCACATCTATTTGTGCTCTTAACTCCACTGCGGTCTTTGGTATGAAAATGAGTGACGAGAATTTGGCATGATGGCACAAACAGACTGGCTATATTTTGTGTGTATAGCAGCATATGCTGCATTGCTTTCTGACTTCGTCCCACCTGTTGAGAAGACAATTTCTGCACTTTGAAGTGAAACACTGTCAGCTGAAGGAGGAGAAGGATGAAGAGGGGGACTCTTATACTTTGTACTTTTAGTTATGACATTTTAAATGTTATAACAGCGGAAGCTTTTGAGTTGTCGAAATGTTGGGATTTCTTTTGATCATCGAGCCGTCAAAAGGTAATCCATTGTTCAACCTGCAGGGCTGTTTTAGGATGTAGAGCATAGAGTAGGATGGTTGACATGTTGTTGATTCAGTTGATTTTCCTGCCCTCCTCTCATGTTACTTTATAAAAGTTGCTGCAGCGAAGCCTTATAACTAGGCAGGTCTGTCATTCTATTCTCTGTTTTCCCACCCGCCTGTCAGTCTTTCTGCAAGTAGGCAGGAATCACCTTATTGAGCCCAGACAGACAGACAGAGAGAGAGGGAGAGAGAGAGAGAGAGAGAGACAGACAGACAGACAGACACTGCATATCATCAATTAATAACACTGGCTTTCTAAAAAAACAGTCTGCTGTCAGGCCCCAACTGCCAGAAATGCCACAGTTTACAGGGTAGTACACTTATTCTTACTTATTCTCCCTTGTTTGCTTGTAGAAACAACACATTTTTTATTTTCATTCTTTAGGTACATCCACTGTGGGAATAGGAAAGTAGAGCTTTTTTCCAACAAGAGCATTGCCTATGAAGAATAGCTTACAGCTAAACAGTATGGGAATTAATGGAAATATATGCAAATTTATATTAATGCCATATAAATGTAGATGTTTTTTTGTATTGGATATATTTACCACATCATATTTAGACAGAAACATAAATATTTTACCTCATCATAAGTAGAAATAATTACAAATGATTAAATCCTTCCAATAGAAATAAAATAACATTTTATTTATGAATTGAACTTTAATTAAATGAGTTGACTCTTCACATGGGATGATTAAAAAGAAAGGGAATTGAATGATCCCCAATGATACATTGCATCTCCCAAAAATGTTTTCAACATACATCTGTAAAATGTTAGTCTAGAAACTAAAGCTTTGGTTGTCTTCCTCTCAGGCTTCCATGTCTTCTCCCTGGACCTCCTCAATGTCCACCTCTTGGACATCAGACTCTGAAGCCTCATCTTCACTATCAATGTCTAACCTTGTTGAGGATGGCTCGTTGTCAGGCTCAAAAAGCCTCAAATTTGCCAGGATGGCCACCAATTTTTCAACACTTGTATTGGTCAGCCTTTTCCGTGCTTTTATGTGTGTTCCCAAACAAGGACCAGTTGCGCTCTGAGGCGGCTGATGTTGGTGGGATTTAGAGGATGATGGAGGCAACAGGGGAAATAGCCTCAGATCCACAAAGTCCCTTCCACCAGGTGGCTGATGAGATATGTTGGCACGACTGCCATATTGCATCTCCATCCCAAAGCCCTTGCTTGGAAGTGTACTTCGCCAGACTGCCAAGAACCTTACCCTCATCCAGGCCAAGGTGGCGAGACACAGTAGTGATGACACCATAGGCCTTGTTGATCTCTGCACTAGACAGGATACTCTTGCCAGCATACTTGGGGTCCTACATGGGCCCTGCGGCGTGTATGGGCTTCAGGCAGAAGTCTTCACGCTTTTTGATGTATTTCAGAACTGCAGTTTCCTCTGCTTGTAGCAATAGTGAAGTGGGCTGGGCAGTGTGGATTTCTTCTCTTACATCTGCAAGCAGAGTCTGAACATCAGACAGGATGGCATTGTCTCCCTCAATCGGAGCAATGGCTACTGCTATAGGTTTAAAATCAAATCAAATGTATTTATATAGCCCTTCGTACATCAGCTGATATCTCAAAGTGCTGTACAGAAACCCAGCCTAAAACCCCAAACAGCAAGCAATGCAGGTGTAGAAGCTCGGTGGCTAGGAAAAACTCCCTAGAAAGGCCAAAACCTAGGAAGAAACCTAGAGAGGAACCAGGCTATGTGGGGTGGCCAGTCCTCTTCTGGCTGTGCCGGGTGGAGATTATAACAGAGCATGGCCAAGATGTTCAAATGTTCATAAATGACCAGCATGGTCAAATAATAATAAGGCAGAACAGTTGAAATTGGAGCAGCAGCACGGCCAGGTGGACTGGGGACAGCAAGGAGTCATAATGTCAGGTAGTCCTGGGGCATGGTCCTAGGGCTCAGGTCCTCTGAGAGAGAGAGAGAAAGAGAGAAAGAGAGAATTAGAGAACGCACACCTAGATTCACACAGGACACCGAATAGGACAGGAGAGGTACTCCAGATATAACAAACTGACCCTTAGCCCACCGACACATAAACTACTGCAGCATAAATACTGGAGGCTGAGACAGGAGGGGTCAGGAGACAATGTGGCCCCATCCGAGGACACCCCCGGACAGGGCCAAACAGGAAGGATATAACCCCACCCACTCTGCCAAAGCACAGCCCCCACACCACTAGAGGGATATCTTCAACCACCAACTTACCATCCTAAGACAAGGCCGAGTATAGCCCACAAAGATCTCCGCCATGGCACAACCCAAGGGGGGGCGCAACCCAGACAGGATGACCACAACAGTGAATCAACCCACTCAGGTGACGCACCCCCTCCAGGGACGGCATGAGAGAGCCCCAGTAAGCCAGTGACTCAGCCCCTGTAATAGGGTTAGAGGCAGAGAATCCCAGTGGAAAGAGGGGAACCGGCCAGGCAGAGACAGCAAGGGCGGTTCGTTGCTCCAGAGCCTTTCCGTTCACCTTCCCACTCCTGGCCAGACTACACTCAATCATATGACCCACTGAAGAGATAAGTCTTCAGTAAAGACTTAAAGGTTGAGACCGAGTTTGCATCTCTGACATGGGTAGGCAGACCGTTCCATAAAAATGGAGCTCTATAGGAGAAAGCCCTGCCTCCAGCTGTTTGCTTAGAAATTCTAGGGACAATTAGGAGGCCTGCGTCTTGTGACCGTAGCGTACGTGTAGGTATGTACGGCAGGACCAAATCAGAGAGATAGGTAGGAGCAAGCCCATGTAATGCTTTGTAGATTAGTAGTAAAACCTTGAAATCAGCCCTTGCTTTGACAGGAAGCCAGTGTAGAGAAGCTAGCACTGGAGTAATATGATCACATTTTTTGGTTCTAGTCAAGATTCTAGCAGCCGTATTTAGCACCAACTGAAGTTTATTTAGTGCTTTATCCGGGTAGCCGGAGAGTAGAGCATTGCAGTAGTCTAACCTAGAAGTGACAAAAGCATGAATTAATTTTTCTGCATCATTTTTGGACAGAAAGTTTCTGATTTTTGCAATGTTACGTAGATGGAAAAAAGCTGTCCTTGAAATGGTCTTGATATGTTCTTCAAAAGAGAGATCAGGGTCCAGAGTAACGCCGAGGTCCTTCACAGTTTTATTTGAGACGACTGTACAACCATTAAGATTAATTGTCAGATTCAACAGAAGATCTCTTTGTTTCTTGGGACCTAGAACAAGCATCTCTGTTTTTTCCGAGTTTAAAAGTAGAAAGTTTGCAGCCATCCACTTCCTTATGTCTGAAACACATGCTTCTAGCAAGGGCAATTTTGGGGCTTCACCATGTTTCATTGAAATGTACAGCTGTGTGTCATCCGCATAGCAGTGAAAGTTAACATTATGTTTTCGAATAACATCCCCAAGAGGTAAAATATATAGTGAAAACAATAGTGGTCCTAAAACGGAACCTTGAGGAACACCGAAATTTACAGTTGATTTGTCAGAGGACAAACCATTCACAGAGACAAACTGATATCTTTCCGACAGATAAGATCTAAACCAGGCCAGAACTTGTCTGTGTAGACCAATTTGGGTCTCAGGTTTCAGGAGTTTCAGGCTGCTTTCCACTCTCTCCCAAAATACATCATCCATCAGGTAGATTGCTGCTATAACTTGATGACCCTTCACATACCTAACCATTTCCTTGGCTCTCTTGTAGAGTGTATCCATTGTTTTCAGTGCCATGATGTCCTTGAGGAGCAGATTCAATGCATGAGCAGCACAGCCAATGGGTGTGCTGCTCATCAGACCACCCATCAGAGATGATTGCAGTACAGTCTACTTTCTCTATGATTTGCTTGACCTTCACTTGAACTCTGTTGAACTCTGCATCCAGAAAATGAGTAGATAAAGCATGTCTGGTTGGAGGGGTGTATGCTGGACAAAGTACATTCAGATATCTCTTCCAATACACATTGTCTGTGAGCATCAGAGGTGAACCAGTTGCATACACAGCTCGAGCAAGACATTCATTCGCATTTCTCTGACTATGTTCATCCATTGAGTCAAGAAAACATATGATTCCTTGAGGACCATAAGCTGTTGCTATCGATAAGGTGTTTGTTTCATCATTTTCACATCGAATAGAAGGTTGCTTGTTGTGAGCGCTGAGGGAACTTTATGCACTTGGCCAGACAATTCTGCGTCTTTGTTGCATTCTTCACGTATGATTTGGCACAGTATTTGCAAATGTACACAGCTTTTCCTTCTTTATTAGCTGCTGTGAAATGTCTCCACACATCAGATAGTGCCCGTTTTCCTGTAAAGATTAGAAAAGAAAATGTAAAAAAAACAAATACAATTCCATGTACAGATAAATAGTTAAGCAGTTAGATTTAACAACTCATTTGTAAGATAAATCTTTTAAAAAGAAACATGTATTGAAACAAGTAAATTAACACTTCTCAGTTAGCAGGCTCAAGCAAGCTAAAATCCACACGGTAGCAAGAACTAACTAGCAGAAATTGTTAACAAGTTAGAAATGATTGAAACACACTTTGCTGTAGGATACTATTTACTATTTACTTACAAAAAATCATGTCTGTCATATAAAATATATTCACCCAACCCATTATTGTAGTCAAAACTTACCAGAAAGCATGTAGTCCTTGGCTCAGACAGTGTAGTAGTGTGGGCTCAGTAGCATCTCATTAGTGTGCAAGATCTTGAGAATCAGCTGTACATGTGATGGAAGAATGCACTGTGCATGCAGAGGATTGCAATTCCATTGAATTGGGGATAGTTTAACTAAAATATGCCACAAGACCAAGAATGTGTATCCCACAAAAAAAGGTTCACTGTTATAAGCTAACTTTTTTGATGAATTTAAGCAAAATTCTCAGAATTCGCGGCCTTAACTTGCCATTGAAGAATTCCAGAAAAATGTTGGAAATTTACTGAAAAGTTTCCAACCCTTTGCAACCCTACATGTAATGCATCAGATTAGCACTGTAAAATTATAAAATTATCATTAACTGTGAAAGCTGTTCAAATAATTTGTGTAGGCCTAGAATTGTTCATGTACAATAAAACACATCAACTTTTTACATTAAGAACAAATCTGTCATAAACAGGCACCCTCGGGAGCACGTGCTTAGTCCCCTCCCTGTTCACCCACGACTACACGCGACTCTAACACCATCAAGTTTGCAGACGACATAACCGTGGTAGGCCTGACCACCGACGATGATGAGACAGCCTATATGGAGTAGGTCAGAGACTTGTGTTGCCAGGACAACAGCCTCTCACTCAACGTCAGCAAGACAAAGGAGCTGATCATGGACTATAGGAAACGGAGGGCCAAGCACGCCCCCATTCACATTGGCAGAGCTGTAGTGGAGCAGGTCGAGAGCTTCAAGTTCCTCAGTGTCCACTAAGGATTTATGATGGTCCAAACACACCACACAGTCGTGAAGAGGGCACAACAACGTGTCTTCCCCCTCGGGAGGCTGAAAAGATTTGTCATGGGCCCTCAGATCCTCAAAGAGTTCGCCAACTGCACCATTGAGAGCATCTTGACTGACTACATCACTGCTTGGTATGGTAACTGCTTGGCATCCGACTGCAAGGTGCTACAGAGGGTAGTGTGGACGGCCCAGAACATCACTGTGGCCGAGCTCCCTACCATCCAGGACCAGAAATATACCAGGCTGTGTCAGAGGAAAGCCCTAAAAATGGTCAAAGACTCCAGCCACCAAAGTCATAGACTGCTACTCTGCTACTGCATGGCAAGCAGTAACAATGTACTAAGTCTGGAACCAGCAGGACCCTGAACAGCTTCTACCCCTAAGTCATAAGACCAAATAGTTAACCAAATACCTACCCGAACAATCTGCATTGACCCTTTTTGCACTAACATTTTTGACTCATCACATACGCTGCTGCTACTGTTTACTATCTGGCACTTTATTCCTAGTGACCTCAATGACCTCGTACCCCTGCACATTGACTCTGTACTGGTACCCAGTGTATATAGCCAAGTTATCATTACTCATTGTGTATCTATTATTACTTTATTAAGTGTTTTTCTTTTCTTATTATTTCTATTATTATTTTCATTCTCACTGCATTGTTAGGAAGGACCCGTAAGTAAGCGTTTCACTGTTAGTCTATACCTATTGTTTACAAAGCATGGAACAAATAAAAATGAGATTTTATTTTAATTGCAACATAATCCTTTTCCATCTGTGAATACAGAACTGTCAGTTTCGTTTCGTTGTGTCAATACTTGAAGATGGTTAACATGTGTTTAAATGGTTAGATAAAATGAGGAACTAACTAACCGCTGTCTTCCCTGGGAGACCACAGTGTGTAATTAACATCCGAGAGGAAACAGATAAAAGCATACTGCTGTTCTAAATAACAATTTAACGCTTCATTTCACATTGATGTTTATTTAGAAGAGCACTTATCTAGAGTCCTATCCATCTCCCATTAGAATATACTTTGGTAATAATCAAGTGAAATACTTTATCTCCAATTTATGAGAAGGAAAAAATAAAGGCAGGTGTCTTGTGTCCATAGGCTTTGTATAAACGCATCCACTAAATGTCATGTATACAACTGAGTGTACAAAAAATATTGAGTTGCACCCCTTTTGCTCTGAGAACAGCCTCAATTCGTTGGGGGCGTGGACTCTACAAGGTGTCAAAAGCGTTCTACTGGGATCATAGCTTTCACCTGGATTCACCTGGTCAGTCTATGTCATGGAAAGAGCAGGTGTTCCTAATGTTTTGTACACTCAGTATATATCTTGTGGTTTGACTTGTGCCAATGCGACATAGATTAAATGTTTTGACACTTGGTTTTGTTTAGTGATGCAACGATAAGAAATTTTTGGCTGATACCGATATCGAATATTTTCCTTGCCCCCCCAAAAAACCATACCTATAACCAATATTTCAAATGTTAGCAGCCTTTTAAGAATTCTAGTACAGTTAAATAGTTAACACACACATGGACACAGCGGTCTAAGGCACTGCATCTCAGTGCAAGAGGTTCGAATCCAGGTTCTATCACATCCGGCCGTGATTGGGAGTCCCATAGGGCAGCGCATAATTGGCCCAGTGTCGAACGGGTTTGGCCGGGGTAGGCTGTCATTGTAAATAAGAATCTGTTCTTAACTGACTTGCCAAGTTAAATAAAGGTTACACACACCACACCACACTGACCAAAGCAATATTTTGTTGGCATTTACGTATGTCACCATTACTATTAAAGCATAATCAAAAACAATTTATCTCACTTACTTCCTGTGTTGTTTCGTTGTTAATTTCTTCAGTCGTTTCATTCTCAACCAGGATTTCTATGGAACGCCATTTGGGTCTTTGCATGTCAAAAAAGATACGTGTCAAATAACACTATTTGATGTGCCAAATAAGCTCATTGACCAATCAGGATCTGATTATGACTCCACGTCACATAATAATTTAAAGCGTTCATACATTCTTTATGTAGTTATTGCACATTGATTACACTATCACTCGTATTTCATATGTCACAACGATTCATCGATACATATGCTATGATGCTGGTAAAGTTGTCTCTCGCACCTACAGTGCTGGTCATAAAAGAAGCTAGATAACTCATGAATGCAAACAATGTTCTTCCACAAAAACATAGAAAAACGCCATAATCTGTTTCAGTAGCTATAGTTAGCTGGCTAACTATATAGCTAGGTGTCATCATCTAAAATAACCCTAATTTATAAGACAGTTCTTATTTGATTAATGGTGGTCGGAGCTATCTATGTGAAGCTAGCCACAATAAGGATTAGCCACAATAGTGGACTTTGCGGTTAGCCTTCAAAATTAAAGTATGGCATAATTCTACTATTTGTATTTATTTGCATCACTGTCAATGTCGTACTTTTATTTTGAAGGCAAACCGTAAATTCCACTATTGTGCCAAATACTTGTTGTGGCTAGCTTCACAACACATAACACAGTCCGGTCGAGCCTCACTAGCCAGACAAAGCTAGCTGGCTGCTTATAACGTTAGATTTTCATGAACTGAAGTTCAATTTCAATAGGAGAACAACAAGTGGCAACCTAGCTAATACTTACTCACAATGATTCCTAAATCATTGCAAAGAATAATGAAAATGACTGCAGTTTCTACGGGTCATTGTTTTCAGGCTGGTGCTACCTATTGGTGCTACCTAGGTACCAAGCTAAATCTAACGACCCCAGAAGTTGCGGTCGAACAAGTGATCCTTTATTACCAACGCGTTATTGTAAACACATAATGCGTGGCCGGTGTTTGGTTGTTTGCAGACTTTTTTGTACAGCTTTGACAGTGCTACTGTATTTGTTTTGACACTCAAAGACCCAAACGGCGTTCCATAGTATGTATGTCGTGAAGCTAATGGCAGTGACGCTATTACTGTGTAACTCCGGTAGGGCAACATCTGAAAAATAGCGCACTTGGTAGTGTGTACTGGTGCTCGACCAGTCGGCGAAAGCCAACATCACCCACAACAGAGAACGGTTGATTGTCAATGGCAATGAATCCCATTATCCTGGCGTTAATGGATTTCACCTATGAGTTGTCTCGCTGAAATGTTCTTACTCTTTCAAATGACTGCTCAACTTGTTGACTGCTCGATCCACACAGCAGACATTGTGGGCTAGGTTAGGGATGCTGTGTTGCACGTGTAGCGCAACATTTTACGTGGCGTTATTACGTCATGTACCTACGTTATATACTAATGCACAGCAGCTTTCACATCGGTTTTTAGCATCGGCGTTAAATTAGACATCGGGCCGATAACGATGTTGGCATTTTTAGCTAATATCGTCCGATTCCAATATGTTCACCGATATATCGTGCATCCCTAGTTTTGATTATTATTACATTTTTCAATACTGTCAACTGTCAAGGGCTCTCTATCTGTACCTTATGGATCTACAGGACTAACAAGCACAACAATGTGAAAGTGTCAATGGCATCGGAGTAAAAGATAGCTGCGCTTCAGGCCTGTATTGTACTGAATGTGAATGTTGTAGCGTCATTTACAGTGGGCCTTTTGGATGTGAGGAACTTCACCACTGCCTTCGACAACATCCCATTTAGATTGTGTCCCAAATGGTACCCCTTCATAGGGATTTGGTAAAAAGTAGTGCACTATAAAGGGAATAGGGTGCCACTAGGGCCAAGCAATCTTCCAATTTACTACCCAGCCTTTAGATTCCACTGTGAAGCTTTAGCAGTTTAGCACAAATAGATGTTTTCTTCTTCTTCGTGAGCATCATTTTCTATTCCTTGCCAGAGATTTGTGCTACCTACCATGTGGTACCTCATACTATCAATACAGGATGGAATCCAGAAACAGAGCACGCCAAATGAGCTGGCTGTATGCTAATAGACACACAAGTGGGGACTGTTAGAACTGAACCTCATATTTTTGACAGTTGAACGTGGCAGCTGTGGCAACCACATTTATTTTATTTTTATTTTTTATTTCACCTTTATTTAACCAGGTAGGCTAGTTGAGAACAAGTTCTCATTTGCAACTGCAACCTGGCCAAGATAAAGCATAGCAGTGTGAACAGACAACACAGAGTTACACATGGAGTAAACAATTAACAAGTCAATAACACAGTAGAAAAAAAGAGAGTCTATATACATTGTGTGCATAAGGCATGAGGAGGTAGGCGAATAATTACAATTTTGCAGATTAACACTGGAGTGATAAATTATCAAATGGTCATGTACAGGTAGAGATATTGGTGTGCAAAAGAGCAGAAAAGTAAATAAATATAAACAGTATGGGGATGAGGTAGGTAAAATTGGGTGGGCTATTTACCGATAGACTATGTACAGCTGCAGCGATCGGTTAGCTGCTCAGATAGCAGATGTTTGAAGTTGGTGAGTGAGATAAAAGTCTCCAACTTCAGCGATTTTTGCAATTTGTTCCAGTCACAGGCAGCAGAGAACTGGAACGAAAGGCGGCCAAATGAGGTGTTGGCTTTAGGGATGATCAGTGAGATACACCTGCTGGAGCGCGTGCTACGGGTGGGTGTTGCCATCGTGACCAGTGAACTGGGATAAGGCGGAGCTTTACCTAGCATGGACTTGTAGATGACCTGGAGCCAGTGGGTCTGGCGACGAATATGTAGCGAGGGCCAGCCGACTAGAGCATACAGGTGGCAGTGGTGGGTGGTATAAGGTGCTTTAGTAACAAAACGGATGGCACTGTGATAAACTGCATCCAGTTTGCTGAGTAGAGTATTGGAAGCTATTTTGTAGATGACATCGCCAAAGTCAAGGATCGGTAGGATAGTCAGTTTTACTAGGGTAAGTTTGGCGGCGTGAGTGAAGGAGGCTTTGTTGCGGATCTAACAGAGACAATTATTTTAGCTGCTCCAGTGCTAGTTATAAATCACCCACATGTTTTGTTCTGCACAACAGAGACAGAGGAATGTCAATATCTAATTTATCAAAATATGCCTCCTGCTATTATCTTACATTTGCAGTATGAAAATAATAGAATGGGATGTAAGATTTATCTAAAACGGAAAGAAAATGTTTGTCAAGTTGTCTTTAATCCACTGTTCACCTCTTACAATATAACAATTTCATCATTCTAGTATGTTGCCAGAGCCATTTTAGGATACATTACTTAGATTCCATTTGTGAGCATGTTGTTTTCCCTTCAGGAAGGTCCAGTCCAGAAAGCCGTGGTCCTGATTAGATTGTCTGACACACTAATGAGAGTCTAATGACTCACCCATTTGTTTAGAGTCTGTCTGCGAGGTCTTCTCTCTCTGTAATCTAGCCACAAGGACACTCAGCTTGCGGCCCAAATGGCACCCTATTCCCTATATAGTGCAATAATTTACACCAGGGCACAGAGCCAGTGTTCATTTTGGCACTCTTAAATGGGAGATACAACCATCCCAGCTCTGCAGATTTTGCTGCGAAGAGACAGAATCATTAGATCATTTGTTTTTGTACTGTCCATACATAGCTTGTTTTTGGTCACAGGTCCAGGAATGGCTGAAGAATTGCAACATTTACCTGGAGCTAACTCTGCAGATAGCAGTTCTGGGTGATCTGAAAAGTCATAGTCAATCGATCAATAATATAATAATACTTTTAGCAGAAATGTTTATTTTTAATTTACAATCTGTAGAAATTATGAGAATAGAAAGGTTCAGAATTTTTGTGAAACATCACAGCACCAGTTGGAAAATATATGGCAAATAGAAATCCAATATGGATGGTGTTAAGAGATAGATGGGAGGGGTTGAATTGAGCTGAAGGTTGGGAATAAAAACAACTAATAACAACAAGATAACTAATATCAAATATACTGTGTCCGTAAAACGTACACTACTTTTCAAAAGTTTGGCGTCAACTAGAAATGGCCTTGTTTTTGAAAGAAAATTTTAAAAATTGTCCATTAAAACAACATGAAATTGATCAGAAATACAGTGTAGACATTGTTAATGTTGTAAATGACTATTGTAGCTGGAAACGGCAGATTTTTTATGGAATATCTACAAAGGCGTACAGAGACCCATTATCAGCAACAATCACCCCTGTGTTCCAATGGCATGTTGTGTAGCTAATCCAAGTTTATCATTTTAAAAGGCTAGTTGATCATTAGAATTGTCACCAATGGTCGAGTCACAAGTCAAGTCCCTGTGGCCAGAGGCGTCATGCCCTCAGATTTGTCCTGTTTATAAAATATATATATATATATACGTATATTTTTTGTCTTTAGCTAGCCCAGATAGGTTCCCAATCTCCCAACCTCATAAGTAGCTACCAAGAAGACATTTCCGACCATCAATCAAGTTATATTAGCTAGCTTGTCTAACTTAGATGGCATGCCTGATGGCAAGGTTGCTAGACTTTAGAAAAGCAAGCAGTAAAGAAAACAATGTAGCGGCAGTATTATGGGTTGTATCTTTTGAATGGTAGCCTGAGGGCTAGAAATCAAACTGTTTTCTCTGAGAAAAAGAGGAAGACTTGCCTACGTTGGCTACAGAACCTGTGCAATGTGTATAATCAGAGCTGGAGCATGTCTGCCTGTCTGCCCACAATCGTCGCTTGACCATCTCTCAGTCAATCTCCCACATATAAACGCTATGTCATTGGGTTGGGAGTTTGATATTTGTCATTAATCAGTGTTCTGGCTAGGCAGATCCACCACCTGTGGCCTGCAGTTTAAGGGGCTATTGTGGATACAGACAGGCAAACCCAGCGATGGTGATGGTCTATCTGTTATACGAGGGGTTTGATGGTGCTCTCATCTGACAGGACCTAGATAAGTGTTTGTGTGTGTGACCAATCGGGTTAGTCCTAAATGGCATCCTTTTCCATATATAGTGCACTACTTTTGACCATAGCCCTATGGGCTTCCCTGTGGGCCCTGATCAAAAGTAGTGCACTATATAGGGAATAGGGTGCCATTTGGGACATAACCTTAGTAATAGGAGACAGACAGGACATAGTGGTCTATTACAGACATTGACATGAACAGGAGATTGAAACTCAAGTTTATATACATCAGAGAACCACAGCTGCTTCATCTAATATTCCATCATGTCTTCCTGTGGCGCTAAAGAAGCTTTTTAGAACTGACACGGTGTGTGTGTGTGTGTGTGTGTGTGTGTGTGCGCGCGTGCAGACGTGCATGTGCGTTCTTGTGTGTCATATGTCTTCGGAAACACATTTTACAGAATTGGATCAAATCCAAGGTCACCAAATGCAATTTATAACACTTTTCAGAAAGTGTGTATCTCCTTTGTTAATGTTAACAGTCATAAGAACGAAACACTTTAAACTCTACGTCACTTCACTTTAAAGTCAAGGTGAGGAAATAAATTGTCTGAACACTTCATTCGTTGGTCAGACATGTATACTGCATCAGTATATTATTGTACTGTATTACCTAAAACACTTTCATTCAGAACTGACAGTCACACTTTAGTTGGATAGTCACATATACACTGAGTACACTAAATGTTAAGAACACCTTCCTAATATTGAGTTGTACCTCCTTTCCAACCCTTCCCATTTCGCCCTCAGAACAGCCTCAATTAGTCGGGCGTGAACTCTACAAGGTATCAAAAGCGTTCCACAGGGATGCTGGCCATGTTTACTTCAATGCTTCCCACAGTTGTGTCAAGTTGGCTGGAAGTCCTTTGCATGGTGGACCATTCTTGATACACATGGGAAACTGTTGAGTGTGAAAAAAACAGCAGCATTACAGTTCTTGACACAAACCGGTGCACCTGGCATCAACTATCATAACTCATTCAAAGGTATTTAAATATTTTGTCTTGCCCATTCACCATCTGAATGGCACACATACATAATCCATGTCTCAATTGTCGCAAGGCTTAAAAATCTTCCCCTTCATCTACACTGAATGAAATGGCTTTAACAAGTGACCTGGTCAGTCTATGTCATGGAAAGAGCAGGTGTTCCTAATGTTTTGTACACTCAGTGTAGATGATAGGAAGAGTAGCTGCTTCTTCTGAAATAGCTAATGGGGATCCTAATACAATAACAAATAGATGGTCATACTGTCAACAATCTATATGTTGAGAAGCAACTGCTTGCTAAGGTTACAGTTAGTTTAGTGTTAGTGTTAGGTTTAGAATGAGGGCTTAAGTTTAGGGTTAAGAAGGGTTACGGATTAAGGTCAGGGTTACCCAACTGACTACAAGTGATTTTTGTTATTGATTTCAACATTTAACAAAGCAAACAACTCTATGCACAAGGACTACTTTTTTAAATACATTTTATTTTACAATTTTGTATTTATAAAAAAAAAAATTTAGGGGTTTTGTATTTCAAAAAAAAATTTTTAGGGGTGGATCAGATTAATATTGCGGAAAGATTGTTGCTACCATCAATGTAATTGTCTGCATCATTTACAATCCACCATATCTTTTTTTGGTAAAAATGTACAGTTGAAGTCGGAAGTTTACATACACTTAGATTGGAGTCGTTAAAACTCGTTTTTCAACCACTCCACAAATTTCTTGTTAACAAACTATAGTTTTGGCAAGTTGGTTAGGACATCTAAAGGTAATTTTTCCAACAATTGTTTACAGGCAGATTATTTCCCTTATAATTCACTGTATCACAATTTCAGCGGGTCAGAAGTTAACATACACTAAGATGACTGTGCCTTTAAACAGCTTGGAATATTCAAAAGAAACTATGTCATGGCTTTAGAAGCTTCTGATTGGTTAATTGACATAATTTGTGTCAATTGGAGGTGTACCTGTGGATGTATTTCAAGGCCTACCTTCAAACTCAGTGCCTCTTTGCTTGACATCATGGAATAATTTTAATAAATCAGCCAAGACCGCAGAAAAAATTTGTAGACCTCCACACTGGTTCATCCTTGGGAGCAATTTCCAAATGCCTGAAGGTACCACATTCATCTGTACAAACAATAGTTCACAAGTATAAACACCATGGGACCACGCAGCCGTCATACCGCTTAGGAAGGAGACGCGTTCTGTCTCCTAGAGATGAATGTACTTTGGTGTGAAAAGTGCAAATCAATCCCAGAACAACAGCAAAGGGGACAAAGATTGTACTTTTTGGAGAAATATTCTCTGGTCTGATTAAACAAAAATAGAACTGTTTGGCCATAATGACCATCATTATGTTTGGAGGAAAAAGAAGGAAAGGCTTGCAAGCCGAAGCACACCATCCCAACTGTGAAGCACAGGGGTGGCAGCATCATGTTGTGGGGGTGCTTTACTGCAAGAAGGACTGGTGTGCTTCACAAAATAGATGGCATCATGAGGATGGAAAATGATGTGGATGTATTGAAGCAACATCTCAGACATCAGTCAGGAAGTTAAAGCTTGGTCACAAATGGGGAAGACCAATGACAATGGAAAATGACCCCAAGCATACTTCCAAAGTTGTGGCCAAATGGCTTAAGGACAACAAAGTCAAGTGTTGGAGTGTCCATCACAAAGCCCTGACCCCAATCCCATAGAACATTTGTGGGCAGAACTGAAAAAGCACGTGCGTAGTGTGATCTTTGTCCCCATGTGCAGTTGCAAACCGTAGTCTGGCTTTTTTATGACGGTTTTGGGGCAGTGGCTTCTCCCTTGCTTTTCAGATTATGTCTATGTAGGACTCGTTTTACTGTGGATATAGATACTTATGTACCTGTTTCCTCCAGCATCTTCACAGGGTCCTTTGCTGTTGTTCTGGGATTGACGTGGTACCTTCAGGCATTTGGAAATTGCTCCCAAGGATGAACCAGACTTGTGGAGGACTACAATGTTTTTTCTGAGGTCTTGGCTGATTTCTTTTGATTTTCCCATAATGTCAAGCAAAGAGGCACTGAGTTTGAAGGTAGGCCTTGAAATAAATCCACCGGCACCCCTCAAATTGACCCAAATGATGTCAATTAGCCAATCAGAAGCCTTTGAACCCGTGACAAAAGTTTCTGGAATTTTCCAAGCTGTTTAAAGGCACAGTCAACTTAGTGTATGTAAACTTCTGACCCACTGGAATTGTGATAAAGTGAATTATAAGTGAAATAATCTGTCTGTAAACAATTGTTGGAAAAATTAAGTGTGTCATGCACAAATTAGATGTCCTAACCGACTTGCCAAAACTATCGTTTGATTACAAGACATTTGTGGAGTGGTTAAAAAATGAGTTTTAATGACTTCAACCTAAGTGTATGTAAACTTCCGACTTCAACTGTAGGATGAGACATTCCAATCAATTTACTAGAGAACCAGTTTGGATTTAAGTATAACTTTTGTATGACTGATGCCTTTAGTGAGAAGTCTAATGCTTTAATATTAAAAATTTTATGCCCTCCGAATTCATATTCATTATATAAATAGGCCCTTTTGATTTTGTCTGGCTTGCCATTCCAAATAAAATTCAGACCATTTAATTGGTCAACTACACGATAATGTAAAATTAGCATTTTATTGTGATCCAATACGTAATATATTACACTTATCATAATTTGGTTTTAATCCAGAGAGGTTAGCAAAAGTATCTAGATCCTCTATGAGGCCGTGGAGAGACTCTAATTGTAGTTTTAAAAGAAAACATGAATCATCAGCGTACAATGACACCTTTGTTTTTAAGCCACGGATTTCTAATCTCTTAATATTATTGTTGGATCTAATTTTAACAGCTAACATTTCAATAGCAATAATAAATAGATATGCCGATAGTGGACAACCTTGTTCTACTCCTTTAGATAGTTTAAAACTTTCTGAGATGTAGCCATTATTTACTATTTTACACCTAGGGTTACTACATAACTTTAACCCATTTTATAAGAGATTCCCCAAAATTGAAATATTCTAGGCATTTATATATATATACCAGTCGTATTTTATCAAAAGCCTTTTCAAAATCAGCTATGAAAACCAGGCATGGTGTCCCGGATATTTCATAGTATTCTATTGTTTCCAGTACTTGTCTTAAATTATCTCAAATGTATCGTCCATGTAAAAAACCTGTCTGATTAGGATGAATAATATCTCACAATACGTTTTAAAATTCTATGCGGCATGCATTTTGCTAGGATTTTTGCATCACAACAATTGAAAAAAAAAGACTGGATCTTTATATATACCACTTGGGTCCTATTTCAGTAAATATGATATCAGACCTTCTACTTGATCTTTCATGATTAAGTTTCTCCATTTCTTTTTGTTTTTCTTCTAACTTATTCTGTGCCTCTATGGTACAGTTTTTATTGCTATCTAACTGTACTGTTAGTCCTTCAATTTCCTTTGTTAATATGGACTCTTTTGATCTAAATTGCTTTTGTTTTATAGATGAGTACTGAATTGAATGGCCTCTAAAGGCACATTTAAAAGTGTCCCATACAGTAAGGGGATCTGCTGTACCTATGTTATGTCTGAAAAAGTCACTTAGAAATTCTTCTCTCCTAGTTCTAAACAATTTATCATCTAGTAGGCTTTGATTAAATTTTCAATATCCTTGCCCACGTATAAATTCTGTAAGAGTAATATATATGCCAGTTATGTGATGATCCGACCCCATTCTGTCCCCTATCAACACTTTTTAAACTTTTGGTGCCAGAGAGAATGGCATAAGAAAGTAGTGAAGATGATTAGCTTGATTAAGCCTCCGCCATGCATATCTCACTAGGTCAGGGTATTTACGCCTCCATATATCCACTAATTCCAATATATCCATGACATTCATGATTTCCTTAAGTACCTGAGGGTGATAGTCAGTAGTGTGATTTCCTTTCCGGTCCATCGAGGTATTTAAGACTGTATTAAAATCTCCCAACATAATAATAGTCGTGGGATATGCACATACACCCACACACTCATACACATTCAACCCTTACCCCCACACAACCATAGGCTCACATTCTCAACAGTTGCACCATCCCAGAGCTCAACTCAAGAAAGGTCTTGATTTACAAATGCGTATACAGTTGCAGCCTTATCAGAAGGCTTGCAAGACTGTGCAAAAAAATGGGCAGATATGGGAGATTTTATTAACCATTGTCACGTCCTAGATGATGGAGGTCAAATGTACCTCTTTTCCCTGAAACACCCACAACACGGTCCCCTGTATTGACCATATTCCCAATCATCTCCATGCAGTCAGACTTTTGATTTTGTGCCACCAGGGCCACGATAATATACCCCCTCTGTCAATGTCCGAGTGTTACCCCCTCCCCATGGGTTCCTGCAGCTAGTGTTGCCAGCACTGCCACTGCCTGGGTGGGGGCACCCCACCGGAATCCCCACTGGATAGGTACAATGACTACTTTTTACTGGAACACATTTACTGGAAGAACTGTCCAGATGCAAAGTTGGCGAACAGAATTTCGGTAAAATATCCCTGTTTTTAGGTGTCCATGTTTTCCAAAAAGGAATGAAGATTCAACTATGTATTTTTGTAAATAACAGCTGGTGAACGATATCTAAGGAAGTGGTATCTAACTGTGGTTTGTGACTAATATGATTCCCATTGCATATTTTGGGGAAATTCCATTACCGATTTGGTAACAAAATGTTAGTTTTAATCACTTAATAATTAATAAACATAATTGCTATCAGAAAAACACTATAAATAAATGACAGGTCTACCTTTACTTGTTAGTTATGTAAACTCTCATTATCCTCCCCGCTTTTGAGGGAAAAAAAATTGAAAATATCTTAAAGATGTGTGGGTTTTTGGTAATGTTTATTAAACTTAAACCTGTTAAGCCTACCCCCTACTTTTTCGAACATTCTGTTAAAAATCGCGCAACATTTTGGCGTCCTGCTACTCATGCCAGGAATATAGTATATGCATATGATTAGTATGTGTGGATAGAAAACACTCAGACGTTTCTAAAACTGTTTAAATCACGGCTGTGACTATAACAGAACGTCTGTTTCATCGAAAAGCGCAGGAAAATCTGATCACTGGAGATGGAAAAAAATATCCATGCGCCACTTCAACCCATTGTTAAAGGTGAACCGTATTAAATGAGGCCGAGGTTGCAGTACCTATAGCTTCCACAGGATGTATAGAGTCTTCTCATTTGATTCTGATTTGATTCTTGGTAGATCCGACCAAAGGGAACCGATTCCCTCCGACCACCAACTTGATGCATCGTCTCTGTGTTTTTCCGGACATTTTTTCCACACGACCAGCTATCGAATTTACATCGCCTCCTGATGATTTTTATAGCTTATTAACGTGTAGTAATACCTAAAGTTGTATTAGAAAGGTATTTCGAAGTGTTTTGTGAAAGTTTATCGTCGACTTTTTAACTTTTAAAAAATGACGTTACGTTATGAAACGCTATTTTTTTCCGTTTATCACACAGTCTTCATAGATCGATATCTAGGCTATATATGGACCGATTTAATCGAAAAAAGACCCAGTATTGATTATGGGACATCAAGGAGTGCCAAGAAAGAAGATGGTCAAAGGTAATGAATGTTTTATATTTTATTGTGCGGTTTGTGTAGCGCCGACTATGCTAATTCTTTTGTTTACATCCCCTACGGGTCTTTTGGGGTGTTACATGCTATCAGATAATAGCTTCTCATGCTTTCGCCGAAAAGCATTTTAAAAATCTGACTCGGTGCCTGGATTCACAACGAGTGTAGCTTTATTTCAATACCAAGCATGTGTATTTTAATGAACGTTTGCGTTTTAACTAATACTATTAGCGTTTAGCGTAGCGCATTTGCATTTCCAGAGCTCTAGGTGGGACGTCTGCGTCTCAAGTAGGAGCAAGAGGTTTTAAAGAAGGCAGAAAAATGTCTCCAAAACTAAATGTAAATGTTGATATTAGTTTGCAGGGGCCTTTACTTCAACATATCATTTTATGTTTTGATGTATTTCTAATACCTTTAAGACTTTTTATAGTAATGTTTTTTAAGACCCCTTTTCCATCTGTTTGACAAGAAATCAAAGACTTTGCTTCGAAAAAAATGTTGGGATGGAAATGTTTGAAAAATGTAGCTATATGCCTTAATACAATTTAAAAAATGTACTCTTAGCTTTCATTTGACACCCAATTTGACAGGCTTCTATGCACTTCACATGTTTGTGCTTACATGGAAATGACCTTATGCAAAAGTCCATTAAAGCAGTTCTGATGTGCCTAGTGTCGCTTGGGTAAATTATGCTTTCTTATCCTCTTTGATTGGTTCAATTTCCCACTATTTGGCCTGAGAGTGACAACCGCTTTGATTGGAACAGATGAAACGAGGTGTGACCCTGCAGTCCAACAGCACGTCGATTTAAAGTCAGATTTAAATACGGATCAAAGTGAAGCTACAAAGGACAACAACATTAAAAGGTTAATTGATCCAGTACTGAAATCTGTGAGAGAACTATTCATAATAGTCATTTCTTTGTTCAATAAATCATGCTTAAAAACTAGATATGGATGTGGAATGAATAAACTGGTTGGCACATGTAGTAATACACCTCTGTGTACTCTGTTAGGCTCCAGTGAGGGAGTATCTATGTGATTTAAAATGAGGATCCATCTTCAAGATTGCAGTAGCTGTAGCAAGGTCACAGTGTTGCCATGATGGTTGGAATCCACTCTGTCCTTATTCCACTCTGGCCATCTGGGTCAGCCTGTCTACAACACAGTCTAAAGCCAAGCTACCTATGCATACCACATGCCCTGCTGCAGTGATCCTGTTGAGAGAAACACCTGAGACACCTGGGACAGAGAGAATCCACTTGGCACACACTGGTGGGATCAACGTTGTTTCCACGTCATTTCAATGAAATGATGTTGAACCAATGTGGAATAAACGACCATGACCATCCTGATTGTATGGTGTCGGCTACATTGTTCAATACATGACCGGTTGAATGGTTGATATCACTAAGAGTACTTAATGCACCCTCCCTAACCCCCTACCTCTAGAGCACATCCCCCAACCCTACACTACACACACACACACACACACACACACACACACACACACACACACACACACACAAAGACACACACACACACACTCTCTTAGGCAGGAATGTAAGGAAGGATAGAAGAGGTTTTCATCAGGGTATAATGGATGTGTTGAGACTTAAATGAGTCAACAGGGTTATTAAATGATGTCACCTCACCAGCAGGTTCTGACCTTCAGGTAAACAATGTCATCAGTCCGTGGCCCCAGCTGGCAGGAGAGAATGGGAGGGAGAGGGGTTTGTGTGTGTGTGAGAGAGAGAGACAGAGACAGGCCCTGGCTAGGAGGTAGAGGGCCTGGTGGTGATTCATGACGGGCCCTGGCTGCGGCCCCCAGGGCCCTGAGGGAAACGGCAGGCATTATCCGTGTTAAATGGGTCTGAAAATGTTCCTCTCGCTCCTCCGGCCACTGGGCTCCGGGACAGGCTCTCCTTCTGCGTGATTTATGGCTCGCTATGTTAGCAAATAGTTAGCCACTATGACGATACCGGCCGCCCGGCTCCGATCTGCTGGGGGATATACGCACTTCGTTGGCCACAGTTCAAGTTTATTTCAGTTATAAATTCGAAAAGATGTGGAAGAAAAAGAACAAGGGGATTTATGACATTGTGGATGTTTGCCAGCTGCCAGAGGGAAGGGAAGCTGTGTTTTAATGTGTTCAGGACAAAGATGAACTGTTGTTTTGTTCTCTTATCTCTCCAACCATCCATCCACCCACTAGTATATTATTAAAGATATTTTTCCTTACGCAGATACCAAAAATAAAAGTATGGGGGTTATTTCATACACTTATTATTACCATAAACATTATATTTGGTTGTTTTTGTTTATCAATCATAGTTTGCCTTCACAGTTGAGTTATTCAGAACTGAATCCTCATCAAATGTTTACTTCAATTGGATTTTGTTGAGTAAACGTAAACAATAAAGAATGCTGTAGAAATGTTTGAAACACCAAGGACTGGTTTCCCAGACCCATATTAAGCCTACTCCTAAAAAGCAAGATTCTTAATTGGAAGTGCTTTTTAGTTCAGGACTGGGCTTAATCTAGGTCTGGGAAACTGGCCCCAATACATTAATGAGAGTGATTAACCTCAGAGTGAAACAGGAACAGATATTGGGGGCAGGAGTACAATGGCCGTGTCAGGGCCTGCCTGCAGGACAGGTGACGTGTTCTCAGGGTGACTGTCAGTCTGCATCCCAAAACGCACCTTTTCCCTATTTAGTGCACCACTTTTGACCAGGGCCCATAGAGTATCTAATTTATAGGGCTGTATAGGGCTTTGGTCAAACGCTGTGCACTATATAGGGAATAGGGTGCCATTTGGGACGCATCCTGTCAGCAGAGTGCCAAGACGCTGTTTCTCTCTACTGTCCTGGCTGGTGTTCTATCACCATACTCATTAAGGGACAGAAATGATAATCAATGGTCTGGATCGACCAGTCACCACATAGTCGGCTGGACAAGATCACATTTCTGTCTCACTTCTCAACATCCCTGGAGGGGAGGGAGGCAGGAGTAGAAGGGAAGAAGAGAGGGAGGGCTTAGGGGGTGAAGCGTTTACTCCACATTAGACACGGAAATGATTTGTTTACCGACTGAATGAAGCTTTAATTACCTGTCACACCTTGTGCAGTGAGGCGATAAATGTTGAAGTACTTGTGTTGTGAAACGATTTGACATTATATTACAGTCCACACTACGATTAATTAGATCATGTCAAAACTTTGACCTTGAGGCATCCCTTTACTCTCTCAGCACATTGCTAATCTCAACAGATGCCTGTGGAAACTGTTTTCATAACCTCCTTATCCATATACCATAGCTGTTATTGTAGGCCATTTATATTGAAGATACAGTACGTGCCATTGGAACCTGCAAGCTGGGACTTGGTTATATTACATAAGTAATGGCAGATAATGCTTCATGTGACTATGTTCCTTTTGTGAAAAAAAAACCTCTCTCGCACCTATAGTGAACTGTGACGGGCAGGAGACTGTGACAGGCAAGATACTGTGACATGCAGGAGACTATGACAGTTAAGAGACTATGAGAGGAAAGATACTGTGACAGGCAGGAGACTGTGCATTAACAGAGGCGTCTTTTCTAGAGGATTGTCTTTAAGAAGAAGACGACAGTTGCTGCAAGTCTGTGCATGACCAAGACGGCACTAGCACTAGCACTAGCACTAGCACTAGCACTAGCACTAGCACTAGCACTAGCACTAGCACTAGCACTAGCACTGTACCTTTGGTAGTCAGTGATAGATTTAGATTTGACAAGGAATAAGATTAAAAATGGCCTTGATATAATCATTATTACTGTTGCATTTGTTTCTCACAATCATCAAGCCGGAATATTCCAGTATCAATTTAGTTAAAATTGGTATGTGCATCATTAAATCACACTTAGATTACTTGGGTCATTACGTCTGAGCTGGATGCGTCATTACGTTTAAATCAGTCGTACCATTAAATATACATTTCTCGCCTTACACTCTTTTAATTGTGTGTCTTGTCAAGCCTGCCGCATGATCAATCAAATCAAAGTGGATGAAGTCATAATTATTAAGGTAAAATGTCTTCCTCCTGAAGGAGGTACTGCCTCAGCGACCCTCACTGATTACAACTACAGGGCACATATTCATAATGTATCTCAGAGTAGGAGTGCTGATCTAAGATCAGGTTGGACTTTTCTAAGCATAATGGAATACGATTACATGGACAGGGGGGACCTGAATCTAGATCAGCACACCAACTCTGACTTGCTTTATGAATACAAACCCAGATGCCTTCCAGTGCGAGACGAAGCAGCTTCCAAGCAGGAATGAATCTCACTTCCAATATGACTGACTGTTGTCTGAATTTGAAAAGGACAGAATGGCCTGTAGGGCTCTGGTCAAAAGTAGGGAACTACGGTATATACAGTTGAGGTCGGAAGTTTACATACACCTTAGCCAAATACATTTAAACTCAGCTTTTCACAACTTCTGAAAATGCCCTGTCTTAGGTCAGTTAGGATCACCACTTTATTTTAAGAATGTGAAATGTCAGAATAATAGTAGAGACAATGATTTATTTCAGCTTTTATTTCTTTCATCACATTCCCAGTGGATCAGAAGTTTACATACACTCAATTAGTATTTGGTAGCATTGCCTTTAAATTGTTTAACTTGGGTAAAATATTTTGGGTAGCCTTCCACAAGCTTCCCACAATAAGTTGGGTGAATTTTGGCTCATTCCTCCTGACAGAGCTGGTGTAACTGAGTCAGGTTTGAAGGCCTCCTTGCTCATGCACGCTTTTTCAGTTCTGCCAACAGATTTTATATAGGATTGAGGTCAGGGCTTTGTGATGGCCACTCCAATACCTTGACTTTGTTGTCCTTAAGCCATTTTGCCACTATTTTGGAAGTATGCTTGGGGTGATTGTCCATTTGGAAGACCCATTTGCGACCAAGCTTTAACTTCCTGACTGATGTCTTGAGATGTTGATTCATACATACACACATAATTTTCCTACCTCATGATGCCATCTATTTTGTGAAGTGCACCAGTCCCTCCTGCAGCAAAGCACCCCCACTACATGAGCCACCCCCGTGCTTCACAGTTGGGATGATGTTCTTCTGCTTGCAAGCCTCTCCCTTTTTCCCCCAAACATAACGATGGTCATTATGGCCAAACAGTTCTATTTTTGTTTAATCAGACCAGAGTACAATTCTCAAAAAAGTACGATCTTTGTCCCCATGTGCAGTTGCAAACCGTAGTCTGGCTTTTTTATGTCGGTTTTGGAGCAGGCTTCTTCCTTGCTGAGGGGCCTTCCAGAGTATGTCTTTATAGGAATTGTTTTACTGTGGATATAGATACTTTTGTATCTGTTTCCTCCAGCATCTTCACAGGGTCCTTTGCTGTTATTCTGGGATTGATTTGCGCTTTTCACACCAAAGTACATTAATCTCTGGGAGACAGAACGCGTCTCTTTCCTGAGCGGTATGAAGGCTGCGTGGTCCCATGGTGTTTATACTTGCGTACTATTGTTTGTACAGATGAACGTGCTACCTTCAAGTGTTTGGAAATTGCTCCCTAGGATGAACCAGACTCGTGGAGGTCTACAATTTTTTTCTGAGGTCTTGGCTGATTTCTTTTGATTTACCTATGATGTCAAGCAAAGAGGCACTGAGTTTGAAGGTAGGCCTTGAAATACATCCACAGGTACACCTCCAATTGACTAATGATGTCAATTAGCCTATCAGAAGCTTCTAATGCCATGGCATTATTTTCTGGAATTTTCCAAGCTGTTTAAAGTCACAGTCAACATAGTGTATGTAAACTTCTGACCCACTGGAATTGTGATACAGTGAATTAAGTGAAATAATCTGCCTGTAAACAAATGTTGAAAAATTACTTGTGTCATGCACAAAGTAGATGTCCTAACCGACTTGCCAAAACTATAGTTTGTTAACAAGAAATTTGTGGAGTGGTTGAAAAATGAGTTTTAATGACTCCAACTTCAGTGTATGTAAACTTCCGACTTCAACTGTAAGGAAAAGAGCGCCATTTGGGATGCACCCTATATATGCTTCTCAACTGTAGGGAATAGAGCGCCATTTGGGATGCACCCTATATATGCTTCTCAACTGTAGGGAATAGAGCGCCATTTGGGATGCACAACTATATATGCTTCTTATACCACCTTTAATATTGACAATGTTTCGATCGGCATCAGATCTTTAATTTTGGTTGTATTTCCTTAAGATACAACTAAATGCATTTTCAAAGGCTGCTTGCTTGTTAGACAGATCTGAATCGTTAAACGTTGGATACATCACTTGGAAGTGTTCTAGTGTTCATTGTCTATCTTTCTTCCTTGTTACAGATTTGTTGTCAATTAAAGTTGAGTGCTGCTGCAGTGATGTTTGTAGAGAGGCTTTAACAGCTCACATTTCACATAGGCTGATGTGTGTTTCAATGGAAACTAGCTTAATTATGGAAAAAGGAATTTGTTGAATTATTGTCTTCATTTATTGATTTCCTTTGTTGAAAAGCTAGAAGCGTGGGTAAAGATTTACTGTGCTGCACAAAGACGTCGAAAAAATCTTTATTCATATCACTGTATGAGCAGAGTATTCATACATACTGAATGCATATCAGACAAGAAAATGTCGTATATATGGCTATGATGATAGGCTCAGCAGGATGGCATGATCATCATTTCAAAGGATACCTACAGGTCCGGTACACAGAGACCTCGTAGTAGTCATTTACATAGCTTACTGAGGGCCAGAAAAAGGCATGTCTAAAGGCAGAGTGCTTCTTGAACAGATATTTTGGGTGGTTGTACCTTGGAAGACTCATCTGTAGATGTCTAAATAGTTGGTTGAGGGACACCAGATGGCATGTCTGGCTATAGACAGAGCTCTTCTATGGAGATGTTGGGTGGTTTGTACCCTGGATGGTAGTGATGTAAGTGCTAGCCTATTCTCCTGGTGTCTCCAGTCTGGGGCCCGGGGCCCTGGCTCTGCCCTGTGATGAATATTAACACTCCTCTGGTGACTGTTGCCTCCGGGGACCGCTTGCTCACTCTCTCTCTCGCTAGGCAGCGTCTTTAGCTCAAATTAATCTGCAGTGTGGCACGGATGATTGTGTGTCATCCCCCCGGCTCCCTCCTTCCCAGCCCGCCACACTCCAAAGCCTAATTCAGACGAGCCGTTGCCATTTTGTGCCCTGTCATGCTGAACCACTAAACCGTTTCCCCATCTGCTCGACCAGTGCATCGAGATGGGGATCAAACCATCAAGGAGAGAGATTTCACATGGACAGAGACTGCCACCCCAGTTAATGAAAACAACCAGGAATGTTAACACTGGGTCTTCATTGTGCGCCAAAAACAAATGCCCAGAGGTGGAACTATGCAGAGTTTAATGGTGAATGGACTAGTATACTGTTTGTTACCTGGATGATCACCAATGAGGAATGGCTGCTATGTTCATTGATCCTATTATTCAAGGTGATATATGATATCCACCAAATGAAAGTCAGTTTAGTATCTTCATATTTTAATAAGCAAAATCTCTTACAAAATTCAGCATTTTCCAGTTTCACATATTGAAAGGCCTAAGTGGAATTTGATTTGATTTGAATAATTTGAGTCAGACTTTGATCATCTTTAAAAACCTTTGATCAATCACTCTTATGATGTTAAAACCCGAAAGGCTTTCATTTAATACGTTCAGTGTTTTACATTGGAAGGGAATTGAGTCTATTTGTTCACTGTCAAATGTTGTTTATTGTTATCATCAGTATATTTCTCCTTGATAGAGTGGAGCCTACTAAGTAAATGTATAAACTGTGCTATACAGTACATACAGTATGTGCATTATGCCTTTACAATTAAAGATTCTAACAACTTCAACAGCAAACATGAGTCATTAACTTAACATGAGTCATTAACTCTCCCTGTTGTCTCTGGCTGCGTCTACGTAGTGCACTACTTTGGACCAGAGCCCTATGATCTATATAGGGGATAGGATGCCATCTCAGACAGAGCCATTACATGTGGGTTTTCATCCTGCTGTGATTGAATTAGCTCTTGAGAAATCAGTCCCTTTGGGGTAGTGTAACTTAAAAAAACAACAACACAAAATTGTAACATTTTGTCATGAAGAGCACAAGTTCATCTTAATAATTGTCAATAGTCTAGGTGATGTGGGTGAGGCGGAGTCAGGCGCAGGACACAGAGATGAGTAATAATCGTAACTTTACTCAATAAACAATCTTCCATCAAGGAGAACAAAATTCCAGAGCACATGAACGAGACAACATGACAACAATAAACACGCACGAAACCATGATGGAACCGGAGGGTTAAATAGGGAATAAATTATAACGTAATGGAAACCAGGTGTGTACAATCAAGATCAAACAAAAGGAAAAAGAAATGTAGATCGGTGGAGACTTGAAAGCCGGTGACGTCGACCGCCGAACGCCGCCCGAACAGGGAGAGGCACCAACTTCAGCGGAAGTCGTGACAAAAATAAACATGTTTTCCCATCTCCCATCGTATTACGTTTCAAATAAAGTAACATGGTTGACGGTAAAAGGGTTTCAATTTCATCTTAAATCAGACATAAATCTCCTTGTGGAATAAATCATCCATAAATCCCCCTAAAATGTGAAATTGTTAAAACTTTTCTAGTCTGTATCTATGTGTATGTAACAGGGTTGATGTGTTATGATCGACCCACTCAGTTTTCTACCACAAAACACCAGAAAATGGCCAAAAAGAGCAGGACCAGCTTTTTACCAATTGTTAACACACATTTGCTGAAAATACATCTTAGTCATTCAAAACTCTAAACAAACAACACTTAGCCAATTTCCCCAAACCCCACAGACATCTTGCAAAATGAAACACAGCAATCAAAATCGTGTACTCCCTGCTCAACATGAAACTCTGCTTACAAATGAGACACACACACATCAAAGAATCTAACTTAGTGACAACCGAGATCACACCAGTGTGAAGTATTCAAAACACCACTGTCAGAACCTATTTCAGTGTAAAGATTTTGATGTTATACTGTATATTGTTTGTAAAGGAACACAAATGCAAAAATGTTTTATATTTCAAGATGATGTCAAACAGCCTACTGTAAGCACACATACAGTAAAAATGAATGTTTTATATTTCAAGATGATGTCAAACAGCATACTGTAAGCACACATACAGTAAAAATGAATGTTTTATATTTCAAGATGATGTCAAACAGCATACTGTAAGCACGCATACAGTAAAAATGAATGTTTTATATTTCAAGATGATGTCAAACAGCATACTGTAAGCACGCATACAGTAAAAATGAATGTTTTATATTTCAAGATGATGTCAAACAGCATACTGTAAGCACGCATACAGTAAAAATGAATGTTTTATATTTCAAGATGATGTCAAACAGCCTACTGTAAGCACACATACAGTAAAAATGAATGTTTTATATTTCAAGATGATGTCAAACAGCATACTGTAAGCACACATACAGTAAAAATGAATGTTTTATATTCCAAGATGATGTCAAACAGCCTACTCTAAGCACGCATACAGTAAAAATGAATGTTTTATATTTCAAGATGATGTCAAACAGCATACTGTAAGCACGCATACAGTAAAAATTAATGTTTTATATTTCAAGATGATGTCAAACAGCCTACTGTAAGCACGCATACAGTAAAAATGAATGTTTTATATTTCAAGATGATGTCAAACAGCATACTGTAAGCACGCATACAGTAAAATTTAATGTTTTATATTTCAAGATGATGTCAAACAGCATACTGTAAGCACGCATACAGTAAAAATGAATGTTTTATATTTCAAGATGATGTCAAACAGCATACTGTAAGCACGCATACAGTAAAAATGAATGTTTTATATTTCAAGATGATGTCAAACAGCATACTATACTGTAAGCACACATACAGTAAAAATGAATGTTTTATATTTCAAGATGATGTCAAACAGCATACTGTAAGCACGCATACAGTAAAAATGAATGTTTTATATTTCAAGATGATGTCAAACAGCATACTGTAAGCACGCATACAGTAAAAATGAATGTTTTATATTTCAAGATGATGTCAAACAGCATACTGTAAGCACGCATATAGTAAAAATGAATGTTTTATATTTCAAGATGATGTCAAACAGCATACTGTAAGCACACATACAGTAAAAATGAATGTTTTATATTTCAAGATGATGTCAAACAGCATACTGTAAGCACGCATACAGTAAAAATGAATGTTTTATATTTCAAGATGTTGTCAAACAGCCTACTGTAAGCACGCATACAGTAAAAATGAATGTTTTATATTTCAAGATGATGTCAAACAGCATACTGTAAGCACGCATACAGTAAAAATGAATGTTTTATATTTCAAGATGATGTCAAACAGCCTACTGTAAGCACACATACAGTAAAAATGAATGTTTTATATTTCAAGATGATGTCAAACAGCATACTGTAAGCACACATACAGTAAAAATGAATGTTTTATAATTCAAGATGATGTCAAACAGCATACTGTAAGCACACATACAGTAAAAATGAATGTTTTATATTTCAAGATGATGTCAAACAGCATACTGTAAGCACACATACAGTAAAAATGAATGTTTTATATTTCAAGATGATGTCAAACAGCCTACTGTAAGCACGCATACAGTAAAAATGAATGTTTTATATTTCAAGATGATGTCAAACAGCATACTATACTGTAAGCACGCATACAGTAAAAATGAATGTTTTATATTTCAAGATGATGTCAAACAGCATACTGTAAGCACGCATACAGTAAAAATGAATGTTTTATATTTCAAGATGATGTCAAACAGCATACTATACTGTAAGCACACATACAGTAAAAATGAATGTTTTATATTTCAAGATGATGTCAAACAGCATACTGTAAGCACGCATATAGTAAAAATGAATGTTTTATATTTCAAGATGATGTCAAACAGCATACTGTAAGCACACATACAGTAAAAATGAATGTTTTATATTTCAAGATGATGTCAAACAGCATACTGTAAGCACGCATACAGTAAAAATGAATGTTTTATATTTCAAGATGATGTCAAACAGCATACTGTAAGCACGCATACAGTAAAAATGAATGTTTTATATTTCAAGATGATGTCAAACAGCATACTGTAAGCACGCATACAGTAAAAATGAATGTTTTATATTTCAAGATGATGTCAAACAGCCTACTGTAAGCACGCATACAGTAAAAATGAATGTTTTATATTTCAAGATGATGTCAAACAGCATACTGTAAGCACACATACAGTAAAAATGAATGTTTTATATTCCAAGATGATGTCAAACAGCCTACTCTAAGCACGCATACAGTAAAAATGAATGTTTTATATTTCAAGATGATGTCAAACAGCATACTGTAAGCACGCATACAGTAAAAATTAATGTTTTATATTTCAAGATGATGTCAAACAGCCTACTGTAAGCACGCATACAGTAAAAATGAATGTTTTATATTTCAAGATGTTGTCAAACAGCCTACTGTAAGCACGCATACAGTAAAAATTTATGTTTTATATTTCAAGATGATGTCAAACAGCATACTGTAAGCACGCATACAGTAAAAATGAATGTTTTATATTTCAAGATGATGTCAAACAGCATACTGTAAGCACGCATACAGTAAAAATGAATGTTTTATATTTCAAGATGATGTCAAACAGCATACTATACTGTAAGCACACATACAGTAAAAATGAATGTTTTATATTTCAAGATGATGTCAAACAGCATACTGTAAGCACGCATACAGTAAAAATGAATGTTTTATATTTCAAGATGATGTCAAACAGCATACTGTAAGCACGCATACAGTAAAAATGAATGTTTTATATTTCAAGATGATGTCAAACAGCATACTGTAAGCACGCATATAGTAAAAATGAATGTTTTATATTTCAAGATGATGTCAAACAGCATACTGTAAGCACACATACAGTAAAAATGAATGTTTTATAATTCAAGATGATGTCAAACAGCATACTGTAAGCACGCATAGAGTAAATATGAATGTTTTATATTTCAAGATGATGTCAAACAGCATACTGTAAGCACGCATACAGTAAAAATGAATGTTTTATATTTCAAGATGATGTCAAACAGCATACTGTAAGCACGCATACAGTAAAAATGAATGTTTTATATTTCAAGATGATGTCAAACAGCCTACTGTAAGCACACATACAGTAAAAATGAATGTTTTATATTTCAAGATGATGTCAAACAGCATACTGTAAGCACACATACAGTAAAAATGAATGTTTTATAATTCAAGATGATGTCAAACAGCATACTGTAAGCACACATACAGTAAAAATGAATGTTTTATATTTCAAGATGATGTCAAACAGCATACTGTAAGCACACATACAGTAAAAATGAATGTTTTATATTTCAAGATGATGTCAAACAGCATACTGTAAGCACACATACAGTAAAAATGAATGTTTTATATTTCAAGATGATGTCAAACAGCATACTATACTGTAAGCACGCATACAGTAAAAATGAATGTTTTATATTTCAAGATGATGTCAAACAGCATACTGTAAGCACGCATACAGTAAAAATGAATGTTTTATATTTCAAGATGATGTCAAACAGCATACTATACTGTAAGCACACATACAGTAAAAATGAATGTTTTATATTTCAAGATGATGTCAAACAGCATACTGTAAGCACGCATATAGTAAAAATGAATGTTTTATATTTCAAGATGATGTCAAACAGCATACTGTAAGCACACATACCGTAAAAATGAATGTTTTATATTTCAAGATGATGTCAAACAGCATACTGTAAGCACGCATACAGTAAAAATGAATGTTTTATATTTCAAGATGTTGTCAAACAGCCTACTGTAAGCACGCATACAGTAAAAATGAATGTTTTATATTTCAAGATGATGTCAAACAGCATACTATACTGTAAGCACGCATACAGTAAAAATGAATGTTTTATATTTCAAGATGATGTCAAACAGCATACTGTAAGCACACATACAGTAAAAATGAATGTTTTATATTTCAAGATGATGTCAAACAGCATACTGTAAGCACGCATACAGTAAAAATGAATGTTTTATATTTCAAGATGATGTCAAACAGCATACTATACTGTAAGCACACATACAGTAAAAATGAATGTTTTATATTTCAAGATGATGTCAAACAGCATACTGTAAGCACGCATATAGTAAAAATGAATGTTTTATATTTCAAGATGATGTCAAACAGCATACTGCAAGCACACATACCGTAAAAATGAATGTTTTATATTTCAAGATGATGTCAAACAGCATACTGTAAGCACGCATACAGTAAAAATTAACGTTTTATATTTCATGATGTTGTCAAACAGCCTACTGTAAGCACGCATACAGTAAAAATGAATGTTTTATATTTCAAGATGATGTCAAACAGCATACTGTAAGCACGCATACAGTAAAAATGAATGTTTTATATTTCAAGATGATGTCAAACAGCCTACTGTAAGCACACATACAGTAAAAATGAATGTTTTATATTTCAAGATGATGTCAAACAGCATACCGTAAGCACACATACAGTAAAAATGAATGTTTTATAATTCAAGATGATGTCAAACAGCATACTGTAAGCACACATACAGTAAAAATGAATGTTTTATATTTCAAGATGATGTCAAACAGCATACTGTAAGCACGCATACAGTAAAAATGAATGTTTTATATTTCAAGATGATGTCAAACAGCATACTGTAACCACACATACAGTAAAAATGAATGTTTTATATTTCAAGATGATGTCAAACAGCATACTGTAAGCATGCATACAGTAAAAATGAATGTTTTATATTTCAAGATGATGTCAAACAGCATACTGTAAGCACACATACAGTAAAAATGAATGTTTTATATTTCAAGGTGATGTCAAACAGCCTACTGTAAGCACGCATACAGTAAAAATGAATGTTTTATATTTCAAGATGATGTCAAACAGCATACTGTAAGCACACATACAGTAAAAATGAATGTTTTATATTTCAAGATGATGTCAAACAGCATACTCTAAGCACACATACAGTAAAAGTGAATGTTTTATATTTCAAGATGATGTCAAACAGCATACTGTAAGCACGCATACAGTAAAAATGAATGTTTTATATTTCAAGATGATGTCAAACAGCATACTGTAAGCGCGCATACAGTAAGCGCGCATACAGTAAAAATGAATGTTTTATATTTCAAGATGATGTCAAACAGCATACTGTAAGCACGCATTCAGTAAAAATGAATGTTTTATATTTCAAGATGATGTCAAACAGCATACTGTAAGCACGCATACAGTAAAAATGAATGTTTTATATTTCAAGATGATGTCAAACAGCATACTATACTGTAAGCACACATACAGTAAAAATGAATGTTTTATATTTCAAGATGATGTCAAACAGCATACTGTAAGCACGCATATAGTAAAAATGAATGTTTTATATTTCAAGATGATGTCAAACAGCATACTGTAAGCACACATACAGTAAAAATGAATGTTTTATATTTCAAGATGATGTCAAACAGCATACTGTAAGCACACATACAGTAAAAATGAATGTTTTATATTTCAAGATGATGTCAAACAGCATACTGTAAGCACGCATACAGTAAAAATGAATGTTTTATATTTCAAGATGATGTCAAACAGCATACTGTAAGCGCGCATACAGTAAGCGCGCATACAGTAAAAATGAATGTTTTATATTTCAAGATGATGTCAAACAGCATACTGTAAGCACGCATACAGTAAAAATGAATGTTTTATATTTCAAGATGATGTCAAACAGCATACTGTAAGCACGCATACAGTAAAAATGAATGTTTTATATTTCAAGATGATGTCAAACAGCATACTATACTGTAAGCACACATACAGTAAAAATGAATGTTTTATATTTCAAGATGATGTCAAACAGCATACTGTAAGCACGCATATAGTAAAAATGAATGTTTTATATTTCAAGATGATGTCAAACAGCATACTGTAAGCACACATACAGTAAAAATGAATGTTTTATATTTCAAGATGATGTCAAACAGCATACTATACTGTAAGCATGCATACAGTAAAAATGAATGTTTTATATTTCAAGATGATGTCAAACAGCCTACTGTAAGCACGCATACAGTAAAAATGAATGTTTTATATTTCAAGATGATGTCAAACAGCATACTGTAAGCACGCATACAGTAAAAATGAATGTTTTATATTTCAAGATGATGTCAAACAGCCTACTGTAAGCACACATACAGTAAAAATGAATGTTTTATATTTCAAGATGATGTCAAACAGCATACTGTAAGCACACATACAGTAAAAATGAATGTTTTATAATTCAAGATGATGTCAAACAGCATACTGTAAGCACACATACAGTAAAAATGAATGTTTTATATTTCAAGATGATGTCAAACAGCATACTGTAAGCACACATACAGTAAAAATGAATGTTTTATATTTCAAGATGATGTCAAACAGCATACTGTAAGCACGCATACAGTAAAAATGAATGTTTTATATTTCAAGATGATGTCAAACAGCATACTGTAAGCACGCATACAGTAAAAATGAATGTTTTATATTTCAAGATGATGTCAAACAGCCTACTGTAAGCACGCATACAGTAAAAATGAATGTTTTATATTTCAAGATGATGTCAAACAGCATACTGTAAGCACACATACAGTAAAAATGAATGTTTTATATTCCAAGATGATGTCAAACAGCCTACTCTAAGCACGCATACAGTAAAAATGAATGTTTTATATTTCAAGATGATGTCAAACAGCATACTGTAAGCACGCATACAGTAAAAATTAATGTTTTATATTTCAAGATGATGTCAAACAGCCTACTGTAAGCACGCATACAGTAAAAATGAATGTTTTATATTTCAAGATGTTGTCAAACAGCCTACTGTAAGCACGCATACAGTAAAAATTTATGTTTTATATTTCAAGATGATGTCAAACAGCATACTGTAAGCACGCATACAGTAAAAATGAATGTTTTATATTTCAAGATGATGTCAAACAGCATACTGTAAGCACGCATACAGTAAAAATGAATGTTTTATATTTCAAGATGATGTCAAACAGCATACTATACTGTAAGCACGCATACAGTAAAAATGAATGTTTTATATTTCAAGATGATGTCAAACAGCATACTGTAAGCACGCATACAGTAAAAATGAATGTTTTATATTTCAAGATGATGTCAAACAGCATACTGTAAGCACGCATACAGTAAAAATGAATGTTTTATATTTCAAGATGATGTCAAACAGCATACTGTAAGCACACATACAGTAAAAATGAATGTTTTATATTTCAAGATGATGTCAAACAGCCTACTGTAAGCACGCATACAGTAAAAATGAATGTTTTATAATTCAAGATGATGTCAAACAGCCTACTGTAAGCACGCATAGAGTAAATATGAATGTTTTATATTTCAAGATGATGTCAAACAGCCTACTGTAAGCACGCATACAGTAAAAATGAATGTTTTATATTTCAAGATGATGTCAAACAGCATACTGTAAGCACGCATACAGTAAAAATGAATGTTTTATATTTCAAGATGATGTCAAACAGCCTACTGTAAGCACACATACAGTAAAAATGAATGTTTTATATTTCAAGATGATGTCAAACAGCATACTGTAAGCACACATACAGTAAAAATGAATGTTTTATAATTCAAGATGATGTCAAACAGCATACTGTAAGCACACATACAGTAAAAATGAATGTTTTATATTTCAAGATGATGTCAAACAGCATACTGTAAGCACACATACAGTAAAAATGAATGTTTTATATTTCAAGATGATGTCAAACAGCATACTGTAAGCACACATACAGTAAAAATGAATGTTTTATATTTCAAGATGATGTCAAACAGCATACTATACTGTAAGCACGCATACAGTAAAAATGAATGTTTTATATTTCAAGATGATGTCAAACAGCATACTGTAAGCACGCATACAGTAAAAATGAATGTTTTATATTTCAAGATGATGTCAAACAGCATACTATACTGTAAGCACACATACAGTAAAAATGAATGTTTTATATTTCAAGATGATGTCAAACAGCATACTGTAAGCACGCATATAGTAAAAATGAATGTTTTATATTTCAAGATGATGTCAAACAGCATACTGTAAGCACACATACCGTAAAAATGAATGTTTTATATTTCAAGATGATGTCAAACAGCATACTGTAAGCACGCATACAGTAAAAATGAATGTTTTATATTTCAAGATGTTGTCAAACAGCCTACTGTAAGCACGCATACAGTAAAAATGAATGTTTTATATTTCAAGATGATGTCAAACAGCATACTATACTGTAAGCACGCATACAGTAAAAATGAATGTTTTATATTTCAAGATGATGTCAAACAGCATACTGTAAGCACGCATACAGTAAAAATGAATGTTTTATATTTCAAGATGATGTCAAACAGCATACTGTAAGCACGCATACAGTAAAAATGAATGTTTTATATTTCAAGATGATGTCAAACAGCATACTATACTGTAAGCACACATACAGTAAAAATGAATGTTTTATATTTCAAGATGATGTCAAACAGCATACTGTAAGCACGCATATAGTAAAAATGAATGTTTTATATTTCAAGATGATGTCAAACAGCATACTGTAAGCACACATACAGTAAAAATGAATGTTTTATATTTCAAGATGATGTCAAACAGCATACTGTAAGCACGCATACAGTAAAAATTAACGTTTTATATTTCATGATGTTGTCAAACAGCCTACTGTAAGCACGCATACAGTAAAAATGAATGTTTTATATTTCAAGATGATGTCAAACAGCATACTGTAAGCACGCATACAGTAAAAATGAATGTTTTATATTTCAAGATGATGTCAAACAGCCTACTGTAAGCACACATACAGTAAAAATGAATGTTTTATATTTCAAGATGATGTCAAACAGCATACCGTAAGCACACATACAGTAAAAATGAATGTTTTATAATTCAAGATGATGTCAAACAGCATACTGTAAGCACACATACAGTAAAAATGAATGTTTTATATTTCAAGATGATGTCAAACAGCATACTGTAAGCACGCATACAGTAAAAATGAATGTTTTATATTTCAAGATGATGTCAAACAGCATACTGTAACCACACATACAGTAAAAATGAATGTTTTATATTTCAAGATGATGTCAAACAGCATACTGTAAGCATGCATACAGTAAAAATGAATGTTTTATATTTCAAGATGATGTCAAACAGCATACTGTAAGCACACATACAGTAAAAATGAATGTTTTATATTTCAAGGTGATGTCAAACAGCCTACTGTAAGCACGCATACAGTAAAAATGAATGTTTTATATTTCAAGATGATGTCAAACAGCATACTGTAAGCACACATACAGTAAAAATGAATGTTTTATATTTCAAGATGATGTCAAACAGCATACTGTAAGCACGCATACAGTAAGCGCGCATACAGTAAAAATGAATGTTTTATATTTCAAGATGATGTCAAACAGCATACTGTAAGCACGCATTCAGTAAAAATGAATGTTTTATATTTCAAGATGATGTCAAACAGCATACTGTAAGCACGCATACAGTAAAAATGAATGTTTTATATTTCAAGATGATGTCAAACAGCATACTATACTGTAAGCACACATACAGTAAAAATGAATGTTTTATATTTCAAGATGATGTCAAACAGCATACTGTAAGCACGCATATAGTAAAAATGAATGTTTTATATTTCAAGATGATGTCAAACAGCATACTGTAAGCACACATACAGTAAAAATGAATGTTTTATATTTCAAGATGATGTCAAACAGCATACTGTAAGCACACATACAGTAAAAGTGAATGTTTTATATTTCAAGATGATGTCAAACAGCATACTGTAAGCACGCATACAGTAAAAATGAATGTTTTATATTTCAAGATGATGTCAAACAGCATACTGTAAGCGCGCATACAGTAAGCGCGCATACAGTAAAAATGAATGTTTTATATTTCAAGATGATGTCAAACAGCATACTGTAAGCACGCATTCAGTAAAAATGAATGTTTTATATTTCAAGATGATGTCAAACAGCATACTGTAAGCACGCATACAGTAAAAATGAATGTTTTATATTTCAAGATGATGTCAAACAGCATACTATACTGTAAGCACACATACAGTAAAAATGAATGTTTTATATTTCAAGATGATGTCAAACAGCATACTGTAAGCACGCATATAGTAAAAATGAATGTTTTATATTTCAAGATGATGTCAAACAGCATACTGTAAGCACACATACAGTAAAAATGAATGTTTTATATTTCAAGATGATGTCAAACAGCATACTATACTGTAAGCACACATACAGTAAAAATGAATGTTTTATATTTCAAGATGATGTCAAACAGCCTACTGTAAGCACGCATACAGTAAAAATGAATGTTTTATATTTCAAGATGATGTCAAACAGCATACTGTAAGCACGCATACAGTAAAAATGAATGTTTTATATTTCAAGATGATGTCAAACAGCCTACTGTAAGCACACATACAGTAAAAATTAATGTTTTATATTTCAAGATGATGTCAAACAGCATACCGTAAGCACACATACAGTAAAAATGAATGTTTTATAATTCAAGATGATGTCAAACAGCATACTGTAAGCACACATACAGTAAAAATGAATGTTTTATATTTCAAGATGATGTCAAACAGCATACTGTAAGCATGCATACAGTAAAAATGAATGTTTTATATTTCAAGATGATGTCAAACAGCATACTGTAACCACACATACAGTAAAAATGAATGTTTTATATTTCAAGATGATGTCAAACAGCATACTGTAAGCATGCATACAGTAAAAATGAATGTTTTATATTTCAAGATGATGTCAAACAGCATACTGTAAGCACACATACAGTAAAAATGAATGTTTTATATTTCAAGGTGATGTCAAACAGCCTACTGTAAGCACGCATACAGTAAAAATGAATGTTTTATATTTCAAGATGATGTCAAACAGCATACTGTAAGCACACATACAGTAAAAATGAATGTTTTATATTTCAAGATGATGTCAAACAGCATACTCTAAGCACACATACAGTAAAAGTGAATGTTTTATATTTCAAGATGATGTCAAACAGCATACTGTAAGCACGCATACAGTAAAAATGAATGTTTTATATTTCAAGATGATGTCAAACAGCATACTGTAAGCACGCATACAGTAAAAATGAATGTTTTATATTTCAAGATGATGTCAAACAGCATACTGTAAGCACGCATACAGTAAAAATGAATGTTTTATATTTCAAGATGATGTCAAACAGCATACTGTAAGCACGCATACAGTAAAAATGAATGTTTTATATTTCAAGATGATGTCAAACAGCATACTATACTGTAAGCACACATACAGTAAAAATTAATGTTTTATATTTCAAGATGATGTCAAACAGCATACTGTAAGCACGCATATAGTAAAAATGAATGTTTTATATTTCAAGATGATGTCAAACAGCATACTGTAAGCACGCATACAGTAAAAATGAATGTTTTATATTTCAAGATGATGTCAAACAGCATACTATACTGTAAGCACACATACAGTAAAAATGAATGTTTTATATTTCAAGATGATGTCAAACAGCATACTGTAAGCACGCATACAGTAAAAATGAATGTTTTATATTTCAAGATGATGTCAAACAGCATACTGTAAGCACACATACAGTAAAAATGAATGTTTTATATTTCAAGATGATGTCAAACAGCATACTGTAAGCACGCATACAGTAAAAATGAATGTTTTATATTTCAAGATGATGTCAAACAGCATACTGTAAGCACACATACAGTAAAAATGAATGTTTTATATTTCAAGATGATGTCAAACAGCATACTGTAAGCACGCATACAGTAAAAATGAATGTTTTATATTTCAAGATGATGTCAAACAGCATACTGTAAGCACACATACAGTAAAAATGAATGTTTTATATTTCAAGATGATGTCAAACAGCCTACTGTAAGCACGCATACAGTAAAAATGAATGTTTTATATTTCAAGATGATGTCAAACAGCATACTGTAAGCACACATACAGTAAAAATGAATGTTTTATATTTCAAGATGATGTCAAACAGCATACTGTAAGCACGCATACAGTAAAAATGAATGTTTTATATTTCAAGATGATGTCAAACAGCATACTGTAAGCACGCATACAGTAAAAATGAATGTTTTATATTTCAAGATGATGTCAAACAGCATACTGTAAGCACACATACAGTAAAAATGAATGTTTTATATTTCAAGATGATGTCAAACAGCCTACTGTAAGCACGCATACAGTAAAAATGAATGTTTTATATTTCAAGATGATGTCAAACAGCATACTGTAAGCACGCATACAGTAAAAATGAATGTTTTATATTTCAAGATGATGTCAAACAGCATACTGTAAGCACGCATACAGTAAAAATGAATGTTTTATATTTCAAGATGATGTCAAACAGCATACTGTAAGCACGCATACAGTAAAAATGAATGTTTTATATTTCAAGATGATGTCAAACAGCATACTGTAAGCACACATACAGTAAAAATGAATGTTTTATATTTCAAGATGATGTCAAACAGCATACTGTAAGCACGCATACAGTAAAAATGAATGTTTTATATTTCAAGATGATGTCAAACAGCATACTGTAAGCACACATACAGTAAAAATGAATGTTTTATATTTCAAGATGATGTCAAACAGCATACTGTAAGCACGCATACAGTAAAAATGAATGTTTTATATTTCAAGATGATGTCAAACAGCATACTGTAAGCACGCATACAGTAAAAATGAATGTTTTATATTTCAAGATGATGTCAAACAGCATACTGTAAGCACGCATACAGTAAAAATGAATGTTTTATATTTCAAGATGATGTCAAACAGCATACTATACTGTAAGCACACATACAGTAAAAATGAATGTTTTATATTTCAAGATGATGTCAAACAGCATACTGTAAGCACGCATACAGTAAAAATGAATGTTTTATATTTCAAGATGATGTCAAACAGCATACTATACTGTAAGCACACATACAGTAAAAATTAATGTTTTATATTTCAAGATGATGTCAAACAGCATACTGTAAGCACGCATATAGTAAAAATGAATGTTTTATATTTCAAGATGATGTCAAACAGCATACTGTAAGCACACATACAGTAAAAATGAATGTTTTATATTTCAAGATGATGTCAAACAGCATACTATACTGTAAGCACACATACAGTAAAAATGAATGTTTTATATTTCAAGATGATGTCAAACAGCCTATTGTAAGCACACATACAGTAAAACTGAATGTTTTATATTTCAAGATGATGTCAAACAGCATACTGTAAGCACACATACAGTAAAAATGAATGTTTTATAATTCAAGATGATGTCAAACAGCATACTGTAAGCACACATACAGTAAAAATGAATGTTTTATATTTCAAGATGATGTCAAACAGCATACTGTAAGCACGCATACAGTAAAAATGAATGTTTTATATTTCAAGATGATGTCAAACAGCATACTGTAAGCACACATACAGTAAAAATGAATGTTTTATATTTCAAGATGATGTCAAACAGCATACTGTAAGCACGCATACAGTAAAAATGAATGTTTTATATTTCAAGATGATGTCAAACAGCATACTGTAAGCACACATACAGTAAAAATGAATGTTTTATATTTCAAGATGATGTCAAACAGCCTACTGTAAGCACGCATACAGTAAAAATGAATGTTTTATATTTCAAGATGATGTCAAACAGCATACTGTAAGCACACATACAGTAAAAATGAATGTTTTATATTTCAAGATGATGTCAAACAGCATACTGTAAGCACGCATACAGTAAAAATGAATGTTTTATATTTCAAGATGATGTCAAACAGCATACTGTAAGCACGCATTCAGTAAAAATGAATGTTTTATATTTCAAGATGATGTCAAACAGCATACTGTAAGCACGCATACAGTAAAAATGAATGTTTTATATTTCAAGATGATGTCAAACAGCATACTATACTGTAAGCACACATACAGTAAAAATGAATGTTTTATATTTCAAGATGATGTCAAACAGCATACTGTAAGCACGCATATAGTAAAAATGAATGTTTTATATTTCAAGATGATGTCAAACAGCATACTGTAAGCACACATACAGTAAAAATGAATGTTTTATATTTCAAGATGATGTCAAACAGCATACTATACTGTAAGCACACATACAGTAAAAATGAATGTTTTATATTTCAAGATGATGTCAAACAGCATACTGTAACCACACATACAGTAAAAATGAATGTTTTATATTTCAAGATGATGTCAAACAGCATACTGTAAGCACACATACAGTAAAAATGAATGTTTTATATTTCAAGATGATGTCAAACAGCATACTGTAAGCACACATACAGTAAAAATGAATGTTTTATATTTCAAGATGATGTCAAACAGCCTACTGTAAGCACGCATACAGTAAAAATGAATGTTTTATATTTCAAGATGATGTCAAACAGCATACTGTAAGCACACATACAGTAAAAATGAATGTTTTATATTTCAAGATGATGTCAAACAGCATACTGTAAGCACACATACAGTAAAAATGAATGTTTTATATTTCAAGATGATGTCAAACAGCATACTGTAAGCACGCATACAGTAAAAATGAATGTTTTATATTTCAAGATGATGTCAAACAGCATACTGTAAGCACGCATACAGTAAAAATGAATGTTTTATATTTCAAGATGATGTCAAACAGCATACTGTAAGCACGCATACAGTAAAAATGAATGTTTTATATTTCAAGATGATGTCAAACAGCATACTGTAAGCACGCATACAGTAAAAATGAATGTTTTATATTTCAAGATGATGTCAAACAGCATACTGTAACCACACATACAGTAAAAATGAATGTGGTATATTTCAAGATGATGTCAAACAGCATACTGTAAGCACGCATACAGTAAAAATGAATGTTTTATATTTCAAGATGATGTCAAACAGCATACTGTAAGCACACATACAGTAAAAATGAATGTTTTATATTTCAAGATGATGTCAAACAGCATACTGTAAGCACACATACAGTAAAAATGAATGTTTTATATTTCAAGATGATGTCAAACAGCATACTGTAAGCACACATACAGTAAAAATGAATGTTTTATATTTCAAGATGATGTCAAACAGCATACTGTAAGCACGCATACAGTAAAAATGAATGTTTTATATTTCAAGATGATGTCAAACAGCATACTGTAAGCACACATACAGTAAAAATGAATGTTTTATATTTCAAGATGATGTCAAACAGCATACTGTAAGCACACATACAGTAAAAATGAATGTTTTATATTTCAAGATGATGTCAAACAGCATACTGTAAGCACACATACAGTAAAAATGAATGTTTTATATTTCAAGATGATGTCAAACAGCATACTGTAAGCACGCATACAGTAAAAATGAATGTTTTATATTTCAAGATGATGTCAAACAGCATACTGTAAGCACGCATACAGTAAAAATGAATGTTTTATATTTCAAGATGATGTCAAACAGCATACTGTAAGCATGCATACAGTAAAAATGAATGTTTTATATTTCAAGATGATGTCAAACAGCCTACTGTAAGCACACATACAGTAAAAATGAATGTTTTATATTTCAAGATGATGTCAAACAGCATACTGTAAGCACACATACAGTAAAAATGAATGTTTTATATTTCAAGATGATGTCAAACAGCATACTGTAAGCACACATACAGTAAAAATGAATGTTTTATATTTCAAGATGATGTCAAACAGCATACTGTAAGCACACATACAGTAAAAATGAATGTTTTATATTTCAAGATGATGTCAAACAGCATACTGTAAGCACACATACAGTAAAAATGAATGTTTTATATTTCAAGATGATGTCAAACAGCATACTGTAAGCACACATACAGTAAAAATGAATGTTTTATATTTCAAGATGATGTCAAACAGCCTACTGTAAGCACACATACAGTAAAAATGAATGTTTTATATTTCAAGATGATGTCAAACAGCCTACTGTAAGCACACATACAGTAAAAATGCAAACATACAGTAAACATATTTTGTATATGCAAAGGAAGAGCAATAGGCCTAATTGTACCACTGTACTGTATGTTCCATCAATTGTACGGAATTGATAAAGAAACTATCAAAATACAGTGAAATCTAGATCATAAGTCAAGAAACAAATACTCCATTGCGAAAACAAAATCAGACGTGTGTGTTGTATTGGTTCGGCCACAGATTTTCATCAACATCACAGGCGATCTTCTCCTTGGCCAACAGCGAGGGAAAGATCTTCAGGCATGACGCATCCACCCCTGACTGGATTCTGCTGGGATGTCACCACAGGCCTCCTCCATTGCCTGGAGAAGGGCCATACATTCATGGGTTTTGCGATCATACACCTTCCACCGCCATGCTGAAAACAACTCCTCAATGGGGTTGAGAAATGAGGAATATGGTGGGAGATGAATTGTAAACCTGGGATGGTCATGGAGCCAGTTGCGGACCTGAGCAGCCCGATAGAAACTCACCTCTACCCACACCTCTACCTCAACCTCCATCTCTATCTCAACCTCCACCTCTACCCCACCCACACCTCCACCCCCTCCTCCACCTCTACCCCACCTCTACCCACACCTCTACCTCAACCTCCATCTCTACCTCAACCTCCATCTCTACCTCAACCTCCACCTCTACTCCCACCTCCATCTCTACGCCCACCTACACCTTTACCCCCACCTACACCTCTACCCCCACCTACACCTGTACCCCCACCCATTGAAAATAAGAATTTGTTCTTAACTGACTTGCCTAGTTAAATAAAGGCAAAATAAAATTTTACAAAATTGTGCCTCAGTTTTAGTGTGGAAACAGTTGGGAAGAACTGTAACAAGTATAGTTTCACCATATTAAACAGGAGTTCAGTTCATGTTACAGAGTTGACCATAAAATAAGGGTTGACCTTAACATTTTTTGTTTGTTAAAATTAATCGCTAAGCACATTCAATAAATAATAACCTTCAAAAATGACTTTGTCAAAGCAAAAAAATAACTAGGGCTTCACAGTGATTGTGAAAACTTGGAGACATTAAGTTAAGTGGGATAAAATCTTACTAGAAATCACAGATGAAGCACAGAGGGACATCAAAATGCAGCATTTTTGCACTTTAGCAAGCCTTAATTCATATAAAAAGATGTGTACATTTTCCATGTGGTGTATGTTAAAGGGCACTTTATTTAATATAACAGGCTTTTTAAAGGCAATATTGGTGCATAATTTCTAAGTATGGAAAAGGGACTCATTTCATGGAACGATGCTCTTATCAACCCAGATAGATGACCTATGGGGGTAATGTATTGTATGTATTGTATGCAATTTATAAAGAGCAGGAAAATAATCCTGCAGCAACAGAAATGCAAATTATTATGTGGATTATAATTCATGGGCATTTTGTAGAGGTTGATAGATCAAGTATAACATTTAAAAGTGGAAATTACAAACTTCAGAAGCCTTTTTTAAAACTCTAATACACTGCAAGTTTTACATTTCCTGTATTGCAGTTCTCCTGCAATAGGGTGACCAAATTAAGATCCTACATCAGTATTCAGATAGCATGAAATTACACAGTAGGCAGATATCATCCCCTTTGAAAAGTGTGAAACAGGTTGACAGTGGTTAGTTAGCTGTAGGCATGCAATGGGAGATGTGTGTGTTTGTGTGTGTGTGTGTGTGTGTGTGTGTGTGTGTGTGTGTGTGTGTGTGTGTGTGTGTGTGTGTGTGTGCGTGCGTGCGTGCGTGCGTGCGTGCGTGTGTGTGTGTGTGTGTGTGCGTGCGTGTGTGTGTGTGTGTGTGTGTGTGTTGATAGAAGTTGGGGACTAAAGCGGATCATAATCCCCTAAAAATTCTACAGGTTTCATGTCTTTAATTGAGAGACCAGTGAGCCGTCAAGCAACTCCCACCCACCACTCATTGTTTTATTAAATCAATACATTAACAACTAAGTTGAGAAACCAGCACCTCTTCTCCTCTGTTGCTATACTGACAGCCGTAATCTCATCTCTTGGCACATTTTTAAACTAAGGTGCACATACAGTGAAATGCAGTAATCAATAACAATGCAGTACTAAAAATAACATAGGGTAGAAAAAAACACACAATAAAAAATAAAATAAATAAATAACAAGAACAGGAGAAGTAAGTAAGCATACTATAGACAGGATCAAAACCATATTTACAATGTGGAGGGATACTGGAGTGATAGAGGTCGATATGTATAGGGGTAAGGTGACAGGGATACTGGAGTGATAGAGGTAGATATGTATAGGGGTAAGGTGACAGGGATACTAGAGTGATGGAGGTAGATATGTATAGGGGTAAGGTGACAGGGATACTGGAGTGATAGAGGTCGATATGTATAGGGGTAAGGTGACAGGGATACTGGAGTGATGGAGGTAGATATGTATAGGGGTAAGGTGACAGGGATACTGGAGTGACAGAGGTAGATATGTATAGGGGTAAGGTGACAGGGATACTGGAGTGATGGAGGTAGATATGTATAGGGGTAAGGTGACAGGGATACTGGAGTGATAGAGGTAGATATGTATAGGGGTAAGGTGACAGGGATACTGGAGTGATGGAGGTAGATATGTATAGGGGTAAGGTGACAGGGATACTGGAGTGATGGAGGTAGATATGTATAGGGGTAAGGTGACAGGGATACTGGAGTGATGGAGGTAGATATGTATAGGGGTAAGGTGACAGGGATACTGGAGTGATAGAGGTAGATATGTATAGGAGTAAGGTGACAGGGATACTGGAGTGACGGAGGTAGATATGTATAGGGGTAAGGTGACAGGGATACTGGAGTGATGGAGGTAGATATGTATAGGGGTAAGGTGACAGGGATACTGGAGTGACGGAGGTAGATATGTATAGGGGTAAGGTGACAGGGATACTGGAGTGATGGAGGTAGATATGTATAGGGGTAAGGTGACAGGGATACTGGAGTGATAGAGGTAGATATGTATAGGGGTAAGGTGACAGGGATACTGGAGTGATGGAGGTAGATATGTATAGGGGTAAGGTGACAGGGATACTGGAGTGATGGAGGTAGATATGTATAGGGGTAAGGTGACAGGGATACTGGAGTGACAGAGGTAGATATGTATAGGGGTAAGGTGACAGGGATACTGGAGTGATGGAGGTAGATATGTATAGGGGTAAGGTGACAGGGATACTGGAGTGATGGAGGTAGATATGTATAGGGGTAAGGTGACAGGGATACTGGAGTGATAGAGGTCGATATGTATAGGGGTAAGGTGACAGGGATACTGGAGTGATGGAGGTAGATATGTATAGGGGTAAGGTGACAGGGATACTGGAGTGATGGAGGTAGATATGTATAGGGGTAAGGTGACAGGGATACTGGAGTGATGGAGGTAGATATGTATAGGGGTAAGGTGACAGGGATACTGGAGTGATGGAGGTCGATATGTATAGGGGTAAGGTGACAGGGATACTGGAGTGATAGAGGTCGATATGTATAGGGGTAAGGTGACAGGGATACTAGAGTGATGGAGGTAGATATGTATAGGGGTAAGGTGACAGGGATACTGGAGTGATAGAGGTAGATATGTATAGGGGTAAGGTGACAGGGATACTGGAGTGATAGAGGTAGATATGTATAGGGGTAAGGTGACAGGGATACTGGAGTGATAGAGGTCGATATGTATAGGGGTAAGGTGACAGGGATACTGGAGTGATAGAGGTAGATATGTATAGGGGTAAGGTGACAGGGATACTGGAGTGATCGAGGTAGATATGTATAGGGGTAAGGTGACAGGGATACTGGAGTGATGGAGGTAGATATGTATAGGGGTAAGGTGACAGGGATACTGGAGTGATCGAGGTAGATATGTATAGGGGTAAGGTGACAGGGATACTGGAGTGATGGAGGTAGATATGTATAGGGGTAAGGTGACAGGGATACTAGAGTGATGAGGTATATATGTATAGGGGTAAGGTGACAGGGATACTAGAGTGATGGAGGTAGATATGTATAGGGGTAAGGTGACAGGGATACTGGAGTGACAGAGGTAGATATGTATAGGGGTAAGGTGACAGGGATACTGGAGTGACAGAGGTAGATATGTATAGGGGTAAGGTGACAGAGATACTGGAGTGATAGAGGTAGATATGTATATGATTATTTTATGTGAATGTGTGTACGTGTGTGTACGTGTGTGTAGAGTCAGTATTAATGTGTGTGAATGTTATGTGTGTGAGCATATGAAGTGAGTGTGTGTTGGAGTGTCAGTGTGCCTCAGTGTGTAGAGTCCTGTGGGTGTGCATAGAAAATAAAATAGAAGGGTGAAGTCAGATAGTCTGTGTATCTATTCTGTTAGCTATTTAGTGGTCTTATGGCTTGGGAATAAAGCTGTTCATGAGCTAGCTGGTGTCAGACTTGATACACCGGGACTGCTTGCCGTGCGGAAGCAGAAAGAACAGTCTATGCCTTGGGTGGCTGGAGTCTTAGACAATTTTCCGGGCCTTCCTTTCACACTGCCTGATATAGAGTTCCTGGATGGCAGGGAGCTCGACCCCATATATACTGGGCTGTCCACACCACCCTCTGTAGCACAATGCGATTGAGGGTGCTGCTGTTGCCATACTGTACCAAGCAGTGATGCAGCCAGTCAAAATGCTCTCAATGGTGCAGCTGTAGAAGTTTGGGAGGATGTGAGGGCCCACGCCAAACCTTTTCAACCTCCTGAGGGGGAAGAGATGCTGTCTCAGTTGCAGAGGGAGGTGTTCAGTCCCAGGGTCCTAAGCTTGGTGACAAGCTTGGAGGGGACAATGGTGTTGAATGAAAGTCTTTGGATCTGTTTGGGCGGTATGCAACTTGAAGTGGGTCTAGGGTGTCAGGGAAGATGGAGATGATGTGAGCCATGACCAGCCTCTCAAAGACCAGCCTCTCAAAGTCCAGCCTCTCAAAGACAGATGTAAATGCTACAGGGCGCTAGTCATTGTGGCAGGAAGCCTTAGAGTTCTTGGAAACAGGAAGGATGGTGATGAGGTTAAGACAGGTGGGATTTACAGACTGGGACAAGACTGGGACAAGGAGAGGTGTAAATTGACTGTGAATATGCCTGCCCTGAGATAGCCCCCTGGAATACCGCCTGGCCCCGCGGCCTTGCGAGTGTTGCCCTGTTGGCCTCGGAGAGTGAGATCACCCAGTCCTCTGGGTCAGTGGCTGCCCTGTTGGCCTCGGAGAGTGAGATCACCCAGTCCTCTGGGTTAGTGGCTGCCCTGTTGGCCTCGGAGAGTGAGATCACCCAGTCCTCTGGGTTAGTGGCTGCCCTGTTGGCCTCGGAGAGTGAGATCACCCAGTCCTCTGGGTCAGTGGCTGCCCTTTTGGCCTCGGAGAGTGAGATCACCCAGTCCTCTGGGTCAGTGGCTGCCCTGTTGGCCTCGGAGAGTGAGATCACCCAGTCCTCTGGGTCAGTGGCTGCCCTGTTGGCCTCGGAGAGTGAGATCACCCAGTCCTCTGGGTTAGTGGCTGCCCTGTTGGCCTCGGAGAGTGAGATCACCCAGTCCTCTGGGTCAGTGGCTGCCCTTTTGGCCTCGGAGAGTGAGATCACCCAGTCTTCTGGGTCAGTGGCTGCCCTGTTGGCCTCGGAGAGTGAGATCACCAAGTCCTCTGGGTCAGTGGCTGCCCTGTTGGCCTCGGAGAGTGAGATCACCCAGTCCTCTGGGTTAGTGGCTGACCTGACACACGGCACGGTGTTGTTATTGTCGAACCTCACATAAAATTCCTTTAGTACTTATCTTTTGAGTCCAAGCGGAAAACACTGTCTACAGTCTTCCACTAGATCAGTACATTTTCTTTCCAATCACTAAATCATGATAGTCATAATTGGACAATTATCCAAATGTGCAGAATTATGGGCAATTACTCTCCTGTTATTTATATTTCACCAAACAATCTCTTACACGTAAAATCAAATATGATTCTTAATCAAAAATCAAATAAAAATAAGCACATTGTGTGCAGGACTCATTCATCAGTATCATCACAATCCAATTCCATGTGTTCAATACACAGACTGGTTTGCTCATGGTTTTGCCAACGTTCCATTGGTGCACAGAAATACAATCCACAATAGAAATGAGGAAAGGTGAATACAATGGATAGAGTCAACTGATATGAATGTATAGGCCTCAATCCACACCAAAGTAAAGCTCTATAATGGAAGGTCACAATGTCAAAGATGATTACTAAGAGTAACCCAATGTCATGTTCTACATCTCTGCATGTCTGCAATACTGTAAGATATCATAGAAATTGGACAGTACCCATTGCCTCGATGTTCCCCTATATTGTACATGTTATGATACTGATGGGGTGATTTTGAATTTTGTTCAGTAGTATTTACTGATTGCCGGAAACAGTGAACACATTTGCACAAATTTCTCTTGTGATGAAAAAACACTTAACAGTGAATGTTGTTATTACTGATGGAATTTGTATCTAAAGTTTTGCTAAAGGTGGTCTAAGATATGCAAGTCAGGTACAAAGGCAAGAGAATGATCAGAAGTTCTGTAAATGTATTTGAGCATTTGATCATTGCTTCTCTTCTATACATGTTTCAACACAGATCCAAAAATTGCTTGTACATGAGTGAGAACAACTGTAAATCCAGATAGGCCCTGATAACAGCAACATCACTTAAGCCCCCTAGTTCATGGCTGCATACCGAATGGCACCCTATTCCCTATATAGTAGTGCACTAAATAGGGAATAGACTGCCATTTGGGATCCTGACCAGCTCTTTATGCTCTTGCTCATAGAGTGTTCTTGTCACACTTAATTGCGCGGCACGTCTTAAGTGGCAACCCCAACCAACTTCTGTCTACATTCACAATTGCTTCTCTCATACCCCCATCAAATAGATGGTATTGCTCATTTCCTAAGGGTTTCACTGGCACATTTTCACATTTCCTGGCTTATGCTTGGGAATACAGATCATCTGGTATTTTTATAGTGGGGCCTATTTAAAATCAGTCGATTCCCTATGCAGCAACCCAACCCCTATAATCACTATTGATAAATGTGAATAGGACAAAACCCACTGGGCACAGACATCATTTCAACGTCTAGTTTTGGTTTACATTTGGTTGAGTTGCCAACTAATGTGAATTTAACGTGAAATCAACAACAAAAATGTTACCATATCATTGGATTTAGGTTCAAAGTTAGTTGAAAGATCCATCCTGAGTGGGGACTACATTGCAGTGCTGATGCACCACTACAGCGCCGGGTTTGATCCCAGGCTGTGTCACAGCTGGCCGTGACCATGAGCCCCATGTGGCGGCGCACAATTGGCCCAGTGTCGTCCGGGTTAAGGGTTTGGCCAGGGGGATTTCCTGGGCTCAACGTGCTCTAGTGACTCATTGTGACAGGCCGGGCGCCTGCGGGTTAAGGGTTTGGCCAGGGGGATTTCCTGGGCTCAACGTGCTTTAGCGACTCCTTGTGGCAGGCCGGGCGCCTGCAAGCTGACTTTGGTTGTCAGTTGGACAGTGTTTCCTCCAACACATTGGTGCGGCTGGTTAAGCAAGTAGTGTGTCAAGAAGCAGTGCGGCTTGGCAGGTTATGTTTTGGAGGACGCATGGCTCTCGACCTTCGACCTCTCCCAAGTCCTTTGGGAAGTTGCAGCAATGGATATCATGAAAAAGGGGGTAAAAAAAATATATTAATAATTTTTAAAGACTAAATTCCCTTATGTTGATGGCTTTAAAAAAATATCCGATCAGTTTTCCACATTGATTCAATGCCGTCATAGACTTTTTGCGGGGAAATGACGTGGAAACAACGTTGAGTCAACCAGTGTTTGCCAAGTGGGAATTGTGCGTATAACAGCAAAAGGCCTTATAATAAATAAAATATTATAAGGCCATTTTAAATAATAAAATAAAACTTTGAGTTGTTAACTGAGCGAGAGTCGTACGTATTCCCTTCAAATGATCTTCTGATTGCTAGTTGCACTTCGACTCATGTTTGAACTTCTTCACTGTTTTATATTTCTGTGACAGTCAGTTTGCAATATGACGTCCATTCATGCAAGCTGTTTGGCTCCTGCCTAGATGGAAGGCTGGTATACAGTCTCCATCTTGCAGGCTGTGGGTCTGAGGGGATGTGACCCACTGTGTCTGGCAGGGCCGAGTGGACCAGCAATCTGCTCTTCTCGTAGGTAGTGTGAGTGTGTCTAAGAGCACCGACGGACACATAGAGCTGTGCACAGGGAGGAGATTTGGAAAGAGAGAGAGAGAAATAATACTACTGTGCTAATGACCATTACCACACGACCTGTTTCTGATAATGCACACACAATACAGTACATCCTCCTAGCCAACTGCCACACTGACCCACACACACACACACACACACACACACACACACACACACACACACACACACACACACACACACACACACTCAACATGCCTGTACTTAATCATAGATGTCAGCTGCCAAGTACATTTCTGTGTGTGTGTGTGTGTGTGTGTGTGTGTGTGTGTGTGTGTGTGTGTGTGTGTGTGTGTGTGTGTGTGTGTGTGTGTGTGTGTGTGTGTGTGTGCGTGCGTGCGTGCGTGCGTGCGTGTGTGTGTGTGTGTGTGTGTTCGCAGGGGCCTGCATGTGTGCGGGTGAGAGAGACAGAGAAAGTGAGACAAAGTGAGATAACGTGTTCTGTGGTCTGAATTAAGCTTGGTAGGGCAGCGATACATTATGCAGTGCATTGCTACAGTAGAAGTGAATACTTCACACGTAAAGAACCGCAACCCAGTCTCTATGTGAATCCACAAGCATAGACATTGAATGGCAACCACACAATATGGAATATGGGCTTGAAATTGAGTATGGGCTTAAAATGCTTTTAGGTTTGAGCCCGAAGCCTGAAACTTCCTACTGTTAGATTCTTTGTACGGTATTTCTATTTTCTATGCCTCATGTCAATTGGCTAACTTACTGTGCTCTACTGCTGAGACGTGACCCTCACATATTATACACCTTTTCATGGCAGGAATATCACTTTACAAGTCCAGCTTCTCTTTCCAAGGAGTTGACAAACCAATGACCTTGGCTTGGCTGAAATACATTTATTTAATTTGCAAGTAGGGACCTCCTCTTTCTAACAGTGAGTAGAGCAACCCAGACCAAAGCTTTTCCTTGAACCTCTTTTTGCTCTCACACACACACTGACCTGCCTGAGGTCAGAGCTCCCATTATGATACAGCACTCCACACTATTAGCATAATGGAAGTGGGTACAAATCACGGTGGTATGCTGCCTGACTAGCATTCTTGGCCAGGCATCAGTGGGGCACCCATGTCAGAGGCTGGCTGCCTGGCACTGGAGCTGGTAATGATTTAACACGCGTGGAGCCCATGAAACTCTGGTATGGCTAATTCAGTGCAATTAGAAAATAGTTTTCTTATGGAAGCCCAGATAAAGGACCATAAATAACCCAGTGTTTTCTTCCCTCCTTGAGCCTTTAAAGTCCTGTTGACAGGTTAATGATTTCTGCTACCTTCTGGTCCTCACCTCTTCATTTCTCTCTCTCTCTCTCTCTCTCTCTCTCTCTCACTCTCTCTCTCTCTCTCTGGTTCTCTCTATCTCTGTGTCTGTGTCGCTCTCTCTCTCTCTCTCTCTCGCTTGATCTGTTTTCTGTCATTTTCTCTCTCTCTCTCTCTCTCTCTCTCTCTCTCTCTCTCTCTCTCTCTCTCTCTCTCTCTCTCTCTCTCTCTCTCTCTCTCTCTCTCTCGAGCTATCCCCAATCTCTACCTGTCTCTCTATCCGCTTTCTCTACCCTGTCTCTTTGTCCTCTCTCTCTACCCTATCTCTCTATTCTCTCTCTACCCTGTCTCTCTATCCTCTCTCTCTACCCTACCTCTCTATCCTCTCTCTCTACCCTGTCTCTCTATCCCCTCTCTCTACCCTGTCTCTCTAATCCTGTCTCTCTGCCCTGTCTCTCTGTCCTCTCTCTCTACCCTGTCTCTCTATCCGCTCTCTCTACCCTGTCTCTTTGTCCTCTCTCTACCCTGTCTCTCTATCCCCTCTCTCTACCCTGTCTCTCTATTCGCTCTCTCTACCCTGTCTCTCTATCCGCTCTCTCTACCCTGTCTCTTTGTCCTCTCTCTACCCTGTCTCTCTATCCCCTCTCTCTACCCTGTCTCTCTATTCGCTCTCTCTACCCTGTCTCTTTGTCCTCTCTCTCTACCCTATCTCTCTATCCTCTCTCTCTACCCTATCTCTCTATCCTCTCTCTCTACCCTGTCTCTCTATCCTCTCTCTCTACCCTGTCTCTCTGTCCTCTCTCTCTACCCTGTCTCTCTATCCTCTCTCTCTACCCCATCTCTCTGTCCTCTCTCTCTACCCTATCTCGCTGTCCTCTCTCTCTACCCTGTCTCTCTATCCACTCTCTCCTGTCTTCGTGTCTCTCTATCCCCTCTCTCTTTCCTGTCTCTCTATCCTGTGTCTCTATCCTGTGTCTCTATCCTGTCTCTATCCCCTGTCTCTCTATCCCCTCTCAATTCAATTCAATTCAATTCAAGGGGCTTTATTGGCATGGGAAACGTGTTAACATTGCCAAAGCAAGTGAGGTAGATAATATATAAAATGAATATATAAAGTGAAATAAACAATAAAAATGAACAGTAAACATTACACACACAGAAGTTTAAAAACAATAAAGACAATCCAAATGTCATATTATATATATACAGTGTTTTAACAATGTACAAATGGTTAAAGGACACAAGATAAAATAAATAAGCATAAATATGGGTTGTATTTACAATGGTGTTTGTTCTTCACTGGTTGCCCTTTTCTCGTGGCAACAGGTCACAAATCTTGCTGCTGTGATGGCACACTGTGGAATTTCACCCTGTAGATGTGGGAGTTTATCAAAATTGGATTTGTTTTCGAATTCTTTGTGGATCTGTGTAATCTGAGGGAAATATGTCTCTCTAATATGGTCATACATTGGGCAGGAGGTTAGGAAGTGCAGCTCAGTTTCCACCTCATTTTGTGGGCAGTGTGCACATAGCCTGTCTTCTCTTGAGAGCCATGTCTGCCTACGGCGGCCTTTCTCTCAATAGCAAGGCTATGCTCACTGAGTCTGTACATAGTCAAAGCTTTCCTTAATTTTGGATCAGTCACAGTGGTCAGGTATTCTGCCGCTGTGTACTCTCTGTTTAGGGCCAACTAGGCATTCTAGTTTGCTCTGTTTTTTTGTTAATTCTTTCCAATGTGTCAAGTAATTATCTTTTTGTTTTCTCATGATTTGGTTGGGTCTAATTGTGCTGCTGTTCTGGGGTTCTGTAGGGTGTGTTTGTGTTTGTGAACAGAGCCCCAGGACCAGCTTGCTTAGGGGACTCTTCTCCAGGTTCATCTCTCTGTAGGTGATGGCTTTGTTGTGGAAGGTTTGGGAATCGCTTCCTTTTAGGTGGTTATAGAATTTAACGGCTCTTTTCTGGATTTTGATAATTAGTGGGTATCGGCCTAATTCTGCTCGGCATGCATTATTTATTATCCTCTTTCTACACTGTCTCTCTATCCTCTCTCTACCTGTCTCTCTATCCTCTTTCTACCCAGTCTCTCTATCCCTCTTTCTACCTTGTCTCTCTATCCTCTTTCTACCCTGTCTCTCTATCCTCTTTCTACCCTGTCTCTCTATCCTCTTTCTACCCTGTCTCCCTATCCTCTTTCTACCCTGTCTCTCTATCCTCTTTCTACCCTGTCTCTCTATCCTCTTTCTACCCTGTCTCTCTATCCTCTTTCTACCCTGTCTCTCTATCCTCTTTCTACCCTGTCTCTCTATCCTCTTTCTACCCTGTTTCTCTATCCTCTTTCTACCCTGTCTCTCTATCCTCTTTCTACCCTGTCTCTCTATCCTCTTTCTACCCTGTCTCTCTATCCTCTTTCTACCCTGTCTCTCTATCCTCTTTCTACCCTGTCTCTCTATCCTCTTTCTACCCTGTCTCTCTATCCTCTTTCTACCCTGTTTCTCTATCCTCTTTCTACCCTGTCTCTCTATCCTCTTTCTACCCTGTCTCTCTATCCTCTTTCTACCCTGTTTCTCTATCCTCTCTCTCTCGCTTTCTCCTCTCGCTCTTTCTCTGTTTTTTCCCTCTCCCTCTCTTTCTTTTTCGGTCGATGTCAGTCTTTCTTTTTCTCCCTTTCCTATCTTCTCTCTCTCTTCTCTCCCCATACTCTGACTTTTCTGAAAGTAAGTTTCATATTGTATTTGGCACAGGTTCCATCTCAGTGCTTAAGACATGCATTGTATATTTTAATTGTGTCGTATCAAGATGACCAGACAGCCTGTAGACCAGAGCATGGTTTACTGTGCTCTGTCTCTACGCACTTTCTCTCCTTTATTCATGATATCTCTAGGAAGGAATGCACAGGAGCAGAATCCTCTCTCCCTCTGATTTTCTTTTCCTTTTTAAGAAAGGTTTAGCTGGAATCATTCTCCTGTGAGAGTCTTAGGCTATGCCACTGACTGAAATGTCTGTAGCTGTGCTTTCTCTCTCTCTCTCTCTCTCTCTCTCTCTCTCTCTCTCTCTCACACTATGGTAGAATGTGTGAGCTAAGTGATTTGTTTTGCATGGCACTTTTGAGAAGCAACACTGGCGAACCTCTTTCCCATGCCAACATGTCAAATGATACATTACTCTGCTTAAGTGTTTCAAGGCTTGGGCGGTATGTCGTATATACCGTATACCAGGGTATTTGGAAGTAACCATGGGATGGTTTTCAATACCGTCAATACCGTGGAAACTATTTATTTTAAGTTTTAAGTTGTTCAATACGGTATACATAAATACCTGCAGTCAACAAATCTTCTCCGAGCAGAGCAGGCAGGTCTGTTGCCCTAGCGACTCCAGACGCCACACAGACACAGCATGAACACATGCTGCTCCAGAGCCAGTACTGTTCTTCTTTCAGACAAGCATGTGTCAAAACGTTGTTCATTTTCACAATGATTCTTGTTCACATCCGCTTTTAAATGTCCAAACTCACCAAAAATGATATTCGGTAGCTACTACTATCAGGTATCAAGGTAAGACCCAGATGCAGACCGTGTTGAAGTAACAGTGTTTATTACAGCAACAGGGGCAAAGGAACAGGATAGCAGGCAGGCTCAGGCTCAGGGGCAGGCAGAGTGGTCAGGCGGGTGGGTACAGGGTCAGGACAGGCAAGGGTCAAAAACCAGGATTATGGCAAAAGAGAGACTGGGGAAAAGCAGGAGCTGAAACACAAAACCACTGGTTGGCTTGACAAACAAGACGAACAGGCAACAGACAAACAGACACAGGTATAAGTACACAGAGGATAATGGGGAAGATGGGCGACACCTGGAGGGGGGTGGAGACAATCACAAAAACAGGTTAAACAGATCAGGGTGTGACATCTACCTACATATGTTTAATTTTATGAGCTGGATTGCCTGCCTTTGCAAATTAGTTTATTTTCGTTTGCGCTCGTTAACATATGTAGCTAGCAACCTCTACGTGTAGCAGACCCTTTGTGTACTAAGCCGGTAGTAACATAGGTCTTTGGATGAGAGAAGGATGGTATGACGATATGAAAGTCTGGATACTGTCCAACGTGTTTCCTCATACAGTCTTGTGTGTGCATCTCAGCGGAATAAATCACAGGCACCTGTGCCGTGCTGTAACCACAACCAATGTGGTTGTGACACAATGTTACATATTGCACAATAAATCACAAACAGTACCAGTCAAAAGTGTGGACACACCTACTCATTCAAGAGTTTTTCTTTATTTTTACTATTTTCTACATAGTTGAACATTTGCAAATAAATTCATTAAAAATCCTACTGTTTGATTTTCTGGATGTTTTTTTCTCATTTTGTCTGTCATAGTTGAAATGTACCTATGATGAAAATTACAGGCCTCTCATCTTTTTAAGTGGGAGAATTTGCACAATTGGTGGCTGACTAAATACTTTTTTGCCCCACTGTGTGTAAGAAGGTTCTCTGGTCAGATGAGACTAAAATTGAGCTTTTTGGCCATCAAGAAAAACGCTATGTCTGGCACAAACCCAACACCTCTCCGCACAGCGAGAACTTCCCCATGCTGTGCGGATGTTTTTCATCGGTAGGAACTGGGAAACTGGTCAGAATTGAGGGAATGATGGATGGCACTAAATACAGGGAAATTCTTGACGGGAACCTGTTTCAGTCTTCCAGAGATTTGAGACTCGGGCGGAGGTTCACCTTCCAGCAGGACAATGACCCTAAGCATACTGCTAAAGCAAGAATCGAGTGGTTTAAAGGGAAACATTTAAGTGTCTTGGAATGGCCTAGTCAAATCCCAGACCTCAATCCAATTGAAAATCTGTGGTATGACTTAAAGATTGCTGTAGGAACCCATCCATCCTTGAATGAGTAGGTGTGTCCAAACTTTTGACTGGCACTCTATGTATGGACACAGATAGGGATGTTCAGAGTTCCAGTTAGCACTTTAGCCAACTTTCCTTTAGCTCAAACCATCCGGGGCATTGATCAACCCATGCATTCAAAATAACATGATAATCCCAAAATGCAGTGAATGATTTTCATCTCTCTGATATCTCTCAGAGAGTACATTCATTGATCTCCTCATCCATGCACCTCAGCCTGAGTTATTGTTCCCAGAGAAGGCAGAGGAGAAGAACAGATCCAGCAGCATCTTGGGTTTGTAATTTATGAATTGTGTTTAATTTGGGCTGAGATGCATTCATCTCATTGTCAAAGGAGACAAGAGAGCTGAGCTAAGAGCATCTCTGTAGGGCAGCTGGGAATCTTAGCCAGCCCTGTGGAGGGAGGAAATGGAGGAAGATAGCCAGTGGAGAGAAGAGGAGAGAGGGAAGTAAGAGAGGGAAAGGAGAAGAGAGAGGGTTGGGAGAGAGGAGACAAGACGAGTGAGGGTTGGAAGAGAATATAGGAGGCAGTTGCAGTCCCTCATCACACCCTCCATCGGAAGCTGCCTTCACCTGTATGGGGTGAGGAGATGATTTACTAACGCCTGGAGTCTGTTCCACTGTCAAAGGAGAGGAGAGGATAGAGGGATGGGAGAGGAGAAGAGCACACTGTGGCCCCCCACTGGACCACTGATGAATATGGTTGGTGCCTGGGAGAGAAAGAGAGAGAGAGGGGTAGAGAGAGAGAGGTGGAATACAGAGGTGGAGAGAGAGAGAGAGAGAGAGAGAGAGAGAGAGAGGTGGAGAGAAAAAGTGTGGGAAGTAAGAGAGAGGTGGGGAGAGAAATAAGATGAGATGAAAAGAGAAATGGAGATGGAAGGAAAGAGAGGTGGAGAGAGAAACATTGTGGGAGAGAGGTGGAGAGAGAAACATTGTGGGAGAGAGGTGGAGAGACAGATGGAGAGACCCTCTTCTGTTCGTTGTGGAAAGAATCCTATCCTCAGTCTCATGGGAGTCCCACCATGACCCCCAACGCTATTACACCCATGCAGGATCCCATATACACTGAATCTCAATGTAATACGATAGAGAATAGTGCTGAAATGGTGTACTGGACACAAACAAATAGTATAGACTGTATAGCTACCATCTTCAGCTTGCTTTTAGGCCAGATTTAGATTGTTCAAAATGATGACCTGCTGCCTTGAATCTTAATTTCAAACGAGAGAATAGCCCTGAAACAGTTTACTGGATTTACATATTGTAGACTGTAGACTAAAAAGATATTTTTAGTCCTGATGTATATTGCCAGTGGTGTAAATGATGACCTGCTGCCTTGTGGAGTGTTCTAATGGGCTGTACAGTATTGAAATCAGTGGCTGCTGTGGTCGGCTACCGTAGGCTGGGTTACCCTGGCAACTGCCTGTCAATCAGAGCAGCATAATGCCAGGGTTCGTCTAGGGCTGTTACCGTGACTGTATTCAAATCAAATCAAATCGAATTTTATTTGTCACAGACACATGGTTAGCAGATGTTAATGCAAGTGTAGCGAAATGCTTGTGCTTCTAGTTCCGACAATGCAGTAATAACCAACAAGTAATCTAACTAACAATTCCAAAACTACTGTCTTATACACACAAGTGTAAGGGGATAAAGAATATGTACATAAAGATATATGAATGAGTGATGGTACAGAGCGGCATAGGCAAGATACAGTAGATGGTATCGAGTACAGTATATACATATGAGATGAGTATGTAAACAAAGTGGCATCAAATCAAATCAAATCAAATCAAATTTTATTTGTCACATACACATGGTTAGCAGATGTTAATGCGAGTGTAGCGAAATGCTTGTGCTTCTAGTTCCGACAATGCAGTAATAACGAGCAAGTAATCTAACTAACAATTCCAAAAAAAACTACTGTCATACACAGTGTAAGGGGATAAAGAATATGTACATAAGGATATATGAATGAGTGATGGTACAGAGCAGCATAGGCAAGATACAGTAGATGATATCGAGTACAGTATATACATATGAGATAAGTATGTAAACCAAGTGGCATAGTTAAAGTGGCTAGTGATACATGTATTACATAAGGATGCAGTCGATGATATAGAGTACAGTATCAACGTATGCATATGAGATGAACAATGTAGGGTAAGTAACATTATATAAGGTAGCATTGTTTAAAGTGGCTAGTGATATATTTACATCATTTCCCATCGATTCCCATGATTAAAGTGGCTGGAGTAGAGTCAGTGTCATTGACAGTGTGTTGGCAGTAGCCACTCAATGTTAGTGGTGGCTGTTTAACAGTCTGATGGCCTTGAGATAGAAGCTGTTTTTCAGTCTCTCGGCCCCAGCTTTGATGCACCTGTACTGACCTCGCCTTCTGGATGGCAGCGGGGTGAACAGGCAGTGGCTCGGGTGGTTGTTGTCCTTGATGATCTTTATGGCCTTCCTGTAACATCGGGTGGTGTAGGTGTCCTGGAGGGCAGGTAGTTTGCCCCCGGTGATGCGTTGTGCAGAACTCACTACCCTCTGGAGAGCCTTACGGTTGTGGGCGGAGCAGTTGCCGTACCAGGCGGTGATACAGCCCGCCGGGATGCTCTCGATTGTGCATCTATAGAAGTTTGTGAGTGCTCTTATGTGACAAGCCAAATTTCTTCAGCCTCCTGAGGTTGAAGAGGCGCTGCTGCGCCTTCTTCATGATGCTGTCTGTGTGGGTGGACCAATTCAGTTTGTCTGTGATGTGTATGCCGAGGAACTTAAAACTTGCTACCCTCTCCACTACTGTTCCATCGATGTGGATAGGGGGGTGTTCCCTCTGCTGTTTCGTGAAGTCCACAATCATCTCCTTAGTTTTGTTGACGTTGAGTGTGAGGTTATTTTCCCGAGGGCCCTCACCTCCTCCCTGTAGGCCGTCTCGTCGTTGTTAGTAATCAAGCCTACCAATGTTGTGTCGTCTGCAAACTTGATGATTGAGTTGGAGGCGTGCGTGGCCACGCAGTCGTGGGTGAACAGGGAGTACAGGAGAGGGCTCAGAACGCACCCTTGTGGGGCCCCAGTGTTGAGGATCAGCGGAGTGGAGATGTTGTTGCCTACCCTCACCACCTGGGGGCAGCCCGTCAGGAAGTCCAGTAACCAGTTGCACAGGGCGGGGTCGAGACCCAGGGTCTCGAGCTTGATTCACAAGTCATGACCGCATTCAAATTCCACGTGACCGTTTACTCATGGTAACTAGGCATCTCCAAAACTGCACTCTGATGCCGCTGGGGGTAATTAGTAGCTTACCAATCTTACTAACAACCTGTCACTAATGGCCTGGTACTCAGGGCTCTCCTGTCCCTCCACAGATCCTAATGGCCTGGTACTCAAGGTTCTACTGTTCCTCCATCAGGTCCTAATGGCCTGGTACTCAGGGCTCTCCTATCCCTCCATCAGGCCCTAATGGCCTGGTACTCAGGGCTCTACTGTCCCTCAATCAGGCCCTAATGGCCTGGTACTCCGAGCTCTAGACAAATAGAATATGACATCACGAGAAGGGGAGACAAATAGACTATGACGTCACCAGAAGGGGAGACAAATCGAATATGACATCACCAGAAGGGGAGACAAAAAGAATATGACGTCACCAGAAGGGGAGCCAAATAGAATATGACGTCACGAGAAGGGGAGACAAATAGAATATGACGTCACCAGAAGGGGAGACAAATAGAATATGACGTCACGAGAAGGGGAGACAAATAGAATATGACGTCACGAGAAGGGGAGACAAATAGAATATGACGTCACCAGAAGGGGAGACAAATAGAATATGACGTCACCAGAAGGGGAGACAAATAGAATATGATGTCACGAGAAGGGGAGACAAATAGAATATGACCTCACGAGAAGGGGAGAGAAATAGAATATGACCTCACGAGAAGGGGAGACAAATAGAATATGACGTCACCAGAAGGGGAGACAAATAGAATATGACGTCACCAGAAGGGGAGACAAATAGAATATGACGTCACCAGAAGGGGAGACAAATAGAATATGATGTCACCAGAAGGGGAGACAAATAGCATATGACGTCAGCAGAATGGGAGACAAATAGAATATGACGTCACCAGAAGGGGAGACAAATAGAATATGACGTCACCAGAAGGGGAGACAAATAGAATATGACGTCACCAGAAGGGGAGACAAATAGAATATGACGTCACCAGAAGGGGAGACAAATAGAATATGATGTCACGAGAAGGGGAGACAAATAGAATATGACCTCACGAGAAGGGGAGAGAAATAGAATATGACCTCACGACAAGGGGAGACAAATAGAATATGACGTCACCAGAAGGGGAGACAAATAGAATATGACGTCACCAGAAGGGGAGACGAATAGAATATGACGTCACCAGAAGGGGAGACAAATAGAATATGACGTCACCAGAAGGGGAGACAAATAGAATATGACGTCACGAGAAGGGGAGAGAAATAGAATATGACCTCACGAGAAGGGGAGACAAATAGAATATGACGTCACCAGAAGGGGAGACAAATAGAATATGACGTCAGCAGAATGGGAGACAAATAGAATATGAGGTCACCAGAAGGGGAGACAAATAGAATATGACATCACCAGAAGGGGAGCCAAATAGAATATGATATCACCACAAGGGGAGACAAATAGAATATGACGTCACCAGAAGGGGAGACAAATAGAATATGACGTCACCAGAAGGGGAGACAAATAGAATATGACGTCACCAGAAGGGGAGACAAATAGAATATGACGTCACCAGAAGGGGAGACAAATAGAATATGACGTCACCAGAAGGGGAGACAAATAGAATATGACGTCACCAGAAGGGGAGACAAATAGAATATGACGTCACGAGAAGGGGAGAGAAATAGAATATGACCTCACGAGAAGGGGAGACAAATAGAATATGACGTCACCAGAAGGGGAGACAAATAGAATATGACGTCACCAGAAGGGGAGCCAAATAGAATATGATGTCACCACAAGGGGAGACAAGTAGGATATGACGTCTCCAGAAGGGGAGACAAGTAGAATATGACGTCGCCAGAAGGGGAGACAAATAGAATATGACGTTACCAGAAGGGGAGACAAATAGAATATGACGTCACCAGAAGGGGAGACAAATAGAATATGATGTCACCAGAAGAGGAGACAAATAGAATATGACGTCACCAGAAGGGGAGACAAAAAGAATATGACGTCACCAGAAGGGGAGACAAATAGAATATGACGTCACCAGAAGGGGAGACAAATAGAATATGACGTCACCAGAAGGGGAGACAAATAGAATATGACGTTACCAGAAGGGGAGACAAATAGAATATGACGTCACCAGAAGGGGAGACAAATAGAATATGACGTCACCAGAAGGGGAGACAAATAGAATATGATGTCACCAGAAGGGGAGACAAATAGAATATGATGTCACCAGAAGGGGAGACAAATAGAATATGAGGTCACCAGAAGGGGAGACAAATAGAATATGACATCACCAGAAGGGGAGCCAAATAGAATATGATGTCACCACAAGGGGAGACAAGTAGAATATGACGTCACCAGAAGGGGAGACAAGTAGTATATGACGTCACCAGAAGGGGAGACAAATAGAATATGACATCACCAGAAGGGGAGACAAATAGAACATGACGTCACCAGAAGGGGAGACAAATAGAATATGATGTCACCACAAGGGGAGACAAGTAGAATATGACGTCACCAGAAGGGGAGACAAGTAGAATATGACGTCACCAGAAGGGGAGACAAATAGAATATGACATCACCAGAAGGGGAGACAAATAGAACATGACGTCACCAGAAGGGGAGACAAATAGAATATGACGTCCTAAACTGGAGGAGGAAATTATTGTCCTAAAACAAGATTTTTAGTAGAACTGACCCAACAATGATGAAGAGTGAATATGTTGATAGTTGATCATTTTGAGAACTAAAAGACAGATTGATGTTTTTATTGTCTTCTCTTTACAGCAATAACTATTTGTTTTCCAAACCATGTTTTCCCCGTGATTGTATTTTGAAATACTGTGATATTCCTGGCCTCTCTACTTTTCACAGACAGTCGCCACAATAAGCTGCCAAAATTGAGTGCGCTGTCTTTCCTTCTGACTGAAGACAATGTGATTTAAAACAATCCACTACTTTTTTAAGGCTAGGGGAAGCTAATGATCCTCTGTGGCCAAATCATGCTTTACTAGCCTATTTTGAATGATAGGCTATATTATTTTGGCAATTCAATTTACTTTAGGGAAAGCTTCCCCTAGCCTTATGAACTGCACTTGCATATTAAAAATGTAATCGCACGTAACCAACCGTTTGCTATTCGAGGCTATGGGTTACATGTTTTTTTTGTGGGCCATTCTAAATATAAAATTATTCCACACATATATTAGCAGGCTGGCTATATGTAAAGAACAGATTCAATTAAGAATAGTCTGATATGGGTGTGAATATTATCAAGTGCTTGCCAAATTGTGAATGAGAGACTGATGAAGTGTTTGCAGCCTGCAGAAAATAGAGTAGAGCTCATGCCTTTCATTCCACTTTTTTCAAATCATCATTAGTCACATCATCAGCCTTAGAATGTATTAAAAAAATCTAAATATGTAACCTAACGTTTGTATTACAACAAATGTTGCATAAATAACCAAATGAAGCCTATAGGAGCACCTGTTTCTTTGTTAGCCGCTCAACACAGAAGAGCCACATGTGCTCACTCCCTCAAATCGTTTGGGGTAAATATCCTTTCTGTTTTATTCAGCTATGTTCAGTTGTAGGCCTATTTTTAAAACTTTAAAATAATATAAAATAATTCCACGGAATTCTAATCAAATCTTGTCTGCTAAATGAACTAGTGTAGCCCACAGCCATATGGCATAAGAACAACTCAGAATATGCTATTCTGTTCTTCTGAAATAGACTGCAGTTTCTTCATATCATGTTTCTTTAGACCTGTCTAAAAAAATATAATGGATTCATTGTGAAGGTGTATATATATTATATTACATTTATTTATTAGACTTTTTAAAATGTAGATGTTTCGAAGGTCTGCATCAGTGGCTTGTAGGCTATGGGTGGAAACCCGGAGATGCTAAATGTGTTTATGTTAATTAACAGTCAATTACCATGAGACCGGCAGTTATTTGCATGACAATCACTGGCTGACAAAATGTTATGACTGCCACAGCCCTATGTCCGTCCAGCCCTAATCACCACATACAGGACTGCCTGCGAGCCTGGTGCAATTTACAGCGCAGAAAAACACACAGGCAGGCAGGGTAGGCAGGCAGCCAATCCAAAACCTCACGTATGTTTTTACCAAAGCTGAGGGCTGGGGCTTGAGGCTTCCCATAGCGCCTGTGTGCTCAACAGCCATCTGCTTCAATGAGCATCACATGGAACTGAACACACCAGCCAGCTACCGACCTGGTACAGGGTACAACTAAGCCCTAACATGAACAACTTTCAAGGAGAGTGTTTAATGTGGAAGAAGAGAGGAGCAGGCATGTTGGTCATGTTGGTCATGTTGGTCATGTTGGTCATGTTGGTCATGTTAGGCATGTTGGTCATGTTGGTCATGTTAGTCATGTTGGTCATGTTGGTCATGTTAGTCATGTTGGTCATGTTAGTCATGTTGGTCATGTTGGTCATGTTGGTCATGTTAGGCATGTTGGTCATGTTGGTCATGTTGGTCATGTTGGGCATGTTGGTCATGTTGTTCATGTTGGGCATGTTAGTCATGTTAGTCATGTTAGTCATGTTGGTCATGTTGGTCATGTTGGTCATGTTGTTCATGTTAGTCATGTTGGTCATGTTGGTCATGTTAGGCATGTTGGTCATGTTGGTCATGTTAGTCATGTTGGTCATGTTGGTCATGTTGGTCATGTTGGTCATGTTAGGCATGTTGGTCATGTTGGTCATGTTGGTCATGTTGGTCATGTTAGGCATGTTGGTCATGTTGGTCATGTTAGTCATGTTAGTCATGTTGGTCATGTTGGTCATGTTAGTCATGTTGGTCATGTTAGGCATGTTGTTCATGTTGGTCATGTTGGTCATGTTAGGCATGTTGTTCATGTTGGTCATGTTGGTCATGTTAGTCATGTTGGTCATGTTAGTCATGTTAGTCATGTTGGTCATGTTGTTCATGTTGGTCATGTTGGTCATGTTGGTCATGTTAGTCATGTTGGTCATGTTAGTCATGTTGGTCATGTTGGTCATGTTGTTCATGTTGGGCATGTTAGTCATGTTGGTCATGTTGGTCATGTTAGGCATGTTGGTCATGTTGGTCATGTTAGTCATGTTGGTCATGTTGGTCATGTTAGGCATGTTGGTCATGTTGGTCATGTTAGTCATGTTGGTCATGTTGGTCATGTTGGTCATGTTAGTCATGTTGGTCATGTTGGTCATGTTGGTCATGTTAGGCATGTTGGTCATGTTGGTCATGTTAGGCATGTTGGTCATGTTAGTCATGTTAGTCATGTTAGTCATGTTGGTCATGTTGGTCATGTTGGTCATGTTAGTCATGTTGGTCATGTTAGTCATGTTAGTCATGTTAGTCATGTTGGTCATGTTGGTCATGTTGTTCATGTTGGGCATGTTAGTCATGTTGGTCATGTTGGTCATGTTGTTCATGTTGGGCATGTTAGTCATGTTGGTCATGTTGGTCATGTTAGGCATGTTGGTCATGTTGGTCATGTTAGTCATGTTGGTCATGTTGGTCATGTTAGGCATGTTGGTCATGTTGGTCATGTTAGGCATGTTGGTCATGTTGGTCATGTTGGTCATGTTAGGCATGTTGGTCATGTTAGGCATGTTGGTCATGTTAGTCATGTTGGTCATGTTGGTCATGTTAGTCATGTTGGTCATGTTAGTCATGTTGGTCATGTTGGTCATGTTGGTCATGTTGGTCATGTTAGTCATGTTGGTCATGTTGGTCATGTTGGTCATGTTGGTCATGTTAGGCATGTTGGTCATGTTGGTCATGTTGTTCATGTTGGGCATGTTAGTCATGTTAGTCATGTTGGTCATGTTGGTCATGTTGGTCATGTTAGTCATGTTGGTCATGTTAGTCATGTTGGTCACATTGGTCATGTTGGTCATGTTGGTCATGTTGGGCATGTTGGTCATGTTGGGCATGTTGGTCATGTTGGGCATGTTGGTCATGTTGGTCATGTTAGTCATGTTGGTCATGTTAGTCATGTTGGTCATGTTGGTCATGTTGGTCATGTTGGTCATGTTGGTCATGGTAGGCGTGTTGGGCGTGTTGGTTGTGTTGGTCATGTTAGTCATGTTGGTCATGTTGGTCATGTTAGTCATGTTGGTCATGTTAGTCATGTTAGTCATGTTGGTCATGTTGGTCATGTTGGTCATGTTAGTCATGTTAGTCATGTTGGTCATGTTAGTCATGTTAGTCATGTTGGTCATGTTGGTCATGTTGGGCATGTTGGTCATGTTAGTCATGGTAGGCGTGTTGGGCGTGTTGGTTGTGTTGGTCATGTTAGTCATGTTGGTCATGTTGGTCATGTTAGTCATGTTGGTCATGTTGGTCATGTTAGGCATGTTGGTCATGGTGGTCATGGTGGTCATGTTAGTCATGTTGGTCATGTTAGTCATGTTGGCCATGTTAGTAATGTTGGTCATGTTGGCCATGTTGGTCATGTTGGTGGAGGGATGGAGGGATCCAGACCAGCTCGCTCCTCAGCTCTGAAATGTATTCAGCAGAACCAGAATTGATTTTCTTTTTCTTTTAAAGAAAGGTTTAGCTGGAATCATTCTCCTGTGAGAGTCTTAGGCTATGCCATTGACTGAAATATCTGTAGCTGTGCTCTCTCTCTCTCTCTCTCTCTCTCTATATATATATATATATATATATATATATATATATATATATATATATATATATATATATTTCTCTGCTTATAAAATATGTCCTCCTCTTTCCCTCTCCTCTCGTTCTCTCTGAAGCCAGCCTGTGAAGGGATGTTTTTGGATTATTTTCACTACTGACTCTTGCAAAAAGAGTAGACAAGGCTTTGGGCTTTGCGCCTTAATCTGTAATGACAATTGCAGTCGATACAATTCTGTCCTGTTAATTGATGCTATTGACAAAATCCAAGCAAAACAATGTGCATAGTATTTCATCTTAGCTTCCAACCCTGGCCAAACAGAATGTCTTTGATTGTTCCGAATGACCCTTCAGAAGGCCTTTTTAAACCAGACCAATATGTTTTTCCAATGCAATAGGATTATAATGAAGCTATAGACCTACACCTCCAATCTAAGCACTATGAGTTCAGGTTTATTTCACTCGAAACTGTGGTGTTCATGTTCCAGGTGGCTGCCCTTGACAATATCCTTTTGATGTCAGACGAGACCCCTGTAAATGTACGTAGGTTGTGTCCCAAATGGCACCCTATTCCCTACACAGAACGGCCCTCTTATTATGACTATATAGGGAATAGGGTGCCATTTGGAACACACACTTAGAGTAGATTGTTATTAATGTGCAGGGATGGATATAGGACAGGCTATAGGAGGGAGACTCATGTGTTGTATTGGGGGTGTGATGTATAAGTCCCTTTAGGCCTAGAGCAGGAACCTGTCAAGATCTACATAACGGCCCTCTTATTATGAACTGAAAAATCACTGTGATCTGGTCCCTGTGTCAGACAATAGACATACCTCATGGTCTTGCTCTGAGTGGTGTTTAAGGTTCCTATGTTGTTGCCTGTGTGGTGGTTCTAAAATCAATGGTATTTTCTACAAACTCAATGTTTCGATAATGCACCTGAATATCAAGGTCCTTCTTCTCTAAAAACAACTGACGTGATACCAAATGCTCCTTTTATGCCGTCTTGTGATTCAAGAGAAGCTTGAACGTCGGTATAGGGATCGAAGCACTTATGTGGCTGGTCTTTTTTTTATCAAAGGGATTGTAGTGGGTAAAATGCTAAATCAAGTGGTCTATTGACCTAAGCAATTCATTCTTCTTTGTGCTGATGGAAATGGCTGGTGTAATGACCTTGACTCGCTTTAAAAGATGAGCAAAAATGCTCTTCAAATCCTGTTGAAGTGAAATGGAATAGCTAACGTCTGACTTACCTCTGTATCACTGCTTTTTCAGATAGTCTTTTATTATTCTCTTCAAGGTTTTGCTTTGGATTTCATACTTAGTGGTGTTGGTGGTAGCAAAGCTTTATGCCCAATGTTACACTCACAAATTCCTGTCAGATGATATAAAACTGTCTCATGTTTTACGTTGTTTCGCTTTCCTCTCTGACATCCGTCTTAATGAGAGGCCTGTTATTAACATGGAGACTGTTGACTGCATGGCCATTAGTCAGGCAGGATGTGATGTATGATACAGTAGTTAGTCAGGCAGGATGTGATGCATGATACAGTAGTTAGTCAGGCAGGATGTGATGCATGATACAGTAGTTAATCAGGCAGGTTGTGATGTATGATACAGTAGTTAGTCAGGCAGGATGTGATGCATGATACAGTAGTTAGTCAGGCAGGTTGTTATGTATGATACAGTAGTTAGTCAGGCAGGATGTGATGTATGATACAGTAGTTAGTCAGGCAGGATGTGATGCATGATACAGTAGTTAGTCAGGCAGGTTGTGATGTATGATACAGTAGTTAGTCAGGCAGGATGTGATGCATGATACAGTGGTTAGTCAGGCGGGATGTGAGGCATGATACAGTAGTTAGTCAGGCAGGATGTGATGTATGATACAGTAGTTAGTTAGGCAGGTTGTGATGTATGATACAGTAGTTAGTCAGGCAGGATGTGATGTATGATGAGGTAGTTAGTCAGGCAGGATGTGATGCATGATACAGTAGTTAGTCAGGCGGAATGTGATGCATGATACAGTAGTTAGTCAGGCGGGATGCAGAGTTCACTCTCTTCATCATCGCCCTAACAGGTTAGACCTGATGAGTTTGATGTATATCTATGGTAGGACCTCTACCAGGCACTTTAAAGTCCACATACCTGCACCCTTCATTCACGTCATCTGACCCTGCTCCACCCTAACAGGTGGCCAGCCATTCATCTCTGTAATGGGAGGTTAGTCTACACGTCCACACACCTGTAAAGTAGCACCACACCCCGCTACAGTCAATGGTCTGTCAATACTTGTCAGGAGGAAATGGTGGGGCCATTGACATTGCTGTATCTGTGAGGATCAGAGCCTCTCCTTTAAAATCTGTTCTGACTGACAATGCTTTTCTTCATTATTAAATAGGTAAATAGAGTAGTATGTAGGGAAACATATCATAGCCTTCACTTAGTATTTTAATGAAGTTGCATTAATTGCTGCACAATCTATCTTAAAATGTGACAGATGTTGTTATCCAAGCATACTAGAGAATTTCAGACAATTTCTAATTGCCTGTGAATGATACGCTATATTCCCCCTGCATCTGTATTTTCACCCCTTTTTCATGGTATCCAATTGGTAGTTACAGTCTTGTCCCATCGCTGCAACTCCCATATGGACTCAGGAGAGGTGAAGGTCAAGAACCATGCATCAACGGAAACACGACCCTGCCAAGCTGCACTGCTTCTTGACACACTGCTCGCTTAATCCGGAAGCCAGCCGCACCAATGTGTCGCAGGAAACACAATACACCTGGCGACCGTGTCAGCGTGCATTGCGTCCGGCCCGTCACAGGAGTCGCTAGAGCGCAATGACAAGGACAACCCGGCCGGACAAACCCTCCCGTAACCCGGACGACGCTGGGCCAATTGTGCGCCGCCTCATGGGTCTCCAGGCCACGGCCGACTGCGACACAGCCTGGGATCGAACCAGGATCTGTAGTGATGCAGTACCTTAGACTGCTGCGCCACTCGGGACACCCCCCTGTCTTTCAAAAGTGAAAACGTATCACTCTAGAGGCTGTAGAGGCTTTAGAGGCTACGTCTCATATGGCACCCTGTTCCCTATTTGGTGAACTACTTTTGATCAGGGCCCATAGGGTTTTGGTAAAAAAGTAGGGCACTATATCGGGAATAGGGTACCATTTTGGACGCTGAGAGATTATCCTAATTCATTGATCTGCTCCTGTTTCTGTAAGAGAGATGAGAATCAGAGTTTAGCCTATCTGGACACATCCTCCTGGCCATGCTGCGGTAATCAAGCTCAAACCGTCTGGAGAAAGGAAACTTTATCTCTCTCTCTCTCTCTCTCTCTCTCTCTCTCTCTAAATTCAATTAAATTCAAGGGTCTTTCACTCTGTCTCTCTCTCTGTCTCTCTCTCCATCTCCATCTCACCTCCCCCACTCTCTCTTTCTGCTTGCCTAGCACAGTGAAAATAATCACAGTTTTCTGAGGCTATATAATTGAGGGCAGCACTTGAAAGACAATAGTGAGGATTGGAGTGGCCTGGTTAATTGTGTGTGGGCGATGGATCCGTGTCCTGACTCTGAAGCGAGACTCCCTGTTGTCCTGTAGGACACACACAACACACACACGCAGGTATGCATACACAAACATGCACACACACACACACACACACACACACACACACACACACACACACACACACACACACACACACACACACACACACACACACACACACACACACACACAGCCCTGACTACTAAGAGAGGTGGTATTAAACCAGGAAAAGTGGCTCTGATGAGACTTATGCACCTGTCAGGAGGTAGCAGCAACGCTGTGTTTATCAATACGTGTTGAGTCTTTTAATAACACCTTCACACCTTAAGTCACACACCAGCAGTATAGTGAAGAGCTCACTAATTGCTACATGTTAACCTAATGACACTGAGGAAATGCTGCAGTACTGCGGTGTGGCTTCCTGTCATAACAAAAACTGTGTTGTCAGCTCTGGAATAAACTGGCTGATGATAACAAAGACAGCTCTGTGCTAATCATATCATCTTATTCCAAGACAGTTTCTCAGGAAATGCCTCTTTTGAGTTGTTTTTTTGCTTGATCCTTATGTAAAGAGGGAGGGAAGGAGAGAGAGAGTGGGGCAGTGAGAGTGAGAGTGAGAATGAGAGAGAGAGAGAGAGAGAGAGCGAGGGGGGGGGAAAGAGAGTAAAATAAAGGGAGAGAGGGAGGGAAAAGGAGAAAGAGAGAACGGGAGTGAGAGACAGATATCGATAGAGAGAAAGGGAAAGGGAGAGATAGTATAGCAGATTTCCTCCCAGAGGGTGGTGTATCTAGCAGTAGTTGTGAGGTAGCAGTGCTGTGGGGCTGTAGAGCTGACACTGCACTTCTGTCACAGCACCCAGGGACCACAGCATCCTCTTCACGGTCTGGGTCCCAAATAGCATCCTATTCCCTATGTATAGTGCACTACTTTTGACCAGTGTCCATAGGGTTCCGGTCAAAAGTAGTGCCCTATGTGTTTGAGCCATTTGGGACTCACACACTCACTCCGCATGGTACAGCCTGCCTCTAGCAACACTGACAAGATGTGAACACATAGACATACCGTATACCCACCAGCACACATGTACATAACTCATTCACATAACATATGGCATGGCTTTGTAAATACAGTACAGTCAAATATGTGAAATATGAAAGGCATGTGGGTTAATAGACTACACGCTGTCTCTCTCCCACACACTAACAGACACCAACAAACACACCCACGCACACAAGCACACTTAGACACACCAGCACACATAAACACACCAACACACTTAGACACACCAGCACACATAAACACACCAACACACTTAGATACACCAGCAAAATAAAACACACCAACACACATAGACACACCGGCACACATAGACACACCAGCACACATAAACACACCAACACACTTAGATACACCGGCACAATAAAACACACCAACACACATAGACACACTGGCACACATAAACACACCAGCACACATAAACACACCAACACACTTAGAGACACCGGCACACATAGACACACCAGCACACATAAACACACCAACACACTTAGATACACCGGCACACATAGACACACCAGCACACATAAACACACCAACACACTTAGATACACCGGCACACATAGACACACCAACACACTTAGACACAACAACACACTTAGATACACCGGCACACATAAACACACCGACACACTAAGACACACCAGCACACATAAACACACCAACACACTTAGACACACCAGCACACATAAACACACCAACACACTTAGATACACCGGCACACATAGACACACCAGAACACATAGACACACCGGCACACATAGACACACCAACACAATTAGATACACCGGCACACATAAACACACCAACACAGTTAGACACACCGGCATACTAAGACACACCAACACACTTAGACACACCAGAACACATAGACACACCAACACACTTAGACACACCGGAACACTAAGACACACCGGCACACATAGACACACCAACACACTTAGACACACCGGAACACATAGACACACCAACACACCTAGATACACCGGAACACTAAGACACACCGGCACACATAACACACCAGCACACATAAACTAACCAACACACTTAGACACACCAACACACTTAGATACACTGGCACACTAAAACACACCAGAACACATAGACACACCGGCACACTAAGACACACCGGAACACTAAGACACACCAACACACTTAGACACACCGGAACACTAAGGCACACCGGAACACATAGACACACCGGAACACATATACACACCGGAACAGTTAGACACACCGGAACACTTAGACATACCGGAACACATAGACACACCGGAACACTTAGACACACCGGAACACATAGACACACCGTAACACATAGACACACCGGAACACATAGACACACCGGAACACATACACACCGGAACAGTTAGACACACCGGAACACATAGACACACCGGAACACATAGACACACCGGAACACATAGACACACCGGAACACATAGACACACCGGAACACATATACACACCGGAACAGTTAGACACACCGGAACACATAGACACACCGGAACACTTAGACACACCGGAACACATAGACACACCGGAACATTTAGACACACCGGAACACATAGACACACCGGAACAGTTAGACACACCGGAACAGTTAGACACACCGGAACACTTAGACATACCGGAACACATAGACACACCGGAACACTTAGACACACCGGAACAATTAGACACACCGGAACACATATACACACCGGAACAGTTAGACACACCGGAACACATAGACACACCAGAACAGTTAGACATACCGGAACACATAGAAACACCGGAACAGTTAGACATACCGGAACAGTTAGACACAACGGAACACTTAGACACACCGGAACACATATATACACCGGAACAGTTAGACACACCGGAACACTTAGACACACCGGAACACTTAAACACACCGGAACACTTAGACACACCGGAACACTTAGACACACCGGAACACTTAGACACACCGGAACACATATACACACCGGAACAGTTAGACACACCGGAACACTTAGACACACCGGAACACATAGACACACCGGAACACTTAGACACACCGGAACACATAGACACACCGGAACAGTTAGACACACCGGAACAGTTAGACACACCGGAACAGTTAGACACACCGGAACACTAAGACACACCGGAACAGTTAGACACACCGGAACACTTAGACATACCGGAACACATAGACACACCGGAACACTTAGACACACCGGAACACATAGACACACCGGAACACATAGACACACCGGAACACATAGACACACCGGAACACATAGACACACCGGAACAGTTAGACACACCGGAACACATAGACACACCGGAACACATATACACACCGGAACAGTTAGACACACCGGAACAGTTAGACACACCGGAACACTAAGACACACCGGAACAGTTAGACACACCGGTACACTTAGACATATCGGAACACATATACACACCGGAACACTTAGACACACCGGAACAATTAGACACACCGGAACACATAGACACACCGGAACACATATACACACCGGAACAGTTAGACACACCAGAACAGTTAGACATACCGGAACACATAGACACACCGGAACAGTTAGACACACCGGAACACATAGACACACCGGAACAGTTAGACACACCGGAACAGTTAAACACAACGGAACACTTAGACACACCGGAACACATATACACACCAGAACAGTTAGACACACCGGAACACTTAGACACACCGGAACACTTAGACACACCGGAACACTTAGACACACCGGAACACATATACACACCGGAACAGTTAGACACACCGGAACAGTTAGACACACCGGAACACTTAGACACACCGGAACACATAGACACACCGGAACAGTTAGACATACCGGAACACATAGACACACCGGAACAGTTAGACATACCGGAACACATAGACACACCGGAACAGTTAGACACACCGGAACACTAAGACACACAGGAACAGTTAGACACACCGGAACACTTAGACATACCGGAACAGTTAGACACACCGGAACAGTTAGACACAACGGAACACTTAGACACACCGGAACACATATACACACCGGAACAGTTAGACACACCGGAACACTTAGACACACCGGAACACTTAGACACACCGGAACACATATACACACCGGAACAGTTAGACACACCGGAACAGTTAGACACACCGGAACACTTAGACACACCGGAACACATAGACACACCGGAACACTTAGACACACCGGAACAGTTAGACACACCGGAACAGTTAGACACACCGGAACAGTTAGCCACACCGGAACACTAAGAGACACACCGGAACAGTTAGACACACCGGAACACTTAGACATACCGGAACACATAGACACACCGGAACAGTTAGACACACCGGAACACTTAGACACACCGGAACACTTAGACACACCGGAACACATAGACACACCGGAACAGTTAGACACACCGGAACAGTTAGACACACCGGAACACTAAGACACACCGGAACACTTAGACACACCGGAACACTTAGATATACCGGAACACATAGACACACCGGAACACTTAGACACACCGGAACACTTAGACACACCGGAACAGTTAGACACACCGGAACACTAAGACACACCGGAACAGTTAGACACACCGGAACAGTTAGACACACCGGAACACATAGACACACCGGAACACTTAGACACACCGGAACAGTTAGACACACCGGAACAGTTAGACACAACGGAACACTTAGACACACCGGAACACATATACACACCGGAACAGTTAGACACACCGGAACACTTAGACACACCGGAACACTTAGACACACCGGAACACTTATACACACCGGAACACATATACACACCGGAACAGTTAGACACACCGGAACAGTTAGACACACCGGAACAGTTAGACACACCGGAACAGTTAGACACACCGGAACACTAAGACACACCGGAACAGTTAGACACACCGGAACACTTAGACATACCGGAACACATATACACACCGGAACACTTAGACACACCGGAACACATAGACACACCGGAACACTTAGACACACCGGAACACATATACACACCGGAACATTTAGACACACCGGAACAGTTAGACACACCGGAACAGTTAGACACACCGGAACACTAAGACACACCGGAACAGTTAGACACACCGGAACAGTTAGACATACCGGAACACATATACACACCGGAACACTTAGACACACCGGAACAATTAGACACACCGGAACACATAGACACACCGGAACACATATACACACCGGAACAGTTAGACACACCAGAACAGTTAGACATACCGGAACACATAGACACACCGGAACAGTTAGACATACCGGAACACATAGACACACCGGAACAGTTAGACACACCGGAACAGTTAGACACAACGGAACACTTAGACACACCGGAACACATAGACACACCGGAACACTTAGACACACCGGAACACATAGACACACCGGAACAGTTAGACACACCGGAACAGTTAGACACACCGGAACAGTTAGACACACCGGAACACTAAGACACACCGGAACAGTTAGACACACCGGAACACTTAGACATACCGGAACACATAGACACACCGGAACACTTAGACACACCGGAACACTTAGACACACCGGAACAGTTAGACACACCGGAACACTAAGACACACCGGAACAGTTAGACACACCGGAACAGTTAGACACACCGGAACACATAGACACACCGGAACACTTAGACACACCGGAACACTTAGATATACCGGAACACATAGACACACCGGAACACTTAGACACACCGGAACACTTAGACACACCGGAACAGTTAGACACACCGGAACACTAAGACACACCGGAACAGTTAGACACACCGGAACAGTTAGACACACCGGAACACATAGACACACCGGAACACTTAGACACACCGGAACAGTTAGACACACCGGAACAGTTAGACACAACGGAACACTTAGACACACCGGAACACATATACACACCGGAACAGTTAGACACACCGGAACACTTAGACACACCGGAACACTTAGACACACCGGAACACTTAGACACACCGGAACACATATACACACCGGAACAGTTAGACACACCGGAACAGTTAGACACACCGGAACAGTTAGACACACCGGAACAGTTAGACACACCGGAACACTAAGACACACCGGAACAGTTAGACACACCGGAACACTTAGACATACCGGAACACATATACACACCGGAACACTTAGACACACCGGAACACATAGACACACCGGAACACTTAGACACACCGGAACACATATACACACCGGAACATTTAGACACACCGAACAGTTAGACACACCGGAACAGTTAGACACACCGGAACACTAAGACACACCGGAACAGTTAGACACACCGGAACAGTTAGACATACCGGAACACATATACACACCGGAACACTTAGACACACCGGAACAATTAGACACACCGGAACACATAGACACACCGGAACACATATACACACCGGAACAGTTAGACACACCAGAACAGTTAGACATACCGGAACACATAGACACACCGGAACAGTTAGACATACCGGAACACATAGACACACCGGAACAGTTAGACACACCGGAACAGTTAGACACACCGGAACACTTAGACACACCGGAACACTTAGACATATCGGAACACTTAGACACACCGGAACACATAGACACACCGGAACAGTTAGACACACCGGAACAGTTAGACACACCGGAACAGTTAGACACACCGGAACACTAAGACACACCGGAACAGTTAGACACACCGGAACACTTAGACACACCGGAACACATAGACACACCGGAACACTTAGACACACCGGAACACTTAGACACACCGGAACAGTTAGACACACCGGAACACTAAGACACACCGGAACAGTTAGACACACCGGAACAGTTAGACACACCGGAACACATAGACACACCGGAACACTTAGACACACCGGAACAGTTAGACACACCGGAACAGTTAGACACACCGGAACACTAAGACACACCGGAACACTTAGACACAGACAAGCAGATGATGACGCCTGTGCACACACATCTTTAAGCACTTTTCTCTGCCTGCACGAGCCAATCCTGTAAACAAAGACAGGGTCAATCACAACACACACACACACAGCTCCAAAACTACTGCATATATTGCAGAGAAAACGCCCTGTATGTAAAAATCCATTAATTCCACAAGGGCCCAACAAACAGTGACACATTACAGTAATAAGATCAATTTTGGATGAGATCAATATGCTGAGCATGAATACATCTTTCATCAGACGTTGCAGCGAGGGTTTATTGACCGCGGTTGCGTCCGACATGCCACCCTATTACCAATATAGTGCACTGCTTTTGACCTGAGCCATATGGGCCCTGGTCAAAAGTACTGTACTAGATAGGGAATAGGGTGGCATTTGGGAAGCAGACCAGAGCTGTAATTAAAGACATTTTTGACAGGCATACCCTGCAGGCCGGGTGGTTTATCCTCATACCTGTCTACTCTCACACAGGCACCTTGTTAGACACATCTTGCCAATGACAGGCCTGGGATCTGATCTCACACCAGTGCCAGGACAATGCTCCTCAATCTGGGCTGTTCAGGCTCAGTCACAGGTCTTTGCTAATGCTGTAAAAGTTGTGCATAGAAGTGATTACATCCAGAGTTATATCAAATCAAATCAAATTGTATTAGTCACATACGCCGAATACAACAGGTACAACCTTACAGTGAAATGCTTACTTACGAGCCCCTAACCAACAATGCGGTTTAAAAAAATACAGATAAGAATAAGAGATAAGAGATAAGAGATAAAAGTAACAAGTAATTAAAGAGCAGCAGTGAAATAACTATAGTGAGACTATATACAGGGGGGTACCGATACATAGTCAATGTGTCGGGGCACCGGTTATTTGAGGTAGTACAGTATGTCCATGTAGGTAGAGTTATTGAAGTGACTTTGCATAGATGATAACAGAGTGTAGCAGTAGTGTAAAGAGGGGGTGAGGGCAGGGGCACTCTAAATAGTCTGGGTAGCCATTTGACGAGATGTTCAGGAGTCTTATGGCTTGGGGGTAGAAGCTGTTTAGAAGCCTCTTGGACCTAGAATTGGCCCTCCGGTACCGCTTGCCGTGTGGTAGCAGAGAGAACAGTCTATGTCTAGGGTGGCTGGAGTCTTTGACAATTTTTAGGGCCTTCCTCTGACACCTCCTGTTATAGAGGTCCTGGATTGCAGGAAGCTTGGCTTCAGTGATGTACTGGGCCGTACGCACTACCCTCTGTAGTGCCTTGCGGTCGGAGGCCGAGCAGTTGCCATACCAGGCAGTGATGCAACCTGTCAGGATGCTCCCAATGGTGCAGCTGTAGAACCTTTTGAGGATCTGAGGACCCATGCCAAGTCTTTTCAGTCGCCTGAGGGGGAATAGGTTTTGTCGTTCCCTCTTCGCGACTGTTTGTTGTTGATGTGGACACCAAGGAACTTTAAGCTCTCAACCTGCTCCACTGCAGACCCATCGATGAGAATGGGGGTGTGCTCTGTCTTCTTTTTCCTGTAATCCACAACCATCTCCTTTGTCTTGATCAAGTTGAGGGAAAGGTTGTTGTCCTCGCACCACACGGCCAGGTCTCTGACCTCCCTATAGACTGTCTCGTCGTTGTCGGTGATCAGGCCTAACACTGTTGTGTCATGGGCAAATGATGGTGTTGAAGTTGTGCCTGGCCGTGCAGTCATGAGTGAACAGGGAGTACAGGAGGGGACTGAGCACGTACCCCTGAGGGGCCCCTGTGTTGAGGATCAGCGTGGCGGATGTGTTGTTACCTACCCTAACCACCTGGGTGTGGCTCGTCAGGAAGTCCAGGATCCAGTTGCAGAGGGAGGTGTTGAGTCCCAGGGTCCTTAGCTAATTGATGAGCTTAGAGGGCACTATGGTCTTTAACGCTGAGCTGTAGTCAATGAATAGCATTCTCACATTGGTGTTCCTTTTGTCCAGGTCGGAAATGGCAGTGTGGAGTGTAATAGAGATTGCGTCACATATGGATCTGTTGGGGCGGTATGCAAATTGGAGTGGGTCTAGAGTTTCTGGGATTATGATGTTGATGTGAGCCATGACCAGCCTTTCAAAGCACTTCTTGGCTACAGACGTGAAGCGCTACAGGTCGGTAGCCATTTAGACAGGTTACCTTAGTGTTCTTGGGCACAGAGACTATGGTGGTCTGCTTGAAACATGTTGGTATTACAGACTCGGACATTGAGAGGTTGAAAATGTCAGTAAAGACACTTGCCAGTTGATCAGCGCAGGCTCAAGGTACACATCGTGGTAATCCATCTGTATAGATATTATATAGATATTCTTGAGAAGTTGTTGTGTTGGTGTTTATTCAAGATCTACTGGGCCATGTTAAGATCAAGGACCAGGTACTTAAGGGTTAGCTAGACTGCAATATTGTTGATCAGCAGCTTAGAGTTAGGATTCTACAACTAAATTCAAACGGAACATTTGAAAAAAGGGTTTGCTACAGCCACAGTGCTCTATCGTCCTTACATACCTATTACAAAGATGAGCAAACCTTCTCCCTGTAGTGTAAAGCTGTATTCCTAATGGACTGGCAGAAGTTGAGTGAATAAAACCTAATTGAGTGGAAGAGTTTATAAAGAAGTCAATGATAACATGATGAGGTCATAATTGTGAGATGCAGGCAGGAAGTGGCAATAACTGGCCACAACAATACTCTGTGCTTCAGGCTCACTATTAGATTTGATTAAACTGGGAATGGAGCTCGAACTAGGTGGAGTCACAATGCAAGTACTAATGGAGCAATGTGAAGAAAAGCTCAGTCTTCAGTTCCCCAACCACTAGGGTTGCAATTTTCCATAGGAAGTTAAGCCCTGGAATTTGGGGAATTTTGCTTAAATTCATCAAAAAGTTAGCTTACAACAGTGAACCTTTTTTTGTGGGATACACATAAGGCAATTCTAGGAATTGTGGCATATTTTAGTTAAACTATCCCCAATTCAATGGAATTGCAACACTCTGCATGCACAGTGCATTCTTCCATCACATGTTCAGATGATTCTCAAGATCTTGCACACTAATGAGATGCTACTGAGCCCACACTACTACACTGTCTGAGCTAAGGACTACATGCTTTCTGGTAAGTTTTGATTACAATAATGGGTTGGGTGAATATATTTTATATGACATACATTATTTTTTGTTAACTAGTAAATAGTAGCCTACAGCAAAGTGTGTTTCAATCATTGCTAACTTGTTAACAATTTCTGCTAGTTAGTTTTTGCTACCATGTGGGTTTTAGCTTGCTTGAGCCTGATAACTGAGAAGTGTTCATTTACTTGTTTCTATATGTTTCATTTTTAAAAAATTATCTTAAATCTAACTGCTTAACTATGTTTTTTTCCCACCTCTGAATTTTCCCCAAAATGTGCAACCCTACCAACCACACAGCCTTCAAGTTGTCTTCTCTCTCTTCACATGCCTCATTACAGTGTGGAATAAAACAGCAAACCCTGTTTCTCCTCACCTCTCCTCTGCCTTAGGGAGTGTTGTTTCTCTCCCTCTCTCCCACCCTCTGTCTCCCTTGCCCACACAACTCATTCAAGGTCCTGTCTTGTCTGCCGTGGCCACACAGAAACTCCATTATTCATCTCTCTCCCCGTGACCTTCTGTGTGATCAGTAGCAATGGAGGTCAGAGACTTGGCGACCCTCTTCCTTGTCTCCTTGCAATGTTAATATCAGCGGCCCGTAGCACCATGTCAAAGGTGACTTCCTGTAGGAATCACACAACTTTGTTATGCCTGTAATCCTTCCCTACAATAGGATATATATTTTTTTAAGAACACATGGCGTGACTACTCGAATGTGTCTTAAATGCTACCCTTTTCCCTTTATAGTGCCTATAGGGCTCTGGTCAAAAGTAGCACACTGTATAGGGAATAGGGTGCCATTTGGGATGCATCACTTATCCTCCCTCCCAGCCTTGCTGTAGGGTTGCAGAGACAAGTTGTCTTTATTCTGTGCTGCTAACGCTTTCCCGCCCTTCTTAACAGTGTACCCTTATCTCTCCCTAGACTCCACAAGCTCCCCTTCAGTGCATATTCTAGGGGAGACAGACAGGCAGGCCAGTACTTGAAGTTAGGAGAAGCAGCTCTATTCAGGGAAATGGGAGCTAATGGTGCTCTCAGTTCTCCCAGGGGCTGATGATGCCTTCAAGCCACCTACAGTGTTACTACCGACATCACCTGGTTATTGCAAACATGCAGGTAGCTATTTTCCTGCCTGGATACCACCTCAATAATGCGGCCCCTATGATTCGATTTCCATGGAAGATGTGGGTGTTGTGAGTGTGACTCACCACTGCCTGGCTGAATATCATCAGCATGGAACTTCAAGTGTAGGTTATAGTGAATGCATCCCAAATAGCACCCTATTCCCTATTTAGTGCACTACTTTTGACCAGGGCCCGATGACCAGGCCATATGGGTCTGGTCAAAAGTAGTGCACTATATTGAATAGAGTGCTATTTGGGACGTAGCCAGTGTTGCTCTGATTGCTGCTGATGAGTACATGCTGATGCCTCTGGAGAGCCTGAGAGAACCTGTTGACTGTGTTAGAGGCATTATATGTTATGATGCTGCCTGCCTGCATGGAGACAACCATGTCAATCATTTATTCTATAGTTATGGTGCTGAACACTTAACAGCTAGGCTGTTCCATTCCCACACCTCCCTCTCTCCTCATCTCGGTCCTTCATCAGTTCGGGCCGTTCCATGCCCCACCTCCCTCCCTCTGTCCTCAGGGGTCCTACTCAGGCACAGTCAACTCCGTCAATACACCTCCCTCCCTACCTCCTCAGGTGTCCTACTCAGGCTGAGGCCTAAAGTTGAAAGCTACTGGTAATTTACCAAAGTTACTGGAATCTTTGTTAATAGGTAATTAACAGACAATCTTTGGCAATCTATCGTAACTTCTGTAATTTAGACTTGATTATAACCACTTTAAAAGCATTTATTCATAAATAGTATTAATTCTTTATATCTGTGTTTCTAGTAGATAGACCATATGGTTCAAGAGAAAATAGCCTAATTAATGACAAAGCATCTAATCAACAATGCCATTATTTCTGCAAATCTTCCAACTATTGACTTATCTTCACAATTGCCAAAACATTAACCACAAATAAACATTGACATAGTAAAATAAATAAGTGTGTGAAAAATATGAAAGATATTTCATGTTGAAACCCTCATATTAAACACCTATGGTATTCACTAAGTTGATGGTTTATATTCAGGATAATATTTTACAACTTTGTCATTACATTTTTATAATCTTATTTGGCTATTTCATATATTGTACATGTGATATTCCCACACAAAGGGCCAGAGATGATTACAGAAACCTGTCAAAATCTGAAGTACCCAAAAGGGCCACTAGATGTCTTGTGATAGATTATATGAAATCATTGAAGATACCAAAATTATGGTAGTTTACTGGTAAACTTCAAAATGGTGAACTCCCTTTGCATCCCTACTAAGACCATTCTGTGAATACACCTCCCTCCTTCCTCACTGGGTTCCTCCTCAGGTTCATAGAAAAATAAACTCTGATCCAATTACATACATTTGGGGACAGGTTCGAAAAGCATTAAACATTTATGGCAATTTAGCTAGCTAGCTTGCACTTGCTAGCTAATTTGTCCTGGGATATAAACATTGAGTTGTTATTTTACCTGAAATGCACAAGGTCCTCTACTCTGCCAATTAATCCACATAAAACGGTCAAGCGAATCGTTTCTAGTCATCTCTCCTCCTTTCCGGCCTTTTCTTCTCTTGACTTTATATTGCGATTGGCAACTTTCACAAATTAGGTGCATTACCGCCATGACCTCGTTCGTCTTTCAGTCACCCACGTGGGTATAACCAATGAGGAGATGGCACGTGGGCATCTGCTTCTATAAACCAATGAGGAGATGGGAGAGGCAGGACTTGCAGTGCGATCTGCGTCACAAATAGAACTGACTTCTATTTTAGCCCTTGGCAATGCAGATGCTCATTGGCGCACGCAAGCAGTGTGGATGCAATAATTGAAGAATATAGATTTCTACATGTATTTTGCAACGCGACGCGACTGCTGTAGTCAGCCTGTTACAGTTCACTCTAGTGGGCTGGCTGATCATTATGAAGGTGAAGGTTATGCATAGCAATGTAGATACTAACACATGTTTCAAGGCTACTTTCTTCCTCAATCTGCTGCTGATGAATATCAATATTCTTTGCTAGCTTTACATTTGAGAATGATTTTCTGTTGATAGAATTACAACAACTACAGAGCCAGAGTGAATGGTGGTATCAGACAGAGGTCAGCCACAGGCTGGTTGAGAAGCCTGCAGTGGTGTGGGCTGTGCTGAGCTGGGCTGTTCAGGGCTGGGCTGTGCTGTGCTGAGCTGGGCTGTTAAGGGCTGGGTTGTGATGGGCTGGGTTAGGTTGAGCTGGGCAGGGCTGGGTAGGGCTGGGTTGAGCTGGGTTGAGCTAGGCTGGTCTAGTCTGGGCTGGGTTGAGCTGGGTTGAGCTAGGCTGGTCTAATCTGGGCTAGCCCATTTTAAGAAATGTGTGAGTCAGTGCAACCATTGTGCCTCTCATCTGTGACAGAGAGCCAACAGCAAGCCTTGAGACAGAATCCCAGTGTGCTGGAAGAAACTGCATCCGTAATTAGAGCAAGAACATTTGAATGCATTCTGTGGATGATAATGGCACCTCCCTGCATCCCACAGCATCCCACAGTATCACACAGCCCTAGCATAAATCTACCATGACCCCTGTGTCCTCTCTAACCTCATATAGCCGCTACATCTCTCCTTCCCTCCCAACTCACATCCCTCCCTCCCTCTATCCCTCCCTCCCTCCATCCCTCCCTCTATCCCTCCCTCCCTCCCTCCATCCCTCCCTCTATCCATCCCTCACTCCATCCCTCCATCCCTCTATCCCTCCCTCCCTCTATCCATCCCTCTATCCATCCCTCCCTCTATCCATCCCTCTATCCATCCCTCCCCATCCCTCTATCCATCCCTCTATCCATCCCTCTATCCATCCCTCCCTCCCTCCCTTTATCCCTCCCTCCCTCTATCCCTCCCTCTATCCATCCCTCCCTCCCTCCCTCCCTCTATCCCTCCCTCCCTCCCTCTATCCATCCCTCTATCGCTCCCTCCCTCTATCCCTCCCTCCCTCTATCCATCCCTCTATCCATCCCTCTATCCATCCATCCCCCTCCCTCCCTCCCTCCCTCCCTCCCTCCCTCCCTCCCTCCCTCCCTCCCTCCCTCCCTCCCTCCCTCCCTCCCTCCCTCCCTCCCTCCCTCCCTCCCTCCCTCCCTCCCTCCCTCCCTCCCTCCCTCCCTCCCTCCCTCCCTCCCTCCTCTATCCATCCCTCTACCCATCCCTCTATCCATCCCTCTATCTATCCCTCCCTCCATCCCTCCCTCCATCCCTCTATCCCTCCCTCCCTCCCTCTATCCCTCCCTCCCTCTATCCCTCCCTCTATTCATCCCTCCCTCCCTCCCTCTATCCCTCCCTCTATTCATCCCTTGCTCCATGCAGTGATTCCATTTATGCGTTCACCACTGGATGCCTTCCCAATAACTCCACACACCAGGTGGAACACACACACACACACATTTTAATTACTTTATTTGAATCCAAAAATCACATTACAGTCAATAAGGATTCAAACATTTCATAGGTCACGCACATATACAGTGGTGGAAAAAGTACCTAATTGTCTTTAGGAGTGTAGTGAAGTAAAAGTAGTCAAAATATAAATAGTAAAGTAATGTACAGATACCACAAAAAAACGACTTAAGTAGCAACTCTTGAGGGGATCACTATGGTAGCTATGGACACATGCTCAAGATCAAGCTATTAGGATACACATAATATGAAAAGTGTGTGCATGATAAAGTAGTAGAACATTCCAAATGTGTAGGGAGACTGCCAGAATGAAGTACAACTGTATAATAGCATACCCACAATGGGGATCAGGAGGATCCTCAATTAGTACTTGAATATATTGCAGGGAAAACAAGGCTTGCCTTAAACAGTCTTATCCATAGTTGTCAGTTTAATGTACTAAGATTTTCAGGGGTAAACTAAACTTTTTGGAGAAAGGAGACAATTCCCAGGCAACTTTCAGCCATTTTGGTGCCACAACAGCCCTTCCTTTCCATGGGAGAGCATCTTCAGCTGGCTGAAAGTGAACAGCAGGATCTAAAAGACAGGAGGTCTGCTGGAACAGTCTCATAAGGGTTTGAAAACAAAATCGTTTCATTGAAAGGCTCACTTTTCAGGTCAGGTTAGATTAACCCTAAAAAAAAATAGAAAAAAAATAGAAAATAATTTATTTAAAAAATTACTTCTGTATACTTCCCTCAGGGGTACTGTCCCCTGAGGGAATAAGTTACTTGAAAGTATTTTTACTTAAGTACTTTAAACCACTGGATATAGGGACATTTCTTCTCCACACAGAAGGCTGCTCATGACAGCTGACACAGAGCAGTACCTTGCTAGCTGCTTTGCCTTTGTCCTATGCAATCTGAAGGCCACATACTGTCAGCCTATGTACATGGTCAAGACTCCCAAATATCACACACACACACACACACACACACACACACACACACACACACACACACAAACACACAGTCTACTAACCTCTGTGACCTCACCGCGCTGCCTGTCTTCATCCTTTTTGTTATTCATTCTGTTTGTTTTTAGACGAGGGGCTCTTTGTACATCTCATCTCTCTTCTCTTCTCCTCTCCTCTCTTCTCTCTTCTCTCTCTTCTCCTCTCTTCTCTCTTCTCTCTCCTCTCTCTTCTCTCCTCTCTTCTCTCTTCTCTCTCTTCTCTTATCTCTTCTCCTCTCCTCTTTTTTTATTCATTCTGTTCATTTAAAAAAAAGAGTGGCTCTTTGTTCATCTTTTCTCCTGTCTTCTCCTCTTCTCTTTTCTCTTCTCTTTTCTCTTCTCCTCTCTTCTCTGCTCCTCTGGCCAGTCAGCTGAACGTTCTTTAATTGTCCTCAGAAGAATAAAATAAGTCTGAATGTTTAAAGGTATTTTGTTTGTTCTGTGTTCTCCCTGTGCTTCAGCTGACTGAGAAACAACAGGGTATGAGAACGCAGCAGAGCCAGTCAGAGAGCATAGGATGAATCTCATAATGAATTATGTTAGCTCACTGTGTGTGTGTGTGTGTGTGTGTGTGTGTGTGTGTGTGTGTGTGTGTGTGTGTGTGTGTGTGTGTGTGTGTGTGTGTGTGTGTGTGTGTGTGTGTGTGTGTGTGTGTGTGTGTGTTCTCATATTGAATTATGTTAGCTAACAGGGAGAGGAGGATAATAAATAACACGGCACCACAAAGCCAACAGGTGAACAGGCAGGAGCCCTGACGCACTCAGACGCATACACACACACAACATGAAGAGTGTGTGTGCCTGCTCCATCCATGTGTGTGTGTCTACCCATACCTGCCTCGACTAATGCAGCTTGTAAGGGAAGAGAGGGAGAGAACCTATAGAAAAGCATGGTGATCAGTTGCCTCTGTATGATCATGATCATGTATTTCAACAGAGGAATAAAAGATCTCAACCATCACTTACCACAGCAGAGACAACAGAGAGGAAGACAAGCTGAAGGTGCCCTGGTTGGTAGACTGGGTGAATGTCAACTTCTGCCCACCCACTCCTCTGACAGCCAAGCTCTCAGGGAAGCGTGTGTGTGTGCGTGTGAGAGTGCGTTCGTGCAATGTGTGTTTTCACATGTGTGCATGATGACTAGGCTGTGGGGCATGTGTGTGTTCCTCTGTACCTCCTCAGCCCTGTTTAGTCAGTTCGTGTGCTGAGCAGAGCTGGAGGAGAGAGAGGAGAGCAGATGCTCTGGCTTTGCCCAACGTGCCTTTACATTGACACATTTCCTCTTTTAATTCAGCTATTTAAATGCATCTCCAGTTTTTCAATACCTCCTGGGATAACCCATGAAAAATTATTTGTTGTCTGCATTCTGCTCCATGCACAATGGTACATAGGACAATAACACACACTCCTAGTCATCCTTGCTAGAAGAGTGGAGAACAGTAAACATTACACAAAGTTCCAAAAGAATAAAGACATGTCAAGTGCCATATTATGTAAACTCAGCAAAAAAAGAAACAGCCCTTTTTTAGGACCCTGTCTTTCAAAGATAATTCGTAAAAATCTAAATAACTTCAAAGATCTTTATTATAAAGGGTTTAAACACTGTTTCCCTGCTTGTTCAATGAACCATAAACAGTTAATGAACATGCACCTGTGGTAAGACACTAACAGCTTACAGACGGTAGGCAATTAACTTCTCAGTTATGAAAACTTAGGACACTAAAGAGGCCTTTCTACTCACTCTGAAAAACACCAAAAGAAAGATGCCCAGTGTCCCTGCTTATCTGTGTGAACGTGCCTTAGGCATGCTGCAAGGAGGCATGAGGACTGCAGATGTGGCCAGGGCAATAAATTGCAATGTCCGTACTGTGAGATGCCTAAGACAGCGCTACAGGGAGACAGGACGGACAGCTGATCGTCCTCACAGTGGCAGACCACTTGTAACAACACCTGCACAGGATCGGTACATCCGAAAATCACACCTACAGGACAGGTACAAGATGGCAACAACAACTGCCCGTGTTTCACCAGGAACTCACAATCCCTCCATCAATGCTCAGACTGTCCGCAATAGGCTGAGAGAGGCTGGACTGAGGGCTTGTAGGCCTGTTGTAAGGCAGGTCCTCACTAGACATCACCGGCAACAATGTCGCCTATGGACACAAACCCACTGTCGCTGGACCAGACAGGACTGGCAAAAGGTGCTCTTCACTGACGAGTCGCGGTTTTGTCTCACCAATTGGTGATGGTCTGATTCACGTTTATCGTAGAAGGAATGAGCATTACACCGAGGCCTGTACTCTGGAGCGGGATCGATTTGGAGGTGGAGGGTCCGTCATGTTCTGTGTCACAGCATCATCAGACTGAGCTTGTTGTCATTGCAGGCAATCTCAGCGCTGTGCGTTACAGGGAAGACATCCTCCTCCCTCATGTGGTACCCTTCCTACAGGTTCATCCTGACATGACCCTCCAGCATGACAATGCCACCAGCCATACTGCTCGTTCTGTGCGTGATTTCCTGCTAGACAGGAATGTCAGTTTTCTGCCTTGGCCAACGAAGAGCCCGGATCTCAATCCCATTGAGCACGTCTGGGACCTGTTGGATCGGAGGGTGAGGGCTAGGGCCATTCCCCCCAGAAATATCCAGGAACTTGCAGATGCCTTGGTGGAAGAGTGGGGTAACATCTCACAGCAAGAACTGGCAAATCTGGTGCAGTCCATGAGGAGGAGATGCACTGCAGTACTTAATGCAGCTGGTGGCCACACCAGATACTGACTGTTACTTTTGATTTTGACTCCCCCTTTGTTCAGGGATACATTATTCAATTTCTGTTAGTCACATGTCTGTGGAACCTGTTCAGTTTATGTCTCGGTTGTTGAATCTTGTTATGTTCATACAAATATTTATTTTGCTGAAAAAAAACGCAGTTGACAGTGAGAGGACGTTTATTTTTTTGCTGAGTTTATACTGTATATACAGTGCTGTAATGATTTGCAAATAATTAAAGTACGAAAGGGAAAATAAATAAACATAAATATAGGTTGTATTTACAATGGTGTTTATTCTTCACTGGTTGCCCTTTTCTTGTGACAACATGTCACAAATCTTGCTGCTGTGATGGCACACTGTGGTATTTCACCCAGTAGATATGGGAGTTTATCAAAATTGGATTTGTTTTCAAATTCTTTGTGTGTCTGTGTAATCTGAGGGAAATATGTGTCTCTAATATGGTCATACATTAGCAGGAGGTTAGGAAGTGCAGCTCAGTTTCCACCTTCTCTCTCCCTCTGCCTCTGCCTCTCCCGCTCTCTCTCTCCGTCTCTCTCTGTCTCTCTCTCTGTCTCTCTCTCTATCCTCTCTCTCTGTTTCTCTCTCCGTTTCTCTCTCTCTTTCTCTCTCTTTCTCTCTCTCACTCACTATCGTTCTCTCTGTTTCTCTCTCACTCTATCATTATCTCTCTGTCTCTCTCTCTCTATCCTCTCTGTTTCTCTCTCAGTTTCTCTCTCTCTTTCTCTCTCTCTCTCTCTTTCACTATCGTTCTCTCTGTTTCTCTCTCACTCTATCATTATCTCTCTGTCTCTCTCTCTCTCTATCCTCTTTGTTTCTCTCCATTTCTCTCTCTCTCTCTTTCTCTCTCTCTCTCTCTCTCTCTCTCTCTCTCACTATCGTTCTCTCTGTTTCTCTCTCACTCTATCGTTATCTCTCTGTCTCTCTCTCTCTATCCTCTCTGTTTCTCTCTCCGTTTCTCTCTCTCTCTCTCTCTCTCTCACTATCGTTATCTCTCTGTTTCTCTCTCACTCTATCGTTATCTCTCTGTCTCTCTCTCACTCTCAGGATCTCAGCACCATTTCATTCCATTTAAAGGCTGTTTTTAGCCCTAGCCCTCTAGTAATGAAAGGTCTCTGTGAACACTCGTCCTTTAGTGGCACATAGTGAGTTAATAGCCACTCAACATAATGGTGAGAATTAAGGACGACATTAGCTAGCTTGTGAGTGTGCCTATTTACAGTTCCCCAAATGTGTGTGTGTGTGTGTGTGTGTGTGTGTGTGTGTGTGTGTGTGTGTGTGTGTGTGTGTGTGTGAGTGTGTGTGTGTCCGTCTATCATTCAATTCAATTGTTTTATCACGTATCCTTGCTTTAGTAAGTTGCAGCATAACTGTAGGCATGGGAGGTAGTGTTCCTCTTCACAGATGACTGGATTTCCTCCTGACACATTGTTTTTGAAAGCATGATTATGAGACGGTCATTAACCAGCCCTTCACGCTACTTATCAAGCGGACCTGTGTGTGTGTGTGTGTGCATGTGCGTCTGCGTTAGTGTGTGCCTGAGTCAGCGTTTCCGTTAGGAAAATGAGGCGCCTGATGTGACCAGCAGCATTTTAATTTACTGGACATTTGAGAAAATGACTGGACCCATATGCATTGGGTGCGTAACCTGATAAAGGCGTCCACCACGGTGCTCAGAGTGACAGAAATCACATGTAGATCATGGTAATTCATTTTAACAGAACATGCAAGTCGAGGATGCAATGAAGTGTGTTGTTCTTACCGTGCACTTTGAAGATGTTATAATAAATGTCCACATTTACTTTTCCTCACAAACAAGATGAGTAACAAATAGAAAAATCACTATCTTATGTCAATCTACTATCCCCCATAGTAGGAAAAATTCACCTATTCTATTGGTCAGCTTGTCGAGAAAGAAATAGGGACAGTTGTGGGATGAGAGATCCCAAATTTATACAACCAGTATTTATTTTTTTACATTTTATTTCACCTTTATTTAACCAGGTAGGCTAGTTGAGAACAAGTTCTCATTTACAATTGCGACCTGGCCAAGATAAAGCAAAGCAGTTCGACACATACAACAACACAGAGTTACACATGGAATAAACAAACATACAGTCAATAATACAGTAGAAAAATAAGTCTATATACAATGTGAGCAAATGAGGTGAGATAAGGGAGGTAAAGGCGAAGTAAATACAATATAGCAAGTAAAACACTGGAATGGTTGATTTGCAGTGGAAGAATGTGCAAAGTAGAGATAGAAATAATGGGGTGCAAAGGAACAAAATAAATAAATAAATACAGTAGGGGGAGAGGTAGTTGTTTGGGCTAAATTATAGATGGGCTATGTACAGGTGCAGTAATCTGTGAGCTGCTCTGACAGCTGGGGCTTAAAGCTAGTGAGGGAGATAAGTGTTTCCACTAGGCCTAAGCTATAGACAAAACATAGGAAAAGCAAGGAGGCTGATGGAACAGATCAGAACGTTTAGCTTAAAATGTTGAGAAACTATTATTTCTTCACATTATAAGTGCAGCATTGTGCACAAGACAGCAGACATTTAGAAAGAGGGGAGATGTGATATGTAACAACTACATGGGTTTCTAATATGACTAGGATGTGTTTTTGGCTACTGGACAATGAAAGAAAGTTGATATAAAATAATTGCCGCCACAGATATGGTTTGATTTTGGCTACTTTGAAGGACGGTAACACATACCTCAAAATATGTAGTAAAACGCTCAGGTTTCAAACAATTATTCTGCCTCCAGCTCATTGCAAAGTGGTGTGTGACGTGTTGATGAAAACTGCCTTCCGTTGCCTGTGTATTTGCTGTAGCAGATTTCCAGCTCAAAGGCTCTGTGTCTGTATGCTGTATACGTGTGATGAATAAGATACATAACAAATATACTGTACACGTGCCAATTTAATTTCATTAAATTATGCAAATTCACCAATAGACTGATAAGCATGACCATTCAAATGTATTTACATCAACTGGTATTTTCGTCAATGAATAGGCAAAAAAAAAAATCATAGTGGGATTTTTTCTTCACCTGGACAATTGGACGGCGCCAATTTAAATGATTGGCTTTTCTATTTTTTAATAGTCCAAAAGCCGGCTATTACTGGCTAATGGAAACCCTGGCCTGTGTGTGTATGTGTGTGCATGTGTGGGCGTGTGTGTCCATGTAATTGGAATGGGGGAAGAAATGCCACCAGCCTCATCTGCTTCCTTTGCCAGGTGGTCATTCACACACACACACACACACACACACACACACACACACACACACACACACACACACACACACACTTTCATGTTCCATGTTTCTTTCGACCCAGTGAAATTGTATGGAGCTCATTTTTCTGGCATTTGTTAATCTGTCTGTGAGTAATGTGAGAAGTTTGAAAATGTGTTGTGTGATATTAGGATGTAATGAATCCTCCTCTCAACGCCCCCGTGGGAGTATGACCATGACATCTCTCAGGAGTATTACAGCTGGGCTTTCTTTCAGTTCGGCTTGAGAGAGAGAGAGGGGTTGTAGATGCAGTAGATGCTGCTGTTACCAGACCTATGTTCAAATCATATTTGCAGTCTAAGGTTTATTCTGTGCTAAGCGATCACAACCAAGCTCAAGGAAACAAAGAAATGCGTGCTGTTTTAGTTCAGCTTGACTGACAGACATACATGAACTGTACAGGCTGCAGGAAACAGGTTGAAAGTGAAAACGGACACAGAGGGTTATTCTACGTTCAGTTGAAGCACCACTCAGTCATAAGCAATCAGTAGTGCCTCGCTCAAGTAAACACAGGAATGCACTCTCACTAGCTCCTTCAACTCAACAAAATATGCTTTGGATAAAAGTTTGCAGCAATAACACCTCACTGGGCACACACTGGTTGACTCAACACTGTTTCCACGTCATTTCAATGAAATTACGTTGATCCCACGTGGAATAAAAGTTGAATTGACGTCTGTGCCCAGTGGGACACTTCTTGAACGGTCTTTAGCTTTATAATAGCTATTTTATTCGTTCAGACAGGTTGAGTTTGAACTGAAAATTAATGTTCCTTTTAAACTCTTTCACCTCGCAAACCGGATTAGCAGTACAGCTGGTTAGAGAGAGTCCGTATTCATGTTTTCACACAAATAACGACTCCTCCATAGTCAGCAACACAACCTAACCTGAATCCCCTTCCCCACCCCCACTCTCTGTTTGTCTCTCCTTCCCTTTTGTTCTGGCGCCAGGTGAAGTGGGAGAGAGGGGGAAGGTCTGGCTCTACCTGTGTAGAATAAAACTTGTCAACAAACCCTCCAATTGGCCAAGGCCCCTTTACAACCCATCCCCCAAAATGCTGTCTGAAACTCAACACCTGTGACATCATACTAGGGCATTGGCTGTGGCTGGGCTGGCCTGTTCAGAGCTCAGTGGGTATTCAGTTGAGAGTGTCTCAGGAGACATCGAGCTCCAGTGACCCCAGCAAGACTCCCAGGATTCAGTGGAATCTCTATGGACGGTGGCCTGTTCACACAGCATAGCAAGGAGACCAGGCAGTGGCAGGCAGTTCGAGAAGCTCCAGCCAGAGGAGCTAGACTAGAGAGCAGTTCATTTGAAGTGCTGCAACCTTCCTTCTTTCCCTACTTCTTTGCCTCCACCTGTAGCGGCTAGCCCCAACCACCCGGGCTATTTCACACGCTCTCTCTCTCTCTCTCGGACTGCAGACTGACTGAGCTTTTATGCTAAAGGACTAAAGGATTTTGTGTGGAGTCTTTTTGTATTTTTTTTAGGAATAATATCACAAGTTTTAAAGAGGATCATTTTCCTGGTGCGTTTCTTTCACGGTGTATTTTTCAGTTGGACCTTGAAATGGGTAAGTGTGTCTCTTCATCTCGCTTCGCTTTGTTGTTCAGAAAATAGATTTTATAAAGAAGAAGTGGTCACATGTAAATCATACTAAGGAAAGTTGGTCTTCTGTATAAAATTAGTATTTGCTGTACAGAGGTTAATTTAGATGAATTTGATATTTTGTGGTTAAAGCGATTCTCACAGTTTCCTAGGTGCTACATTATCTAGAGCCAGATTTGTCTTGTTTGAATGGAAAATTCCAACCTCAATTGTTTCCGTCCATTAACAAAGTTCCCCCACCTGTTCAAAGTAAACAAACACACACAAAGCAATCACAGAATGTTGACTAAAAGCCTATCGCCTCTCATAGTTGTTTTTGCCCTGAGCTACCAGTACTATGGTGAGTCGCCAAGCTGACAGTTTGTGTGTGACTGTGAGCATGTAGAGGCTGGGGGCCTGTGTGTGTTCTCCACGAGGTCCCCGTCTCCCACTGTAATCTCAGTATACTGAACCCAAGGCCAGTATCTATATTTTGCCTGTAGTTTTTTATGTAACAACCTCAGTTTTAGAAAAGAAGCTGTATTTGTTAAGTGAGCGTTATTGTAGGAAAGTGAAGAATCTGTCATAAAGCTTCATATTGTGCCTGGATGAACATTCTCAAGATAATAAATCAAGCTATAATTTCCTTTAATGTTCAGCATGAAAATAATAAACTGTAAGTGGCTTAATTAGTCAGTCATCTTTTTTGTAGCTGGTTGTGGGTCGTTCCACGAAACGAGTGCCTTTTGCGTCCCTGTGTTATTTTAAGTAGAACTTGTGCAGTAATTATACATTCTAAAAGCCTGTTATATTAAATTGCGTGCCCTTTAATCTAGACCACATGAAAAATTCAATAAATCAGTTTTTTTATATGATTAAAGATTTGCTAAAGTGCCAAAATTTTGTCATGTCCCTCCACTTAACCCCAACGTTTCTCCAGGTTTTCACAGTCATTGTAAAGCCCTAGTGATGTTCTTGCTCTGACATAGTCATTTCTGAAGATTATTTCTGATTAGTGATTTATTTTAAGGTAAAAAAAACAACAACCTGTCCCTCATTTTAAGGTCAACCCTGTTACGTGAACTGAACTGTCATTTTAATATGGTGAAACTATTCCTTTTAAATATTATTATTTTATAAAGAAACATTCACCATCTAATAGTTAATGGTAGTGTAAAAACAGGTGAGCTAGTTCTACTCTTTTTGGCCATTTTCTGGTGTTTTGTGGTGGAAAACCGAGCGGTCAAGTATAACAAGTCAACCCTGTTACACATAGACAGGCTAGAAATGTTTGAACAATTTCAATTAATTTGTGACGCTTGCATTCAATTGCCACTCCCTGTTGCACACAACAAGCTTCCATTCCCCCTGTCACAAGGGGATTCATGGCTGACTGAAATAAAATCATCAACAATGTTACAGTCAACCATGTTACGGTCAACCATGTTACTTTATTTGAAACTTACTATAGTCTTTTTTTTACCTTTTGAGATGGGAGAACTCATTATTTTACCTGTTGAGATGGGAGAACTCATTCTTTTACCTGTTGAGATGGGAGAACTCATTCTTTTATTAAGTTTGAACATGTTCTGTTTATGACAGAATGTATACATTTGCTGAAAAAAATAGTCACAGTACTCAAAAGGCAGCCAATTGGTGGAATGACCCTTGTAGTAAAATAAAAGGACAATATGGATGTTGCATTGAAAGAATAAAAACAAGCAGGTCTTTCCACGTATGAATTTCATCCTTATCTTAAAGAAAATAGTCCAATTTCTATGAACTCATGAACCCTTCTTTCATAGTTAGTGCCATAACTGCGGGAATATGTTTGGGAATGTTTTTTGTTGCGCTACAGAAGGCTATTCGGTCCGCTAATACAGGACTAATAAAGACCCAGTGACCTGCAAAAAAAATTAAATATAGAACATTTTTTGTGATTTTTTAAATTTTTATTCAGATTTTTTTTCTGCAGCTCCCCCAGCACCCCTACTTCCTGCAGCTATGGATAGTGCACTACATCAGAGATAACGTGTCTTTTGGTGAGCATGTACTTAAACCTGCTCACCTAAACAAGCTGTCTGTCTTGCTTTGTTCACCAGAGAGCTAGGAGCCTCTCAAGGGAGTGATTACATTTCAGCAGCTAGGCTTATGGATATGTCCTAAATGGTACCCTAGTCCCTATGTAGTGCACTTCTTTTGACCAAGGCCCATAGGAAATAGGGTGCCATTTGGGGTACAACCTACGTCTTTCAATCAGACTATTGTCAGCAGGCTAATCCCACAGTCCCTCTCTACTGTCGGTTAGTCATTCATTTACACAGTCACCATTTACCTCTTGGTGGCCTACATGTTGCTACACCTCGCTCCTATTCATAATGACACTGTGTGTGTGTGTGTGTGTGTGTGTGTGTGTGTGTGTGTGTGTGTGTGTGTGTGTGTGTGTGTGTGTGTGTGTGTGTGTGTGTGTGTGTGTGTATATATATGTTTGTGTATGTGTGTGTGTGAAAGTAGCAACAAGAAAGGAAAAGAGACAACAAAGCAGGTGGCCCCTAGCTAACAGAGAAAATAGGAAAAATCCCTCAATAAAAAAAAGATTCCAGACAGGCAGTGGAAAACTCTAACCTGCTACTCTCTTTCTCTCTCTCTCTCTCTCTCTCTCTCTCTCTCTCTCTCTCTGTGTGTTTCTCTCTTTCTCTGTCTCTCTGTCTCTCTGTCTCTCTGTCTCTGTCTCTCTTTCTTTCTCTCTCTCTCTCTCTCTCTCTCCCTATCTGTCTCTCTGTCTCTCCCTCTCTCTCTCTCTCTCTCTCTCTCTCTCTGTGTTTCTCTCTTTCTCTGTCTCTCTGTCTCTCTGTCTCTGTCTCTCTCTCTTTCTCTTTCTCTTTCTCTTTCTTTCTCTCTCTCTCTCTCTCTCCCTATCTGTCTCTCTGTCTCTCTCCCTCTCTCTCTGTCTCTCTCTTTCTCTTTCTTTCTTTCTCTCTCTCTCTCTGTCTCTCTCTCTCTCTTTCTGTTTTCTCTCTCTCTCTCTCTCTCTCTCTCTCTCTCTCTCTCTCTCTCTCTCTCTCTCTCTCACTCTCTGTCTCTCTCTCTCTCACTCTCTGTCTCTCTCTCTCTCACTCTCTGTCTCTCTCTCTCTCACTCTCTGTCTCTCTCTCTCTCTCTGTCTCTCTCTCTCTGTCTCTCTCTCTCTCTCTCTGTCTCTCTGTGTGTCTCTCTCTCATTTCCTCTTGGCATGGGAAACACATGTTGAAATAGATAATAAACAAAAGTGAAATAATCAATAAAAAATTAACAGGAAACATTACAGTCAAAGGAAACATTACAGTCAAAGGAATAGACTCATTTCAAATGTCATATTATGGCTATGTACAGTATTATGATGGGTTGTATTTACAATGTTCTTCTCTGGTTGCCCTTGCTGCGCTCTCTCTTTCTCTCTAACTCTCTTTCTCTCTCTCTCTCTCTCTCTCTCTCTCTTTTTCTCACTCTCTCACTGTCTCTCTTTCTGTCTCTCTTTCTCTCTCTCTCTTTCTCTCTCTCTCTAACCTCTTTCTCCCCCTATACCAGCAGCTCAGACCTTTCTGCCCCAGAATGACCAGCTCAGATTGGGGCTATTGTTAGGGAGCTGCTAGGGGTCTTCACCTTATCACTTTCTCCCTCCCCACCCATATGGTCCTATGACCTCTGCATTCTGCTCTTTATGAGTTGCTGCAGGGTGGATTCTTCAGGGCAGTAGCCTAGTCTTTTACTGCCCCCACCTTCTCTAGTCACGTCTCCTGAGGTCCTGTGCACCTCCTAAATGGCACCCTATTCTCTATATAGTGTACTACTTTTGACCAGAACCCTATGCTCCCTTAACAGCAGCGGTGAGAAGAGACTATATGGGCCCTGGTCAAAAACAGTGCACTATATAGGGAATAGGGTGCCATTTGGGATGCAGACCTGTGACCCCCATTTGCCTCTCTCGTCCACCCTGGCCCCCAGTCCGGCGCCATACAGCAGGAATCTGAGAGGAGGCTTTGCTGTGCTCACGGCAGGTTAATTGCATTTCAGATTCCTCCACTAATGGAGCTAATCCCGTCTTTGTGTAGTCTTCAACTCCGGATCTTTGCTGTTTGCTGTGTCATTGTATTGTAGCAGGTATTCATTGATTATTGTTGAGGCTTTGGTGGCTATGTTCTCGTTCTAGTCTCGTTGTGTTTGGTGTATATAGTCCTCCACAGGGTTGTTAGTGAGTGCAATCACACAAAGAGAGACACTTATGACTTGCATACAAAAAGATTTATACACACACACACACACACACACACATTTTTTGTGTTTTGTTCTTGTTCCATGTTTTGTTTGGATGTTTTCCTTCACAGGGGTTAGTAGCTGTGGCTCAGTTTATAGAGCATGAGGCTTGTAACACCAGTGTCTTGGGTTCGATTCCCATGGGTGACCAGTATGAAAATGTATGCACTCAATCTAAGACTTACACAGATACATAATTAAGGACACACACACATAGGTTGTAGCCTGGGGTTTAAGTCTAGCATTTTACCACATTTGAATGTGGATCAAACACATTTCTCTGTAACACTGGTAATTTGGTTTTCTTATGAAGGCAGTCTGTTTGTTTCTCTGCTCTTTGAAGTTTGGATTCAAAGTCCTGTCCCGCCTTAGAAGAAGAGTTCAAAATAGAATAATTTAATCACTGTTGGATTTTCTAGCTTCAGTTATTTAGGGTGTCATTCATGGATAGTTCTGCGTGCCAAATTGCATCCTATTCCCTATATAGTGCACTGCTTTTGTAATCCCCAAAAATGTTTTGTGCTTCAAAAGTAGTGCACTATGTAGAGAATGGGGTGGCATTTGGGACGCAATCACTGTCTGACTCCTTCGCAGTCAACTTCAACTCTGTGTGTGGCCAAATGTGTGTGTGATATGTGAAACAGAGTCTTCACCCAAGCCATTTTGAATCTATTGTGAATCTATTGCTCTTGTTTTGTCTGAAATGACGGCCCCCACCTGGCAGTTGGACACTCCAATTAGTGATGATCCGTCTCATGCTTGTCAATATATGGTCTATCTATGTTATTTTATGGTCTATCTTTTATAAACTAGTGTTCGTCCCATTCTAAACCACAAAGTAACCTGTTAGTGTTCCTGTAAGGTAGTGAACCCGTGTGGCTATAGAATGTCTACAGGAGCAGATGCTCATTTGTGGTTCAGGCTCTCTGAACTCACTCAACTAATTTGCCTAAAGGAAAAATGTTTTTTTATCTCCCACGTCTTGACACTAATATTGATATGGAGGTTAGTATCAGTGTATCAGGGAGCCACTCCATCATGTCTCCTCTCTACTTCATTTCCTCTTCAAGTCTGTTGGCTACTGGGGATCCTCTCCATCATGTCTCCTCTCTACTTCATTTCCTCTTCAAGTCTGTTGGCTACTGGGGATCCTCTCCATCATGTCATCTTCATTTCCTCTTCAAGTCTGTTGGCTACTGGGGATCCTCTCTATCATGTCATCTTCATTTCCTCTTCAAGTCTGTTGGCTACTGGGGATCCTCTCCATCATGTCATCTTCATTTCCTCTTCAAGTCTGTTGGCTACTGGGGATCCTCTCTATCATGTCATCTTCATTTCCTCTTCAAGTCTGTTGGCTACTGGGGATCCTCTCTATCATGTCATCTTCATTTCCTCTTCAAGTCTGTTGGCTACTGGGGATCCTCTCCATCATGTCATCTTCATTTCCTCTTCAAGTCTGTTGGCTACTGGGGATCCTCTCCATCATGTCATCTTCATTTCCTCTTCAAGTCTGTTGGCTACTGGGGATCCTCTCTATCATGTCATCTTCATTTCCTCTTCAAGTCTGTTGGCTACTGGGGATCCTCTCCATCATGTCATCTTAATTTCCTCTTCAAGTCTGTTGGCTACTGGGGATCCTCTCTATCATGTCATCTTCATTTCCTCTTCAAGTCTGTTGGCTACTGGGGATCCTCTCTATCATGTCATCTTCATTTCCTCTTCAAGTCTGTTGGCTACTGGGGATCCTCTCCATCATGTCATCTTCATTTCCTCTTCAAGTCTGTTGGCTACTGGGGATCCTCTCCATCATGTCATCTTCATTTCCTCTTCAAGTCTGTTGGCTACTGGGGATCCTCTCTATCATGTCATCTTCATTTCCTCTTCAAGTCTGTTGGCTACTGGGGATCCTCTCTATCATGTCATCTTCATTTCCTCTTCAAGTCTGTTGGCTACTGGGGATCCTCTCCATCATGTCATCTTCATTTCCTCTTCAAGTCTGTTGGCTACTGGGGATCCTCTCCATCATGTCATCTTCATTTCCTCTTCAAGTCTGTTGGCTACTGGGGATCCTCTCTATCATGTCATCTTCATTTCCTCTTCAAGTCTGTTGGCTACTGGGGATCCTCTCCATCATGTCATCTTAATTTCCTCTTCAAGTCTGTTGGCTACTGGGGATCCTCTCTATCATGTCATCTTCATTTCCTCTTCAAGTCTGTTGGCTACTGGGGATCCTCTCCATCATGTCATCTTCATTTCCTCTTCAAGTCTGTTGGCTACTGGGGATCCTCTCCATCATGTCATCTTCATTTCCTCTTCAAGTCTGTTGGCTACTGGGGATCCTCTCTATCATGTCATCTTCATTTCCTCTTCAAGTCTGTTGGCTACTGGGGATCCTCTCTATCATGTCATCTTCATTTCCTCTTCAAGTCTGTTGGCTACTGGGGATCCTCTCCATCATGTCATCTTCATTTCCTCTTCAAGTCTGTTGGCTACTGGGGATCCTCTCCATCATGTCATCTTCATTTCCTCTTCAAGTCTGTTGGCTACTGGGGATCCTCTCTATCATGTCATCTTCATTTCCTCTTCAAGTCTGTTGGCTACTGGGGATCCTCTCCATCATGTCATCTTAATTTCCTCTTCAAGTCTGTTGGCTACTGGGGATCCTCTCTATCATGTCATCTTCATTTCCTCTTCAAGTCTGTTGGCTACTGGGGATCCTCTCTATCATGTCATCTTCATTTCCTCTTCAAGTCTGTTGGCTACTGGGGATCCTCTCCATCATGTCATCTTCATTTCCTCTTCAAGTCTGTTGGCTACTGGGGATCCTCTCCATCATGTCATCTTCATTTCCTCTTCAAGTCTGTTGGCTACTGGGGATCCTCTCTATCATGTCATCTTCATTTCCTCTTCAAGTCTGTTGGCTACTGGGGATCCTCTCCATCATGTCATCTTCATTTCCTCTTCAAGTCTGTTGGCTACTGGGGATCCTCTCTATCATGTCATCTTCATTTCCTCTTCAAGTCTGTTGGCTACTGGGGATCCTCTCTATCATGTCATCTTCATTTTCGCTTCAAGTCTGTTGCCCACCTCAGCAACAGGAGAGACCTTGATGTACCTTTGAAGTGTTGAAATGAAATGTGATGTGATGGCCCAACCTGTGGGTGGACACACAGTCCGCAACGTAGCCTGAATACCGCGTCTAGTCTGGCTCTACCGGTTCACTGCCCTAACTGGACATCTGTAAGCCCTGGCTATGTCCCAAACGGCACCCTATCCTCTATATAGTGCGCTGCTTTTAACCAGAGGGCTAGTGCACTACAAAGGGACTGGGGTGCCATTTGGCATGAATACTAGGCTCCATCCAGAGAGAGGAGGAGGAGTCCTGTCCAGACATGCCCTGTGAATGCAGAGAGAGAAGGCTGTGATGACAGGATTTGTGTCCTGAGAGAAGACAGACATGCTCCATGTTCACTTCACAAGCCTTGGCAGATGGCAAGCATGACAATAAGGTACTGTATGGGGGGGAGGGGATGGATTCCTTAAGTGTCTGTGTCATCATTCATGTATGATTCATGTTTCCTGAAAACCTTCTCTGACATTTCTCACAGTTGATCAAATGATACATGTAGGCAAAGCATTTTTGGCTATTTAGGCTTTATTGGACTATTATTGATAGTTAGCTAGATACATTGAAGCAGAGCAGAATCATGTATTTGCTTATTGATGATAGCTATAACCAGGAGAGAATTGTGTTAATATAATGCATATAGAATGCAAATATAATGCTGATCCTGGCTATGGACACGTTGAGTGACAGAGTGCCACGGCTGAGCCACAGGCTGAGAGGGACCTGCCTCTGTAATGTGACACATGTCTCCTGGAGTGAGTCCATGAGAGAATGTGTCACCCAGGCTGTGTGTGTGTCCATGCGTGTGTGTGCTGTGACCCTTCACGTCCCTGCTACGCCCAACCACAGCCTGAAAGACAAGGGGAATTAGCAGAGTTTGTATTTAACAGTGTTTATTAACCCAGTCAAGTGTCCAGCTGTCATTGAAGGATATGTCACCTAAAATGCAATGTTGCCTGGCCCATAGAACTAACAGCTGGCCAATCTAGGACCTAGATTTGGGATTGTCAATTGTTAAATCCACTTCAATCAGTGTAGATAAAGGGCAGGAATCAGGTAGAAAAAAAGATTTTAAGCCTCGAGACATTTGAGACATGGATTGTGTATGTGTGCCATTCAGAGGGTGAATGGGCAAGACAACAGATTTAAGTGCCTTTGAACGGGGTACGATAGTATCTGCCAGACGCACCGGTTTGAGTGTGTCAAGAACTGCAACGCTGCTGGGTTTTTCATGCTCAAAAGTTGCCCATGTGTATAAAGAATGGTGCCCCACCCGAAGGACATCCAACCAACTTGACACAACTAAGGGAAGCATTGGAGTCAACATGGTCCAGCATCCCTGTGGAACGCCTTCGACACCTTGTAGAGTCCATGTCCTGACGAACTGAGGATGTTCTGATGGCAAAAAGGGGTGTAATTCAATATTACGAAGGAATTTCTAATGTACATTCAGTGTACACCTTACCAGGTGTAAATATAAGGCTTGTCACCTTAGCATAGGGGGCAGATTAGGATGGGACACATGAAAGGAAAAACCTTAGCGATTACAGCATCGCCATAGGGGACAGAATCATATTTGATTTCAACACTTGGCGTGAAACTAAATTGGAATAGATTCCATGTTATCTCATTTCCACATGCACTGTACATTAAAGACATAGCTTTACATGCACACACCAGAAACATACGTCTCCAATCTGTGCTTGTTTCCCAGTACAAACCTGTTTTCACATAAAGTAGGCGTATGTCACAACACACACTAGCATCTCTGTCTAAACTATATGTGCATTGTGTTTCCTTAGTCACCCATCTAATGCTGACAGACTGTTGCCTTATGTAAATCAGCCTTGGAACAGAAGCCTTTAAAGTCTCTCTCTGCGCTGTGTGTGATGTCCCAGCCTTCCTGCACAGCGCTACACTGCAGGTTAAAACCCAGCTCTCTTTGGAGTGGCCCGCCACTGTGACGTTAGCCCTGTTCAATCCTGGTACATTATAATAGCTTCTCTTTTGTTATCAGGCCACATGATCTGGCTTCAACGCTGTTTGTGTTTAATGAATAACACAAATATAATGTAACACACTGATTTTTTTTGGGCCCCAACAACATTGATTTTCCTTGATTTGGTCCCAGTCCTCGCTGTGCTGCTCTGTAGCTCCACATGGCCTTGTTGACTCTGGAGTGTACATCCCAAATGGCCACCTATTATCTACATAGTGCACTACTTTTGACCAGAGCCCTTTGGGCTATGTAGGGAATAGGGTTTCATTTGGGACACCTCCATGGCCTGAGGTTAAATGGTTTCTTTTGCTGGGTTCTGTGTTTAAACAGGACCGAGACAGAACAGACCACTAGGTTGCATCTAGCTCTGTCATTGTAATAACACCGTTTCAGTCCATTCTTCACAATCCACTGACTTGATTACGGTTCCTAGAAAAACATTGGATTCTGGTTCCTTTGATTTGATTATGTTTTAGGTTTTAAAAATGATATTTTAAAATCCCAGAAGAAAACACATGAATGCATTATACATCACTTATTTAAACTGGTCCTCAAATTCACTTCTTCCTAATTCAGATATCCAGAATTATAATAACAAAAATGAGCGCAGAATGTCTACTCTATTTTCATTAAGAACTTGAATGCATCCAAATTCTATTTCTTGTGTTTTTCTAGGGTTTAATTTCTACTTTATCTCATTGTGTAGCTGTTGATCTAAATTTGACTTAATTTCAGAGCCTGAGAGCAATGTAAGTGCTTGGAATAAATTAGTCAGAAAGGGCTCATTATTCACAATAATGTATTAGGACGTCATGATGTCAGACCTCTAGAATTAATCTAGTGATTGATATGATTGGTGATTGATGACTACAGCCACTAATAGTGTTCCGTTAATGTATCAATGCTTTCTGAAGGGCACTTCCTGTTTCTGTGCTCCAGCAGTCAGCTGATTGGCTGACAACTGGTGTTCTAGGTTTTGTCCTAAATGACACTCCATTCCCTATATTCCCTCTGGTCGAAAGTAGTGCACTTTGTATGGAATAGTGTGGCATTTGGGACTACCCAGCAGCCTCTGCGGCATTTATAACCCAAAAGACTATAAACCTGTCCAACAGCTTGTGTCTGTCCGTCTCCCTGAGCTGGTGAGCGGTTCCACTGCCAATCACCCGTCAATGTACATGTGTTCAACAGCCTTTACCAATCCCCTGTCTGATATGGTTGTTTAACTGACGGCACTTCAGAGTTAGACGTTTTCAATGTTGTAGCTATGCACTTCATAGGAAGAAGAAACATATGGAAGGAGGTGATGTATGTCTCAAATGTATGTTTATTTATTTTCCCTTGTGTACTTGAACTGTTTGCACATCGTCACAATACTGTATTTAGACATAATATGACATTTGAAATGTCTCTATTCCTTTGGAACTTTTGTGAGTGTAATGTTTCATATTCATTATTTATTGATTATTTCACTTTTGTTTATTATCTATTTCACTTGCTTTGACAATGTAAACATGTTTTCCATGTCAATAAGGCCCTTTGAATTGAATTGATAGAAAGATAAAGGGTTGTGCGGGAGAGAGAGATGGAGAGAGAGAGAGATGGAGAGAGAGAGAGAGAGAGAGAGAGAGAGAGAGAGAGAGAGAGAGAGAGATGGAGAGAGAGAGAGAGATGGAGAGAGAGAGAGAGAGATGGAGAGAGAGAGAGAGAGAGATGGAGAGAGAGAGAGAGATAGAGAGATAGATGAGAGAGATAGAGAAATAGATGATGAGAGATGGAGAGAGAGAGAAATAGATGGAGAGACAGAGAGATAGAGAAATAGATGGAGAGAGAGAGATAGATGGAGAGAGAGAAATAGTTGGAGAGAGAGAGAAATAGATGGAGAGATAGAGAAATAGATGGAGAGAGATAGAGAAATAGATGGGGAGACAGAGAGATAGAGAAATAGATGGAGAGAGAGAGAGATGGAGAGAGAGAGATAGATGGAGAGAGAGAGACAGAGATAGATGGAGAGATAGAGAGAAATAGATGATGAGAGATGGAGAGAGAGAGAAATAGATGGAGAGAGACAATGAGATGGAGAGAGAGATGGAGAGAGAGACAGAGAGATGGAGAAATAGATGGAGAGAGACAGAGAGGTAGAGAAATAGATGGAGAGAGAGAGGGATGGAAAAATAGATGGAGAGAGACAGAGAGAGAGACAGAGACAGGACATCATGATGGAGGACGGTACTGTAGGTAGAAACCTAACATGTGTCTGAAGAAGCACAATGTTTTGTACACTATGTAGGTAACTGATAGTCTGGGAGTGTGTAAATCCTGTCTGGGCAGCATTGATAGAGGGCCAGAGGGAGAGCTATGAAAGAGAGAGGGAGTGTATGTGAAAGAAAGAAGAGATGAGAAGGGTTGAGCTGTCCTCTAGGGAATACAGGGCTCTGTTAGAGCAACATCTCTCTCATAACCCCGGTCCCATAAAACTGATGTCACTGGCTACTCATAAAAACACTGTCACTTCTGAATTCCTTTTCTTCATCATTTATCAATTATGTTTTGGGTTAAGTGAATGGTGAATTTAAGCTCTGGCGAATGCAGCAGTAGAAGCAGACTTGATTCTCCTAATTCAGCTACAAGCATAGAGTCCTCCACAGAGCCTCAGAGAGTTCTGGCCCACATCATCTTTGATGCATTTTTCAATGGCTTCACCAACTCTGAACTGCTCTTATCTCTCTGGACTTTGGAGCAGTGTACAGAAAAGCAATCTGAGACCTAATAAACCAGAGCTCTTAACAGGAAACTGAGGCTGGACTTGCAAAGAGGATGACAGGAACTCTCCCTCTCTTCTCTCTCTCTCTCTCTCTCTCTCTCTGTTTCTCTCTCTCTCTCCATCTCTCTCCAACCCTCTCTCTCTCTCTCTCTGTTTCTCTCTCTCTCCATCTCTCTCCAACCCTCTCTCTCTCTCTTGTCACTCTTGGTTAATTCTCCCTGACACTGTGTAGCTGCATGGGTTTGTTGCTTTCCTGAGTAAAATCACATCTGCATCGAGTTTGCTTTAATGACTTCCTAAAATAGGCACATCTCAAAACAATGTATTCATAGTATGTGCATTTGGACCAATTCCTCTGCTTGAATTGCAATAGGCCCGTTTGTTTGATTTGCTCATGATGAGGACCTCTACATTGTTATTGAGACATCTTTCCACCGTGGCATAAAGGACCAGGATGTTGTAGCTTGTTATTGTAATAGAGGCACTTCAATGACATTGAGCTGCTTATTGCTGTGTTGTCAATGGAGACATTTTAATAGAAACGATCTTGAGGGTCCTCTCCTCTCTGTAATTATTCAAGAGTTCCAAACATCAGATATCATATAGGATATTGTATCTGCAGTAGAGTGTCAGTAGAGTTGTGAGGTTCTGTATCCTGCCTGCTTCCCTCTCTGCCTCCCTGCCTGGCTACGTTTATAGTGTTCTATATCTTCTGCAGAGTGGTGGGGAGATAGGTCTGTATCCTCCTTGCCTCCCTGCCAGGCAGTCAGCTTGGCTGAGTTAAGATGGCTGGTTCTCCTGGCTTTGTCTAACTATCACGACTGCTGCAGCTTCCCTCACACAGGCACTGCAGGGACACAGGGAGAGAGAAGTAGCTGACCAGTAGCTGTTCAGGACTGTGTTTATTAACTCCGCCCAGGATCTCATGTGTTTTATGTTCATTTTTATGCTCTAGTGTTATTGTGTTTCCATTAGGAGTGAGACACTAATCATTCACGACTGTTGCTTTGTGGGAAGGCGTTGAAGTTCACTGTTAGCCATTGTTATGTAAATGAAAGATGAAAAGTATCCAGGGCCTTGCCTTGGCTCCAAGTCAGAGCAGGTCCGTTGGAGCCATGGCACAGAGAGACACAGGTGCCGGCCCGCATAGATTGAAGCCTTTTGAGCCTTTTGGGTAAAACACTGAGGTCCCTCTTTTGTCAGGTTCTTCAACGCCTTTTCATATGATCATATATTCTCAGCTTGTCTCTGCTGCCTTCACACTCACATTAATAATTTGCTGCCAGATGACAGCATTGGCTGTGACTATTTGTTTGTTGCCGGCTTTGACACAACATCCTCGGCCCAGTGTCGGACTGTGAAGAGGCTGCTGCTGGGTCAGTGTCGGGCTGGTGACAGAGGGGGCGAGCGGGGTATAAGTTGTTACTCCCCTCTCCGTTTTACTGACAGACTAGACAGACCCCGATCTTGATATGCCACCATCTCCTTCCGATCAAAGTCATGATCTGGGTCTCTGTCTTACTAAGCTGTCTGGGGGCAAAGAGAGGTTGAATCCCAAATGTCACCCTATTCTCTGGTCAAAGGTATTGCACTATATAGGGAATATGGTGCCATTTATAACTGTCACTACCAGCTAGCCGAAGCCCAGCCTCTCCCCACGGTGCCCATTTAGACAGCATGGCTCTCTAAACAAAAGACTGGCAGGTCGACGCGCGGCACACATGCACGCACGAGCACACTCACACACACACACACACACACACACACACACACACTCGCTGTGAGTGCTGTGGCTGCTGCAACTCTCTGTCTCTCTTCTGTCTATTTAGAAAGTGGCAGGCTGATATTACTGTCACTGTGTTTTTGTGTTGCTGTTAGAATGGAATGGAATGGCACTCAAATCTCTTTGTGGGGATTAGTGGAAGGGTTGGGTAGGTTACTTTCTAAATATAATCCTGTGTGTTTGGATTACCCCAACTCATTAACATTACTTTTGGATTACTTTAGAAGAAGACAAAAACAATCCATCAAACGTATTTGGTGAGTCATCATGGTGGTCTCTGACTTGTGGTCAGACTCTCACAGGTGGCCACAAACTTAAACTTGTGTATTTTTTCAGTGCTGAATTGAATGTCACTGAGAAAACAGAAAGGTGTCATAATGTATTTTTCCACAAATATCGTTTCTGAATTTCAAGTAATCCAAGAAGTTATCTTTTTGTTTTTCAAAAGTATCTGTAATCTGATTACAATATTTTAGCTGGTAACATTACTGATTAAATATTAAAAAACATACAGTATTCGCTAACCGTGCAGCTTTTTGTTTTGTCATCTTGATTTCTTGGACACTCTTCATGCAGGAAATTGATCTGTGTCTGTCCTTAATGAATGGGATTGACAGACACATCTAATGAAGCTGTACCATTATGTGATTAAGCTTCAAGGACAACTGTAAGTGCAGCCTGTCAATATAATTACATTTTACTGTCAGACATCCAATAATCAATCCTGTGACCTGTACCTTTCTAAAGCACACATTATTGATCGTCATGCCTTAAGAAAAGCAGATCGCTGTGTGTCGATGTGTGTGTGTGTGTGTGTGTGTGTGTGTGTGTGTGTGTGTGTGTGTGTGTGTGTGTGTGTGTGTGTGTGTGTGTGTGTGTGTGTGCTTCTTCTTGAAAGGCTCAGACAGCCAGGAGTCAGGAATATTGTAAAGAAATGACAAAGTCCAGATACACATTTCGTACCTCCTTCACATATACCATGTTGTGTTTGGGGGCTGCTGTACTGATAAAGGGACAGATACATAATAATCAGCCAAACACAACATGACAGCATTTCATTTACAGCAACTGGATTTTATATTACCTTCCATTTTGTTTTAACATTATTCATTCACCCAACACTAGAAGTTGAAGTTGCGCTAATGCAATTAAAATGAAGCCATTCCCACTGCAGGCCAATTAGTGTAGTCGTGTCACTTTGCAAGCTTTATGATGTTTGTAAGTTTGAGTTGTTAGTGCATAATGGAATCCTTTAAAGCAGAATTAGTGCATGATTTCCAATTATCTTGGAGCCTATGCCATTTTATTACATCAGTATGCAATGTGAGGATAGAGAAGTCTGTGTGTGTGTGTGTGTGTGTGTGTGTGTGTGTGTGTGTGTGTGTGTGTCACATATGTACAGCCTGTCCCAGCTAGTATCCCTAACTCAGCACAACTGCCAAGTATTTACAATGAATGCATAATGAAATGAAAGATGTGTTGCACTCTAGGCAGTCTTTGCCAAACATTAAACATTTCTGCTAATATTGTGTCACAGTCGCTTTTTAGTTGTCACTTGATTTGCAGCAGCTAATAGCATTAGTGTTCAGAGTAAAGCTCCAGCAGATGATTATAAATCTTAGGCTGTCTCCAATGGCACCTTATTCCCTAAACAGTGCACTACTTTTGGTCAGGGCCCATAGGACGCAATTCAAATGATGTGCACTGTTTATGAACTAGAGTGCCATTTGGGACATCGACGTATTCGTAATTCATGCTATTTCTGGTAGTTCACTTCATTCAGAGAGTGCAAAATACGTATCTAATTACTCAGCCATCCTGCCTCCTACTATATCAAAATGGAACAGGAGCTAGGTTTCTATCCAATTGGCAACAGATCTTCATGTGACTATTAAAAAATCTGCATAAAGAAAATATGCGCATTTTCCCATCAGTGGTGTTTCCACCAAACTGACTTGTTGCGGATAAAAGTCATTTTTCACTTACGTTTTAATGTACTGAATAAGGTCAGGGTGTGACTAGGGTGGGCAATCTATGTTTTCTATTTCTTTGTTGGCCGGGTATGGCTCCCAATCAGAGGCAGCTGTCTATCGTTGTCTAGGCAGCCTTTTTCCACCTGTAGTTTGTGGGATCTTGTTTTTGGTACTGTGCCGTTACGTTACCTTTGATTTTGTATTATTTTATTTTTTTCGGTGTTCATTTAATAAATTAAAATGTACGCCTACCACGCTGTACCTTGGTCCGATCCTTCCATCGACGAGCGTAACAAAATCATTGTGTGACTCCAAGTTCACTGTGGTATGATGGTTATTATATCAATATTTGCGCATAAAAGTGTTTCCACCAACATTTGCTCGCATCATTTATTTGACCGACACAAAAAGATCCCACCATGTCGAACGAACAAAATATCTTTTGGCATTTATACAATTCTACCGAAACTACCTGTTTCCATCTCAGCTGTCGTGATTTCTTTTTATACGGTATGACTTTACTGGCATAAAACTGTGGATGGAAACGTGGTTAGTGTGTAGTGTTTTGGCTGCTGTACTATAGGGCTGGAAAGGACTGGTTACTCATGACTGTTCATTTATGGGCTTCTTGTACCTGTGCAACCACTTCTTTAGTTGTGAATTGTTACCACTCACATCCTTCCTAATTTGGTTGTTCAGTATGCTTTAAGTTTTGATCATGCATACATTTCTCACCGTTGTGTGGTGCTTTGGAAGCCTACCTTTTGCTGCAGCTTGCTCTTTGTACATTTTTCAGGTTATGATTTCTCTCATAATATGACTATCCCTCCAGCTAACCTCATTCTCTCCAATCTTTTCTTTTGATGTCTGACTCTGATCAATTATCCCTCACCCTCCTTCCCTATGTATAGGGGTTATTAGGATGTACAGAAAAAATTTAAAATATCCTCCAATACATTAGCTCACAGAGAAGCTGCAGCAACCTTAGCATGTAATCAAATACATGGAGGCAACGTCATCTTTCATACCCATTTTGGGATCACTTTAGAGAAACTCCATCTCCCCTATTGCTCTGCATAAATGTGTGTACAATTAGAGTTCTCAGTGGATTTAGGGACCGACAGAATGCTCTGAGATTAGAACTCCAAATAAGTTCCAAACAGTGACCAGATGACTTTGACCTGATCACACACATGGAACTCCATTGAATCACATTAGATTCACTGTCAGGCCTACATTAGTGTGACAGTGACAGTTAGGCCTACAGTAGTGTGACAGTGAAGCCTACAGTAGTGTGACAGTCAGGCCTACGGTAATGTGACAGTTAGGCCTACAGTAGTGAGTAGTGTGACAGTCAAGCCTACAGTAGTGTGACAGTCAGGCCTACGATAATGTGACAGTTAGGCCTACGGTAGTGTGACAGTCAGGCCTACAGTAATGTGACAGTTAGGCCTACAGTAGTGTGACAGTCAAGCCTATAGTAGTGTGACAGTCAGGTCTACGGTAATGTGACAGTCAGGCCTACGGTAATGTGACAGTCAGGCCTACAGTAGTGTGACAGTCAGGCATACGGCAATGTGACAGTTAGGTCTACAGTAGTGTGACAGTCAAGCCTACAGTAATGTGACAATTAGGCCTACAGTAGTGTGACAGTCAAGCCTACAGTAGTGTGACAGTCAGGCCTACAGTAGTGTGATAGTCAAGCCTTCAGTAGTGTGACAGTCAAGCCTACAGTAGTGTGATAGTCAAGCCTACAGTAGTGTGACAGTCAGGCCTACAGTACTGTGACAGTCAAGCCTACAGAAGTGTGACAGTCAAGCCTACAGTAGTTTGACAGTCAGGCCTACAGTAGTGTGATAGTCAAGCCTACAGTAGTGTGACAGTCAGTTCTACAGTAGTGTGACAGTCAAGCCTACAGTAGTGTGACAGTCAGGTCCTACAGTAATGTGACAGTTAGGCCTACAGTAATGTGACATGTGACAGTTAGGCCTACAGTAATGTGACAGTCAAGCCTACAGAAGTGTGACAGTCAAGCCTACAGTAGTTTGACCGTCAGGCCTACAGTAGTGTGACAGTCAAGCCTACAGAAGTGTGACAGTCAAGCCTACAGTAGTTTGACAGTCAGGCCTACAGTAGTGTGATAGTCAAGCCTACAGTAGTGTGACAGTCAGGCCTACAGTAGTGTGACAGTCAGGCCTACAGTAGTGTGATAGTCAAGCCTACAGTAGTGTGACAGTCAGGCCTACAGTAATGTGACATGTGACAGTTAGGCCTACAGTAATGTGACAGTCAGGCCTACAGTAGAGTGATAGTCAGGCCTACAGTAGTGTGACAGTTAGGCCTACAATAGAGGGACTGCTACTGGATCTATTACTGCAAAATACCACAAAGTCTGGCCCTAGTATATGCAGACTTGTCTCCCTCCCCACTTTGCCAGTTCAAAGTCCATCCCAGCCCTGGTTGGTTGACCTCAAGAGGTAGCTTAGTATGCCGGCCCTATCCCCTCCTCTGTCTGTCTGTCCGTCCAGTGTCCACAGTCCTAGTCCCAGTTTATTAAGACTGGGACTGTGTGAGAGCGATCAGAGGGTATTGTTAAGGCAGGTATTGATCCACTTTGGCACTGCTCAGCTGGAAAGCGTGAGAGGAAGAGATCAAATGGCCATCAAATGGCTGTGACACCCGTCACAAGGAGACCAGCCGTTGCACCCAGGACACGGACCCAGACTACAGCCCAAACAGCACCCTATTCTTTAATAGTGCACTACTTTTGACCAGAGCCCCATGTAAGAAAAAGGGTGCTGTTTGGGTCATAGACTCAGACTGCTGTCTGGAGGCACATAGTGTATCCTAGAATCACCTGTTAATGAATCCCCTCTGAGCCTCTCTCTTTCCCTCCCTTCATCACTCTCTCCCTCTCTGTGACTGTCTGTCCCTCTATCTCTCCCTCCCTCCCTCTCTCTTTCCTCCTCCCTGCTTCGCCCTTATTAGTGTAATCGCACCATTAACTTGTGTGAGATACTTTGCACTGGGGGCAAAGGTATTTCAGAAATCTTTTATGACCGCTGAAGCTCGTTTTCAGTCTGTGTCGGCTCGGCAGTGCAGTGTGTTGTGATAGCATGTCCTCCGAGGCTCGTCTGTTCACTCCCATAATACCTGGAGGTAACTCAGGGGGCTGCTCTCCACAGCTGTGTCCCAAATGGCACTCTATTCCCTATTGGTTCTGGTCAAAAGTAGTGCACTGTTAAGGAATAGGGGGCCATTTGGGATGCATTTCAGAGTCTCTCTCTGCTCTAGTAATTAGCCACTGTGGTGTAGAGAAGAAGTGCTTAACTGGACCTGATTCCTACTGGTCCCAATGGACTCGTAAGGCACATAATCCAGCCAGCTCGACAGGCACAGTCACACCACAGTGGCTCCAGCTCCCTGCTCCACACTTCACTAAAAGTCAACTTCTTTATCCTCACACTTGATCTGTGGCATTAAAAGCTATTACTCAGAAAAATCCTCTTTGTAGATTTTTGCGCTATTCTACGCCCAGAGACCTCTCTATAGCTGTGGTAACGAGGCTTAGATTGTGTATATATTATTCCCACACCATATTCCCTATATAGCGCACTACATTTGACCAGTGCCCTATGGACCCCTTAGGGTGTCATTTGGGACGCTGCCTTAGCCTTTTATTGAAACCATGGTGAATAGTGTTTGCTCGTGTGGTTTTTCAATATACTAGTTTAAAATGTTTTTTTTTATCAGTTAAAAAAATTAATTGATTCAAGTCACTAAACTTCTACATCTCAGATCTCTTGTGCCCTAGAGTCAAATGTTTTATGATTTAAACATTTTGCAACCAAAGTGTTTCAGCTACTTTTATTAACAGTAAAAGGGATATTATTTTATCTGTCAGGTGTATCTTCATGAATATGTGTTCCAGGCCTCCATGGTGCTATTGATCCTTCAGGCAACAGTAAAGTCTTAGCTCTGTTTCTGTTTCACATTCTAAAGTGAAAACACAGATTCATTTAGGGTGTTATTATGCAGTGATACTGTTAAATTATGTATGCAATGTGCAGAGCTGTAGCTAATTGTTTCAATGTTTTTGTAAGGAGTGAAAACAAGGTTAAACACCATATCCAAAACCAGTTTTTTTAACTGGATAAAAATGGGGCTTATGTGGTGGGTGTGGGCGTGGCCAAGGGTTTGGCCAATTGTGCGGTTGCTGACTGAAAATGTTAAAGGCCCTCCTGTTGGCCACAGTGACAAAATGTTGCTGTTTTAAACCTACCTTCCTGCAATTCTACACATTTTGCCATATGGCGCAGATACAATTGTGCAGTTTTTAAGCACATTTCCTGCAATTCTGCACATTTTGCCGTATGGCGCAGATACAATTGTGCAGTTTTTAAGCACATTTCCTGCAATTCTGCACATTTTGCCATATGGCGCAGATACAATTGTGCAGTTTTTAAGCACATTTCCTGCAATTCTACACATTTTGTCATAAGGCTGACAGAAAAGTTTGCGGTTTGAAAGTACATTTCCTGCAATTCTACACATTTTGCCATGGTTTATGCTATCTGAGTGATGCAAACATTATAACAAAATCAATGGGGCCCCCATGATATCCCCATGATTGACTATAGCTCAGCCTTCAACATCATAGTACCCTCCAAGCTTATTATTAAGCTCGGGGCCCTGGGTCTGAACCCCACCCTGTGTACCTGGGTCCTGGACTTCCTGACTGTCTGCCCCCAGTTGGTGAAGGTAGGAAACAACACCGCCACTTTGCTGATCCTCAACACAGGGGCCCCACAAGGGTGTGTGCTCAGCCCCCTCCTGTACTCCCTGTTCACCCATGACTGCGTGGCCACTCACGCCTCCAACTCAGTCATCAAGTTGAGATGACACTACAACAACAAAAGTAGTAGGCTTGATTACCAACAATGATGAGACAGCCCACAGGGAGGAGGTGAGGGCTCTGGCGGAGTGGTGTATAACCTCTCCCTCAACGTCAACAAAACAAAGGAGCTGATTGTGGACTTCAGGAAACAGCAGAGGGAGCACCCCGCTATCCACATCGACAGGATCACAGTGGAAAAGGTGGAAAGCTTCAAGTTCCTCTGCGTACACATCACTGACAATCTGAAATGGTCCACCCACGCAGACAGTGTGGTGCCTCTTCAACCTCAGGAGGCTGAAGAAATTCAGCTTGGCCCCTAAGACCCTCAGAAACTTTTACAGAGGCACAATTGAGAGCCTCCTGTCAGGCTGTATCACCGCCTGGTACGGCAACTGAACCGCCCACAACCGCAGGGCTCTCCAGAGGGTAGTGGGGTCTGCCCAAAAAAGCTGGGACCAAGAGACTGAAAAACAGCTTCTATCTCAAGGCTATCAGATGGTTAAATAGCCATCACTAGCCAGCTACCACCTGCTTTCTCAACCCTGCACCTTAGAGGCTGCTGCCCTATATACATAGACATGGAATCACTGGTCACTTTAATAATGGAGCAATAGTCACTTTAATAATGTTTACATACAGCTTTACTCATCTCATATGTATACCGTGTTCTATTCTACTGTGTTTTAGTCAATGCCACTCCGACATTGCTTGTTATAATATTTATACATTATTTTATTCGTTCCTTGGTGTCCACATCAACAACAAACTAGAATGGTCCAGACACACCAAGACAGTTGTGAAGAGGGTACGACAAAGCCTATGTGGCATGGGTCCTGAGATACTCAAAAGGTTCTACAGCTGCAACATCGAGAGCATCTTGACTGGTTGCATCACTGCCTGGTACGGCAATTGCTCGGCCTCTGACCGCAAGGCACTACAAAGGGTAGTGCGAACGGCCCAGTACATCACCGGGGCTAAGCTGCCTGCCATCCAGGACCTCTACACCAGGCAGTGTCAGAGGAAGGCCCTACAAATGGTCAAAGACCCCAGCCACCCCAGTCATAGACTGTTCTCTCTACTACCACATGTCAAGTGGTACCGGAGTGACAAGTCTAGGACAAAAAGGCTTCCCAACAGTTTTTACCCCCAAGCCGTAAGACTCCTGAACAGGTAATCAAATGGCTACCTGGACTATTTGCATTGTGTGCCCCAACCCAACCCCAACACCTATTTTTTTATGCTGCTGCTACTCTCTGTTTCTCATATATGCATAGTCACTTTAACCATATCTACATGTACATACTACCTCAATCAGCCTGACTAACCGGTGTCTGTATGTAGCCTCGCTACTTTTATAGCCTCGCTACTGTATATAGCCTGTCTTTTTACTGTTGTTTTATTTCTTTACTTACCTATTGTTCCCCTCATACCTTTTTTGCACTATTGGTTATAGCCTGTCAGTAAGCATTTCACTGTAAGTGTAATGACACAGTAGTACATTAAACCTAGTGTAATGACTCAGTAGTACATTAAACCTAGTGTAATGACACAGTAGTACATTAAACCTAGTGTAATGACACAGTAGTACATTAATTAAACCTAGTGTAATGACACAGTAGTACATTAATTAAACCTAGTGTAATGACACAGTAGTACATTAAACCTAGTGTAATGACACATTACATTAAACCCTAGTACATTAAGTGTAATGACACAGTAGTACATTAAACCTAGTGTAATGACACAGTAGTACATTAATTAAACCTAGTGTAATGACACAGTAGTACATTAAACCTAGTGTAATGACACAGTAGTACATTAAACCTAGTGTAATGACACAGTAGTACATTAAACCTAGTGTAATGACACAGTAGTACATTAAACCTAGTGTAATGACACAGTAGTACATTAAACCTAGTGTAATGACACAGTAGTACATTAAACCTAGTGTAATGACACTGTAGTACATTAATCCTAGTGTAATGACACTGTAGTACTTTAAGCCTAGTGTAATGACACAGTAGTACATTAAACCTAGTGTAATGACACAGTAGTACATTAAACCTAGTGTAATGACACAGTAGTACATTAAACCTAGTGTAATGACACAGTAGTACATTAAACCTAGTGTAATGACACAGTAGTACATTTAACCTAGTGTGTAGGGGTGTAGAAATCCCCATTGACTGAGGATGAGGGGTCACCATTTAATTAATCGACCATTATGTAGAAATGACATTGAATACAATCATAAACCACATTTATCAATCTGACTCCAATATTATGTGAATAAATGCAACAAGCCCTGTGCGTCTCTAAATGATCCAGCAAGATAGCGAGTCATGCGTTACCACTTGACTATAATTCAATTTGACATGTCAAACTAGCACCGTTATGCAATTATTAAGAGACTAGATGCGAATAGCTAATCCTGGCGACCAATGTTATAGCATTCATTTGAGGCAAGCAGAAACGTCAAGGTGTAAGCATGTATAGTGTAAATAACAACTACCAATATAACTACTAAATTGTAAGCTTATAGTCAAAGAATTACTCTGTAAAACGAGGAATGTATTTACTTAAACTTATAGAATTCATTAGTCACAAAATAATTAACACTCAAACAATTCATACATGATACATTACAGACTACTCAGAGTAAATGAATAGTCGACTGACAGGCAGACTTAACGTGGTTACACGTGTCTTCATTTAAGAATAATGTCTTTGAGACAACTGTGTAATACACACATGAGCTTGCTAACAAGTTCTCAAAGTCCTTTTAACCAAATTCAAGCAGAAACTCACACCCAACCTGAATTAACATTTCTTTGTACTAAAAAGAAAACACAGGAATACACACCCAGATTCTAATTCTAAACTCAATTTAAATGATAGGATTGCGCCTGTCTCACTCCAGATTTGAACTATCCAATGAACAAAATAACAGTTTCCCTGTAACAACAAAGACATAGCTGTCACACCCTGGCCTTAGTTATCTTTGTTTTCTTTATTATTTTGGTTAGGTCAGGGTGTGACATGGGGGATGTATGGTTTTTGTTTCTTCTAGGGCGTTTGCACTGTCTAGGGGTTTTTGTAGATTTATGGGGTTGTGTTCTTCTAGGTGTTTATGTATGTCTATGGTTGCCTAGATTGGTTCTCAATCAGAGGCAGGTGTTTATCGTTGTCTCTGATTGGGAACTATTTTTAGGCAGCCATGTTCTTTGGGTATTTTGTGGGTGATTGTTTCCTGTGTCAGTGTTTGTGCCACACGGGACTGTTTTGGTTAGTTCACGGTTATTGTATTTGTGTTCATGTTTAGTTTTTCTTATTAACCTCTAGCGACGAGCAATCCCGTATCCGGGAGCGTAATCATAGCCTCAAGCACATTACCAACACGCAACGTTTCCTATTCATGAAAATCGCAAATGAAATGAAATAAATATATTCAAACACAAGCTTAGCCTTTTGTTAACAACACTGTCCTCTCAGATTTTCAAAATATGCGTTACAGCCAACGCTAGACAAGCATTTGTGTAAGTTTAGCATGGCATAATGCTATTTTCAGGCAACATTTTCACAAAAATAAGGAAAGCAACCAAATTAAATAATTTCTTTGAAGAACTTCAGATGCTTTCAAAGACTCCCAGTTAGATAGCAAATGTTCCTTTTTTCCAAAAAATAATATTTTTGTGTAAAACGTCACGTTTGTTCATTGAAATAGAAAAATACTTAAACCATTAGCATAGCATTAACAAACTGTCATCTCCAAAATATGCTTTTCAACCAAAGCTAGACAAGCATTTGTGTAAAGTATTGAGCATTAAGCCTACGAGCAGGCAACATTTTCACAAAAACAAGAGGCAACATTTTCACAAAAACAAGAAAAGCATTCAAATAAAATAATTTACCTTTGAAGAACTTCGGATGTTTTCAATGAGGAGACTCTCAGTTAGATAGTAAATGTTCATTTGTTCCAAAAATATTATTTGTTGTAGTAGAAATCGCTCCGTTTTGTTCATCACTTTTGGCTAAGAAAAAAAAAACGAAAATTCATTCACTACCACGCCAAACTTTTTCCAAATTAACTCCATAATATCGACAGAAACATGGCAAACGTTGTTTAGAATCATCCTCAAGTTGTTTTTCACATATCTATTCGATGATAAATCCTTCGTGGCAGTTGGGTTTCTCCTCAGTAGCAAACGGAAAAATACTTGCAGCTGGAGATTACGCAATAGTTACAACGGAGGACACCAGGCGACCACCTGGTAAATGTAGTCTCTTAGGGTCAATCTTCCAATGATATGCCTACAAATACGTCACAATGCTGCAGACACCTTGGGGAAAACGTGGAAAAGGTAAGCTGACTCCTAGCTCCTCCACAGCCATATAAGGAGTCATTGCCATGAGGCGGTTTCCTGATTGTATTTTTATCTGGGTTTTTTCTGTAACATCAGTTCTGTGGCACTCACAGACAATATCTTTGCAGTTTTGGAAACGTCAGAGTGTTTTCTTTCCAAAGCTGTCAATTATATGCATAGTCGAGCATCTGTTCGTGACAAAATATCTTGTTTAAAATTTTTCATCCAAAAATTAAAAGAGCGCCCCCTATATCAAAGAAGTTAAAAACCATGGACACCTACCACGCTGCGTATTGGTCCGATCCTTGTTTCACCTCTTCAGAGGAAGAGGAGGAAATCTGCCGTGACAATAGCACTTACAGTACAATAAAACATATCAACATTCATAGCTCTTTTTGAACTCATGAAACAATCCAAACATGACTATTTCATTCGCACAGAAACATTCATTTAGTTTCATCTGTCTTTACGCTTCCAACGGTGTCCGTGCTCCCAGCGTTCTATGGTAATGTTCCTCCCCAGAAAAAGAAACAGATAAGGTGTGTTTGACCCCTGTTATAGCTCACATATGGTCAGCCATCCAAACAATGTAATTAAATGTGATTGAGATCACGCTGGGCCTCAGCGCCTCCAAACCACCAGTATCCCCTTCTCTCATTCTTCCACAGCAAGTGTAATGAAGGATAGAAGCTGTAAATGTTTTATAGGACAGCTATGGACCCACCATGTTTCTCACTGTGTGACTTTAGGAGTTTCAGACGCTCACACTCAACCTCTTGAGGGTTGGTCACACACTCATGATCAAGCTGAACGTCATTTTTGTTGTGCATTACAGAATGGACCGGATGTTAGGGAGACTGCAATTAGGCGTCTGACTCATACTAGTAGGTTAGAGAAAGTGTGTGTGTGCGTTTGCCATGCTGTTGTCCATTCAGATTACGCCTGCGGGGGTCTCTCTATAAAACAGAAAGTGCCACACGAATACCAGACTGAGCCGTGGGTGAAAATACACCTCCCACACCTGCTTAAATCTTTGCAGTGCTAAATGAGGTTTCACTGTAGTAGGGAGCCAGTAGACTGTGTAGGAGAACCCAGCTAAATGAGGTTTCACTGTAGTAGAGAGCCAGTAGACTGTGTAGGAGAACCCAGCTAAATGAGGTTTCACTGTAGTAGACAGCCAGTGGACTGTGTAGGAGAACCCAGCTAAATAGTAGACAGCCAGTGGACTGTGTAGGAGAACCCAGCTAAATAGTAGACAGCCAGTAGACTGTGTAGGAGAACCCAGCTAAATGAGGTTTCACTGTAGTAGACAGCCAGTGGACTGTGTAGGAGAACCCAGCTAAATGAGGTTTCACTGTAGTAGACAGCCAGTAGACTGTGTAGGAGAACCCAGCTAAATGAGGTTTCACTGTAGTAGAGAGCCAGTAGACTGTGTAGGAGAACCCAGCTAAATAGTAGACAGCCAGTAGACTGTGTAGGAGAACCCAGCTAAATGAGGTTTCACTGTAGGAGAACCCAGCTAAATAGAGAACCCAGCTAAATGAGGTTTCACTGTAGTAGAGAGCCAGTAGACTGTGTAGGAGAACCCAGCTAAATAGTAGACAGCCAGTAGACTGTGTAGGAGAACCCAGCTAAATGAGGTTTCACTGTAGTAGACAGCCAGTAGACTTGTAGGAGAACCCAGCTAAATGTAGTAGTGCTGAGGGATCTCAGATACTATGTGTTTCACCAAATCCTCCTCCTTTTTCTGTGTAGTGGGGGATGAGACTTTCCCCCCTCTAGAGATGGTTTGTCCTCAATGGTGCCCCTCTCTGAAGAATCCTTGCTCCAGGGACCAGGGATAAATAGAGAGATAGGTGAGCGAGAGAGAGAGAGAGAGAGCGAGAGAGAGAGAGAGAGAGAGAGAGAGAGAGAGAGAGGAAAGAGAGAGAGGAGTGAGAGGATAGCGAGAGAGTGAGAGAGAGAGAGAGGTTCTCCCTACGGGGGTTACCTTCTTCCAGAGAAGTCACATCCTCCCAACCCTGCACCGTCTGCTGGGAGAAGATATCAGTCCCCCCCAAAGAGCATTCAGCTGTAAACACGCTTGACTTTGACTCTCTCGACCCACATATCCTCACAGGGTGTCATTGAGACAAAGCAACGAAGCAGGCAGAAAACTCCCAAGAGTTAGTTGATTTAAATAAATAAATAAAAATCCTGGTGTTGGACTGATATTTGATACTCTAAGTAGTTGTAGGGGTGGTGTTGTGTCATCTGAGTTGTGCCAGTTGTTCTGTTGTTTGTAGACTTCAATAGTGTCTCGTGTTTGACTGATGCTGTGTAGTAGTTCGAGGGAGTTGCAGATTTAGACCTTATTGTTTGGACATTTGACCTCTGATTTGACCTCGTTGAACAGGGTAGAAAAACAGGTCAGCGATCTTACATAGAAGCTGAGAGGTATTTATGTAGAGTATCTCTCAAAGCTTTTCACCACAGCCCAAGCCAGGTCAATGGCTCATTCAACTTTCGCTTTAAGGGATTTGAATAAAAAGAATGAAGGGTAATGGTATTCTGTCAAATAATGTTGTCAGGATTAAAGAAGTGTTTTCCCTAAGAACCCCTTCAGATATCACCCAACCTGTTTGTATTGTCACTGATGTGTTTCATTGACTTCATTGAACTTATGAGTATGAAATGGCAGCTCTGTCAGATTCAGATGTATTGTGTATCAAAGTGCAGTGTTAAGAATGATGAATTGAAATGTAAAGCATTGTTAATGTGTGTGTGTGTGTGTGTGTGTGTGTGTGTGTGTGTGTGTGTGTGTGTGTGTGTGTGTGTGTGTGTGTGTGTGTGTGTGGTGTGTGTGTGTGTGTGTGTGTGTGTGTGTGTGTGTGTGTGTGTGTGTGTGTGTGTGTGTGTGTGTGTGTGAGTGTGTGTGTGTGTGTGTGTGTGTGTGTGTGTGTGTGTGTGTGTGGGTGTGTGGGTGTGGCTGTGTGTGTGTGGCTGTGTGTGTGTGTGGCTATCATTTCCCTGAAAGCCTCTAAAGCACTCCAACATCACGGGTCTAGGAAGGTAGCCTTTTATGTGGAGTGACTGAGTATGCTTGTTTGCCTCTCCTTGTCACTGAAGAACGCCTCTATTTTCCAACCCGTGGAGATGGTTCTCTAAACCTGGGTATGTTCATTAGGGCACAATGGAAAACAATCCTAATCTTCATGTTGTTCATTTTGAGAAGCTTCACTGGAGAAAACAACATGCAAAGTATGAAATAATAATGTCAGTTCCAGCAAGTCGCAGTCAGTCAATGTATGTTTCATGAGTCTGTTTGCCGAGATGGGTGAAAGTCAGAGGTGTTATTGAATCAATGAAGTCTCAGATGAAAGCGATGACTCCCTAGCTAGCTGTGATCAGTGATCAGGTTTGATGCAGTGGCACCATCTTGTTCGGAGACACAATAGAGAGGATTCGGAGCAGAGAGCACTGTTGTCGTTGATGCCGTGAGATACTTTCAACCAAACTCTTTGTCTTCACATTGCCTTCATCTCAGAGTGAGCTGGCAAAATGCACGTCACGATTCAAAGTTTCAAAGATGTGTTTGTTCTGTAATTGCTGAAGTTTTTGCCAGAACCGTGGGAATAAGGGAAAAGAGAGGGAGAGAGAGAGAGAGAGAAAGAAAGAGAGAGAGCGAGAGAGAAGCTCACATGCAAGTCATATTTTGCCTTTCTTCTTGTTATGAACATGTTCTTTATAAGTTACTGTCTGTCAAGTCAAATGATATGCAGTTATTCAGGCTGAAAGTGACTGATGTAGGCCTAAACAATGTCTCTCTCCTCAATTCAATTATAGGTTTTCCACAAAGATGACAACACTTTCTTCAAATGAATGGCTTAAGAGTGGCAGTACATTCACCTCCCACTATCTGGCTGTATCTCCATGAAAGGCAGCATTCACCCAAAGCACCTTTGAGGAAAACATGTTTTCTGTATTTTTTGGGTTGAGGAAGCAGGGAAATGAGGGACAAATACAACCTTGCCCGGCTACTACAATGTTCCCCTTTTTTGTGTGAGTAGGGAGGTAGAAGGGAGTGGTTAGGACAAGCCTGAGTGGTTGCAGCTTGCCCCACCTCCACCTCCACCTCCACTCTGAACACACACACACACACACACACACACACACACACACACACACACACACACACACACACACACACACACACACTGATGAGGAATCAGTGGAGTTCCGTAGCGCCTCGGTGCAGGCTTTCCGTTCCAGGTGAATGATTCCCTGTAATAACATGGGAATAAGCCGGGATAAATGGAGAGCACCGAGGCGTTAGTCATTTCACCGCAGTGGAGACATTTAGAGCTGCTGTATGGGGCTGGCATGGCAGTGGCACCAAGGAGAATACGTCACAAATGGCATCCTATTCTCTATTTAGTGAGCTACTGTTGACAGGGGCCAATAGGGATTTAAGAGTTAAACCTTCCTGGTTGTCTCTGCCTTGGACAGGCATCAAACAGACATGGGCTGTACCTATGGAAGGCTTGGCAGCACAGCAGCCATTGTAGTTCATGTTTGGCTCTGTCTATCTGAGACAAATGGGAGGATAATGACATAACTGGCTTGCATAAGCATGGTGCCTTTTGTGATTTGCTGTCCATTTGTGAGAGGGAGGTGCTCAACTGTTAGCATGCTGAAGATTACTAATTAGTGTGTGTATGTGTGTGTGGGTCTGTGTGTGTGTGTGTGGGGGGGGTCTGTGTGTGTGTGGGTGGGTGTTTGTTTGTGTGTGTGAGAGACTGTGAGACTTTAATCATCAGAGAGACTGTGGGACTTTAACCAACAGAGAGACTGTGGGACTTTAACCTTCAGAGAGACTGTGGGACTTTAACCAAAAGAGAGACGTTGGTTGTGTTACTTAAGTATGTAGTTGAATGCACAGATTGTAATTGTCTATGGATAAGGCTGTATGCTAAATCACAAAATGAACATGCAATATTAACCCCACCTCTCTTCTGTCTCCTTTCTCAGGTGTCACTCTATGATTGTGTGAGCTGCTATCTATCGAGCGGAGCGGGAGTGTAGGTAGAGGAGCAGAGGAGAGGCGTGCCAACACCTGGACCATGGCACTGAGCCACCGATGGGCACAATCTCCCCTCGCGAGGGGGGCCACATTTATCCTAGTACTGGGCAGTCTGGCCCTGCCATCACCATCCCACGCAGACAGTGAGTAACACTATGATATCAATGATTCCTCCAGAGATATGCGGTATTGAAGTCTTGTTGTATTTATATGGATACACCATAGAGAAGTCTTGTTGTATATCTAGGGATACACCATAGAGAAGTCTTGTTGTATATCTAGGGATACACCATAGAGAAGTCTTGTTGTATTTCTAGGGATACACCATAGAGAAGTCTTGTTGTATTTCTAGGGATACACCATAGAGAAGTCTTGTTGTATATCTAGGGATACACCATAGAGAAGTCTTGTTGTATATCTAGGGATACACCATAGAGAAGTCTTGTTGTATATCTAGGGATACACCATAGAGAAGTCTTGTTGTATATCTAGGGATACACCATAGAGAAGTCTTGTTGTATATCTAGGGATACACCATAGAGAAGTCTTGTTGTATATCTAGGGATACACCATAGAGAAGTCTTGTTGTATATCTAGGGATACACCATAGAGAAGTCTTGTTGTATATCTAGGGATACACCATAGAGAAGTCTTGTTGTATATCTAGGGATACACCTTGTTGTATATAGAGAAGTCTTGTTGTATATCTAGGGATACACCATAGAGAAGTCTTGTTGTATATCTAGGGATACACCATAGAGAAGTCTTGTTGTATATCTAGGGATACACCATAGAGAAGTCTTGTTGTATATCTAGGGATACACCATAGGGAGAAGTCTTGTTGTATATCTAGGGATACACCATAGAGAAGTCTTGTTGTATATCTAGGGATACACCATAGAGAAGTCTTGTTGTATATCTAGGGATACACCATAGAGAAGTCTTGTTGTATATCTAGGGATACACCATAGAGAAGTCTTGTTGTATATCTAGGGATACACCATAGAGAAGTCTTGTTGTATATCTAGGGATACACCATAGAGAAGTCTTGTTGTATATCTAGGGATACACCATAGAGAAGTCTTGTTGTATATCTAGGGATACACCATAGAGAAGTCTTGTTGTATATCTAGGGATACACCATAGAGAAGTCTTGTTGTATATCTAGGGATACACCATAGAGAAGTCTTGTTGTATATCTAGGGATACACCATAGGATACACTTGTTGTATATCTAGGGAGAAGTCTTGTTGTATATCTAGGGATACACCATAGAGAAGTCTTGTTGTATATCTAGGGATACACCATAGAGAAGTCTTGTTGTATATCTAGGGATACACCATAGAGAAGTCTTGTTGTATATCTAGGGATACACCATAGAGAAGTCTTGTTGTATATCTAGGGATACACCATAGAGAAGTCTTGTTGTATATCTAGGGATACACCATAGAGAAGTCTTGTTGTATATCTAGGGATACACCATAGAGAAGTCTTGTTGTATATCTAGGGATACACATAGAGAAGTCATAGAGAAGTCTTGTTGTATATCTAGGGATACACCATAGAGAAGTCTTGTTGTATATCTAGGGATACACCATAGAGAAGTCTTGTTGTATATCTAGGGATACACCATAGAGAAGTCTTGTTGTATATCTAGGGATACACCATAGAGAAGTCTTGTTGTATTTATAGGGATACACCATAGAGAAGTCTTGTTGTATATCTAGGGATACACCATAGAGAAGTCTTCTTGTATTTCTAGGGATACACCACCATTAGGTCATTTCAATCAGGCTCCTTGCAGCCTGACATCTACCACGCAGACAGTGAATAAACACCATTATATTTTAATTTTAATTTTATTTAGCCTTTATTTAATTAGCAAAGTCAGTTTTAAGAACACATTCTTACTTACACTGACAGTCTAAAATATGACCTCCATAGAGAATATTCTGCATGTTATTGTATAGATGGGGTGGTCTTTTCTGTAAGGCTGATTTCCTAGAACCAGATTAAGCCTAGATTCTCTAATTCTCTTCCTGTGGATACCTGCACCTGAGATACACCAGAGAGGAATGTGCAGTGTTTTTTGGCCAGCGATTGACCCGCTCTCCTTTCTATTTCCTACGATCCAAATTAAGTCATTATTGTCAAAATTGAAATGACGTCAATACAAGACTGTAGAACTGGTTGTAAACGGGTTAATTTGACGTCAACCACTGTTGCTTTCTGGGATTGCTCCTCTATTGGCATGTAGTAGTATGGCTTTGCAGGGATAGGCCTTGTGTTGTAGGCACGAGGCCTACATTTATCACTTTGTAAAGTGAGGATGTTAAGGAAACAATGCTGTGACACATGAAATGAATCAAATCCCTGCTTGAACTAAGTGTTCTGTTTGTTCACTGTTATATCTATCTCTCCCAACCAAAACAGATCTTAGCTATCTAATGATCCATCCTGTTGTGATCCGTCAGCAGTGCCGGTGTCTGATCTCTCTCTGCTGTTCACTCACATTAGTATCATGAGATGTTGTCTTGTGGAATCTCTCGCTGCTTTTAAAAATGTTGAGATATCTGACTTGAGAAAGTCTGGAAATAGTGTGGAGTCTTGAGAACCCTTTCAGGTTTTGTGTTCTGAGGAAAGTGTTTTGTGTTCAAAAGTAACACTCTCACTCTGTTTGTTCTGGGCTTCTTATTCAGTGAATGAATTCCAGTGATTCTAAGAGCTTCTCTATCACGCAGCCTTTTCAGCATTCATGTTGTTCTAACCCATCCTCAACCAACCAACCTTCCTCTTCTAATGGCACACAAGGCACACAATGGCAGGGGTCTTACCTATTGAGACTACTTCTAGTACTCTCAAGTACCAGTAGGAATAGTACTCTCAAGTATACAGTAGGAATCTGACTCTAGTCCAGTGGTTCCCAAACTTGTGAACTCGGGCCACCATCCTGTCATTGGGGATGGGATTGTAATTGCTTAATTAACTCTGGAACCACACCTTTGTGGAAGCACCTGCTTTTAATGTACTTTGCATCCATCATTTGCTCAAGTGTTTCCTTTATTTTGGCAGTTACCTATACATTACAATAGTACAGTAGGTTAGTAGTAGTAGTAGTGCAGTATAGTAATACAGTAGGTTAGTAGTAGTGCAGTATAGTAATACAGTAGGTTAGTAGTAGTAGTGCAGTATAGTAATACAGTAGGTTAGTAGTAGTAGTGCAGTACAGTAGTACAGTAGGTTAGTAGTAGTGCATTACAGTAGGTTAGTAATAGTAGTAGTGCAGTACAGTAGTACAGTAGGTTAGTAGTAGTGCATTACAGTAGGGTTAGTAGTACTAGGTTAGTAGCTAGTAGTGCAGTACAGTAGGTTAGTAGTAGTGCAGTACAGTAGGTTAGTAGTAGTAGTGCATTACAGTAGGTTCATAGGTTAGTAGTAGTGCAGTAGCTTAGTAGTATTAGTAGTACATTACAGTAGGTTAGTAGTAGTGCAGTACAGTAGGTTAGTAGTAGTGCATTACAGTAGGTGCAGTATGTTCATAAGTTAGTAGTAGGTGGTAGTGCAGTACAGTAGGTTCATAGGTTAGTAGTGCTGTACAGTATTAGTAGTTACAGTAGGTTAGTAGCAGCAGGTTGCAGTATGTTCATAAGTTAGTAGTGGTAGGTTCAGTAGGTTAGTAGTGTACAGAGGTTACAGTAGGTTAGTAGTCTGCACTAGGTTACTAGTAGTGCAGCAGGTTAGAAGTAGTGCAGTAGGTTCATAAGTTAGTAGTGGATTACAGTAGGTTAGTAGTGCTGTACAGTAGTAGTTGTGCTGTACAGTAGTAGTTGTGCTGTACAGTAGTAGTAGTATTACATTAGGGGTGGTAGTTGTGCAGTGGGTTAGTAGTTATATTTATTTAGCTGTTATTTTACCAGGTAAGTTGACTGAGAACACATTCTCATTTGCAGCAACGACCTGGGGAATAGTTACAGGGGAGAGGAGGGGGGTGTAAACTGGGGATTATTAGATGACCGTGATGGTTTGAGGGCCAGATTGGGAATTTAGCCAGGACACCGGGGTTAACACCCCTACTCTTACGATAAGTGTCATGGGATCTTTAATGACCTCAGAGAGTCAGGACACCCGTTTAATGTCCCATCCGAAAGACGGCACCCTACACAGGGCAGTGTCCCCAATTGGATATTTTTTTTAGACCAGAGGAAAGAGTGCCTCCTACTGGCCCTCCAACACCACTTCCAGCAGCATCTGGTCTCCCATCCAGGAACTGACCAGGACCAACCCTGCTTAGCTTCAGAAGCAAGCCAGCAGTGGTATGCACGGTGGTATGCTGCTGGCTCAATGTACAGTAGGTTAGTAGTAGTAGTGTAGTGGAGTAAGTTAGTAGTAGTAGTAGTAGTGCAGTACAGTAGTACAGTAGGTTGGTAGTATTAGTAGTGCAGTACAGTAGGTTAGTATGAGTAGTACTACATTACAGTAGTACAGTAGCTTAATAGTAGTGCAGTACAGTAGGTTAGTAGGTTAGTAGTAGTGTAGTACAGTAGTGCAGTAGGTTAGTAGTAGTAGTAGTAGTGCAGTACAGTAGTACAGTATGTTAGTAGGTTCGTAGTAGTAGTAGTGTAGTCCAGTACTACAGTAGGTTAGTAGTAGTGCAGTACAGTAGTACAGTAGGTTAGTAGTAGTAGTGTAGTACAGTAGTACAATAATACAGTAGGTTAGTAGTAGTAGTAGTGTAGTACAGTAGTACAATAATACAGTAGGTCAGTAGTAGTAGTAGTGCAGTACAGTAGTACAGTAGGTTAGTAGTAGTGTAGTACAGTAGTACTGCAATGATGCCACAATGCATAAAACACATGCAGGTATACTAGCACACCTGTTACAGTGAGTAGAGATCAGGCCACCTTCCCCCAACCCCTCTACCCATGGCCGTTGGGATGGGGCATTGTTAGCCTAGGAATGTCAACTGTGTCTCTCTGTTGACAAAACAAACATGGTTGATGTCCATGCTACCCCAGGGTGACTACAGTACAGCATAGCTGGCTTTTTTTGCTACCCTTTGAACAGTGCATTTTCTTCACCATTGCACATTGCAATTTCTCTAGAGATAAATCTGATCCAGCCTGAACTGTGCAATGTGGTAGGGAGTTGTAGTTTCCAACAGGCTAATATTCAACATACTTTAGCGCATTAAACGTGGTAATTAACTACAATTACCATAATCCATGGCTCATTTACTTGTCCTGTGTTTATTTTATGCCTGAAATGGAAAAGACAGAATATTGTGTGATGGTGAGCGGATATAGAGAGTAGTTGTTGCTTCGCAAGGTATATATATTGAAAATACAAGATCTAAGTGGTTGATAGTTGGTATTCAGTAGTCATAAAAGTGTGCCTTATTTACTTTGAAGATCTACTAAAATAGTGATTTTGTCAGACAGCATAGGCAGCAGCTCTATAGAGATGAGATGATGACTTGAATGAAAAAACAAGACAAATGTAATATACACAACAACTGAAATATTTTCATACCCAAATCTAACTGCCTGTTGCTCAGGCCCTGAAGCAACGATATGCATTCTTGTTACCATTTGAAAGGAAACACTTTGAAGCTTGTGGAAATGTGAAAATAATGTAGGAGAATATAACACATTAGATCTGATAAAAGGTAATACAGACAAAAACATTGTATTTGTTTTGTTCCATCAGTTTGAAATGCAAGAGAAAGGCCATAATGTATTATTCCAGCCCAAGATGCAATTTAGATTTTGGGCACATGATGGCATTAGTGTATGTGCAATGTTTTAGACTGATCCAATGAACCATTGCATTTACGTTCAAACTGTTGTATCAAGACATCCCACATTCGTTTCACTGTAGTAGCTACTGTAAAAAGGACAGTATAGTTAGATTAACAATAATTTAAGCTTTCTGCCAATATCAGATATTTCTATGTCCTGGGAAATGTTCTTGTTACTTACAACCTCATGCTTATTGCATTAGCCTACGTTAGCTCAACCATCCCGCAGGGGACCCACCAATCCTGAAGAAGTTTAATTAATGTCTTACACTTACAAGTTAGTAAGTAGAATATTGTATCATGGTAACTAATACATGCAATAATAAATCACATTTATTAGTCTTGGTTGATATATGTGGAGGTCAAGGCTGGGGTGAGGTAGCTAGACAACAAAGAGGGTGAACCCGTGAACCAGACATGCTAATGCAATCATGTTGTTTGGGTTTTTCTCCTGAGAGACCCATTTTAGTGTTACACACAACCACCCACCCACAGGCACACACACACACACACACACACACACACACACACACACATACACACACACACACACTGATCTCATTACTGCACAGCATCCTAGGGGGGAGCAGCACTCTCTCTAATGAACATGACATGCTTCACGTCAAATTTAGGAGGATTTCTAATGGAAGGAATTAATAAGACAGAAAGTGGAAAATTCCCGGTCGCTCCTCACTGTGTGTGTGTGTGTGTGTGTGTGTGTGTGTGTGTGTGTGTGTGTGTGTGTGTGTGTGTGTGTGTGTGTGTGTGTGTGTGTGTTTGTATGTATGTGTGTTGTTCAGGAAGGATGGGGTACATACACTCACTGTCAGATCACAGTTAGGTGCTCGGTGTGGTTGCACATCGGCGAGTCTAAAAATGTGTTGTCGACACAAAAAGAGTTTATAGTCTTAAGGGAAGACAGCTAGCAATGCAAGAAGAGGCTTAAAAATAGCTAGGGCTGCCAGAAAGAATGAGAGTGATTCTGAAAAGAGAAAAACCCTCTCTCCTACTGTGTCTGAGACTGGTTAGATTTACTGCCTCACATTCTCATCAGAAGCTTACACCATGATGTCACCAGCTAACATTGGTTATTGCTGTAATTTTAATGTAAATTGATTTAAAAAAGTATGTTAAAGATGATTATTTTAAAACGAGTAATTAGTACCATAAACTTTTAATGTCCATTCAACACTGAACCCCTCTTTTATGCTACCTTTACTGTTACATTCAGTATGTTTGTTAATATCTTAGGTTGATTCAAGTATTGCAATTATCTTAAGAATGTGATTAAGTATGTGTTTGAATACAGTACTATCACATTTATACAACGGGTGGGTCTAATCCTGGATGCTGATTGGTTAAAAGCGCATTCCAGACAGGTTCTATTTAAGCAATAAGGCCCGAGGAGGTGTGGTATATGGCCAATATACAACAGCTAAGGGCTGTTCTTATGCACGACGCACCACGGAGCGACTGGACACAGCCCTTAGCTATGGTATTTTGACCATATATCACAAACCCCCAAGGTGCCTTATTGCGATTATAAACTGGTTACCAATGTAATTAGAGCAGTAAAAATCAATGTTTTGTCATACATGTGGTATACGGTCTGATATACCATGGCCTTCAGCCAATCAATTCAGGGCTCAAACCACCCAGTTTATAATTAATAAGTTACCACCGGCTAAATCTATGATGTTGAAATGCTTATTTATTCTGTTCCTTCTGACAGCGCATTCCACTGTCTCATCAGCTCAGCCAGGAAATGTTCTGTATATACTAGATCTACACTGTAAAAAGCATCTTGGCATTATCTTTTAGACTAGAATTTGGTTTTCAACAGTGGAGATTTGTAATAACCTTGCTGTATGTCTCTCCAACATTTTCTCCAACATTGTTTCAATATTGAAATTTGATCTCCAGTTGTCCTATGGTAATGAACGTGTCGGGAGTCGGAATGAAACAGAGCTGGCAGCTTTTCTCAGCCAGTGGAATCATGATTCAGCATAATTGTTATGGATGTACAGTTGAAGTCGGATGTTTACATACACTAAGGTTGGAGTCATTAAAACTCGTTTTTCAACCACATGTCTTATAGTTTTGGCAAGTCGGTTAGGACATCTACTTTGTGCATGACACAAGTCATTTCACTTATAATTCACTGTATCACATTTCCAGTGGGTCAGAAGTTTACATACCCTAAGTTGACTGTGCCTTTAAACAGCTTAGAAAATTCCAGAAAATGATGTAATGGCTGTAGAAGCTTCTGAAAGGCTAATTGACATCATTTGAGTCAATTGGAGGTGTACATGTGGATGTATTTCAAGGCCTACCTTCAAACTCAGTGCCTCTTTGCTTGACATCATGGGAAAATCAAAAGAAATCGGCCAAGACCTCAGAAAAGAATTGTAGACCTCCACAAGTCTGGTTCATCCTTGGGAGCAATTTCCAAATTCCTGAATGTACCACACTCATCTGTACAAACAATAGTACGCAAGTATAAACACCATTGGACCACACAGCCGTCATACCGCTCAGGAAGGAGACGTGTTCTGTCGCCTAGAGATGAACGTACTTTGGTGTGAAAAGTGCAAATCAATCCTAGAACAACAGCAAAGGACCTTGTGAAGATACTGGAGGAAACAGGTACAAAAGTATATATTTCCACAGTAAAAAAAAAGTCCTATATCAACATAACCTGAAAAGCCGCTCAGCAAGAAAGGAGTCACTGCTCCAAAACCGCCATAAAAAAGCCAGACTACGGTTTGCAACTGCACATGGGGATAAAGATCGTACTTTTTGGAGAAATGTCCTCTGGTCTGATGAAACAAAAATAGAACTGTTCAGCCATATTGACCATCACTGTGTTTGGAGGAAAAGGGGGAGGCTTGCAAGCCGAAGAACACCATCCCAGGCGTGAAGCACAGGGGTGGCAGCATCATGTTGTGGGGGTGCTTGGCTGCAGGAGGGACTGGTGCACTTCACAAAATAGAAGGCACCGTGAGGGTGGGAAATTATGTGGATATATTGAAGCAACATCTCAAGACAACAGTCAGGAAGTTAAAGCTTGGTCGCAAATGGGTCTTCCAAATGGACAATGACTCCAGGCATAGTTTCAAAGTTGTGGCAAAATGGATTAAGGACAACAATGGCAAGGTATTGGAGTGTCCATCACAAAGCCCTGACCTCAATCCTATAGAAAATTTGTGGGCAGAACTGAAAAGGCGTGTCTGGAAGAATGGGCCAAAATTCACCAAACTTATTGTGAGAAGCTTGTGGAGGGCTACCCAAAACGTTTGACCCAAGTTAAACAATTTAAACGCAATGCTACCAGATACTAATTGAGTATATGTAAACTTCTGACCCACTGGGAATGTGATTCTTAAAATAAAGTGGTGATCCTAACTGACCTAAGACAGGGAATTTTTACTTGGATTAAATGTCAGGAATTGTGAAAAACTGAGTTTAAACATACACGTAAGGTGTATGTAGACTTCCCACTTCAACTGTATACAAAGAAAATAAATAGAAAAACACAAAATGCAGTTTGTTTTCTGTCATTCCAGCTTCCATTTGAAGTGGTTGTGTTAGCTGTGTTGTTGGCTATCTATTTTGAATAGTGGAATGGTGAGAGAGCACATGTTCTATGCCAGGTGAAATCACACATCATTAGCTCATTCTTATGGGTGTATCCAAAAATATTCACTCGAAAAAAGATTAAACAAACGCGAATGCGAAGGCTGTTAGCCAAAGTTGGCTAGCTAGCAAGCAAGGGATAAGAACATTACTAGCCATTATGGCAATGGAACATTTAGAATGAATGACTGGGTTGCATCCATAGATTTAGAACAAAAATACGACTGGGTCGCGTTTCTGGCAACCGAAGCAATAGAACGAACGACCAGCCGGCTTGAATAGCAGCCCTGTACTTGTGTCGGGACCATATCTCGTGGACAGATGAAATAGTATGAATAATTTCATAAAAATAAAGTTTTTAATGACAGTCATTATTTGAATATGTTGGTAACTTATTGCATAAACGTCATAATGCATTCGAAGCCGGCGTTTGGAGGATATATTGGCACAGTTTGCCGAACAACACCCATGCCAATATATCCTCCAAACCCCGTCTTCTCTGGCATTATCACTTAATTAATGTCCACTTAACACTGAAACTCTCTAATATGCTCCCTTTAATGTTACATTCAGTACTCTTACACAACACTTATCTTCCCAATGCCATAAAATACATTCCATGACTTCACACCAGCACAAGTAAATCACAATAGCTTTTATTTTCCTATTGCAACTTGTTGACTGTATTGTTGGTGTTGTGCAATATGGCAATAAAAAGAGACGGATAAAGATATTTGATTACGTGGAAAACAATAGATTTCATCTGGTGATTTAAACATCAAGAGGTCCATGTGAGCCATCCACTAAGATCATTTCAAATTAGGCCTCCGGTTTGGAAGTGTTTAGGAATGTCACCTATGACATTTGCTCTCCTGCTGAGCTGAGCCAGAGGTTGCGTCCCAATTGGCAACCTGTTACCTTTATAGTGCACTACTTTTGAGCTGGGGCCACAGGTTTCTGGTCCAAAATAGTGCACTACAGTATATATGGAATAAGGTGCCATTTGGGATTTAGACAGAGGCTGTTGATCCTTTCGGAGGTCAATGTACCTGATAAACAAGTGTCTTATCACGTAAGACCTCTGCTTTTTATGGCACCAATAATTGTGTAATTTCAACCGATAGGAAAGTGGAAGACATCACACAGGGGCCTGAATTGTTTTGTTCTGTCACAACTTTTGGGACTATTCTATTGGTTACATTACACCTGGCAAGCTCCATCAAACATAGCTGAACTATTGATGGAAGAAAAATACTATTAAAACCTAGGTCTGGTTTTAACTGTACAGTATGAAAGTGTGTCTATGTGGGCTGGGCTGACAACATGTGAAGCCACTGCAGGGTAGCTTATCCTGTTCTGTCTGCCAGGCCAGGAAGCTGGAAAGCCTGGGGACTACAGTGTGTCTGCCAGGCCAGGAAGCTTGAAAGCCTGGGGACTACAGAGTGTCTGTCAGGCCAGGAAGCTGGAAAGCCTGGGGACTACAGCCTGGGGAGTGTCTGTCAGGCCAGGAAGCTGGAAAGCCTGGGGACTACAGAGTGTCTGTGCAGCCTGGGGACTCACTGGCCCTGGAAAGCCTGGGGACACAGTGTGTTAGCTGGAAAGCCTGGGGACAGTGTGTCTGTCAGGCCAGGAAGCTGGAAAGCCTGGGGACTACACACACACAGGGGCCCAGTGCACACACACACACACACACACACACACACACGCACACACGCACACACGCACACACACACACACACACACACACACACACATACACACACACACACACACACACACACACACACACACACACACACACACACACACACACACACACACACACACACACACACACACACACACACACACACACATAATCTATAAGATTCAAAACACATATAATGGCTTATGTAAGCTCCTTATGTTTTGTGTGTTAGACTTAGGTTACAGTGTATCTGTGATTTCTCAAGGCAGCAGGCAAATAAAAACCTCTCTCGTTTCACTTGTCATCAGATGCTCTGATGTAGTGATCTGCATAGCAACGCTGGTGCCTAAGCAAATCATCAGTAATGTGTAGCTACTCAAAATAACTGCTGGAATCCTCCTACAACAATGTTCTTAGAATCCCACAGAGAAGATTTTGTGAGGATTTGTTAGAAATACTTGTCTTATTAATGTTCTGGGAATGTGTTTGTGAGCATGCAGAACAGGTACATCCCACCTGGCTGCCTGATGTAATACCTGCTCTAGAACAGTATGAAATATGAAATGGCATCCTATTCCCTAAGTAGTGCACTACTTTTGGCCGTGAGACAGAGCCGATGGGCGGGGCGTATATTTGCAGGGCGTATATTATTTCTCACTAACACTGTCTCTGTTCCAGTGAATTTAAGCAGTGCGAATATTGCACAATATATCCTCAGTTCTGAGGCGAGGCTTTGGAGAAACAATTTTCTCTGCTACAGTACAGTGCTGCTGCAACCCCTACACACAGTCAGAGAGCCACAGAGTCCCCAATGTGGGAATATTTGTGGATCTGTCCTTTTTCTCTCTCTGCCCACCCCATCCTCTAGACCTCTTCTGCACCACAGCGCAGCAGGCTAACTGTGTGAAGTCTTTGTGCTCGCTGTTCCCCCGGGTCGTGTTCGCATGATGATCTGCAAAATAGAATCTCTTTTTTCCTATCGCTCGTTGTCTCCCTTCCCCGTCACCTTTCAAGTCGTTGTGTGGTACTTCTGCCAGACTTGTGTGAGTGGGAGGCAGTTTTGAGTGCTGTCAACAGAGAGTGCAGAGAGCAGAAAAGAACAATGTATTATTTATCAGAACAAACATGACTGCTGGTGTTGCCGTACCATTCAGGCTCTTTCCAAATGGAGGTTTTTCACATTATTGAATTTCTCACACACTGATACTTTGCTGCATTCAGACAGTATTTTATCAGGGGCTGGAGGATAAGGTTCTACTGTTGAAGTACTATTCATTCTTACTTCATGAGAAGCCAAAATGAGTGTGACACCCGGGTGTTTAAAGTATGCTGCAGTACATTTTGGAAATCCACATACTATTTTCTTTGCTGCGTGAGAGAAACAGAGATGAAACAGAACTTTACCGATGTCAACTAGATCGAAGCGTTCATTCTATCGATTTATGCCATTATTCTGGGGAACAGCAATTTATTTAGTATTCTAGGGCAACAAGTAATGACAGAAGAGAAGCTTCATGTATCTATAGACAAGTTGACTAACAAATAGCACCCCAAAATGTCAGAGATTATAAACCGAAACTGTACAGCGCATTTTCTATATTATCAGGTGAGGGCCTCAGATATATTGCTGTATCACATATAGCCGGGCGGTTGCGGATGGGTTATTAGCAATTACGAGCGGGTGTGGGTGAACAAACAGCTGGCCCGTGCATCACTAACGTGCGTGTATTTGGGAGTCTATAATCCATTTTAAATGATGCCAGTGCTTATCAGTTGGTCATGTCCCGAACCAACAAAGCATGGCGGCTAATATGCCAGGGATAAACAAACACATCGTCCTGCCAGGGCAGTCAAGAGCCAGCTGAGCAGGAGAGGAGTACACCACTAATTGGAGAGTGTATCACATCTTGATAATCCTTAAATCCATTCCCAATCACACACAAATGCACAGACACAGGGTAGCATCCAGCTCCCTCCTACGTTGTTTTGCTTCCTGCTGAGGCAGCCTATCACAGAGCAAGTCTCCATCGGGAGGAAATGCATCACCTGCCCCTAGCACAGTCTCTCCTTCAGTCCTCTGCTCCATGGCCATGTATGTATCATCTCTCATTCAGTTCTCTGCCCCATGGCCATGTCTGTATCATCTCTCCTTCAGTCCTCTGCTCCATGGCCATGTCTGTATCATCTCTCCTTCAGTCCTCTGCTCCATGGCCATGTATGTATCATCTCTCCTTCAGTCCTCTGCTCCATGGCCATGTCTGTATCATCTCTCCTTCCTTCAGTCCACTGCTCCATGGCCATGTATGTATCATCTCTCCTTCAGTCCTCTGCTCCATGGCCATGTATGTATCATCTCTCCTTCAGTCCTCTGCTCCATGGCCATGTCTGTATCATCTCTCCTTCAGTCCACTGCTCCATGGCCATGTATGTATCATCTCTCCTTCAGTCCTCTGCTCCATGGCCATGTATGTATCATCTCTCCTTCAGTCCTCTGCTCCATGGCCATGTCTGTATCATCTCTCCTTCAGTCCTCTGCTCCATGGCCATGTATGTATCATCTCTCCTTCAGTCCACTGCTCCATGGCCATGTCTGTATCATCTCTCCTTCAGTCCACTGCTCCATGGCCATGTATGTATCATCTCTCCTTCAGTCCTCTACTCCATGGCCATGTCTGTATCATCTCACCTTCAGTTCTCTGCTCCATGGCCATGAATGTATCATCTCTTCTTCAGTCCACTGCTCCATGGCCATGAATTCATCTCTCCTTCTGGCCCTTTTCTCTACTGCAGCTCAGCGCAAGGCGCGTTACTGACATGCATGCCTTACAGCTCCATCACTGTGAGTACAGTAGCAACACATCCTTCCCACTGCAGAATGATACTTCATTAGACTGAGGGAGCGGAGCTACCATCGTCCTGGATAATGTCCTAGGATGTGTCTGCAGGGAGGGCTAAACACAATGTTTCCTTGCCTCATTTGGTTTTATAGCTGGGTTCCAGCTATAGTCCATGGCACCTCATCTCACAGGCCTCTAACAACTTCTCTAGATGCACTGCATGCCAATGGACCAGTCTGCCTGTCTGCTGGCTCCAGTAGAAGAGACATTATGCCAGGGAGAAGGGGGTGTGTTGTGACATTATTACATAAAGAGCACCTGCTCTTTTCATGACATAGTCTGACCCAGTGTTGTGAAGGGAGGATCTGGAATGTTTTGAAGGGAGGAGGCGGTGTGTTGTGAAGGGAGAAGGCGGTGTGTTGTGAAGAGAGGAGGCGGTGTGTTGTGAAGGGAGGAGGGTGGGTGTTGTGAAGGGAGGAGGCGGTGTGTTGTGAAGAGAGGAGGCGGTGTGTTGTGAAGGGAGGAGGGTGGTTGTTGTGAAGGGAGGAGGCGGTGTGTTGTGAAGGAGGAGGCGGTGTGTTGTGAAGGGAGGAGGCGGTGTGTTGTGAAGGGAGGTGGGTGGATGTTGTGAAGGGAGGAGGCGGTGTGTTGTCAAGGGAGGAGGCGGTGTGTTGTGAAGGGAGGAGGGTGGGTGTTGTGAAGGGAGGAGGCGGTGTGTTGTGAAGGGAGGAGGCGGTGTGTTGTGAAGGAGGAGGCGGTGTGTTGTCAAGGGAGGAGGCGGTGTGTTGTGAAGGGAGGAGGGTGGGTGTTGTGAAGGGAGGAGGCGGTGTGTTGTGAAGGGAGGAGGCGGTGTGTTGTGAAGGAGGAGGCGGTGTGTTGTGAAGGGAGGTGGGTGGATGTTGTGAAGGGAGGAGGCGGTGTGTTGTCAAGGGAGGAGGCGGTGTGTTGTGAAGGGAGGAGGGTGGGTGTTGTGAAGGGAGGAGGCGGTGTGTTGTGAAGGGAGGAGGGGTGTGTTGTGAATGGAGGAGGCGGTGTGTTTTGAAGGGGGTGGGTGGATGTTGTGAAGGGAGGAGGCGGTGTGTTGTGAAGGGAGGAGGGGGTGTGTTGTGAAGGGAGGAGGCGGTGTGTTGTGAAGGAGGAGGCGGTGTGTTGTGAAGGGAGGTGGGTGGATGTTGTGAAGGGAGGAGGCGGTGTGTTGTGAAGGGAGGAGGGGTGTGTTGTGAAGGGAGGAGGTTGGATGTTGTGAAGGGAGGAGGCGGTGTGTTGTGAAGGGGGGAAGGTGGGTGTTTGAAAGAGGAGGGTGTGTGTTGTGAACAGGAGGTGGGGGTGTGTTGTGAAGGGAGGATTGTGGGTGTTGTGAAGGGAGGATCGGGTGTGTTGTGAAGGGAGGAGGGTGTGTGTTGTGAAGGGAGGAGGGTGGGTGTTGTGAAGGTTGGATCGGGTGTTTTGTGAAGGTAGGATCGGGTGTGTTGTGAAGGAGGAGGGGTGTGTTGTGAACAGGAGGAGGGGGTGTGTTGTGAAGGGAGGAGTGTGGGTGTTGTGAAGGGAGGATCGGGTGTGTTGTGAAGGGAGGAGGGTGTGTGTTGTGAAGGGAGGGGGCGGTGTGTTGTGAAGGGAGGAGGGTGGGTGTTGTGAAGGGAGGAGGGTGGTTGTCGTGAAGGGAGAAGTGGGTGTTGTGAAGGGAGGAGGGGGTGTGTTGTGAATGGAGGAGGGGGTGTGTTGTGAATGGAGGAGGGGGTGAGTTGTGAAGGGAGGAGGGTGGGTGTTGTGAAGGGAGGAGGGTGGTTGTCGTGAAGGAGGAGGGTGGGTGTTGTGAAGGAGGAGGGTGGGTGTTGTGAAGGGAAGAGGCGGTGTGTTGTGAAGGGAGGAGGGGGTGTGTTGTGAAGGGAGGAGGCGGTGTGTTGTGAAGGAGGAGGCGGTGTGTTGTGAAGGGAAGAGGCGGTGTGTTGTGAAGGGAGGGTGGGGTGTGTTGTGAAGGAGGAGGGCGTGTGTTGTGAAGGAGGAGGGCGTGTGTTGTGAAGGGAGGAGGCGGTGTGTTGTGAAGAGAGGAGGGTGGTGTTGTGAAAGGAGGAGGGTGTGTGTTGTGAAGGTAGGATTGGGTATGTTGTGAAGGAGGAGGGGAGGGTTGTGAAGGAGGAGGGGGTGTGTTGTGAATGGATGTGGGGGGTGTGTTATGAAGGGAGGAGGGTGGGTGTTGTGAAGGTGGGATCGGGTGTGTTGTGAAGGTAGGATTGGGAGGGTTGTGAAAGGAGGAGGAGGTGTGTTGTGAAATGAGGAGGGCGTGTGTTGTGAAGGGAGGAGGCGGTGTGTTGTGAAGAGAGGAGGGTGGGTGTTGTGAAGGGAGGAGGGGTGTGTTGTGAAGGGAGGAGGGTGGGTGTTGTGAAGGGAGGAGGCGGTGTTTTGTGAAGGGAAGAGGGGTGTGTTGTGAAGGAGGAGGGGGTGTGTTGTGAAGGAGGAGGCGGTGTGTTGTGAAGGAGGAGGGGGTGTGTTGTGAAGGAGGAGGTGGTGTGTTGTGAAAGGAAGAGGCGGTGTGTTGTGAAGGGAGGAGGGGTGTGTTGTGAAGGGGAGGAGGCGGTGTGTTGTGAAGGAGGAGGCGGTGTGTTGTGAAGGAGGAGGGGGTGTGTTGTGAAGGAGGAGGCGGTGTGTTGTGAAGGGAAGAGGCGGTGTGTTGTGAAGGGAGGAGGGTGGGTGTTGTGAAGGGAGGAGGGGGTGTGTTGTGAAGGGAGGAGGCGGTGTGTTGTGAAGGAGGAGGTGGTGTGTTGTGAAGGGAGGAGGGGGTGTGTTGTGAAGGAGGAGGGGTGTGTTGTGAAGGAGGAGGGCGGTGTGTTGTGAAGGGAGGAGGGTGGGTGTTGTGAAGGGAGGAGGGGGTGTGTTGTGAAGGGAGGAGGCTTTGTGTTGTGAAGGGAAGAGGCGGTCTGTTGTGAAGGGAGGAGGGGGTGTATTGTGAAGGAGGAGGTTGGGTGTTGTGAAGGAAAGAGGTGGTGTGTTGTGAAGGGAGGAGGCGGTGTGTTGTGAAGGAGGAGGCGGTGTGTTGTGAAGGGAGGAAGAGGAGGGGTGTGTTGTGAAGGGAAGAGGCGGTGTGTTGTGAAGGGAGGAGGGTGTGTGTTGTGAAGGAAGAGGCGGTGTGTTGTGAAGGGAGGAGGGTGGGTGTTGTGAAGGGAGGAGGCGGTGTGTTGTGAAGGGAGGAGGGTGGGTGTTGTGAAGGAGGAGGGTGGTTGTCGTGAAGGAGGAGGGGGTGTTCTGAAGGAGGAGGCGATGTGTTGTGAAGGGAGGAGGCTGGGTGTTGTGAAGGGGGAGGTTGGGTTTTGTGAAGGGAGGAGGGTGGTTGTCGTGAAGGAGGAGGGGGTGTTGTGAAGGAGGAGGTCGTGTGTTGTGAAAGGTAGGATTGGGTATGTTGTGAAGGGAGGAGGGGAGGGTTGTGAAAGGAGGAGGGGGTGTGTTGTGAATGGATGTGGGGGTGTGTTATGAAGGGAGGAGGGTGGGTGTTGTGAAGGTGGGATCAGGTGTGTTGTGAAGGTAGGATTGGGAGGGTTGTGAAAGGAGGAGGAGGTGTGTTGTGAAATGAGGAGGGGGTGTGTTGTGAAGGAGGATTGGGTGTGTTGTGGAGGTCGGATCGGGTGTGTTGTGAAGGAGGAGGGGTGTGTTGTGAAGGGAAGAGGCGGTGTGTTGTGAAGGGAGGAGGCGGTGTGTTGAGAAGGGAGGAGGCGGTGTGTTGTGAAGGGAGGAGGGGGTTTGTTGTGAAGGGAGGAGGCGGTGTGTTGTGAAGGAAGAGGGGTGTGTTGTGAAGGGAGGAGGGTGGGTGTTGTGAAGGAGGAGGGGGTGTGTTCAGAAGGGAGGAGGCGGTGTGTTGTGAAGGGAGGAGGCGGTGTGTTGTGAAGGGAGGAGGTGGTGTGTTGTGAAGGAGGAGGGTGTGTGTTGTGAAGGAGGAGGCGGTGTGTTGTGAATGGAAGAGGCGGTGTGTTGTGAAGGGAGGATTAGGTGTATTGTGAAGGAGGAGGAGGGTGGGTGTTGTGAAGGAAAGAGGCGGTGTGTTGTGAAGGAGGAGGCGGTGTGTTGTGAAGAGGAGGGCGGTGTGTTGTGAAGGAGGAGGGGTGTGTTGTGAAGGGAAGAGTGGTGTGTTGTGAAGGAGGAGGGTGTGTGTTGTGAAGGAGGAGGAGGTGTGTTGTGAAGGGAGGAGGGTGGGTGTTGTGAAGGAGGAGGCGGTGTGTTGTGAAGGGAGGAGGGTGGGTGTTGTGAAGGAGGAGGGGGTGTGTTGTGAAGGAGGAGGCGGTGTGTTGTGAAGGGAGGAGGCGGTGTGTTGTGAAGGGAGGAGGTGGTGTGTTGTGAAGGGAGGAGGGTGTGTTGTGAAGGAGGAGGCGGTGTGTTGTGAAGGGAGGAGGGTGGGTGTTGTGAAGGAGGAGGGGTGTGTTGTGAAGGGAGGAGGCTTTGTGTTGTGAAGGGAAGAGGCGGTCTGTTGTGAAGGGAGGAGGGGTGTATTGTGAAGGAGGAGGTTGGGTGTTGTGAAGGAAAGAGGTGGTGTGTTGTGAAGGAGGAGGCGGTGTGTTGTGAAGGAGGAGGCGGTGTGTTGTGAAGGAGGAGGGGGTGTTGTGAAGGAAGAGGCGGTGTGTTGTGAAGGGAGGAGGGGGTGTGTTGTGAAGGGAAGAGGCGGTGTTGTGAAGGAGGAGGGTGGGTGTTGTGAAGGAGGAGGGGGTGTGTTGTGAAGGGAGGAGGGTGGGTGTTGTGAAGGAGGAGGCGGTGTGTTGTGAAGGGAGGAGGGTGGGTGCTGTGAAAGGAGGAGGGTGGTTGTCGTGAAGGGAGGAGGGGTGTTGTGAAGGAGGAGGCGATGTGTTGTGAAGGGAGGAGGCTGGGTGTTGTGAAGGGGGGAGTTGGGTTTTGTGAAGGAGGAGGGTGGTTGTCGTGAAGGAGGAGGGGGGTGTTGTGAAGGAGGAGGGTGTGTGTTGTGAAGGTAGGGAGGGGTATGTTGTGAAGGGAGGAGGGGAGGGTTGTGAAAGGAGGAGGGGGTGTGTTGTGAATGGAGGTGGGGGTGTGTTATGAAGGAGGAGGGTGGGTGTTGTGAAGGTGGATTGGGTGTGTTGTGAAGGTAGGATTGGGAGGGTTGTGAAAGGAGGAGGAGGTGTGTTGTGAAATGAGGAGGGGGTGTGTTGTGAAGGGAGGATTGGGTGTGTTGTGGAGGAGGATCGGGTGTGTTGTGAAGGGAGGAGGGGTGTGTTGTGAAGGGAAGAGGCGGTGTGTTGTGAAGGGAGGAGGCGGTGTGTTGAGAAGGGAGGAGGCGGTGTGTTGTGAAGGAGGAGGGGTTTGTTGTGAAGGAGGAGGCGGTGTGTTGTGAAGGGAAGAGGCGGTGTGTTGTGAAGGGAGGAGGGTGGGTGTTGTGAAGGGAGGAGGGGTGTGTTGTGAAGGGAGGAGGCGGTGTGTTGAAGGGAGGAGAGGCGGTGTGTTGTGAAGGGAGGAGGAGGTGTGTTGTGAAGGGAGGAGGGTGTGTGTTGTGAAGGGAGGAGGCAGTGTGTTGTGAAGGGAGGAGGGTGGGTGTTGTGAAGGGAGGAGGGGGTGTGTTGTGAAGGAGGAGGCAGTGTGTTGTGAAGGAAGAGCGGTGTGTTGTGAAGGGAGGAGGGGGTGTATTGTGAAAGGAGGAGGGTGGGTGTTGTGAAGGAGAGCGGTGTGTTGTGAAGGGAGGAGGCGGTGTGTTTGAAGGAGGAGGCGGTGTGTTGTGAAGGAGGAGGGGGTGTGTTGTGAAGGGAAGAGGCGGTGTGTTGTGAAGGGAGGAGGGTGTGTGTTGTGAAGGAGGAGGAGGTGTGTTGTGAAGGGAGGAGGGTGGGTGTTGTGAAGGGAGGAGGCGGTGTGTTGTGAAGGAGGAGGGTGGGTGTTGGGAAGGAGGAGGCGGTGTGTTGTGAAGGGAGGAGGGTGGGTGTTGTGAAGGGAGGAGGGTGGTTGTCGTGAAGGGAGGAGGGGGGTGTTCTGAAGGGGAGGAGGCGATGTGTTGTGAAGGGAGGAGGCTGGGTGTTGTGAAGGGGGAGGTTGGGTGTTGTGAAGGGAGGAGGGTGGTTGTCGTGAGGGAGGAGGGGGTGTTCTGAAGGGAGGAGGCAATGTGTTGTGAAGGAGGAGGCTGGGTGTTGTGAAGGAGGAGGTTGGGTGTTGTGAAGGAGGCGGTCGTGTGTTGTGAAGGTAGGATTGTGTATGTTGTGAAGGGAGGAGGGAGGGTTGTGAAAGGAGGAGGGGTGTGTTGTGAATGGAGGTGGGGGTGTGTTATGAAGGAGGAGGGTGGGTGTTGTGAAGTTGGGATCGGGTGTGTTGTGAAGGTAGGATTGGGAGGGTTGTGAAAGGAGGAGGGGGTGTGTTGTGAAATGAGGAGGGGGGTGTGTTGTGAAGGAGGATTGGGTGTGTTGTGGAGGTCGGATCGGGTGTGTTGTGAAGGGAGGAGGGGTGTGTTGTGAAGGGATGAGGGGTGTGTTGTGAAGGGAGGAAGGGGTGTGTTGTGAAGAGATGAGGGCATGTGTTGTGAAGGGAGGGGGGGGTGTTGTGAAGGTAGGATCGGGTGTGTTGTGAAGGTAGGATCGGGTGTGTTTTGAAGGAGGAGGGTGTGTGTTGTGAAGGGAGGAGGGTGGGTGTTGTGAAGGTTGGATCGGGTGTTTTGTGAAGGTAGGATCGGGTGTGTTGTGAAGGGAGGAGGGGTGTGTTGTGAACAGGAGGAGGGGGTGTGTTGTGAAGGGAGGAGTGTGGGTGTTGTGAAGGGAGGATCGGGTGTGTTGTGAAGGAGGAGGGTGTGTGTTGTGAAGGGAGGGGGCGGTGTGTTGTGAAGGGAGGAGGGTGGGTGTTTTGAAGGGAGGAGGGTGGTTGTCGTGAAGGGAGAAGTGGTGTGTTGTGAAGGGAGGAGGGGGTGTGTTGTGAATGGAGGAGGGGTGTGTTGTGAATGGAGGAGGGGGTGAGTTGTGAAGGGAGGAGGGTGGGTGTTGTGAAGGGAGGAGGGTGGTTGTCGTGAAGGGAGGAGGGTGGGTGTTGTGAAGGGAGGAGGGTGGGTGTTGTGAAGGGAAGAGGCGGTGTGTTTTGAAGGGAGGAGGGGGTGTGTTGTGAAGGAGGAGGCGGTGTGTTGTGAAGGAGGAGGCGGTGTGTTGTGAAGGGAGGAGGCGGTGTGTTGTGAAGGGAAGAGGCGGTGTGTTGTGAAGGGAGGAGGGGTGTGTTGTGAAGGGAGGAGGGCGTGTGTTGTGAAGGGAGGAGGCGGTGTGTTGTGAAGAGAGGAGGGTGGGTGTTGTGAAGGAGGAGGGGGTGTGTTGTGAAGGGAGGAGGGTGGGTGTTGTGAAGGAGGAGGCGGTGTTTTGAAGGAAGAGGCGGTGTGTTGTGAAGGAGGAGGGGTGTGTTGTGAAGGGAGGAGGCGGTGTGTTGTGAAGGGAGGAGGGGGGTGTGTTGTGAAAGGAGGAGGCGGTGTGTTGTGAAAGGAAGAGGCGGTGTGTTGTGAAGGAGGAGGCGGTGTGTTGTGAAGGGAGGAGGCGGTGTGTTGTGAAGGAGGAGGCGGTGTGTTGTGAAGGAAGGAGGGGGTGTGTTGTGAAGGGAGGAGGATGTGTGTTGTAAAGGAAGAGGCGGTGTGTTGTGAAGGGAGGAGGGTGGGTGTTGTGAAGGGAGGAGGGGGTGTGTTGTGAAGGGAGGAGGCGGTGTGTTGTGAAGGAGGAGGCGGTGTGTTGTGAAGGGAGGAGGTGGTGTGTTGTGAAGGGAGGAGGGTGTGTGTTGTGAAGGGAGGAGGCGGTGTGTTGTGAAGGGAGGAGGGTGGGTGTTGTGAAGGAGGAGGGGTGTGTTGTGAAGGGAGGAGGCTTTGTGTTGTGAAGGGAAGAGGCGGTCTGTTGTGAAGGGAGGAGGGGGTGTATTGTGAAGGAGGAGGTTGGGTGTTGTGAAGGAAAGAGGTGGTGTGTTGTGAAGGGAGGAGGCGGTGTGTTGTGAAGGAGGAGGCGGTGTGTTGTGAAGGGAGGAGGGGTATGTTGTGAAGGAAGAGGCGGTGTGTTGTGAAGGGAGGAGGTGTGTGTTGTGAAGGGAAGAGGCGGTGTGTTGTGAAGGGAGGAGGGTGGGTGTTGTGAAGGGAGGAGGCGGTGTGTTGTGAAGGGAGGAGGGTGGGTGTTGTGAAGGAGGAGGGGGTGTTCTGAAGGAGGAGGCGATGTGTTGTGAAGGAGGAGGCTGGGTGTTGTGAAGGGGGAGGTTGGGTTTTGTGAAGGAGGAGGGGTGGTTGTCGTGAAGGAGGAGGGGGGTGTTGTGAAGGGAGGCGGTCGTGTGTTGTGAAGGTAGGATTGGGTATGTTGTGAAGGGAGGAGGGGAGGGTTGTGAAAGGAGGAGGGGGTGTGTTGTGAATGGATGTGGGGGTGTGTTATGAAGGAGGAGGGTGGGTGTTGTGAAGGTGGGATCAGGTGTGTTGTGAAGGTAGGATTGGGAGGGTTGTGAAAGGAGGAGGAGGTGTGTTGTGAAATGAGGAGGGGTGTGTTGTGAAGGGAGGATTGGGTGTGTTGTGGAGGCCGGATCAAATCAAATCAAATCAAATCAAATTTTTATTTGTCACATGCACATGGTTAGCAGATGTTAATGCGAGTGTAGCGAAATGCTTGTGCTTCTAGTTCCGACAATGCAGTAATAACGAGCAAGTAATCTAACTAACAATTCCAAAAAAACTACTGTCATACACAGTGTAAGGGGATAAAGAATATGTACATAAGGATATATGAATGAGTGATGGTACAGAGCAGCATAGGCAAGATACAGTAGATGATATCGAGTACAGTATATACATATGAGATGTATGTAAACCAAGTGGCATAGTTAAAGTGGCTAGTGATACATGTATTACATAAGGATGCAGTCGATGATATAGAGTACAGTATCAACGTATGCATATGAGATGAACAATGTAGGGTAAGTAACATTATATAAGGTAGCATTGTTTAAAGTGGCTAGTGATATATTTACATCATTTCCCATCAATTCCCATGATTAAAGTCGCTGGAGTAGAGTCAGTGTCATTGACAGTGTGTTGGCAGTAGCCACTCAATGTTAGTGGTGGCTGTTTAACAGTCTGATGGCCTTGAGATAGAAGCTGTTTTTCAGTCTCTCGGTCCCAGCTTTGATGCACCTGTACTGACCTCGCCTTCTGGATGGCAGCGGGGTGAACAGGCAGTGGCTCGGGTGGTTGATGTCCTTGATGATCTTTATGGCCTTCCTGTAGCATCGGGTGGTGTAGGTGTCCTGGAGGGCAGGTAGTTTGCCCCCGGTGATGCGTTGTGCAGACCTCACTACCCTCTGGAGAGCCTTACGGTTGAGGGCGGTGCAGTTGCCATGCCAGGCGGTGATACAGCCCGCCAGGATGCTCTCGATTGTGCATCTGTAGAAGTTTGTGAGTGCTTTTGGTGACAAGCCGAATTTCTTCAGCCTCCTGAGGTTGAAGAGGCGCTGCTGCGCCTTCTTCACGATGCTGTCTGTGTGAGTGGACCAATTCAGTTTGTCTGTGATGTGTATGCCGAGGAACTTAAAACTTGCTACCCTCTCCACTACTGTTCCATCGATGTGGATGGGGGTGTTCCCTCTGCTGTTTCCTGAAGTCCACAATCATCTCCTTAGTTTTGTTGACGTTGAGTGTGAGGTTATTTTCCTGACACCACACTCCGAGGGCCCTCACCTCCTCCCTGTAGGCCGTCTCGTCGTTGTTGGTAATCAAGCCTACCACTGTTGTGTCGTCCGCAAACTTGATGATTGAGTTGGAGGCGTGCATGGCCACGCAGTCGTGGGTGAACAGGAGTACAGGAGAGGGCTCAGAACGCACCCTTGTGGGGCCCCAGTGTTGAGGATCAGCGGGGAGGAGATGTTGTTGCCTACCCTCACCACCTGGGGGCGGCCCGTCAGGAAGTCCAGTACCCAGTTGCACAGGGCGGGGTCGAGACCCAGGGTCACGAGCTTGATGACGAGCTTGGAGGGTACTATGGTGTTGAATGCCGAGCTGTAGTCGATGAACAGCATTCTCACATAGGTATTCCTCTTGTCCAGATGGGTTAGGGCAGTGTGCAGTGTGGTTGAGATTGCATCGTCTGTGGACCTATTTGGGCGGTAAGCAAATTGGAGTGGGTCAAGGGTGTCAGGTAGGGTGGAGGTGATATGGTCCTTGACTAGTCTCTCAAAGCACTTCATGATGACGGATGTGAGTGCTACGGGGCGGTAGTCGTTTAGCTCAGTTACCTTAGCTTTCTTGGGAACAGGAACAATGGTGGCCCTCTTGAAGCATGTGGGAACAGCAGACTGGTATAGGGATTGATTGAATATGTCCGTAAACACACCGGCCAGCTGGTCTGCGCATGCTCTGAGGGCGCGGCTGGGGATGCCGTCTGGGCCTGCAGCCTTGCGAGGGTTAACACGTTTAAATGTCTTACTCACTTCGGCTGCAGTGAAGGAGAGACCGCATGTTTCCGTTGCAGGCCGTGTCAGTGGCACTGTATTGTCCTCAAAGCGGGCAAAAAGTGATTTAGTCTGCCTGGGAGCAAGACATCCTGGTCCGTGACTGGGCTGGGTTTCTTCCTGTAGTCCGTGATTGACTGTAGACCCTGCCACATACCTCTTGTGTCTGAGCCGTTGAATTGAGATTCTACTTTGTCTCTGTACTGGCGCTTAGCTTGTTTGATAGCCTTGCGGAGGGAATAGCTGCACTGTTTGTATTCAGTCATGTTAGCAGACACCTTGCCCTGATTAAAAGCAGTGGTTCGTGCCTTCAGTTTCACACGAATGCTGCCATCAATCCACGGTTTCTGGTTAGGGAATGTTTTAATCGTTGCTATGGGGAACGACATCTTCAACACACGTTCTAATGAACTCGCACACCGTATCAGCGTATTCGTCAATGTTGTTGTCTGACGCAATACGAAACATCTCCCAGTCCACGTGATGGAAGCAGTCTTGGAGTGTGGAGTCAGCTTGGTCGGACCAGCGTTGGACAGACCTCAGCGTGGGAGCTTCTTGTTTTAGTTTCTGTCTGTAGGCAGGGATCAACAAAATGGAGTCGTGGTCAGCTTTTCCGAAAGGGGGGCGGGGCAGGGCCTTATATGCGTCGCGGAAGTTAGAGTAACAATGATCCAGGGTCTTTCCACCCCTGGTTGCGCAATCGATATGCTGATAAAATTTTAGGAGTCTTGTTTTCAGATTAGCCTTGTTAAAATCCCCAGCTACAATGAATGCAGCCTCCGGATAAATCGTTTCCAGTTTGCAGAGAGTTAAATAAAGTTCGTTCAGAGCCATCGATGTGTCTGCTTGGGGGGATATATACGGCTGTGATTATAATCGAAGAGAATTCTCTTGGTAGATAATGCGGTCTACATTTGATTGTGAGGAATTCTAAATCAGGTGAACAGAAGGATTGGGTGTGTTGTGAAGGAGGAGGGGTGTGTTGTGGGGGTGTGTTGTGAAGGGAAGAGGCGGTGTGTTGTGAAGGGAGGAGGCGGTGTGTTGAGAAGGGAGGAGGCGGTGTGTTGTGAAGGGAGGAGGGGGTTTGTTGTGAAGGGAGGAGGCGGTGTGTTGTGAAGGGAAGAGGCGGTGTGTTGTGAAGGGAGGAGGGTGGGTGTTGTGAAGGGAGGAGGGGGTGTGTTGTGAAGGGAGGAGGCAGTGTGTTGTGAGGGAGGAGGCGGTGTGTTGTGAAGGGAGGAGGTGGTGTGTTGTGAAGGGAGGAGGGTGTGTGTTGTGAAGGGAGGAGGCGGTGTGTTGTGAAGGGAAGAGGCGGTGTGTTGTGAAGGGAGGAAGGGGTGTATTGTGAAGGAGGAGGGTGGGTGTTGTGAAGGAAAGAGGCGGTGTGTTGTGAAGGGAGGAGGCGGTGTGTTGTGAAGGGAGGAGGCGGTGTGTTGTGAAGGAGGAGGGTGTGTGTTGTGAAGGGTGGGAAGGAAGGAGGGGTGTGTTGTGAAGGGAGGAGGGTGGGTGTTGTGAAGGGAGGAGGCGGTGTGTTGTGAAGTGAGGAGGGTGGGTGTTGTGAAGGGAGGAGGGGGTGTGTTGTGAAGGGAGGAGGCGGTGTGTTGTGAAGGGAGGAGGCGGTGTGTTGTGAAGGGAGGAGGTGGTGTGTTGTGAAGGGAGGAGGGTGTGTGTTGTGAAGGGAGGAGGCGGTGTGTTGTGAAGGGAGGAGGGTGGGTGTTGTGAAGGAGGAGGGTGTGTTGTGAAGGGAGGAGGCTTTGTGTTGTGAAGGGAAGAGGCGGTCTGTTGTGAAGGGAGGAGGGGGTGTATTGTGAAGGAGGAGGTTGGGTGTTGTGAAGGAAAGAGGTGGTGTGTTGTGAAGGGAGGAGGCGGTGTGTTGTGAAGGGAGGAGGCGGTGTGTTGTGAAGGGAGGAGGGGGTGTGTTGTGAAGGGAAGAGGGGGTGTGTTGTGAAGGGAGGAGGGTGTGTGTTGTGAAGGGAAGAGGCGGTGTGTTGTGAAGGGAGGAGGGTGGGTGTTGTGAAGGGAGGAGGCGGTGTGTTGTGAAGGGAGGAGGGTGGGTGTTGTGAAGGGAGGAGGCGGTGTGTTGTGAAGGGAGGAGGGTGGGTGTTGTGAAGGGAGGAGGGTGGATGTCGTGAAGGGAGGAGGGGGTGTTCTGAAGGGAGGAGGCGTGTGTGTTGTGAAGGGAGGAGGCTGGGTGTTGTGAAGGGGAGGTTGGGTTTTGTGAAGGGAGGAGGGTGGTTGTCGTGAAGGGAGGAGGGGGGTGTTGTGAAGGGAGGCGGGTGTGTTGTGAAGGTAGGATTGGGTATGTTGTGAAGGGAGGAGGGGAGGGTTGTGAAAGGAGGAGGGGGTGTGTTGTGAATGGAGGAGGGGGTGTGTTATGAAGGGAGGAGGGTGGGTGTTGTGAAGGTGGGATCGGGTGTGTTGTGAAGGTAGGATTGGGAGGGTTGTGAAAGGAGGAGGAGGTGTGTTGTGAAATGAGGAGGGGGTGTGTTGTGAAGGGAGGATTGGGTGTGTTGTGGAGGGGATCGGGTGTGTTGTGAAGGGAGGAGGGGTGTGTTGTGAAGGGAAGAGGCGGTGTGTTGTGAAGGAGGAGGTGGGGTGTTGAGAAGGGAGGAGGCGGTGTGTTGTGAAGGGAGGAAGGGGTTTGTTGTGAAGGGAGGAGGCGGTGTGTTGTGAAGGGAAGAGGCGGTGTGTTGTGAAGGGAGGAGGGTGGGTGTTGTGAAGGAGGAGGGGTGTGTTGTGAAGGGAGGAGGCGGTGTGTTGTGAAGGGAGGAGGCGGTGTGTTGTGAAGGGAGGAGGTGGTGTGTTGTGAAGGGAGGAGGGTGTGTTGTGAAGGGAGGAGGCGGTGTGTTGTGAAGGGAGGAGGGTGGGTGTTGTGAAGGGAGGAGGGGTGTGTTGTGAAGGGAGGAGGCAGTGTGTTGTGAAGGGAAGAGGCGGTGTGTTGTGAAGGGAGGAGGGGTGTGTGTTGTGAAGGGAGGAGGGTGGGTGTTGTGAAGGAAAGAGGCGGTGTGTTGTGAAGGAGGAGGCGGTGTGTTGTGAAGGGAGGAGGCGGTGTGTTGTGAAGGGAGGAGGGGTGTGTTGTGAAGGGAAGAGGCGGTGTGTTGTGAAGGAGGAGGGTGTGTGTTGTGAAGGGAAGAGGAGGTGTGTTGTGAAGGGAGGAGGGTGGGTGTTGTGAAGGGAGGAGGCGGTGTGTTGTGAAGGGAGGAGGGTGGGTGTTGTGAAGGGAGGAGGGTGGTTGTCGTGAAGGGAGGAGGGGGGGTGTTCTGAAGGGAGGAGGCGATGTGTTGTGAAGGGAGGAGGCTGGGTGTTGTGAAGGGGGAGGTTGGGTGTTGTGAAGGGAGGAGGGTGGTTGTCGTGAACGGAGGAGGGGGTGTTCTGAAGGAGGAGGCAATGTGTTGTGAAGGGAGGAGGCTGGGTGTTGTGAAGGGAGGAGGTTGGGTGTTGTGAAGGGAGGCGGTCGTGTGTTGTGAAGGTAGGATTGTGTATGTTGTGAAGGGAGGAGGGTGGTTGTCGTGAAGGGAGGAGGGGGTGTTCTGAAGGGAGGAGGCGATGTGTTGTGAAGGGAGGAGGCTGGGTGTTGTGAAAGGGGGAGGTTGGGTGTTGTGAAGGGAGGAGGGTGGTTGTCGTGAAGGGAGGAGGGGCTGTTCTGAAGGGAGGAGGCAATGTGTTGTGAAGGGAGGAGGCTGGGTGTTGTGAAGGGAGGAGGTTGGGTGTTGTGAAGGGAGGCGGTCGTGTGTTGTGAAGGTAGGATTGTGTATGTTGTGAAGGGAGGAGGGGGAGGGTTGTGAAAGGAGGAGGGGGTGTGTTGTGAATGGAGGTGGGGGTGTGTTATGAAGGGAGGAGGGTGGGTGTTGTGAAGGTGGGATCGGGTGTGTTGTGAAGGTAGGATTGGGAGGGTTGTGAAAGGAGGAGGGGGTGTGTTGTGAAATGAGGAGGGGGTGTGTTGTGAAGGGAGGATTGGGTGTGTTGTGGAGGTCGGATCGGGTGTGTTGTGAAGGGAGGAAGGGGTGTGTTGTGAAGGGATGAGGGCATGTGTTGTGAAGGGAGGGAGGGGGGTGTTGTGAAGGTAGGATCGGGTGTGTTGTGAAGGTTGGATCGGGTGTGTTTTGAAGGTATGAGGGGGTGTTTTGTGAAGGGAGGAGGGTGTTTGTTGTGAAGGGAGGAGGGTGTGTGTTGTGAAGGTAGGAGTCCCTTCTCCCTGATGAACTTATCTTGTTCACATATACAATACATTAAGAACAGCTGCTCTTTCCATGACATAGACTGACCAGGTGAATCCAGGTAAAAGCTATGATTCCTTATTGATTTCACTGGTTAAATCCACTTCAATCAGTGTAGATAAAGGGGAGGAGACAGATTATTTTTAAGCCTTGAGACAATTGAAACATGGATTGTGTATGTGTGCCATTCAGAGGGTGAACGGGCAAGACAAAATATTTAAGTGCCTTTGAACGGGATATGGTAGTAGGTGCCAGGCGCACTGGTTTGTGTCAAGAACTGCAGCACTGCTGGTTTTTCAGCCTCAGCAGTTTCCTGTTCCTGGATGGTTGGGAGAAAATGGATGGTGTATCAAAAATGGTCCAGCATCTAAAGGATATCCAGCCAACTTGACACTGTTGGAAGCATTGAAGTAAACATGGCCAGCACCTCTGTCGAAAGATTTTGACACCTTGTAGAGTCCATGCCCAGACAAATTGATTCTGAGGGCAGAAGGTGTTCCTAATGTTTGGTATGCTCAGGGTATATAATGTGCGTCAAACACAACACATGCATACACACACACACACACACACACACACACACACACACACACACACACACACACACACACACACACACACACACACACACACACACACACACACACACACACACACACACACACAAACACAAAGATGCTAATCATAATCTTGATAGAGGTAGCTTGACTACTGTATTCAGTGTACTGTTCTGACAATTATTTGTTCCAAATATACTTACACAGTACAGTTCTGGCCAAAAGTTTTGAGAATGACACAAATATTAATTTTCACAAAGTCTGCTGCCTCAGTTTGTTTGATGGCAATTTGCATATATTCCAGAATGTTATGAGGAGTGATTAGATGAATTGCAATCAATTGCAAAGTCCCTCTTTGCCATGCAAATGGCCTGAATCCCAACAAAACATTTCCACTGCATTTCAGCCCTGCCACAAAAGGACCAGCTGTTCATCAAGAACTTCAAGGAGAGCGATTCAATTGTTGTGGAGAAGGCTTTAGGGCACCCAAGAAAGTCCAGCAAGCGCCAGGAGCGTCTCCTAAAGTTGATTCAGCTGTGGGATCGGGGCACCACCAGTACAGAGCTTGCTCAGGAATGGCAGCAGGCAGGTATGAGTGCATCTGCATGCACAGTGAGACAAAGACTTTTGGAGGATGGCCTGGTGTCAAGAAGGGCAGCAAAGAAGCCACTTCTCTCCAGGAAAAACATCAGGGACAGACTGATATTCTGCAAAAGGTACAGGGATTGGACTGCTGACGACTGGGGTAAAGTCATTTTCTCTGATGAATCCCCTTTCCGATTGTTTGGGGCATCTGGAAAAAAGCTTGCCCAGAGAAGACAAGGTGAGCGCTACCATCAGTCCTGTGTCATGCCAACAGTAAAGCATCCTGAGACCATTCATGTGTGGGGTTGCTTCTCAGCCAAGGGAGTGGGCTCTCTAACAATTTTTCCTAAGAACACAGCCACAAATAAAGAATGGTACCAACACATCCTCCAAGAGCAACTTCTCCCAACCATCCAGGAACAGTTTGGTGTCGAACAATGCCTTTTCCAGCATGATGGAGCACCTTGCCATAAGGCAAAAGTGATAACTAAGTGACTCAGGGAACAAAACCGATATTTTAGGTCCATGGCCAGGAAACTCCCCAGACCTTAATCCCATTGAGAACTTGTGGTCAATTCTCAAGAGGCGGGTGGACAAACAAAAACTCACAAATTCTGACAAACTTCAAGCATTGATTATGCAGGAATTGGCTGCCATCAGTCAGGATGTGGCCCAGAAGTTAACTGACAGCAAGCCAGGGCAGATTGCAGAGGTCTTTAAATAGAAGTGTCAACACTGCAAATATTGACTCTTTGCATCAACTTAAAATAATAAAAGCCTTTGACACTTATGAAATGCTTGTAATTATACTTCAGTATTCCATAGTAACATCTGACAAAAATATCTAAAGACACTGAAGCAGCAAACTTTAATATTAATATTTGTGTCATTGTCAAAACCTTTGGCCACGACTGTAGGTTCCATCATGAAGAAACATCACAACTAGTTGTATAGTTTAATGTGTTGTGTAGACATAAACAGTTGATCATACGATGCCTTGAGCATACAGCAGTTGTATAAACTTTATAGTCTAGTCTGTGTATTGTCTTTTACAAGCCTTTTCTTGCATTCAGCTTTCCAGTTCATTTTTATAATGAAGTCGGTGGTGTAATGGATGGTGGTCCCGTTTTTCAATATGGACACACACCATAATACAGGCATTGTTCTGTATGTATTTACATTGATGTAAGGTATTGTATCCCTACCAGCGGCAAACAATATCGCACTCTGAACAACTGAATAGATTCCTTTTCTATTGCGAAGCCTGTCTGTTTATTGAATGACTCAGTTAAAAGAAGTAGCCTTGTTTACTTCCCCCAGTGTCATAAGCTGTGTCTCAAAGGGCACACTATTCCGTATGTAGTGCAAACTCTACGGGGCTCTGGTCAAAAGTAGTGGACAGTATAGGGAACAGGGTGCCATTTGAGACTCAGGCATACTGAATGGTGGGAAGGCTGAAGGGGAGGAGGGAGAATATGATTTTTTATCTTCTATTTAGTGGTGCGTATTGAATGGATTGAATGGATGTTACCTGTAGTGCCTGGGAGGCTTCGAGCGAGGTGGAGAGGGAAAGCACACGGAGAGAGCAGAGCTGTGATTGTTAACCTGTCAGTGTGACTGATCAGACGGTGGTATGCATGGCTGCTCTATCCTCTAGCCCCGGATCTCTCTACTCCAATTCCTAATGAGACTTTCTGAACAAATAAGATACTTTGTTTGAAACTTTTGTCATTTGTCATTGTGAATTGCCTTTGAAACACAGCTCCCCTCCGCCTTGCACAACATTTGACTATCTGGCTGTCTGCCTAGACACCATTACATTCTGTTTTTTTCCAGCCCAGATGAGAAAAAGGGTCCTGTAGGACAAGCGTGTGGTGGGGAATGACAATGCGACATTTGAAACGACCGGTTGTAAACTAAAAGGTTTTAGACCAGGAAAGGCTTTTTGGTGTCACACACACACACACTCGCACACACACACTATCACTGGGGCTAACATTCTGAACAGCAACATGCAGCCCACTCTTAAATCAGTAAGCTTTTATAGTGTCACCATGAGGCCATCTCTTTGTGTTCCAGGCCAATGTAAATACAACAGTCAATGGGTCAATATCTGTGTGATCCTGCAATCTTTTTGTAAACCTGTGAGCCTAAAACAATCCTTTAATGGCAATTTCCTGGCAGGCTAGGAGCCCTCTCATACCTGTCTTCCACTTAAAGCTGCACTTAACAGAGATTCTGTCTATGCAGCGTTTCAGAAGGGTCAATGGGTTTAAAGCTGAAGAGGAAAGAGGAAATGTTTCTGTTGTTGATGACTCGGATCACAGCAGAGTGCAGAGACAAAGTCTGCCTCCAAAATGGCACCCTGTTCCATATAGTGCTCTACTTTTGAAGGGCCCTTGTTAAATATAGTGCACTATAAAGGGAATAGGGTGTCATTTGCCCCCAAGCCCTGGCTAAACACATATTATCAGGTACCATCGACAAGCACCAAATGAGTCTTTTAGTAGATAGGGCCCATGTTGTGTGTCCTGTCCTTACAGGGTGGTAGTTTCCTGGACTCTCATTGAAGTGCAAGTAGAAATCACACCTTGAGACAATCTACCCAGTGACCTATTTGTATTTGTCACCATTTTTCACTGTTTGATTGTCTATTTTTCTAAATGGGTCTGAGATATAATCCTGCTCGCCTGTTGCTTTTATAAGAGCAATTACAGTGACAGCCTAAATGGTACAATATAATTCATATCTCTGAGAACAATGCGATACAATATCAGACTGATGATACAAGTTCATTTCAACGATATTAAAACCACAACGTTCTCTAGGCCTAGGATCTCATGTAATAATGTTTGTGTCTGTTCGCGGATGCCAAAAGATTTTCTCTACATGCCCAAGCATTACCGACACGCATTTACCTGACAATCATCACGGCAGTCATCCACACGAGAGAGAACGTTTCACAATGAATATGAATTTGCCATCCAGCAACATCGGTAAGGTTTCTATAATATGTATTCACGGCGGTGTGGAGAGGAGCCAGCATCAATAGCTGGAGAATTGGAAACCTTGGTGATCATGGGTGTTTCCCAAATGACACCCTATTCCCGTTATAGTGCACTACATTTGAACAAGGCCCCATAGATCTCTGGTCCAAATTAGTGCACTATATAGGGAATAGGGTGCCATTTGGGACAAAGGTAATGTGTGCACTATCCTGCCATTCTTCAAGTCCCTTTGGAGAGGACCATTACTTTAATGCACTTCACAATGGGGAATAAAGAAAAGGTAATTTCACATGTGGTTCATCTCAGAATGGATTCACTCCTCTGTTGAATTATTGATTTTCTCTGAATGAAAGAGAGATAGAGATGAGCGATGTTTTGTTCTGGGCGGTGGGAAAACTATAGTGTGTCTTCTTAACATGCTGAAGGAGCCCAGTCCACATAGTTATTCTCTATATGTCCTTGAAGACATAGAGCAGAATTTTAAGACATGTTTGGGACTAGTAAGAGAGAGAAAAAACATATGGTATATGATGTCATCTTACTCTAGGTCCAGGATACGTCCCAACCACCTAAAATGGAGCTGATGTGTCCTCTCCAGTTTTTTATTGTGTTCTCTCTGAGCGTTTAATTATAATATTGGACAGCATTTATTTGGCACTTTTCACTAGGTCTCAAAGCATTGCACTGCATCGGACTAACTGATCCTGCAACACCGCCAATTGTAGAACCCACTTGGGTAATTCAGGGCAGCCAAGTTTATGTCATGAACTGTACTTTTGCCCATCTAAGTAAATGTGGTGCTTGCATGCTCATGCAGGGGGGGATGCGTGATGTTCCCCAATGCTGGAAGGGGGACCTAGAGTGAAACAGTTTGGGAACCCCTGGTTTAGAGTAGGAAAGACTCTGAGCTGCAGCCATCCCTTGAAGACCACTATCCTGTTCTGTCCATCCTGTTGATTTTGCCTTCATTTATGGAAGTAATTGAATGATGAAAACAAACTGCTCATTCCAGCTAAACCACCCATGAAGCAATGAGCTCATAACCAATATGGTTTATTCCAGAAAATGATTCACTATAGCCAGAGGAGGTTTGGATAAAACGCTGCAGAGAGAAGTAGTTGGTGTTTTGGTGAGATGCCAGAGCTCTGCAACCTACATAGAAGCTAGAGCTCTAGAACATGAGGCCAACATTTAAAATGTTGCAGAATTCATTTTTTATTTAAAACCATACTTTTGTAGTATGTCTGTGTAGTTACAACATCATTTGTTGACCACCCTTTTTTTGTGATATCCAATTGGTAGTTACAGTCTGGTCCCATCGCTGCAACTCCCATATGGACTCAGGAGAGGTGAAGGTCGAGAGCCATGCGTCCTCTGAAACACGACCCTGCCAAGCTGCACTGCTTCTTGACACACTGCTCGCTTAACCCGGAACCAGCAGCGCCATTATGTCAGAGGAAACATCGTACAGCCAAAGTCAGTGTGCATGCGCCCGGCCCACCACAAGGAGTCGCTAAAGCAAGATGGGACAAGGTCAACCCTCCCCTAACCCAGACGACACTGGGCCAATTGTACGCCGCATCATGGGTCTCCCAGTCGTGGCCGGGGATCAAACCCAGGTTTGTCGTGACACCGCTGCGATGCAGTGCCTGAGACCGCCGAGACCTCTACAACATTATTTCTGAAAACATTTCTGAAACTGTCTTCAGTTCTTCAAGTTCTCACCTCCGGTTTTTATTTATGGGAAGTTTATTTGAGGTATTTCAAATTTGGCTAAATAAATGAATTTAAAGTAGAGAACGATATTGACCATACTGTAGGATAATATGCAGTAAGAATACAAAACATTAAGAACATAGTCTCACCCACCTAAAATGGCACAGCTCACCTGATGTGATTGTGAAGTGTTCTCTCCAGTTTTTATTGTGTTGTCTCTGAGCGTTTAATTATAATATTGGACAGAATGTTTGACACCTTGTAGAGTCCATGCCTGACAAATTGAGGCTGTTCTAAGGGAAAAGGGAGGGGGGTACAACTCAATATTAGGAAGGTGTTCCTAATGTTTGGTGTACTCAGTGTATGTTGCTAATAGTGCAACAAACCACATTAATGCAATGTATTGCCCCACTCCAATCTCCTCCAATCCTACTCGACAAATAAGAGTCTACATGTAAGTGGCTGGATCCATTATTAATGGGAACAGATTGGTAGGACTCCAGTGCATGTATTGATTTCTGGCTCCAAATTGCCTGTTAATAGTGTTCTCTGAGTGGGGAATGGGTCACTGGGTCTAGCTTCTTGATTGCTGTCCGGTCCGCTGCAGTTTTGCTTACACTCACTCATTCAGCATGTGTGAGTCCCAAATGCCACAGATTCCATATATAGGGCACTACTTTTGACCAGAGCCTTATGGGCCCTTGTCAAAGGTAGTGCACTACACTTAGAAAAAAGGGCTCCAAAATGAATGGTTCTTGCTGTCCCCTTTTGCTGAACCCTTTTTGGTTCCATGTGTAACCATTTTGGTTCCATGTAGAATCGTCTGTGGAAAGGGTTGTACATGGAACCCAAATGTGTTCCACCTGGAGCCAAAAGAGTTCTACCTGAAACCAAAAAGGGCTCTTCAAAGGGTTCTCCTATGGGAACAGCCAAATAACCCCTTTAGGTTCTTTTCTAAGAGTGTATGTAGGGAATATGGTGCCATTTGGGGCACAGGCAGTGTAATGGCTGTTCTGGTGTATTCAGTATTCACTCCCTTCTGGAGAAATACAGTGAAGCTGGTACTGAAGCTCTCTGGGGGTGTTTTGTTATTTTTGATGCAGAGGTCTTTTCTGGTGGTGAGCTGCAGACAGGCAGGCCTCATGCTTTCTCTACCTCTCTACCCCTCTACCTCTCTGTCTCTCTCTACCTCTCTCTCCCTCTCTCTCTCTCTACCTCTCTCTACCTCTCTACCTCTCTCTGTCTCTCTCTACCTCTACCTCTCTACCCCTCTACCTCTCTCTCTCTACCGCTCTACCATTCTCTCTCTCTCTCTCTCTCTCGCTACCTCTACCTTTCTCTCTCTCTACCCCTCTACCTTTCTCTCTCTACCTCTCTCTCTCCACCTCTCTACCTTTCTCTCTGTCTACCCCTCTCTCTCTCTCTACGTCTCTACCTCTCTACCTCTCTCTCTCTCTCCCTCTCTCTCTCTCTACCGCTCTACCATTCTCTCTCTACCCCTCTACCTCTCTCTACCTATCTCTACCTCTCTCTCTCTCTACCGCTCTACCATTCTCTCTCTCTCTCTCTCGCTACCTCTACCTTTCTCTCTCTCTACCCCTCTACCTTTCTCTCTCTACCTCTCTCTCTCCACCTCTCTGCCTTTCTCTCTGTCTACCCCTCTCTCTCTCTCTACGTCTCTACCTCTCTACCTCTCTCTCTCTCTACCTCTCTCTCTCTCTACCGCTCTACCATTCTCTCTCTACCCCTCTACCTCTTTCTACCTCTCTCTCTCTCTCTCTCTCTCTCTCTCTCTCTCTCTCTCTCTCTCTCTCTCTCTCTCTCTCTCTCTACCCCTCTACCTCTCTCTACCTCTCTCTCTCTCTACCGCTCTACCATTCTCTCTCTACCCCTCTACCTCTCTCTACCTCTCTCTACCTCTCTCTCTCTCTACCCCTCTACCTCTCTCTACCTCTCTCTTTCTCTCTACCGCTCTACCATTCTCTGTCTACCCCTCTACCTCTCTCTACCTATCTCTACCTCTCTCTCTCTACCGCTCTACCATTATCTCTCTACCCCTCTACCTCTCTCTACCTCTCTCTCTCTCTTTCTCTCTCTCTCTACCCCTCTACCTCTCTCTACCTCTCTCTCTCTCTACCTCTCTACCTCTCTCTCTCTCTACCGTTCTACCATTCTCTCTCTACCCCTCTACCTCTCTACCTCTCTCTCTCTCTCTCTCTACCTCTACCTTTCTCTCTCTCTACCCCTCTACCTTTCTCTCTCTACCTCTCTCTCCACCTCTCTACCTTTCTCTCTGTCTAACCCTCTCTCTCTCTCTACCTCTCTACCTCTCTGTCTCTCTCTACCGCTCTACCATTCTCTCTCTACCCCTCTACCTCTCTCTACCTCTCTCTACCTATCTCTACCTCTCTCTCTCTACCGCTCTACCATTCTCTCTCTACCCCTCTACCTCTTTCTACCTCTCTCTCTCTCTCTCTCTCTCCCTCTACCTCTCTCTACCTCTCTCTACCCCTCTACCCCTCTCTACCTCTCTCTCTACCGCTCTACCATTCTCTCTCTACCCCTCTATCTCTCTCTACCTCTCTCTCTCTCTACCTCTCTACCTTTCTCTCTCTACCCCTCTCTTTCTCTACCCCTCTCCCTCTCTACCCCTCTCCCTCTCTCTACCTCTCTACCTTTCTCTCTCTCTACCCCTCTCTCTCTACATCTCTACCTCTCTACCTCTCTCTCTACCTCTCTACCTCTCTACCTCTCTGTCTCTCTCTACCTCTTTACCTCTCTGTCTCTCTCTACCTCTCTGTCTCTCTCTACCTCTCTCTCGCTCTCTCGCTCTCTCTACCTCTCTCTACCTCTCTCTCTCTCTCTCTTTCTCTCTCTCTCTCTCTCTCTCTCTGTCCCTCTCTCTCTCTTTCTCTCTCTGTCTCTCTCTCTTTCTCGTTCCCAGGCTGTAGGGACGGAGAGCAAATGTCACAGCAGCACTCAAACTCCCAGCTGTCCCTCTGTTTCTCTCTCTTCTCCAACACTGCACAGTCTGATCATTAACAGCTTTCTTTCTCTTCATTATCGCTTGCTAAAGTTGATTTAGCCATTGTGAGACTATTGTTTGAATCTCGTGGCAGAGCTGAGATATTTACTTCAAGCAGAACCAATTCTGTGTGTGTGTTTACGTGCATGTTTGTGTGCATGTCTCCATTCGTGTACGTGTGCATACATGCTTCCTCGGTTCATTCCCTCTTCACAGACATCCAGATGACATTATGGAAAGGTGCACTGTGACTGGGCTCTTAATTCCCTGTGCCTCTGATACTGCTCAGGCGAAAAGCATTAGGATATGCATGATTAGATAAAACACAGGCTAAACAGAGGGATGCGGTCCAGTATTAACCACTGGCTGTTCTGCTGATGGGACTGTGTCTGTGTCTCAAATGGCACCCTATTCCCTATATAGTGCACTGATTTCAACCAGGGCCCATAGGATAGTGCACTATTTGGGATGCACTGTGTGTGTGCTGACTGTGGTGCTGTAAAGATCTATCTGCTATCACACACAATCCCTAGAGTACCACTACAGGCTGCAGCTGTGTGTGTGTGTGTGTGTGTGTGTGTGTGTGTGTGTGTGTGTGTGTGTGTGTGTGTGTGTGTGTGTGTGTGTGTGTGTGTGTGTGTGTGTGTGTGTGTGTGTGTGTGTGTGTGTGTGTGTGTGTGTGTGTGTGTGTGTGTGCAGAGTGCAGAGTGAAGTAGCCTGCGACAGGTGTGTGTCAGTGAGAGACTCCATCACTGTGAGTACAGTAGCAACACATCCTTCCCACTGCAGAATGATACTTCATTAGACTGAGGGAGCGGAGCTACCATCGTCCTGGATAATGTCCTAGGATGTGTCTGCAGGGAGGGCTAAACACAATGTTTCCTTGCCTCATTTGGTTTTATAGCTGGTTTCCGGCTATAGTCCATGGCACCTCATCTGCCATACAACTCTCCTTCCGTGGCCTCCAATTGCTCTTAAATACAAGTAAAACTAAATGCATGATATTCAACCGATCGCTACCTGAACCTGCCCGCCCGTCCAACATCACTACTCTGGACGGCTCTGACTTAGAATATGTGGACAACTACAAATACCTAGGTGTCTGGTTAGACTGTAAACTCTCCTTTCAAACTCACATCAAACATCTCCAATCCAAAGTTACATCGCCAACAAAGCATCCTTCACTCATGCTGCCAAACATCCACCTGTAGCACGCGCTCCAGCAGGTATATCTCTCTGGTCAGCCCCAAAACCAATTATTCCTTTGGCCGCCTCTCCTACCAGTTCTCTGCTGCCAATGACTGGAACGAACTACAAAAATCTCTGAAACTGGAAACATTTATCTCCCTCACTAGGTTTAAGCACCAGCTGTCAGAGCAGCTCACAGATTACCGCACCTGTACATAGCCCATCTATAATTTAGCCCAAACAACTACCTCTTTCCCTAATGTATTTATCTATTTTGCTCCTTTGCACCCCATTATTTCTATCTCTACTTTGCACATTCTTCCACTGTAAATCTACCATTCCAGTGTTTTACTTGCTATATTGTATTTACTTTGCCACCATGGCCTTTTTTTGCCTTTACCTCCCTTGTCTCACCTCATTTGCTCACATTGTATATAGACTTATTTTTCTACTGTATTATTGACTGTATGTTTGTTTATTCCATGTGTAACTCTGTGTCGTCGTTTGTGTCAAACTGCTGTGCTCTATCTTGGCCAGGTCGCAGTTGTAAATGAGAACTTGTTCTCAACTTGCCTACCTGGTTAAATAAAGGTGAAATAAATCAATAAAAACAGGCCTCTAACAACTTCTCTAGATGTACTGCATGCCAATGGACCAGTCTGCCTGTCTGCTGGCTCCAGTAGAAGTTACATTATGCTACATGTTTTTATCCAAAGTAATACGGTACGGTAGGGGAAGGGAACCCTGTTCCTGGAGTGCCGCAAGTACTTCAGGATTTTGTCCCAACTAGGTACCACACTGAGCTGCTTAGCTAATTGATCAGTTCAGTGATTGGCTAAATTCAACACAGGTCAGTTAAATAAAAAAATGTGAAGTGTCTTGGGCACTCCAGGGTTGTCTACCCCTGAGTAGACTGTTATAACAATGATGCTTTCAGAATAATTCTTTGTAAATGTGTCTGTGAGCCCTACAAGAATTGAACCCACTATCTTGGCGTTGCTAGTGCCATGCTCTCACCAACTGAGCCACACAGAACCTTGAAATGATGTAGCCTGGGCTACTGTACTGTCTGTTTATAGTACACCCGCATGGGTTCAGGGTTAAAGGTCATTGACTGGGCATCCTCTGGAACAACAAGTGCACAACTCTGCCCATACCAACCCTAAACGGTCCTCCGACAGCAGTGTATGTTTTAGGCAGGGAGGCATGTGGGCAGCTTTTATGTTGATTCATTCCGTTTTGTCGTTGTTGATGTGTTAGAGATCCAACTAATCTCTCAACTTTTCCATCGGTCTCATTATATTTTCTGATGAAGGGATTATTATTTCTGGTGCCACTGTACTGTGTAATATGTTGGTGTGTAGCTAGCAGTTAAAATGTAGAGTGAGTTCAATTGTATTCTAGTACATGGAATTGACCCCAAATCATCTGAAAGCCATTTTAACAGACATAACATGTGGTACTATGCCTGGTGCCTTGCACCAACAGAACAGCCTAACTATCAATTCTGATACTGCTACACTACAGACATGAACTGAACCCAGTGAGATTCTCCCCAGAAATACAGGATCAATTAGTGGCCTTTTACTGATAAGGTGAATCGCATTTAAGCTCAAATTGAATATATTATGATTAAATGATGATCATCAGATTAAGTATTTATTACTTTGGAGACAGCGGCCCACGTTCCCTCAACATTTATGGGCAGCATTCAAATCCAGTACAAGGATCTGAACACATAATAACGTGTTGTTCAACTTTTTCCTAATGGCCTATTTTTTACCTTCAATATTCACACAGTTTTTTTCTCTCCCTTAAATTGAAGAGGCCCCTTCTTGAATAATGTATGTAGGAGGTCAAATGTTCTTCTCCCTCCTCTCTCTCTTTATCTCTCTCACTGCTCTCTTTCTTTCTCTCTATTTAAAAAAAAGAAGAAATTCAGCGTAGTCACAGGGTCATGTACTGTATGAATGTGATGAACATACACAGCTGTCAGTCATGTAAGCGTGGGGTTGAAGGAGAGAAAGAGCCGAGCACAGAGCAGATTTTACATTTAGAATGTCATGGCCCAGGGGTCAGGCCATTGTGACCATGGAAAATAAATAGCGAAGTAATTGGTGCGAACTCAACATCCTCTCAACCTCGATCCCCCACCGTGTCCCTCAGATTGAAAACCTAAGTCATCTCTGCCCCCTCGGACTCTCTCTCTTTCTGTCTTCTCTCTCTTTCTCTCTTCCTCGGTTCCCACTGGAGCATGTATATGGGGTGTTGGTTCACCGTCTGTGGTGTTGTGGGGCATCGGGGGCTTCTATACACAATGGACGAGGAGTTGGGCTTGGTTCTAACTTTTTATGTTCGTTAAGATGAAGTAAAGTTTGTGGTTTTAATGATGAACTATTGGGCCAATCAAGGTATTTTAAAATAAAACAAAGTCTCTATTCCTCTAAATAACTTTCTCTCTTTACTCTTGCTAGCTCTATCTTGTTTTCCTCTAAAATTGTGTTTTAAAGGGCAACCTTGTCCTGCTGAATTCTGGCCCCTCCCATCCCCAGTCACATCACCTTCCTTCTCCCTCTTATGTACTACCCAAGACCTTCCTAGATGGCCATTTTGAAGTTCTTGTTGTTGTGACATTGTGCCAGTAGCAGAATATTGATTCAACATTCCGGTGAACTGCAGATGATTTTATTAGAGGACAAATATAGGAGTAGAGGTAGCTGACAGACAGACAGACAGACAGACAGACAGACAGACAGACAGACAGACAGACAGACAGACAGACAGACAGACAGACAGACAGACAGACAGACAGACAGACAGACAGACAGACAGACAGACAGACAGACAGACAGACAGACAGACAGACAGACAGACAGACAGACAGACAGACAGACAGACAGACAGACAGACAAACAGACAGTGGTATCTAACTATCCTGTCCCTTAGAAACTGGGCTGTGTTCTTGTTTCTTTAAGCCTGGGTTCATGCAGGGGGAAACTCGGTTCCCTAGTGGACTGTCAAACAGAAGGCACCTCCATTGGTCTAGGCAGGGAGCTCAGTGGTTATGTGTGTTCAGCCAATAACCGAAAGGTTGCTTGTTCAAATCCCTGACCAGGTGAAAATTATGTTGATGTGCCCTTGAGCAAGGCATGTAACCCTAATTGTTTCACTGGATAAGAGTGTCTGTTAAAATGTACACTGAGTGTACAAAACATTAGGAGCACCTGCTCTGTCCATGACATAGACTGACCAGGTGAAGCCATGATCCCTTATTGATGTTACTTGTTAAATCCAAGTCAATCAGTGTACATGAAGGGAGACATGGGTTGTGTGTGTGCCATTCAGAGGGTGAATGGGAAAGACAAAATACTTCAGTGCCTTTCAACAGGGTATTGTGCCAGTCGCACCGGTTTGTGTCAAGAACTGCCACGGTGCTGGGGTTTTCTCACTCAACAGTTTCCCGTGTGCATCAAGAATGGTCCACCACCCAAAGGACTTCCAGCCAACCTGACACAGCTGTTGGAAGCATTGTAGTTAACATGGGCCAGCATCCCTGTGGAATGCTTTCGAACCTTGTAGAGGCCATGCCCAGATGAATTGAGACTGTATTACAACTTAATATTAGGAAAGTGTTCTTAATGTTTTGTACAGTGTATTTCTCATTCCCCTCTGAGTGGTGAGAGTGAGAGAGAGTGAGAGAGACAAAGAGAGTGAGGGAGTGAGAGAGAGAGAGAGAGAGAGAGATGGAGTGAGGGAGAAAGAGAGTGAGGAAAAGAGAGCTGTGTTATCTTCATTGCTGTGTCTAAGCAGTGTGTAATTCTTTCCCGATATGTGATACCTAGTCTAATTGCTATTCCTCCATAGTGATCCCACTCACTGTGTTTTATACAAGGAATTCCACATTACTTCATGAGATTTGTCATAGCTCTAGTGCTAAGTATAGTTCTAACGGATAGTATTGTTGGCCTCTTGGTTAGTATGTAGTCACAAAGGGAAACAATATTAGTTAAACTAGTATTGGCAGCCGTTATGGATGAGGTCAATTTACAGGGAAACTGCCATTTGAGTCTACAGAGTGGAACATCATCACAGTACAGCACGGAGAGACGAGGACAGCTCAACGCTCGCTTAGTGTCTCTGTCAGAGTTACAGCGGTGAAATAAGCACTCCGTTTAGGAGAAACGTTGAGGCCAGGAGGATATTTTGGGGCAGGAGAAAAGGGTTGGATGGAGGGGAAAAGGAGAGAAAGATGGGGGTAACTACACTACAGTCGTCTATGCCTCACTTCTAGGGTTGAAGGGCGGGAACCCAGTTATCGAGATCTTGCCGGGATTACAGCCCAAAACCACTCCCTTTTCCTGGGATAAATAACCGCGAGAAACCAGTAAAATATAATACATTATTTATATGAACAGCATGGCATGAAATGGAACTGTTAAATTAGAAGTAATATCTAAATCTGGCTTCTCTACAGCCTCTGCATGATGAATCAATGCTCAGGGTGGAGACAGACAGCCCATCTCAGTGTGGAGACAGACAGCCCATCTCAGGGTGGAGACAGACAGCCCATCTCAGTGTGGAGACAGACAGCCCATCTCAGGGTGGAGACAGACAGCCCATCTCAGTGTGGAGACAGACAGCCCATCTCAGTGTGGAGACAGACAGCCCATCTCAGGGTGGAGACAGACAGCCCATCTCAGTGTGGAATGCAGTTCACAATGCATGTAGACCTACACTATCACCTCATCTTTCTTGTGACAGGACGGCCTACATTTGCTGCAGCATAGCCTATGCTACAGTAATATTGTCCCGCCTGCTCCCGCTCTCCCTCTCTGGCGCTCGAAGGCGCCAGATTGCCTATCATTACGTACACCTGTCCCATTTGTTACGTGCATCTGTCCCATTTGTTACGCGCACCTGCGCCTCATTGGACCCACCTGAACTCCATCATTATTTGATTGGCTCCC